>NC_140068.1:111339027-112539027 GCF_964194135.1 Talpa europaea | reverse complement strand
CACTAAAGCCAGTGGGAGCAGCTCCACCCAGGATTTGCGGGCTCAGTGGAGAGTTTGGATAGGTGGTCTCTGGTCAGACCATTTACCCGTTATAACTTACCAGAGGATTGCGGTCGGGAGGGAATGTATAGTTCCCAGGTGATACCCAGGGAGGAGAACTGTGGAGTAATCTTTGAGATAAAGGCAGGTCCATTGTCTGACTGGTGATGGTGTCCACCATAGTAAGAAGAGGGTGTTATCTGAGTTAGGGAGTGGAACACCTGTGAGACCTAGCAGGATGGAGAGTCGAGGATTGGGAGAGGGAGATGAGAGGATCTTTGACAAAGAGAGTAGAAATCTAACAGACAAGAGGGTGATGGAGGGGAGAGAGCCTGGTGAATGAGTAGGTCCTGGAGCCGATGTGGAGAACTAAAATCTACAGGTTGGCCCAGTGTGTGTTTTAAGGCCTGTCTAGCGAGACGAGCAGCTGCTGCAAGTGCGTGCAGGCAGGGCTGCCATCCTCTTACAGTGGGATCCATTTGTTTAGAGAAATAAGCAACTGGTCGCTGGACTGGCCCAGGTTGGCCCAGAACCCCTAGATTAATGCCCTGTTGCTCATCTGTCAATTACAGGAATGGCTTTCCCGGGTCTGGGAGAGCGAAGGCTCATCTCAGAGAGCTTTGTCTGGATAAAGCAGAGAAAACGGGGTGTAGAAATAAAGAAAAGCATCATCATGATCACCAGGCCTACTATGGGAAGGATCCATGGCAGTAAGGGAGAGCTGGTCCACGTTTGGATGTCCTGGCCCCAGCTTCGGCTGATGAAAGGTCAGTCAGAAGGGGCTTTGCTGGTCAGATGAGCAAGCCCATGAATGTGTTGGAGGTGAGGGAGGCACCTGAGTACACACGATTTCTTACCAAAATCTCTCTCTCAGACTTTCAACACTTTCTTTTGCTTTCTTTCTTTCTAATGCCATTTCATTTTACCCATCCAGCTTTACATTATCTTAAGGCCCTTCAGAATATCCCTCTTTCATACATTTCTTTTTTCAAACACACATACCTCACCTCACTTGCATTTACCAGACTTAGCAAAACCTTAGTTTTAGAAGGGAATTTTACACCATCTAAACAATGATGAAAAAACACAAATTTAAGGTAGATAGCCCCTGTAGCTTTTCATTCCTGTCCCCAGTGATTTAATTGGCAGAGAATGGTGTCCAAAGCCTGCATCTGTTGGGCGATATTAACGTTTCCAATTTGGCTAAGGTCACCCTGCAGGGTTTGAATCCAGGGAGGAGGAGGGGTGGGTGGCCTTCTGGAGAGGATTTTTAAAAGGGGAAATTCCAGCTGGGCTGACACTGTGTAAGAATCCCAAGCTGCAAAATCCCTCTTGCACATACTCCATGACGAGCTGAAGCTTCGGCCCGGGGGACACTGGACACCTAGGTGTGCTCGCTGCGGGACTGAGATTGATCATAGCCTAGGGCTTCATGGAGCAGGAAGATGTGCGGATTTTCCAGCTGAGCAGGTCGTGTGGAGTAGGGCTGCTCTGTGAATAACCTCTGCCCACCTTGAAGAGTCCTGTTTGGATTCTAATATACTGGTCCCAGAGTCTTTCTTAAGGGGAGCTAGAGAGCCTCTCTATCTGCTCCTTGCAATCTACACGTTTTACCACCTGGGCTCAAGCCTTTGCAAGGGCTCCTGCATCCTCTGCACAATCCGTGTGCCCAGGGGTGAGCAGCAGGTCTCTCCCACCAAGGGGCAGAACCTAAGATGGGGGAGAGAGGTCCAGGGTTCCCCGCCTCTGGCCCTGGGGCCTCTAGAGGCTCTGCCCACACAGCCTCACACCGTTCTCTTGGTCCTGTACCTGCTCAGCTCTCACAACCCCTCCATACCCCACCCCTCACCCGCTCTTCTCCTCTCCAGGTGCTTCACCAGTTTCGTTGCCCACCTGGCCCTTCACCTGCTCTGCTCCAGGGACATCTGTGCTCCAGGGACATCTGTGCTGCCCAGTCTTCTGTGCTGCAGTCCTGTGAGTCTCATGCTGCTCCTGACCCCTCTGACTGGGCCCAGCCCCTGAGCCTTTCCAGAGCCTCAACCTTCCCTGGTGTACTCCTGTTCACCATGGCCACTGAGTGGTTGTGCTTTGGGGTGGGTGTCTTATGCCGGGTATGGCGCTACTTTTAATCTTTGTTGCTCTCCAATTCCAATGCTGCACAGCAGCAACAAAATTCCAGGATAATTTCCAATATTCTATCTCTGGCCCTGATGATTGCTGAAGGGGCCACTGCACTGGAAGGCCAGCCACGTCTTGGGTGAGGTCTTAGGGTGGTGCTGGAGGACTGGGCAGCTGGACAGATTGTGTTGGCCCTGCTTTCCTGGTCCCTCTCCAGCTAGGGGCCTATCTCAGTGGTGCTGCTGTGCTACCAAGCGTCCTCCAGTTGGAGGACTGACACCACGGTACTGCTGTGCTCTCCAGTGTCCTCCTTCTGGGGTCCGGCCACAGAGGTGCTGGTGTCCCCCCAGGTGTCCTCCAGCTCTGGGCATAGCACGGAGGGTCTGCCCTTTGGGGTGTCCTCTAGCAGGGGGCTTGGACCTGCAGCAGTGGTGTGTTCCTGGGTGTCCTCCAGCTCAGGGACCTGGCCGAGATGACCCTGTTGCCCGGGGTGGCATCCTTTCCCTCTTTTGGACTTCCTGCTTTTGCAGGATACCTGGCCTTCGGGTATTCCCCAAAACCTCAGGCTGTGGGGGGGTAGGGGTTGGGGTGGTGGGGAGGTGGGGGGTTTGGGCATCCTTTCCGCTCTTTTTCACTGGGTGCTTTCACAGGATAATTGGCTTGGGGTAACCCCTGAAACCTCAGGTTGAGGGGGGCAGTCCTTGGAATTGGGGTCACCAGGTTCCCGGAAGGTGACGGGCCTTGGCCGCTCCTCCCCCTCTTCCTCGTGGTCCTCCTCCCCTCCTGCTTCCTGGAGCGGAGTATCAGGTAGGTGGCCATGACCTCCTTGTACTTGTTAGCGTCAATGGCCTCCCAAATTTCCTGCCTCTTGTAGCCCAGGCGCTCCATAGCTTTGGTTATGGCCGGGTCCTGGGGGCTGAGAGACGGCTCGCTGAAGGGCAGGAGTCCCTCGCTCATTTCTGCTACCCAGCCGTGCTGCTGGATGCTCTCCAGGGGGTGGGGCCTCCAGGGGTCCCATTCCAGCATTTTGGCCAGCAGTCCCTGCCCTGGACCATGAGGGTAGGAGGTCAGGTGGACGATCCCGCCCTAGACGCACTCCCTGATCCCCCTGTGGCTGGGCCCCCTGAAGGGCAGTGTGCCAGTCACCATTTGGTAGGGCATGATGCCCAGGCTCCACACATCCACCTTGGGGCCGTTGTACCACTGGCCAAGGTAGACCTCGGGAGCCCTGTGTTCTGGGTGACAGCAGCACATGCTCAGCGCCTGGGGGAAGCCTTGGACACTGAGCCCGAAGGCTGCCAGCTTGACTTTTCCTTCTCGGGTCAGCACATGTTGTGCTGGGGCCTCACATACCGGTGTGCATGCAATGCCTTTGGCATGGCAGTAGCTGAAGGCCGCGAGGATCTGCTGAAAGAAATGGCAGGCCTCGCTCTCCTCCAGGCACCCACACTCGCTCAGGTAAGTCTTGCAGGTCTTCCCCCTGCATGTACTCCATGACAGCTGTAGCTTTGGCCCAGTGTCCACCACCTGGACAAGCTCCACGATGTTCGGATGATAAAGAGCCTTCATGCACCCCATCTCGTGGGCCAGGAGCCAGAGGTTAGATAGCTCGGACTTCCGGATGCCCCTGATGAGCACCTTCGTGCCTGTGAGCACATGCAGCGCAAGCATAACCTTGGCATGGGTGCCCCGCCCCAGCGACACAGTGCCTGGTAGCTTTTTGCTTTATGTCCCTGGGGAGTGAGGCGATTGCACATAGCGCCTATGCACTTGGACTATGCAGACTACACTAAGCAGCCCTGACTGTGCTCACAGCCCTAGCTCTACCTCTGCTGACAACTGACTCTCCTACGATATTAACAAATGTACTAGTATTAATAGTACTCAAAAAGTATTCACTAAACCTCACTAAATACTAACAATGCTAACATAACTCAATCAGCAATACTAACTTCACTAACCTTACTAGCAATACTAACTACACTAAAAATAAATGAAAATACACAACCAAAAAATTACAAATGAGATAAAAATGTAAAAATATGATAACAATAAACCAATTACACACTAACCACTAAATTGAAGAATAAAACAGAACACCAACAAAGACAAATAGAATAAACAACAGAACAAACCACAATTAGAAACTAAAAACTGGAAAAACAAACAAACAAGCAAACAAACAAACAAACAAACAAAAACAGAGAAACAACAAAGGGGAAGAAAGAACAAACAATGAAACAAGAACAGAAGGGAAAATGGGGGAAATCACTCAAAAAATAAAATCAAAAAACTAAAAACTGAAATAAAAGAATAAAGAAAAAAGCCAATAACAAAACAATAAAGGAAAATAAAAAACAAGGAAATAAAAGGAAAAATAAAGAGTAGAAAAAAGTATAAGCAAATACAAAAAAAAAAAAAATCAAGGAAAATAATGGAAAAAACAGAAAGAAAAATAAAGTAACTAAAATAAATAGCCTAAACAAATAACTAAATAAGTAAAGCAATAAATAAACCAAAAGAAAACCAAATACCCCAAAACAGGCTCTTACTCTCTCTGTAGGCGTCCGGGGTGCACAGGTCACTGTCCAAAGCTTCCCGGCTCCTGAGGACACAGATGCAGTCCGGGCGGGCCTGATGTAGGTGGTGCAGGTGCCGTCACAATGGCTCTTTGTGGCATCAGAGCCAGAGGCCACAGCCTTTGGCAGAGGGAACCCCGAGCGGTTTCTCAGCCTTAACGAAAAAGCTGCTGCTTAATGACAACCCTTGGAATGCCTGAGAGGCCCTTTCATTTGTCCTGAGCAATCCCGTCCTGGGTTTTGGCTTTTCAAGGCGTCCCCATCCTGGCCCTGCTTGTGCAGATGCTTTACTGTCGCGCTCACACTGTGAAGAGAACAGTAAACAGGGAGCGCAGGCGGTTGGGTGCGCGCTGGGGAGTTGTCCACAGCCTCAGCCACGCTGGGGAGGGTCCCACATGACCCGCAGACCTGCTGCGCCCGCTGTTCCCCTCAGCAGTAGATTTCAGTCAGTCTGCCTGTTCTGTTCCCGGCTCTGTCTCTGGGGAATCCTCTCACCCTCCCGCGAAGTTGGCCTTTACCACAGTTCTTGTATAAATAAATAAAATAAATCTTTAAAAAAAATTATAAAAAATAGGAGGCACAGTTACTAGTGTTGGAGTGAACTAGTAAGGTTTAAATTCTAAAATTTTCAAGAGGTAATTTCAGATTTCTATCTCAGCATGTCTTTCTTTTGGGGGCTATAATTATGTCATGGAGTCTAGTTTAGTAGAAAAATAACATTAAATAATAACACTATATACACAATAGTTCCTTTGAGAAGGAACAAACTACAAATACAATAGGTCATAACAATACCAATGTGCTTAAAAACTAAACATAAATGTTAGGTAATTCATAATATTTCGTTTTTTAGGTGGCTTTTAACACTTTTGCCAAAATTGATTTAATAGTGATAAATATCAGGAAGTATAAGTATCATTGTTTTAATTCTCTATATATTACATATATCAGTATGTGCACTTACAAATACATTAATAAGTATCTGAGGAAGGAGATTTTGAGAAGAGAGGTTCATCATTTTTTTCCAAGGTTACCTATATACGATATTCACTCAAAAGAAACAATGACTAATAATTGAGAAACTACACTGTACTTTTGTAGAATTGATAGTGTTCTAGTGATCAAGATATAGAGAGAATGTTGTCATAAAACTGACTTTACAGTGACAGGGAAAAAAAGCAATATAAGTAAGTTTTAAAATAATCCAGCAGAGAAATAACAAATGGTTATAGGATCTGTAAAAAGGATCGAAACAAACATGGCTGTGAGGAGACACTGTGAGTAAGATCTCCCATTTAAAAAAAAAGTTAATAGGGAGGAAAAGCAGCAGGTCCCAGCAAGAACTGGGACACGGAAGATAAACAGACGACTCCAGCAAACTACCCAAAGAAGAAAGTTGCCATAAAAGAGGACTAGAAGGGAGGAAAGCGCAGAACCCTGCTACCCTCCCCCACCCACAAAGTCGGCACTCTCCGACCAACAGAAAGGAGGGAAAAAACAAACTAAAATGACCAACAAGAACAAACTACGCATCAAGCGGGACTGTGAGTGGAAAGGAACTATTTCAGCCACCACACCCCGTGAACTGGAGCTGTGGAGAACCCTGCAGGATTTGCTGCGGAGGTGAGCAAATGGCTCCAGGCGCCATTAGATAACAACAAAGACTCTGGAGACCTGCACACAGCCCCGGGCTGGCCGGTAAGCTTGTGCGGAAAAGTGGCATGCTTGAAAAGTAAACGTGGATTGTGGCTGCCCAGGTACCCGCGCCTGCGACCTAGGCTTGCGGGGAGACGCGCGGGGGCCCTCACTGAGGTGAAAGTCCCTCACTGAGTAATCAGAAACCAGGCGCCCGGACACGGGAGCGGGGTGCAAAAGGCGCCATTCCTGTGGCCACTGAACTGGGCTAAGCCCACATCCTGGACCTGAAGGCTTTGGAACTGAGACCTGGGGCAAGAAATTCGGGGCTTGGGAACTCCACGTTGGTGGGGCACAAGGCAGACACAGCACCCCAAAGCCGTTGAGGTTTTCCCTACCATTCCCACTCTGTTCCCTGTCCCAAGGGGTGAAAAAAACAGCTCCCCAAGGACATTAGGAGAGATCTCTGGCGCCACCTAGCGACCAGAAAAAAAGTCACTAACACCCCACAGAACAGGGACCTTTCTTCAGAAAAGACTGCTTGAAAATGGCAGAAGGCTCTGGGAGGAGCCCGTGGCCAGCTGGGAAGTTAGCCCACCCCAGACCCCTTCAGACCAGCAGTCTGAGCCCACAGGGGGAGCAGGCACCCATGGCCAGGGCAGACCGGGCGCACAGAAAAGTGTGCCTGAGACCAGACGCACAGGGAGTGCATCCCGCATTGCCATTTTAGAACAGGGACATTTCTTCAGTAAAGACTGCCTGCAGAAGGCTCCCTCAGGAGCCAGAGGTGAGCAGGGAAGCTCGCCCATGCCAGGCCCCTTCTGGCCTGCAGTCCAAACAGAGAGGGGGAGCAAGAACCCACCGCCAGGGCAGACCAAGCGCACAGGAGAGTGTGTCCCCACATTGGCATTTTAGAACAGGGACCTTTCTTCAGTAAAGACTGCTTGAAACCGACAGATGGCTCCTGGAGGAGCCAGAGGGGAGCAGAGAAGCTGACCCAAGATGCCGGCCAGTCCCAGCAACACAGTGTCCCAATGCATATGACAAATTAGAAACCAGACAGTAGGGAGTAGAAGAACCACACGCAACTAACAACTCCTCAGGAAAAAAGCACACCACAAAAAGAAAACCAGCCCCCAGATTGCAACGACAGTAACTTGGAAGAACTTCTGAGCCTTCCAGAAAGAGAATTTAAAATTGCCGTGATTAAAAAAATGACAGAACTCATAAAGGAAAACAATGATCAGAAGAAGGAAATTGAGTCCCTAAAGAGGGAAACCAATGGTCAGAAGAATGAAATTGAGTCCATAAACAGGGAAGCAAAAGAAACGCAGGAGATCAAAGAATTAATGGAGGAAATAAAGAACTCTGGGAAAAGCAATGAAAGCTGAATAGATAAAATGGAAGAACGAATAAGTACTCTTGAAGACACAGAAATAAAAAGAACCAAAACAGAAAAGGAAAGACAAATACAAAGGAAAAAGAACAAAGAAACACATTGGGAACTATCTGACTCCATGAGGAAAGGAAATATAAGAGTTATAGGAATACCACAAGGAGAGGAGAGAGATGTAGGAACAGAGAAAATATTCAAAGAGATAATTGAAAAGAACTTCCCAAATGTGAAGAAGGAGCTGAAAATTGATATACAAGAAGCAAGAAGAACACCAAACTTCCACGATGAAAGGAAAAATACAGTAAGACACATAATGGTAAAGCTCCCAAGAATCCAGGACAAGGAAAAAATAATGAAGCTGACAAGAGGGAAGAAACAGATAATATTCAAAGGAAAACCAATCAGGGTGACATCAGACATCTCTCAAGAAACACTACGGGCAAGGAGAGAGTGGAGGGACATAGTCAACAGACTCCAAGTAAACAGATGCAAACCAAGAATACTCTATCCCGCAAAGCTCTCCTTCCTCTATGAAGAAAGAATAAGGACCTTCCCAGACAAACAGAAACTCTGGAATTTCATTACGACTAAACCCCCACTCCAAAAAATACTACAAGGAATGCTAAAGCCAGAACCTCAGAGGGACGAATAACAGTGAAAGAAGGCCAAAAAAAAAGTTATTAAAAGAATAAATAAATAAAATCAAAGGAAAGACAAACACAATGGCAAATACAGATGCTAACATATCAATATTAACTCTAAATGTAAATGGACAAAAATCTTCAATAAAAAGACACAGACTTGCAGCCTGGATTAAGAAACAAAACCTTTTGCTGTCTCCAGGAAACACATTTAGCTACAAAAGATAAAAATAGACTCAAAGTTAAAGGATGGAAAACAATCCTACAGGCAAATGGACCAAAAAAGAAAGCAGGAACAGCTATACTTATATCAGATAAAACAGATTTCAAACTCAAAAAGGTAAAAAGAGACACCAATGGTCACTACATTATGATCAAGGGGACAATACTTCAAGAAGAAATAACACTCATTAACATATACTCACCGAACAAAGGAGCACCAAAAAATATCAGACAACTGTTGTCATCTCTGAAAACAGACATCAGAGAAAACACATACGTAGTGTGTTTTCAACACACTTCAACACACCACTATCAACAATGGATAGATCAACAAGACAAAAAATAAGTAAAGAAACTAAAGCTCTAAATAAGGACCTAAAGCATTTGGGCTTAACAGACATCTATAGAACACTAAACCCCAAAAAAATGAAGTACACATTTTTCTCAAGTGCACACAGATCATTCTCCAGGATCGATCACATACTGGGGCACAAGACAAACATCAACAGATACATCAAGATTGAAATCATACCAACCATCTTTTCTGACCATGAAGGCATCAAACTAGAAATAAACCATAAAAAGAAGGCAAGGAACTTTCCTACCTCATGGAGATTAAAAACCACACTACTGGAAGACCACTGGACTAATGAGATAAAAGAAGATATTAAAAAATTCTTTGAATTGAATGACAAGGAGGACACCAATATCCTAAATGTATGGGATGTTCCAAAAGCAGTAATAAGAGGAAAATATATAGCAATAGAAGCGCACATCAAGAAACAAGAAAGAACTCAATGAAACAACCTAATCTCGAAGCTCAAAGATCTAGAAAAAGAACAACAAAAAAAACCCCAAAACCAGTAGAAGAAAAGAAATAATAAAAACCAATGCAGAAATAAATGAAATTGAAACTAAAAAAACAATCCAAAAGATAAATGAAACCAAGATCTGGTTCTTCGAAAAAAATCAATAAAATAGACAAACCCCTAGACAGGCTCACAAAGGAAAAAAAGGGAGAAAGCACAAATAAACAGGATCATCAATGAAAGAGGAGAAATCACAACGGACACAACAGAAATCAAAAGAATAATCAGTAACTACTATGAAGAGTTTTGTGGAAACAAGTTCAACAATCTAGAGGAGATGGACAAATTCCTACAACTCTACAATCACCCAAAGCTAGATAAAGAAGAAATAGAATACCTAAACAGACCAATTACAAGCAGCAAAATTGAAATGGTAATCAAAAACCTCCCCAAAAACAAAAGCCCAGGACCTGATGGTTTTACAAATGAATTCTACCAAACATTCAGAGACAAATTAGTGCCTATCCTTCACAAACTCTTCCAAAAAATGAGAAGGAAGGGACAATACCAAACATGTTTTGTGAAGCCAACATTACACTAATACCAAAACCGAACAAGTACAACACAAAAAAGGAAAACTACAGGCCAATCTCCCTAATGAACACTGATGCAAAAATCCTCAATAAAATTTTAGCTATCAGAATCCAACAATGTATCCATAAGATAATTCACCATGACCAAGTAGGATTCATTCCAGTGACACAAGGATGGTTTAACATCCGAAAATCAATCAACGTTATCCAACACATCAACAAAAAGAAATATAAAAACCATATGATAATATCAATAGATGCCGAGAAAGCTTTCGACAAACTGCAACACCCATTCATGATAAAAACCCTTGAAATTCTTGGGATACAAGGAACATACCTCAACATCATAAAGGCCATCTATGACAAGCCAACAGCCAGTATCATTCTCAATGGTGAAAAGCTGAAAGCAATTCCATGAAGATCTGGAACAAGACAAGGATGTTCACTCCCACCACTGCTTTTCAATATAATGCTGGAAGTCCTAGCCAGAGCAATAAGACAAGAGAAATACATACAAGGAATCCAAATAGGAAAAGAAGAAGTCAAACTATCATTATTTGCAGATGATATAATAATATACATAGAGAACCCCAAAAACTCCACAGAAAAACTAATTCAACTCATCAATCAGTTCAGTAAAGTGGCAGGATACAAAATCAACACGCAAAAGATTACTACCACTATTTTATGCTGTGTTGGTATCAACGGGAGAGAAAATGCAAACATAAGTTAGCTTTGCTGGTAAAAAAAAAAAATTGCAACTTTGCTGCAGATCCTGGTCACCAAAACAAGTAAACTTTTTGGATTCAGAACAAAATACAAAAAAGTTACCAGTATTATATCAAAGATAACTTAGTAAATATCAAGTGTATTTCCAGGTCTATTCAGTCCTTAGTAGGAAAGTTTTACTCTCAACAGTTCCATCAATGGAACTGTTTTTCCATCTATTCTCCCTATATTTTCAGAAACAATTTCTGTAGATATTAAACAATTGAAGTATACAACATTACTAGGTGACAATCACCATTGACAATTTACATTCATATCAGGTCAAGGTGTTACCTGTTTTCCCAAGTGAAAATGCTTCCCTTCTAGTTTTACTCCACTAGATAAACGAAATTGAACAAATTCATCTAACACCTCCCAGGAGGAAAGGAAGAAACTTTGTGGAGTGTCTCAGGAGCTCTACTGAGGTTCCACAAAAGTTCCTTGTATCAGCCAAATGACAGGCTACCAAACTTGTACTTGAATTTAGATTTCTGGTAACCTTTGCCATAAATATCAGAAAAACAACAGAAACAACAATATTCAATCTCTATGAAGGCAATGGCTTAGTTCAGTAGTACAATGAAACCATAACCTTTAGTTTTTTTCTCATAACTGGAGACTTTTTTTTTTCAACGTCTGTGGGCACCATGTATACCAAATTTTCAACCTCTAGAGGCCAAGACAGACACAAGGACATACAACATATAGACAGGTATTTTTTTTAGTTATGCCATGTGGAATATATTATATAGCTGCAGTTTTACTCCATAGGCTCAGAAAAAAAAACATTCAAGTCCAAAAAAAATGTGGAGTGTTGCTGGCAGAAAACAGCTTCCAGTTGTCATCCTACAAACCTGAGACTTTGGAAATAGGAGGGAAAAGTTTTATTAATCACAAGAGTTACATGACCTTGTTTATCACTTTCAGGTTTTCAGTATTCAAGACTTTTTATTAGAAGTCATTTCTGTACAGAAGCTGAAAGAGTAAAATCAATAGTTAACTTTTAAGCAAAAGGAGTCATCTCTTGTTAGCCACCAAGCAGGCACTCCTTGGGTTTCCTGGAACAGAACCTGAAAAAGCAAAATCAAAATATCAGTAATTAACTTTCAATTAAAAGGAGTCATCTCCTTACTTCTGTTAGCCACTCTGGGACAGAAGCTGAAAGAGCAGATTCAACATCAAAGCACGGATGACATCTCCCCCACAGTAGGGAGGGACAACAACAACACAGGTATGAAAACCTGGTACAGTTACATGCTGCACCATAAAGAGTGCTTTCCACAACAGACCTTCCTCAGTAGAAAGCAGAAACTTAGAATCTTGTCTTACACCAGCAATTGAACAAATCCAGGATTCAAAATGGCAAACATGCCCAAAACAAATTGTGTAGACAAAATTCACAGCAGCAAATCCTTTCAGACTCAGACAAAATCTTGTTAATTTTTCTGATCCAGACTTTGCAAAAATTCAAGTTATCTCCAAGAATCTATTATCAAGGCTACCAGCAATTACCAGTTACTGCTTAAGGCTAGTCTTTCCTTAACACCCAGGCATACATTTGCTAATTTAAACACCACTGCTCCACAATTGGCTTGCAAAATCCATCAGGCAGAGGTCATGAAGTAGACAAAGACAAAGCAACATATGAAGAATCATTAATGCCTTTAGAAATGCTAATGAGACAGCAGAGATTACAAAAAGAAAGAAAAAAAAAAGTTCCAAAGTCCCAGCAACAAGAACCTCTGAATTTTACAAGAGCCTGCCAAGTGGCCTCAGATGCCATCTTTGATCTGGCCACATGGTCCAATGTACTACCTAATCTTTTAAGTAAAACTGTTGTACAGAACAATTTGCACAAAATCAAATGTCTTAGCAAGTCACTACAAACAAATTACATACAGACACAGATCTTCACAAAGCCCAAGCCAGTTTTTCAACAGCAAATCTACATATGAAACAAACACACCAGAGAAACTAAAAATCACATTTGCGCTTATGGTAGCCAGTGCCATAGGGAAGCCCAGTTTCCCCAGGGGCAGACTAAGCCCGGATGGCTCTGTCCTAAATCACGTTGGGTGCGAAATCTGTTATAGGACAGGGAGAGAGGCAGCCCAAATTCCACAAACCTCCCTATTCTATATAGGGTTCTGCCATCCGCCGCATCAACAAAAAACATGAGAGTTGAATGGGAAGGGACTTCAATACAATTAGGAAACAATACAAGAAAGGCAAAGAATCTAGTTTCTAAATAAAGCACCCAAAGTCACCTGTCCCCTCGTGGGTAAAACTCCATCCAAATGGGATTGGCCCAGAGCAAGGCCCCAAAGCCTGCCACAAGTCTAAAGCATCTTCCAGTGGGGACTGTGGAACCAAGCTTAGCCAAGGTTTCACCATTTTGTATATCCTCCACCTTGATATGTTAGTCCTTGTATAGCCACATTCCGGAGATAGTTTTAGCAGTCACAACCCTCACTCCACTTGGTGACGAAAAAGCAGACCACCCCAGCCGCCAATGAGGGCAGTCCTATCCATAAATGGAACAGCATCACTAACCATCCAATCAGTTTGAAACTCTAACCGTGCACGTCAAAATGCCTTTGTAGTAGCCAATGAGTAATATCCAGCTTCTTTCAAAATTTGCACCGCTTGTGACCCTATAATAGACCCCTGCTTCCTCTGTTCGGGGCTCTTGCTATCTGCCACTGCGTTGGTAGGTGCCGTGAGCCCGGACTCTAGCCCGTAATAAACTCCCTTTTTTATTTTCATCAGCTGTCATTGGATTCCTGGACGCTATGCTCACTGAGTCTGCTGATCTTGGGCACAACAGGGACCCACAGAAAAGGGTAAGAAACAACCAGACAAGCCCAGAAGGAAAAAAGCAAAATCAAAATCAAGATAAAAGCTGCCATTGTCACCTCCCCACGGGTCTCACCCACATCTGTGTTACCCTGTCCACGACCAAAAGACAAGTGCAGTTTCTTCACGTGTCTCTAGGCTCCATGTGCCTCCTCCAGGTCTCCTTCTGGCTCCATCCTGCTTCCTTCCTCAGTGTCCTCTGCAGCCTCTTCTCTTCTTGCTCAGCTCCGCCCTCCATTTGGGTGGGGCAGGGAACCTGGAACCTCCCCCTTTCCTGGGGAACCACCCTGTTACAGTTTCTCAAACCTTATTTGCAAAGTGAAACCTGAAATGAAATCAGGGAATATTTCCTATTCTGTTACATTTCCATAGCCCTCTCTTGCATATTGATTGGAACTTGTGCTAATGTGTGATTTTTTTAAGGTGATACATTGTTTCACTAAGTTACATGGATCTTTAGTGTTAATTACATTGGAATCAAATGATCAAAAATCTGTTTTATTTTTTAATCACAAATCCCAAATGAAAAATTCGTACTGTAAGTTGTCATGAATTGATGGCACTCAATTTTTCATAATCCTGGTTTTCTCTGAGAGCTTATATTTTATGAGGCAAAATTACTGCCATTTGTTAACTGTCTGTTGATTTTCTTCAGGAACTAGACATCATTTTGAGGAAAGTGTCTGCTAATTAACCAAATTTAAATAACCTTAGTTTTTGTTATTCATCCCTTCAGGTAAAGATGGTGTTGCCCACAAATAAAAAGAACCTAATTCATCTCAAACAAATATTTTCCTCAGCACTCAGTTCTTGGGGATGCTGCAGAAGTGCTCTGTGTGTCCTTCCAGGTCAGCACACCACATATTTTAAAATGTGGATGAGTTTGACGTAATAATGAAGATAATTTTAATGCTTTTTCCAGGACATTTTCCAGTGAAATTGGCTTTAATGTTTGTCTCTGCAGGTAAGTGCTGGTGAGGAATCACTGCTTCTGCAGTGGTACTATAAGCTCCACTCTTACTAAATTTTACCTCAGCAAATGCCAAAATAGTGAAAAGACAAATGGTGTCTAAGTGATGTTTTGAAAACAATTTTACCTCATGGACCCCATGAAAGGTTCTGGGTGACTTCAAGGGCTCCACATGTTAGGGGGAAAAGGATGCCCTAAAGCTAATTCCATACAGGCTTTGTGGACTCCACCCCCACCCCAGGTCAAAGCCAAAGACATTGGGAACTCCAAATCCCATCACCACCAAAGGGAAGGTGGCTGGGACCTGAGGGTGGGGTTAAGCAGCCAGGTTCGTATAAAGCCAGACACATGGGCCCGGGGTTCCCCCATTTTTGACTCTCCGCCAGCTCACAGCGTTCGGCCAGCTCTGAGAGTGCCTTTGGGTTTCCAGGTCGGCGGATTGGGTAGGACGCATTAAAGACTTTATTTCCCTATTTTCTCCCTGAGTTGTACATTTTCCTTATTTCCTTTTCCCTTGTAAATAAACCCTTTATTAACCTTTTGTGTATGCCTGTAGTGGAGTATTAATAAGTCCCTTTTAAGTGTGCAGGTGAGGACCCACAACCAGGCAACCCGTTTAATATCGGGGCTGCCCTATAAAACACAGACCACACTTTGAGAAATGCTTTTCTCAGGAAACCAGGGAGCATCTCCCAAGTGTTCTCTGCCTTTGCCTCTCCTTTGCTTTCCAGAATCCCTCTCCCTGGCTGGCTCCTGCCTCCCCAAGCTGCCTCCCCTGCAGATACAATGGGGAGCAGAGAGAGGACCCTGGAGACTTGGAGCTTGCACTGTCGTGAGAGATGGTCACTGAGTAAAGGTGACAAACACACATGTAAACCCAACCTGACATACATGCTGGGAGGAAGTATGTGTTTCCTACCGCAGGACCCAACAGACCAACCTGTCCCCTCTTCCCTCAGCCCCCATCCAAGACCTACCGAAGACCCAACCATACTGAGGAGGCCTGTAGCCTAATCTACCACCTGGTCCTGGCCCCATCCTCATCCTCATCTGTCTTCCCCTCATTTATTATGCACTGAAGAATAGGACTCCCCAAGATATTCAGGAAGGTGTCCCCAAGACAGGCCACTTTGGCATGTGAGTTATTTCCATCTGAGGTTCATCAGGGGTTCATATATTTTTTTTTATTTTTATTTTCAAAGATTTATTTATTTATGCATACAAGAGCTGGGGTACAGGCCAGAGGTCCAGGGGGTGAGAAGATTCACCAGAGACAGAGTGGGGAGCAGAACAGGCAGATCGATCAAAATACACTGCTGAGGGGATCAGTGGGTGAGTCAGGAGAGGTCTGCTGCACCATGTGGGTTGCACCCTGGTTGACGGAGGATTGAACTTGTGTTGCAGAGTGTGCAGACAGCTTCATAGGTTGCTTCTTTTTTTTTTTTTTTTTTTAGAGGCATGTTTTATTTATTTGTTTGTTTGTTTTTTGCTTGTTTTGTTTTATACATGCACTAGGTACAGTCAGAAGCACGGGGAGGGTGAGAGAATTCACCAGAGCCAGAGCGGGGAGCAGAGCAGGCAGAAGGACCGAAGTACACTGCTGAGGAGAGCAGCGGGCGGCAGGAGAGGTCTGCGCGCCATGTGGGACCCTCCTCTGGTGGCCGGGGAGCAGCCGGGGATCGAACCGGCGCCGCAGAGGCCGCGGGCAGCTTCGCAACCCAGCGCTCAACCGCGTTGCCACCGGGGAGGCCCTCATAGGTTGCTTCTTAACCCCTTGTGCCACCAGGGGTTCATCTTCAGAAACATTTACCACTTCTAGAACTATCTAGTGTGAAAATTGCTCGTCTTACCCGAAGTATGGTTATTACCAGAAGCGAGGTTTGGATCCAAGAAACCTACATACATGTCAGGGCAAACATAATTATAGAACATCTGGTCTTCATCCTATGAGGTGCCCTGTCCTTGCCATGTGACCCCCTTCTTTCTCCTGGAGGCCCCAGGCCCCATCTCACTCCTTAGCCAGGAGACACACCCTCCTTTCCCGCAGGGATTTCACACTCATTTAGATGTAGATTCCCTACACTTACATAGGTTAATTTGGTTATTTTCTAGTACTGAAAAAAAGAAAAAGGAGACCTTATAAAATTTCATGTGCTCAGAATAAGAGTTCTTGAAAATTCGAGATTGAATCACAGAAATTAATAAATCAGTAGATGAACTGGACTATTAAAGACTCACTCCCACTGTATAATGTAGATGGAAAAGAAATGACAAGCAGAGAGAAGACCTACAAGAACCTGAGTCTATCGATCAGGAGATTCCAGCAAGTTAATAATACGAGTGTCTAAAAAGAATGGACAGTGAAAATTATTTGAAAAATTCAAGAAAATCCCTGAGCACTCACAGATAAAATGTGTACACTGAATGTCCTCCCCGGGTTCCTCCTACAGAGGATGAGCAGCCCCACACCATGACCTGTCCCAGGGACTTTCAGAAAGAGGCTGGAGAAGAACAGACCTTGGGGCCCTCAAGAGACAACTCAGGCCTGGAAGGCAAAAGACCCTGGAGCCAGGCCTGCCCAGTCCTCAGGGGAATCCAGCCCAGACTCATGTCAGGCCCAGGTGAGGGAGGTGCTGGGGGCACAGACATTCACTTCAGCTGTTCGTGATCTCAGGCCTTACTTTCCACGTCCCTCCTCTAGTGGGCAAAGGACACTGGTGGGCAAAGGGGAAACAAAGATGATGGACACAGAACAGGAGACAGCAAAATCAACCACAGGGAAGCAGGGACAGGAGAGAGGCTAAGGGTGAGGTGAGGGATCTGGGCCTTCAGCCCCATCCAGGTGAGCAGGCCCCAGACCCCTGGAGGCAGGACAGAGGCTGTGGAACAGGGGTCTGCCCAGGATGAAGTGGGAAGAATAGCTGGTATGTGTGATATGTCCACGGAGATTCTGACCTCAGGGGAGGGTTTCTGGGTATTTAAGATGGAGCAAAACAGGAACTAAGCCCACGAGGGAACAAGATCATTCTAACTCCAGAGAAGAAAAGTATCCTTGTCTACTCACTGTTCCGCTGTGACTGGCTCTCACAAGATCATAATGATGCAAACCCTGAACCACATGTATCTAAAAACCTGCCAGAGGGGCCTCAGGGGGCAAATGCCTGTGCTCTGGATTCCCAGGGGCCACCATCGAGGCCTCCTTGCCACACAGACTCAGGTCTGAAGGCCTGGCGAGAGGCCTGGGCAGTGTGGGCAGGGACTTCTCCAAGATCCTTGTTGAAGGTTTCAATGTGAAGTAGAACAAGGGGCCCGGGAGGGCTGTGGGGAAGATAGTGACCGGAGACCCTGAGAGGAAGCCACAGCTGTCATCCAAGAGAGGGAACAGAAAGAGGAAGGAAGTGACCAGGCAGAGACAAACCAGGTCAAGTCCAGAGAGCAGCTGCTGCAGAGCTTCCAAGAATCAGACTCATGAGCATGTTGGGAGCTGACACTGAGGAGGCTGAAAACTCAGACAGAGCCGACATTTCTGCCAGGCTGACAGGCACGCAGAACAGCTTACTGGCGGTCTCCACCCTCCAGGTTGCTCAGAAAAATGGTGCCCTCGGAGACTTTGAAGGACAGGCTTGAGGCCTTGACCTGCCCCCAAAGTGTGGCCACATTTGTGGGAGCTTGGATGATCCTGTGCCTCAGCTATTCTCTTTTTGCCTTAATTATTCTTTGCTTTGATGATTCCGTACCTCTCAGTGGGCAGAAACAGGGAAAGTTTGAGATAAGGAACCTCTCAGGGCAAATGTCCTCGTGTGAGCGTCTACACGTGCTGGAAACAGCGTGTGCAGAAACAGCAACAGGTGTGATGGTGAGAGCAGCATAAACACTGACACTTTCCTTGTTTCTCCCTAACTCCCCACCTTGGCTGGGTCGGCTGCTGATGCGTCCCCCCCACACGTGTGCGTTCCCCGTGTGCCTGCTGCTGCTTTGGTCTTTTTATTTTCTGTCTGATGCTAAATAAAAATGAGACTGCCCTTGGAGCTTGGCTGCCCCTTCGGGGTGTGGTCCCTCTAGTAAACCTGTTTCATGCTACCACCGCATGTCACAACCAGACAATTGGTGCCCCGTGTGAGGAACCCCGTGTGGGAACTGGGCCGACCTCTCCCAGCTGGATTCCAACAAAAGGGAAGGACTTTTTGGAGGTCCCACTTCATTCTGGTGAGGAGCACAGGCAGCAAAGGGCGGGTCTTGCAAGCCTGCGGGGAGTCAAGTTAGGCATTTCTCCTGGAGGTTTTTGCCTTTTCTCTGCTTGTTTAGTTGAGTTTTACCTTTGCTTTTAAACTCTGGGGAAACCACTTAACAAGTGAGGAGAAACAGCATAAATTACAATTAGAGTCTTTGAAAAGTGGGAGGACACAAAATAACCAAACGCCAGCTCCATAAATTACCTCTCATCCTCAGACAACACAGTTCTCAGCACCCAAAAGGAGGGAGTTGGACCTGGAAGCCTGGGGAAGGCAGGGCAGTGGCTGAGGCCATCAGCGGGACCGGGAGAGTGTCTCCCCTTCCCGCGTGGAGTCTCTGGGATCAGCACTGAGACCCGCTCAAGGGGATAAAAGATCTGACACCCAGAGGGCCCAGGGCTTCCTGCCCCAACGCGTCCTTCTCCTCTCCTCCCTCCTCTGCCGCCTCCAGCACATTCTGAGCCCCCCATAGAAATATGTTCCATGAAGCATGACAATCCAAGGGAGAAACATTATTTGAGGAGGAGACCAGTGTCCCTAACATGAAAGTTTGCCATTGACTGTAAAGAATTTAGAAAATCTATTTCTGAAAATAGTATTCAAGTTCATTTACAAAAGAATTTTGAAGCTGTAGAACTGGGTATGAAATGACTGCATGGGATTGGAAAGTCCTTATCAAAACAGGACTAACCGCAGGCCCCCTCCACCCCCACCCCGGGTGGAGCAAGGGGTTAAGTCTCAGCACTATGAAGCTATCAGCAGCCACTGCAGCAGGAGTTCAATCCCCAGGCAGGGAGCTACACACATGGCGCAGATCTCTCCTGTCTCACCCAGTGCTCCCCTTAGCAGTGTATTTCAGTAGATCCACCTGTTCTGTTCCCCACTCTATCTCTGGCGAATCCTCTCACTGGCCCCCTCCCTCTCTGGCCTACACCCCACCTCTTGTATGCATAAATAAGCAAAATAAATCTTTTTAAAAAACACTAACCACAACTCAGTATAGTGTCTGGATTCAGCATCTTTCACAATTAGAAAAAAACCCACTACAGTTGGCTGGTGAGGGGGCTGGGGGTAAGGCTGCCTCTGGTCTCTGCAAGCACTGGACCCCAGTACTGGAATCATTGGCTCCTCTCTGCTGTCTTCCCTCTGTGGGGGAATTGGGCCCTTCTTTTGTCCACCATGAGATACTGTTCTGCTCTGTTCTATGGGTATACATTTCTATTTCCCTGTGTTTTCCTAATCTTAAATCTGACTGTTTAATGTAAAAAATGCTAAGTTACTTTGGACTTCTAACAAACTATACAGGACACTTAATGGTTGAGAAAACTTCCAAATTGCTTATCGGGTCTGTGTAAAGTTTTGTTAAAACGACTTAGCCTGCTAAAAACTATAGCGTGAAAATGCAGCTCTTGCGAGTTAAATTCCAAACCTAAGATATCTTTTTTTTTTTTAAAGATTTCTTTATTTATTTATACAAACACTGGGTACAGTCAGAAGCGCAGGAGGGTGAGAGATTTCACCAGAGCCAGAGGGGAGAGCAGAGCAGGCAGACCAACGAAGTACACTGCTGAGGGGAGCAGCATGTGGCAGGAGAGGTCTGAGCGCCATGTGGGACCCTCGAACGGCATCCGGGAATCGAACCAGCCAGCCTTGCAACCCAGTGCTCAACTGCTGTGCCACCGGGGAGGTCCCAAAATCAGATTTCTAGTGAGAGTCCAGGAATAAGCAAACTATAAAATAAGATCTTAATGTGTCTCTTCTCCTGTATACCTCATGGTACATAAAAAAAAGTTAAAGCCAACAAGTCACTCTTAAAAATGTAAATGTGAGGGCCTCCCCTAGTGGCCCAGGTGTTTGAGCATAGCGTTGTGAAGCTATCCACAGCCTCTGCAGAGCCAGTTCGATCCCGGCCGGCTGACGAGGGTCCCACATGGCACTGCAGACCTCTCCTGTGGCGCCCGCTGCTCCCCTCAGCAGTGTAGTGGCAGGATAGGCACAGTGCAGGTTCTCTGATCTGGCAGACAGGGTAAAGGAGAGTCTTGGAGTCCTCAGTGGCTTTCTCAGGCTTCTATGTAGCTTTACATGCATTGCAGCAACCAGGTACACAGCAGGCTTGGGTGCCAGGGGGGCACAGCAGGCCTCCAAGCCCCAAGTCTTCACTCTGGGCTTCTCTGGCTTCTTTTCTCCCCTTCTCTCTCTCTGTCTCTCTGTCTCTCTCCTTTCTCCTGCTTCTGCTTCTCTTGATGACTATCTCTCAGGACTCCTCCCATGGCCCACAGAAGTAAAGAAGACAGTTTGCTACAATGTAACAACTGCAGGTGCCCCATCAGGCAGGGCAGTCCTGATGGTGGGAAGGCAGAAAAGCCTGAAAACCATTTGACCTACAATCAGTCTGCCACTCTGTCTCTGGTGAATCCTCTCACCCTCCCGGGCAACTGGTCTGTACCCTGATTCATGTATAAATAAATAAATAAATATTTAAAAAATTTAAATAAAAAAATATACAAATTTGAGAAATGTTTTCTCTAAAGGAATTAGTAAAAACAGTTTCTAAATTTAATCAATAAAAATGTCTCAGTGTTTTCACAGATAGAATAACTACTATTTTTTTTAGAATAACTACTTTTTAAAACTAATGCACATGACCAAAGTTTTAAAAAAAGAATAAAAAAAATCTCTGTTTCTATCACTGTCTAATGCCTTAGGAGTGTTAGTTATAAATGACACCTATATAAAGTCTAATAAAAATTCCCCAATTTTGAGATCAGGATTTAAGAATTTGGTAATCAAAAACTAGATCAAAACTTAATGGTTGAATTTGAAGCATGCAAGCCTTACAGTTTTCATGTTGAGTATCAATACTTTATGTTGAAATGTCTTTATTTTCAAAATGAAGCACACAGTATTCAGAAAAATAAAAAGAGTAATTGACCTAGTCTACAGCAAAAAAGATAAGTTTGCATTTTGATGATTAGACCTAAATCTCTTGATAAAATTCTTTTCCAGAAAAATCCCAGATTGACTTCTTGATACACTTGTCCTAGCAAAAACTAGCCTTGTGGGCAAGTTACTTAGCAACACTGAGTTCCTCACAGGTATGTAGGAAATGTATATGATATTGAGCCTCTCTTATTTTTCTTGGTTTTCATCAATCTATCTAGTACTTGCCTAAGAACGAAATTTGGTTTTCGGGATGTTAGAATTTGCAAATCTGAAATTAATTTAAAATTCCACTCCTAAGAAAAACTAACAGCTACAATTGGTATCTCTCCCTTAAATTTTTTCTTTTATCATTATTTAAATGGTGGCCAAATTTCATATAAAAATAAGGTCTTATTAAGTTTAAAAATGAGAAGTTGTTAAACAATATCACTTTTTCTAAATATTGTTGAGCTTGCAGGTTTATTTTTTGCTTCTTAGTATTAGAAAACTAAAATTTAATGACATCTCACCTAAACAAATTAAGACAGTTAAAATATGTGTTTCTGTATGAGTTATCCAGGATAATAGGGTGGTCACCAGGTAAAGGGGAAGTTCCAGGCTCCCTGCCCCACCCAAAGGAAGGGAGAGAAGGGAGCCGAGAAGGGAGAGAAGAAGCTGCAGTGGAGACTGAGAAGGAAAGAAGCAGGATGGAGCCAGAAGGAGACCTGGAGGAGGCACATGGAGCCGAGAGAACGTGAAGAAACTGCACATGCCTTTTGGTCGTGGACTGGGTGACAACAGCATGGGCGAGAGACTGGTGGGGAGGTGACAATGGTGGTTTTTGTCTTGATTTTGATTTTGCTCTTTTCCTCCCAGACTTGTCTGGTTGTTTCTGATCCTTTTCTGTGGGTCCCCACTGGAAGGCGCTTTAGACTTGTGACAGGCTTTCAGGCCTTGCTCTAGGCCAATCCTGTTTGGGTGGACTTTTTCCCACAAGGGGACAGGTAACTTTGGATGCTTGATTTAGAAACTATATTCTTTACCTTTCCTGCATTGTTTACTAATTGTATTAACGTTCCTTTTCATTTAAGTCTCATATGTTTTCTGTTGATGCGGCAGATGGCAGAACCTAGTTAGAGCAGGCAGCATTGTGGTGTCTGGGCTGCCCTTCTCCCTGACCTCTAACAGATTCCCTGTCTTTTCTGTATTGTTTACTAATTGTGTTAAAGTTCCTTTCCATTAAAGTCTTAAATGTTTTGTGTCGATGCGGCAGATGGCAGAACCTATTTAGAGCAAGCAGCTTTGGGGGTTCTGGGGTGCCCCTCTCCCTGCCCTGTAACAGACTGACTACTGACACCTCCTGGATGACAAGTGATAGAGCCCAAGGACGTCACCACGTCCCCAATGACATGGTCTCTGTGGTTAAGCCTAGGGTAACCCTGGATGTCACAGGTAAGATATTAATTTTCTGATTGCTATAGGAGCCACTTACTCTGTACTCACCCAGCATTCGGGACCCAACTTCCCCTCCTCACAAAATATAATAGGAATGCCTTAATGGCAGACAGAATAGAAAGACTGGAAAGGAGGTGCCCTAACACCAGAACCTGACTCACAAGGAGGTAGGGATAGAGGGAAATTGCATGACCATTAACTCAGCTGTAGAGGTCGTGACCCTTAGGAACCAGGGCCTTATCACAAGGCATGAGACCCAAGCAGGATCAGATGCTCTAGGGAGTGGAGCACAGACCTGAGGGGAAAGATTTGGAGATTGGGCCCATCCTGGAATCTCCACTCCCCATCCTGGTATCTCCAGTCCCTCTTGGATTCTGCGTGGTTATCCAAAATCAGCAATCAACTGACGGCTCACAAGGAGTGACTCCCCCAAACAGAAGAGGACTGTGTCTGTAAAGTCTCTGCACTGGCTCGGGGCAGCACTCTCTCTGCCCACCTGGGACTGTGTAGGTTCCTCTTCTTACCAACTCTCTCCCTCTGCAGGGCAGCAGCTTCCTGCCCGCCTATGACCTGTCAAGGCTGCCCGCCTACAACCATGCAGGCCTCTCTCAGCAAAACCTGCCCCTTTCCCTTTCTCTAATAAACCTGGTCTTTAAATATAACTACTGTCTCTGTCTTGTGGAGAAACTCGCCTGGGAAACTCGCCACGTACCACTGACAGGGGAGCACTGACACCTTTCCCAGAGTGAACCCCAGGACCCCGCTTTAACGCAACCAATCCATTCCGGGTGGGTTTATGAATGGTTCTAGAAGCCACATGCTCCTCACCATTGTTTGTAGTTGCCGTTCTCCTCCGCACACTCCACTGCTCTCCTCCACCCTCGACACCGCACCCCCACCCTACGCCCTACTCCATCAGGCCTGCGTTCAGGCCCGCAGGGATCCGTCATCTCTCCTAATGGCGGGAGGGCAGAAAAGCCTGATGCTTTTTAACTTACCCTACAATCCACTCCCTCAGGGTTTTCTGCCAGACCATCTACATATAGACAATTTTGTTTCTTAGCAAACATAAACAATGCAGCCATGGCCCACAAAAGTGAATAGTGTACATCACACTATAACAACAAAAGAGAACAGAACACAAGTTAGTCCAGGCGAGGAACCAACCTAGTGGCAAAAGACATTCATTGGCACCAGCAGATGATCCACCAAATCAGCTGCTGAAGGCACTGCAGCATGCAAGGTGGGAACTAGCTTATTTAACTCATGATAATCTACTGTCATGCGCTAAGAGCCATCGGGCTTCTTCACTGGCCACACCAGTGAATTGTCGGGGCCGTGGGAAGTACGCACAATGCCCGTTTTCTCCAGTTCTGATATTGTGCCCATAATTTCCTTGTAGCCTCCGGGCAACCGATATTGCTTGGTATGAGTCACTCGCCTAGGGACTGGCAGTTTTGTGGGCAGATGCTTAGCGTGTCCTCTCACCACTGCCTTTACCACATGCACTCTAAGGTGAAACTCTCTGGCTGTGGTCTCTAGCCATAAGCCACGTAGTACACCCACCCCCAGGATGTACTCCAGGATGGGCGATACATATACTTTATACTCTTTTGTGGGGTAATCGCCCAATCCCCAGAGATAGTCTCACTGCTGTCACCTTGACACTCTGGCCTCCATAGCCATCAATACAAGTAGACCCGTGAAATCTTTCTAGATTTCCATAGAGCAGAGTACATTCTGCTCCTGTGTCTGCCAGAGCTAAAACCCTTTGCATGTTAGTTGGGGACCAGTGAATGGCAAGCTCCACATGTGGCCTCCGGTCCCCGCCCATCCCCTGTGGACAGGTTCCTTGGCCCTCACCCTATTTGAAAGCGATCAGGCCATCACCTGAGGATGGGGTTGGCAGCAAGTGTGTTGCAGGCACAGGGCGTGTGCCTGAGGCCTTGAGCTTCCAGGCTCCCCCTGAGCAGCAGTCCTTCTCATGGGCATGAACCTCTGGTCTTCTTGCAGCTGCTGCCATAATTCCAACAAATATAGATTGGGCTGTGCATGTATTTTCTGCTATCTACACCTGCTCTCACTAAATCTGTCCACATTTGGTTATGGGTGACTTTAATAAGTTCTGTGATGCCAAGAGGCTTCCTTTCCCTCCTTGGCATTCCTTTTGACTTTTCAACAACTACCCATATTCCCATCTGACTTTGAGAGCACCGGCTCTCAACTTCGGCCAAGCTGGCTATCACTGTTGTGACGTCGTGTAGCTGACGACTCACATGGGGTGCTACAACTGCCATGAGGGATCCAAATGAGGATGAGGGGACATTTTTAATACCAAGTCTCTCATCACTGCTGTGAAACGCTCATCATCAGGACCACGGGAATTCACATTAAACATGGCCTGCTGCATCCCCAATTCCCAAAGGACCTGTACCAGCTCGGCGTACATCTGCCATCCACTTACTGTGTCCGGCACGTCTCCTGTATCAGCCAGACTGTCCGTATGGCAGCCATTATCCATTCCTGGAGGGTGTGGTCGCCCTGGCCATACCACTGGCTGTTCTGTAGCCTCTGTCTCAAGGACGGGTGTAAAGCCATGGAGGCCAGTCTCTCCATCACTTGTGCCGTGCAAATAATCCCATCCAGCCCCAGGCCCCACAAATGTAGCAGCCAGGCTGCCAAGGGTTCCCCTGGTTTCTGGTGGAAACTGTTTGCCCAAGTCTACCAGTTCCGCCTGAGTGTATGTTTGATAGGAAGTAAATTCTGTCATCGCCAGTTGGGACTCGGGCAAAGGGCCAGCCTCCCTCTCCTCCTGTCCTGAGGAGGGGTCTGGCATCTCTGGAGTAGCAGGTTGGTTTCCCACGACCGGCTGCAATTCGGGCAAAGGGCCAGCCTCCCTCTCCTTCCTTTCTGAGCGGGAGTCTGGCATCTCCAGAATGGTGGGTTGGTTTCTCCGAACTTCTCCCTCCAGAATCCTCAAACATTGTTGCAGTTTCCGCATCTCTTCCCTCATCTCTTCCCATACTCGCTGGACTCTAGATTGTTCTTTCTGCCTGGACAGTCGCAGAGCTGTGAGAAACACCCATCCCACGGATCCTGTCACCTTGCGGGCACTGCATCCACTCAGGGTTTCTTCTATTTCATACAGGGCCTGTTCCAACTGCCCCGGGGATCCATCTACCTCTGGCCATTCCTGGGGAGGTGCCCACAGGGCGAGGAGGTTGGCCACCGAGCACCATCTGCTCGTGGCTGGCCACCTGGCAACCCCTCCCCAGGTTCCAAAGGGTTTCGTCTGCGTAGAGCCGTCCTGCTTTGAACTGTCCTGCCCTCTAAGCCAGTTACAATGCAACCAACCCATCCCGGGTAGGTTTATGAACGGATCTAGCAGCCACATGCTCTTCATCGCTGTTTGTAGTCCCCGTCCTCCTCCATACAGGGTGGAACTGGGTGATCTCCCACAGCTTGTCAAAATTAACCGCCTTGGAGCCCGGCTGCTGCTTGGAGCCCGGCTAAGAGGCAGGGGATGAAGCGTCTCAGCGAGCCCTGCCCCTGCGACCCGCGTCAGTGTCAGTCTGGGATTCCCAGCCAGGCTCCTGGCGGGGACCTGCTTCAGGGCCTGGGGGTATGGTTGTGTCAGTGAAGTGGACCTGATCTGTGTGGCCTTGAGCAGACTGAAAAACACATTCTCTGTGATTAGAGGCCAGGGTGGAAGAGAGGATAACGAGTAATCATGACACCAAAGGTTATAGGTGTAACCTTAGGCGTAACCTTGGGTAAGATAACAAAATTCTTTGGTGTAAGTAGTGGGGTCATTAATGAAAGAGCTGAGACGCTTTTCAATCTGGGAGAGATCAGACAGAGGGAAAGGATCGTGGACTCCACCTGCTCCTTCGGTCCCCGCAACCTCCCTAAGGGGACAAAGAGGACGATTTTGAGAGCAGGTGTGCTGGCTGGGAGGTGGAAGTGGGGGCAGGCCTGGAGAGCTGAAGGAGGTGAAGACTGAACATCTAGAGGATCAGAGAACGCAGAAGAGGGGTCTGGAGAGGGTGAAGAGTGAGAAGAGTCTCGAGACTTGGGAAGTAGAACTGGTTTTCAGGAGGGAGGGACAGGAGCGCATGAGAAAGCAAGTCTGGACATGAGGGAATCTCTGACCATGTTCCATTGCGGTGACAGAGACTGTTTAGGTCTGTAAGGACCATGAAATGGAAAGTGCCATGTCCCGGCCAGTGAGAGCCATTCTCCAATGGTCACTGAGGCCGTGCAGTGTTGCAGAAGATGAGACACTGAGGTGCAGATCTGGCCTGAGTCCCAGAGGATTGCGATTTGAGAGAAGGCGTCCCAGAGAGGTGGCCGGGCTCGGCTTGGAATTTGTGGACTCCTGGTTAAGTCAGCTCCTCTCCCCAACGAATGGGGGTACAGACTCAGGACCAGAGCGTCCCACGACCTGATCTGAACTTTGGGGGCCCAGACCCCGAATCGCAGCAACACACGACCTGGTCCTGGCCTTTGGAATGGGGGCAGGTGAGCGAAGGGGACGTCCCCACCGCTCGGTTGTCCCCTGGACTGGGACACCTGGACTGGACGGGCGTCCCCAAATCAGAACCAGGAACAATGGGGGTCGGCTGGCATAGGCCTGCGGTTTATGGAACAGTCAACCAGGATGGGGGTGAGGAGAAGAGCCAGGTAACGAGGGGTGAGGGCCTCCCAGGAAGGAGGGTCAACAGGCGACTCACCCCAAGGATCAAGGCTGGTGGTGGATGTGAGGCGTCTGCAATGGAGAGGAGAGTCCCAGGGACGGGGAGACGGCCCCAGCGCCAGGGAACACAGCCTTCCAGGTTTCAGGCACCAAGATGAAAGGTTTGGCGTGGCAAAGAAAAGGGGAGCCAGGCTAAACTTTCTCAAAGGAAGGGAAAACTCATTGTGCCCCCAGGCGAGCTTTGCTGACCCAAGGTGGGGTGTCCCTGAAGTCACGCCCGTTGTGGGGGGAGATGTCATTTCATAGGGTGAGGAGAGGTTAGGCAGGAAAACTGGGTTGGTAGCGGGGGAAACAGGCTTAGGGGGAACAAAGCTGTTTTTTTGTGGAGACGAGTTGTTTTCTTCTGCTTATGGCTTCAGTTTCGGTTTGATGGAATCAGGGGTACTGGTTTCAGGCCATCTTGTTTGTATGTGGGCTTCCCCATTCCTGGCCCCTGCATCGACCTTTCATACCAGCCTTTTGTTGATAGGAAAAGGGGCGACGGTTCTTTCTTTGGCTACTTCCTGCTGGACGGGGGCGAAGACCGGGGTGGGGGCTCAGGCCTGGTTATGAGAAGGTCTTTGCATGGACGTGAGGATATGGGTGGAGGAGTTGGTGAAAGGTGCTACGGGGCGGGTCTTGGATCAGGTGTTGGATGAAATGCAGTAAGCATGGGGCAAAAAGAAAAAATAAGGTTAGGATCAGAGGCCCTGTGAGTGCTAATACCTTGCCTGAGGCTGTGTTGATAGGAATATCCAGGCATAGACAGAAGAACTGGAAGTGGCTTGAAGTGATGGGATTAGAAACAGAGGAGGGAGAGTCAGAGGGCCTCTGCTCTGTAGGCTGAGTGGAACCTGGACCAGGGGCGCAGTGATGTGTAACCGAGTTGGGCCCAGCACTCGCATACATACTGCTTGTCCACAGGGACCGGTTTGACCCTGCAAAGCTGATGCCAGGACGTGTTGCCCAAGACCTTGACAGCCGTTGGTGTAGTCAGGATGACCGTGTGTGGACCCATCCACTTTGGTGGAAGTGGTTTTGGAGTGATGGCTTTCAGAAGAACCTGGTCTCCAGGACACAGCAGGTTGACAGGTGCATCAGGGGACGGAGGCACAGGTTGTGGCAGACAACGGTGTGCGTGTTCTTGGAGCAGCTGTCTGAGCAAAGAGAAGTATGAAAAATATCCAGCCAACAGCGTAGGTTGGACGGGGAGCTCATGGTTAGTAAGAGGAGGTCTGCCACACATCCGTTCAAGGGGGATCAGGAACAAGGGGCCACAAGGGGTGGCTCAGAGGTGCATTAAAGCCAGTGGGAGCAGCTCCATGCAGGATTTCCACAGCTCAGTGGAGAGTTTGGTTAGGTGGTCTCTGGTCAGACCATTTACCCGTTCTACCTTACCAGAAGATTGCGGTTGGGAGGGAATGTGTAGTTTCCAGGTGATGCCCAGGGAGGAGACCTGTGGAGTAATCTTTGAGATAAAGGCAGGCCCATTGTCTGACTGGTGATGGTGTCCACCATAGTAAGAAGAGGGTGTTATCTGCGTTAGGGAGTGGAACACCCGTGAGACCTAGCAGGATGGAGAGTCGAGGATTGGGAGAGGGAGATGAGAGGCTCTTTGACAAAGAGAGTAGAAATCTAACAGACAAGAGGGTGATGGAGGGGAGAGAGCCTGGTGAATGAGCAGGTCCTGGAGCCTATGTGGAGAACTAACATCTACAGGTTGGCCCAGTGTGGGTTTTAAGGCCTGTCTAGCGAGACGAGCAGCTGCCACAAGTGCGCTCAGGCAGGGCTGCCATCCTCTTACTGTGGGATCCATTTGTTTAGAGAAATAAGCAATTGGTCACTGGACTGGCCCAGGTTGGCCCAGAACCCCTAGAGCAATGCCCTGTTGCTCATCTGTCAATTACAGGAATGGCTTTCCCGGGTCTGGGAGAGCGAAGGCTCATGTCAGAGAGCTTTGCCTGGATAAAGCAGAGCAAACAGGGTGCAGAAACAAAGAAAAGCATAATCATGATCACTGGGCCTACTAGGGGCAGGATCCATGATGTCCTGGCCCCAGCTTCGGCTGACGAAATATTGATCAGAGGGGGCTTTGCTGGTCAGATGAGCAAGCCCATGAATGTGTTGGAGGAGGGGGAGGCACCTGAGTACACACGATTTTTCACCAAAATCTCTCTCTCAGACCTTCAACACTTTCTTTTGCTTGCTTTCATTCTAATGCCATTTCATTTTACCCATCCGGCTTTACATAATCTTAAGGCCCTTCAGAATATCCCTCTTCCATACATTTCTTTTTTCAAACACACATACCTCACCTCACTTGCATTTACCAGACTTAGCAAAACCTTACTTTTAGAAGGAAATTGAACACCATCTAAACAATGATGAATAAACACAAATTTAAGGTAGATAGCCCCTGTAGCTTTTCATTCCTGTCCCCAGTGATTTACTTGGCAGAGAATGGTGTCCAAAGCCTGCATCTGTTGGGCGATATTAACGTTTCCAATTTGGCTAAGGTCACCCTGCAGGGTTTGAATCCAGGGAGGAGGAGGGGTGGGTGGCCTTCTGGAGAGAATTTTTAAAAGGGGAAATTCCAGCTGGGCTGACACTGTGTAAGAATCCCAAGCTGCAAAAGTTTGAGGTGACAATGCTCACTGCGGGACTGAGATTGATCATAGCCTAGGGCTTCCTGGTGTAGGAAGATGTGCAGATTTTCCAGCTGAGCAGGTCATGTGGAATAGGGCTGTTCTGTGAATAAACTCTGTCCACCTTGAAGACTCCTGTTTGGATTCTAATATACTGGTCCCGAGTCTTTCTTAAGGGGAGCTAGAGACCTTCTCTATCTGTTCCTTGCAATCTGCACGTTTTACCACCTGGGCCCAAGCCTTTGCAAGAGCTCCTGCATCCTCTATGCCATCCCTGTGCCCAAGATAGAGCAGCAGGTCTCTCCCAGCAAGGGGGCAGTATGGTTCTCAGGGAACTGAGCCTATGATGGGGGAGAGAGGTCCAGGGTTTCCTGCCTCTGGCCCTGGGGCCTCTGACCCTGCGGCCACCCACACAGCCTCATAAACCTCCAGGGGCCCTGTACCTGCTCAGCTCTCTGCAGCCCCTCCACACCCCACCACTCACCTGCTCTGCTCCCCTCCAGATGGTTCACCAGTTCTGTGGCCCTCCTGGCCCTTCACCTGCTCTGCTACAGGGACATCTGTGCTCCAGGGACATCGGTTTTGCCCAGATTTCTGTGCTGCAGTTCCATGGGTCTCATGCTCCTCCTGGCTCCTGTGACCGGACCCAGTCCCTGAGCCTCTCCAGAGCCTCAACCTTCCCTGGTGTACTCCTGTTCACCATGGGCACTGAGTGGTTGTGCTTTGGGGGTGGGGAGGCTTTTGTCTGGTGTGGTGCTATTTTTAGTCTTTGTTGCTCTGCAATTCCAATGCTGCACAGCAGCAACAAATTCTAGGATAATATCTAATACTCTGTCTCTGGCCCTGATGATTGCTGAAGGGGCCACTGCACTGGAAGTCCAGCCACTTCTTGGGGGAGGTTATAGGGTGGTGCTGGAGGGCTGGGGAGCTGGACAGATCATGTTGGCCCTGCTTTCCTGGTCCCTGTCCAGCTGGGGGCCCGTCTCAGTGGTGCTGCCATGCTCCCCAGCGTCCTCCAACTGGAGGACTGACACCAAGGTGCTGCTGTGCTCCCTGGTGTTCTCCTGCTGGGGTCTGGCCACAGAGGTGCTGGTGTCCCCCCAGGCGTCCTCCAGCACCGGGCCTAGCGCAGAGGGTCTGCCCTTCGGGGCGTCCTCCAACAGGGAGCCTGGCCCTGCGGCGGTGGTGTGCTTCTGGGCGTCCTCCAGCTCAGAGACTCCTGCGGAGATGACCCTTTTGCCCGGGGTGGCTTCCTTTCCCCTCTTTTGGACTTCCTGCTTTCGCAGGATACCCGGCCTTGGGGTATTCCCCGAAACCTCAGACTGCGGGAGGCTGTCCTTGTAATCGGGGTCACCGGGCTCCCGGAAGGTGACACGCTTTGGCACCCGGAAGGTGACGCGCCTGGGCCACTCCTCCCCTTCCTCCTCATAATCCTCCTCCCGCTCCTGCTTTCTGGAGCAGAGGATCAGGTAGGTGGCCATGACTTCGTCTTACTTGTCAGCGTCAATGGCCTCCCGAATTTCCTGCCTCTCATAGCCCAGGCGCTCCATAGCTTTGATTATGGCCGGGTCCTGGGGGCTGAGCGAGGGCTCGCTGAAGGGCAGGAGTCCCTTGCTCGTTTCTGCTACCCAGGCGTGCTGCTGGATGCACTCCAGGGGCCGACGCCTCCAGGGGTCCCGTTCCTGCATTTTGGCCAGCAGGTCCTGGCTCTGTTCCGTGAGGCAGTCGGGCAGCTGGAGGTACGCGCCCAGGACGCGCACCCTGACCACAGGGAGGTGGGGTGCCCTGAAGGGCAGTTTGCCGGTCAGCATTCTGTAGAGAATGACACCCAGGCTCCACACGTCCACCTTGGGGACATTGTAGCGCTGGCCAAGGTAGACCTGGGGGCCCTGTATTCTGGGCGACAGCAGCACGTGCTCAGCGCCCTGTTGAAGGCCTGGATGCTGAGCCCAAAGTCCGCCTGCTTGACTTTTCCCTCTCGGGTCAGCAGAATGTTCTTGGGTCTCACATCCCTGTGTGCGATGCCTTTGGCATGGCAGTGGCTGAGGGCCGCGAGGATCTGCTGAAAGAGCGGGCGGGCCTCGCGCTCGCCCAGGCGCCCACGCCTGTCCAGGGAGTGCTGCAGGTCCTCCCCCTGCACGTACTCCTTGACGAGCTGCAGCTCCGGCCCAGTGTCCACCACCTGGAAGAGCTCCATGATGTTCGGGTGGTGAAGGGCCTTCATGCACCCCATCTCGCGGGCCAGGAGGCGGAGGTCGGGCAGCTCGGACTTAAGGACGCCCCTGATGAGCACCTTCGTGCCCATGAGCATGTGCACCGCCAGCGTCACCTTGGTGTGGGAGCCCCGCCCCAGCTCCCGCAGCGCCAGGTAGCTTTGCCCTTGACGTCCCTGGGACATAGCGCCTGTGCACTTGACTATGCTGACTACCCTCACCAGCCCTGACTATGCTCCCAGCCCTTGTGCTGCCTCCGCTGACAGCTGACTCTCCTAAGATATTAACAAATGGAATATTAATCTAGTATTAATAGTACTCAGAAAGTATTCACTAACCTCACTAAATACTAACAATGCTATCTTAACTCTACCAACAATACTAACCTCACTCAACTTACTAGCAATACTAACTACACTACAAATAAATGAAACAACACAAACAAAAAATAACAAATGAGATGTAAATGTAAAAATATGATTAAAAACAAACTAATTTAAAACTAACCACTAAATTTAAGAATAAAACAAAACAACAAAGACCAATAGAACAAACAACAGAACAAACCACAATTAGAAACTAAAAACTGGAAAAACAAACAAACAAATCAAAATAAAAACCCAGAGAAACGATAAAGTGGAAGAAAGCACAAACAACGAAACAAGAACAGAAGGGAAAATGGGGGAGACCACTCGAAAAATAAAAATCATAAAACTAAAAACTGAAGAAACAAAGAAAATAAAGAAAGAAATAAAAGCCAATAAGAAAACAATAAAGGAAAATAAAAAACAAAGAAATAAAAGAAAAAAGAAAAAAAACTATAAGAAAATACAAAAAAAAAGGAAAAAAACAAAGAAAGAAAAATAAAATAACTAAAATAAATAGCCGAAACAAATAATTAAATAAATAAACCAATAAATAAACCCAAAGAAAACCAAATACCCCAAAACACGCTCTCACTCTCTCTGTCGGCGTCCGGAGTGCACAGGTCACTGTCCAAAGCTTCCCGGCTCCTGAGGACACAGGCGCAGTCCGGGCGGGCCTGATGGAGGCGGTGCCGGTGCCGTCACAAGGGCTCTTTGTGGCGTCAGAGCCAGAGGCCACAGCCATTGGCAGAGGGAACCGCCAGCGGTTTCTCAGCCTTAACGAAAAAGCTGCCGCTTAACGACAACCCTTGGAATGCCCGAGAGGCCCTTTCATCTGTCCTGAGCAATCCCGGCCTGGGTTTTGGCTTTTCCAGGCGTCCCCATCCTGGCCCCGCCTTGTGCAGATGCTTTACTGTCGCGCTCATACTGTGGAGAGAACAGCAAACAGGGAGTGCAGGCGGTTGGGCGCGCGCTGGGGAGCTGTCCACAGCCTCTGCCTCGCCCGCGAGGGGCCCACGTGGCGCGCAGACCCCTCCTGCGGCGCCCGCTGCTCCCCTCAGCAGTGGATTTCAGTCAGTCTGCCTGTTCTGTTCCCGGCTCTGTCTCTGGGGAATCCTCTCACCCTCCCGCGCATCTGGCCTGTACCCCGGTGCTTGTGTAAATAAAATACATCTTTAAAAAAATTAAAAAAAAAAAAGGAGGCACAGTTACTACTGTTGCAATGAACTAGTAAGTTTTAAATTCTAAAATTTTCAAGAGGTAATTTCAGGATTCTTTTTCAACCTGTCTTTCTTTTTGGGGGGTTATAATTGTGTCATGGAGTCTAGTTTAGTAGAAAAATAACATTAAATAATAATACTATATGCACAAAAGTTCCTTTGAGAAGGAATATACTAACAAATCCAATATGTCATAAACAATACCAATGTGCTTAAAAACTAAACAAAAATGTTAGGGAATTCAGAATACTTTGTTTTTTAGGTTGCTTTTAACACTTCAGCCAAAATAAAGTGATTTCATAGTGATAAATATCAGGAAGTATAAGTATCATTGTTTTAATTCTATATATATTACATACATCAATATGTGCACTTACAAATATATTAATATCTGAGGAAGGAGATTTAGAGAGGTTAATTACTTTTTCCAAGGTTACCTATATATGATATTCACTCAAAAGAAACAATGACTAATTATTGAGAAACTACATTGTACTTTTGTAGAATTGATAGTGTTCTAGTGATCAAGATATAGAGAGATTGTTGAGATTGTTGTGATAAAACTGACTTTTCAGTGGCAGGGAATAAAAGCAATATAAATAAGTTAAAATATCCAACAGAGAAATAACAAATGGTGATTGGATCTGTACAAAGGCTCGAAACAAACCAATTGAATTTTCAATGCCATTTAGGATAACATCAAAATATGAAACCCTTCAGGATATTTTTAATAAAATGTATGTATCTGTAAAGCTATGAAAACATTATTCTTTAATGGAAATTATAAGACTTCAATAAATGACAATATGAACTCTATTTACAGACCAGGATGCATACAGCAAAGTTTGGGAGAAAGCACAATTGCAGAGGGGAGCACAGAGAGGCAGAAATGACTGAATCACCCTGCAGTAAGAAAAAGGAGGTCAGTGTTTCATGTGGACAAAGGAGAAAGAATTGTGAGACAAGGTCAAAGATATTCACAGAAACTAGTTACTCAGAACTTCCTAATTCAGGGTGATGGCCTGAACTTCATGCTAATTGTGAAAATGGAGAGAGGTGTTGGTGAGTGGAGTGAATTGAATAATTTGTGTTTGAGAAAAATCTCTTTGCATTGGGGAAACTAGATTGTAGGAGAACAATAATGCAACAGGGAAAACAACCGAGAAACTTACAGTAGACAAAGAGAGAGGTGTGGGTCAGAGTGGTACTTCGCTTAGGATGTAGCTAATAGGGCTGATTTAGATGGATATAGAAAGTGAGGGAAAGACAGAAATTAAAGATGCTGCCAAACTTTCTATCCTGAGCAACTTGGTAGATGTATTTGCTATTTGCTTTTTTTTTTTTTTTAAAAGATTTATTTATTTATTTATACAAGCCCTGGGTACAGTCAGAAGTACGGAAGGGTAAGAGAATTCACCAGAGCCAGAGCAGAGAACAGAATAGGCAGAGTGACGAAATACACTGCTGAGGGGAGCAGCGGGCACAACAGGTGAGTTCTGTGGCACCATGTGAGACCCTCGCTGGTGGCCAGGGATCGAACCGGCGCTGCAGAGGTTGCGGGCAGCTTCGCAGCCTAGCACTCAACCGCTGTGCCACCAGGGGAGGCCCATGCTTTTTTTTTTTTAAGTTTTATTTTTATTTGCTGAATTCAGAGAACAAATTGTAGAGGTTTGGGTAGATAGAAGATTGGTGTAATTGAAGAGGTTAGGTTCCATCTTCTTTTATAAGAAATCACACCACTCTATCTAACAAAGATTATTGATATATAATGTTGTGGGGAAGAATCAAGGTGGAGGCCCTATTGCAGGGGTGAAAGAATTCACCAGAGACATATGGGAAAGGCCAGGTGAATTTATTGAAATACACTGCTAAAAGAAACAGAGGGCGAAACAGGAAGTGTGTACTGCTCAGTGTTTGGGTCCCAAGTCTCTATACTTCAGAACCATTGAATGTTAGGGTGACTAGTCTTGGGTGTGTCCTGACTGATGATCTGAATCCGCATAGAGGGTCATCAGTTCTGGGCCTCACCAACTTAAGGTCCATGTTTCCATGGCAGTTCCATCCACTCCCTTTATCATTCCAGCCTACCAAACTTGCCTGCTGGCCAAGGAGTGGGGAATTAGCTTTCAAATTCTTAACGACACCTTGACAGACCAGAGGAGCAGGGGTGAAAAATTTCACCGGAGGCAGACTGGAGAACAGAAAAGGCACATTTGTTCAAATACACTGCTAAGAGAAGCATCTGGGGAGACAGGAAAGATCTGCAAGTGAAGAAAGATTTGGGGCTCCCTTTTATAACTGGTTTTGTCAGTTTTGCTTTGGGGAGTAAGTTTTGGGCTGGTTAGTGCAGGGGTGTCTGATCCTGGGGGGTTGATCTTTGACCCAGAATGTGTCCTGGCCTTGCCTCCACATTCCTGGTCAAAGGGATCCATCTTACAGATTGGTACCCAGAGCAGCCTTATCAGTTCTCTCTGTGTTCAAGCCTCCCAAACCATCCTGCTGGGCAAGGGGTGGGGTTTAATTTTCACCTTATTTAACGCTACCCCCACCAGATACCATTTGGTTTCTGTTTTCCTCCCACAGTGGATACTTTCCTATATGCGATTTACATTCCCTCTTCCTGGTCTTCACCTGTCTGCATCCATTAAATTTGGAAGTCTCTGGTGACAGAAACAATTCAAAGCATGCACTTTATGACTTAACACTCTTACATCAATAAGTGTCAAGTAAATTACCAAAAAGGGAACCCCATTTCCCCAAAGGCTAAACACAGAAGCAATTCTACATTTTCTTAAGAGAGAATTTCTGACAATTAAGTTGTAAGTTATGGTATAATCAAAAGAGCAAAAGGGGGTTGAATTGGGTTGCTTTATTTTTTTATTACTCATTCCCTGTCAAAACCATGTTTAATTACCAAATATTAAAACATGTGCCCATCAAATAAGCAAAAATAGTATAAATTCTGGAAAAAGGAAAGAAAATACTGTGATTTCCAGAGAAAGGATTGTGTTGTCACTCCTGCAGTATACATCTGGCCCAACACGGGTGTCAGGGTATCATTTCATAAGGTTAAAAACTAAGCTCTCACTCTTACCCCATAGTCATGTTTGAGAGACTTGAACAGAGAAGGGCATCAATAAGGCTGCCACGGGAACTGGGCCACTAGACTGACCACCATGGCAGATAAACCAGCCCAGCTCCAGGAATGCAGAGGCAGGGCCTGCACATGTGTCTGTGTCAAAGGTCTGCACCCAAGAGCAGACACCCCAGCCGATAACCCTTGCAAACTGGCTCCCCAAGTAAGAAACCTGAAAGGTTCGTTGCGGTAAAGAAAAGGAGAGCCAGGCTACATTTCTCAAAGGGAGGGAAAGTTTATTGCGCCCCGGGCAGACCTCACAGACCCAAGGCAGGGGTCAGTGGAGTCGCGCACCTTGTTAGGGGGAAGCAGGGTTTTATAGGGTGAGGAGAGGTCAGGTGGGTAGTTGGGCTCCTTAGGTGGGAAAAGTTTGTGGGGCAGGTAGAGGTTCTTTGTTTGAGAAGAGACTCGTGGGGGGAGGGGGGAGGCTCATTGTCTGAGTCCTCCAGGCAGGTATCCCGCATTCCTGCCCCCCAGGTAGGCTTCCTGGCTGGCTCCTGCATTCAGGCCTCCTGCATGGACCTTTCAAAACCCTATGTAACCCTAGTGTAAAAGTCTCAAATCCTTCACACACAGCTGTATACCCTGTTTCCTTGCAGGGTATTTCAATAAATCCTCCTTTTCTGTTCTCTACTCCATCTCTGCTGCACTCTTACACCCCCATACCTCACGCCTCCCTCAGCTATGGTTCCACCACAAAGACTGCTTAATAACGTTTGTTCAACTTAACTAACTATCCAATCATCTATCACTGACCCTGAATTATTATTATTTCTGATATAAATGTTATTAACAGCATTAGCAAGCTAATATTGGTTGGGCAATTAAAGATAAATTCACTGATTTTCAAACTCTAAAAAGTTCCCTTATTTTCTGTAGATTCAGAGACCTGATAAGGGAAGAAGGACACAGGCTCAGATCTCTTTCTTCACCCTCCCTATGCCAGAGAAGCTGAGCTTGAATGTTTACAAATCATGACTGTAGAACAAGGATTGACAAATTTCTCTTTATTTACCATATATTGTAGTTCCTTTTGCAACTACTAAAATCTGCACTACAGCAAGGAGATAGACAAAGGCAATTAACAAATGAAGGTGGCTGGTTTTTCATTGTATTTACAAGGTTGAATTTAGCCTGAGGGTGTCATTTCCTTGTTCTAAGTAATCATTTCCCTTTTCTCCACAATTCTACATCTTTGGGTTTGCTCCATGAATTTTGAAGTGGCTGGAAATTAGGATGACTTAGGAAATTTGCATCAAAATGTGGGTCTTTGAGCAACACTCATCCATCTTGTAGATTCTGATTCCCATGTATTATAGCAAAAACTGTAAAGAACACACAGCAATCAGAATAAATGTCCTCTGAAATAAAGACCTTTAAATGTCCCTTCATATGCCATCAGTTGATTCCATTGTTTTTAAAAATTAACTGCTGAGGGAGAAAAAATGTAAAAAAGGAAAAGTATGAGGATTGCGTATAAGAGAGCAAGTCAAAATATCTCAGAATAGCTTTTACTTTTTTACATATATATAAAAATGGAGTTTCGGAATTATCACAAATTTCATGAGCTCTAATAAACATCTTTGTGTTTCACTTCATTTTCTTTTAATTTTTACTGAAGTTCCACTGGTTTGTACCATTATATAGTGATAGGTTTTGGTGTACATTAAAAATTAACATTTGAATAAACAGTTTCTATTCTTCACCTTACAAGAACTCCTTTACCCAAATTTCTCAGCCCCTTCTCCTGTTTCCCTCTGGCAGCAAATATTTGGTTCTTACAGACTAAGATGTTGTTTTTGGTTTGTTTTGTTTGTTCATTTGTTTTGTTTCTTTATCATCTATATAGGAGTGAAATTGTAACAGGGTGGTCCCCAGGAAAGGGGGAGGTTCCAGGTTCCCACCCCACCCAAGGGAGGGTGGAGCTGAGCAGGGAGAGAAGAAGCTGCAGAGGAAACTGAAGAAGGAAGGAAGCAGGATGGAGCCAGAAGGAGACCCGGAGGAGGCACGTGGAGCAGAGAGACGCATGAAGAAACCACGCTTGCCTTTTGGTCGTGGACTGGGTGACACAGATGTGGGCGAGAGACCCGTGGGGAGGTGGCAATGGCGGTTTTTTTCTTGCTTTTGATAATTTACTCTTTTCCTTCCAGACTTGTCTGGTGGTTTCTGATCCTTTTCTGTGGGTCCCCACTGGAAGATGCCTTAGACCTGTGGCAGGCTTTGGGGCCTTATTCTGGGCCAATCCCTTTTGGATGGACTTTTACCCATGAGGGGACTGGTAACTTTGGGTACTTTATTTAGAAACTATAGAGACACACTGCTGGGGGATGGGGGCAAGGGGAGGGAGGGCCAGGGAGAGGAAGGACTAGAGTCAAAATAAGGGGGGGGGGGTGTGCAATTGTATTGGGAATATAACCAAAATGAAAATGCATACATTGTGCAAAGATGAAAAATGATGTAAGAATTATATAAAATAAAATATTAAAAAAAAGAAACTAATCTTTGCCTTTCCTGTATTGTTTCCTAATTGTATTGAAGTCCCTTCCCAGTAAAGTCTCATATGTGTTGTGTTGATGCAGCGGATGGCAGAACCTATTTAGAGCAGGTAGGTTTGTGGTGTCTGGGCTGCCCCTCTCCCTGCCCTGTAACAAAATCGTATGGTGCTTTTATTATCCCTCTTACTTATTTTAGATAGCAAAATATATATACTCTAGGTCAATCCATGTTGTTGCAAATGGCAGGATTTCATCTTCTTTATAGCTGAGTAGTCTCCCACTGTATATATACATCACATTTTTTTTTTTTATCTTCTATCAGTGGGCTCTGAGTTTTTTTCTCTGTCTTGAGTGTTGTGAATAATGTTATGATGAACATGGTGTTCCATATATCTCTTTGAATTTAAGTTTGTATATTTTTGTGATAAAGCTTGACAACTAAAGAGAAGTCAGCTAGCTGGGTCATGTGATATTTCTATTCTTAATTTTGTTGAGGGATTGCCACACTATTTCCATGATTGGAACAGTTTAAATTCGTAACAACAATCTACAAAGATATTTTTCTCTCCACAACTTTACCATCACTTGTTTCTTGTCTATTTTGATAATAACCCTCTTAACAGATAGGAGACGATAGCTCATTTTGCTTCTGATTTGCTTTCTGAATAGGAGAGGAGGAACACACGTTCATGCGCCTGCTGCCATCTCTGTCTCCTGTGGACAAGTCGCTCTTCAACATCTCTGTCCACTTTTTAATGGGGACATTTGTTCTTTTGGTGACAAGTTTAATGAGTTCTTTATAAAATTTCTATATTAAGCCCTTGTCTGACATATATAAGTATTTTCTCCAAATCATTAGCTTTTTTAATGGTGGTTTCTTTCACTCTATAGAAACTTTTTAGTTCAATATCGTCCCATTTGTTTATATTTGCTTTGTAATATTTGTATATTTGCTTTGCCAATGTAATCCGATTGACAAAGTCATCTCTAAGGCTGATTAAGGAACTCAGTCATTTTTGTTTTTCTGTGTATTTTGTGATTTCAGAACTTATATCCATGTCTTTACTCCACTGTTGGTGGAAATGTAGACTCTTTCCCTTCCTAGAAAAGTAGGATAGATATTTCTGAAAATACTAAAAATAGTTCTACCTGATGATCCAGCAATCCCATTCTTAGATATCTCTCTGAAGTATACAAAACCACTAATATGAAGGGATATGTGCACTCCTATGTTCATTTGGTATTTCAATACCAAAGTGATGGAAGCAACCTAAGGGTCCAACAACAGATGAGTGGGTTACGAAGATACGGCGCACAACACACGAATACTACTCAGCTACTGAAAAACCCCACCGGATTAAATCTTGCTATTTGCAATAATATCGATGGTACCGGAAGAGACTATGACTCACAGAATTAGTTAGAAGAAAGATAATACCAGGGAGAGTAAATGGTTTGCCCACAGATCCAAAACCATAGCCTAACTTGAAAATAAAACAAAAATCTCTTACTTAGAGAGACCAATTTTCCATCAACTACTTAAAAATTTATGGGCACAGAATGACCTACATCTATTTCAAACATAGTGTTTTTCATTAGACTGTTATTTCATTGCAATCTGGTTCAGTATGCAAACTTACAACATAAAAAGATAATGAAGGGCTATTTATTAAAAGAGATGGATAAAAGGGATCTGAAAAGCATTATCCTTCAGGGCTACCATGTGAAACCCTGCCATTTGTTATTTTCCATTTTGTTATAATAAGAACGAAAGGTTAAATATTTTCATATTAGTTTTTACTTTGACATTTACCAAAAAGACTCTTTTCAATTTCAGAGTCACTTAAAAACCAGAAAAGGTGTTCATATCAACCATGTAGTATCTAGTCCTTACACATGCATACCAATTAATTTAAATCTAAAACTTGCCTGTGACATGATTCATTGATCAGTAAAGACACATTCATTTTATATTAAATTCTATATGGCCAATACTGCAGTGAGAAATTATTGGGAAAGGGGCCTCGCTGGTGGCTTAGGGAGTAAGTCTCAGCTCTGTCACTGCTGTGGCCTGAGTTCAATTCCCCACGAGGGAGCTAAGCCACATAGGGTGCAGCAGCCTTCTCCTGTCATGCCTGCTGCTCCCTTGAGCAGTGTATTTCAGTACATCTGCCTGTTCTGCTCCCCACTCTCTCTGGTGAATCCTTTCAACCACTGCACCTCTGGTCTACACCCCAGTTCTTCTGTGCTTAAAAAAAAATACATGGGGAAAAGGTGACAGTCTTTGTTTGGAAAGTCTGCAAAGCAGATCAAGGAGAAAAGACTTTAATGAGAAACTATTTGAGAATAGTACAGAGCAATATGTTGAAGGGATTAACATGGTAATTCAAACTAAAACATAAACTAACTGAAGTATAAACATTTTGAGAATAAATCAGTCAGCTAATTCTGTTACATTACATTCATTTATCAACTCTTAATTGACTTGCTTCAGTGTACTTCTGCTACATTGTCTGGTCCACAAATCACTATACAACAGAATACAACTTAAATATATGAAGGGAAACTCCATTATGGAAGTTTGTAGATGGCTCACAGCTAATCCATGCAAACACAGTTTGGGGAACCTCCCCTCAGGAAACAACAGGAAACAGGTCTTGGGCCCAAAGTCTCTACAAGGGTGGTGCCACAATATGCCCCCTGTGGGGCAGAGAAGTGTGCACCGGTGAGCCACAAATCCATGGTCCTCCTTGGAACCCGGGTCCAGGTTTGTTATTTAGGCTTATGAAACAGGACTTGGGCCCTATTCCAAAATGTGCTAGTGATCGAAACCATGGCAATACAATCCTGCATTTCCATTACATTGTGAGTGCTCCTGCAACAGAAAATAATCTCCTCTTTTCACCACCATAGAGAACACTTGATTTTCCTAGGGCTACAAGAATTAAGGAGTGATTATTACTATCTTGTCTATTTCTTTCTCTACCACTGTTCCCTATTGGAATGGCATTAAAATTAGCCAAATCAGACTGGAAAGGAAAGGAAAACAATGAAATAACTGCAGGGGACATAATTTGAAGAACATTTTCCAAGACATAATTTGAAGAAATTCAAGGATTTTCTATATTATTGATGCAGATGTTGGCTACATAGATCAACTGAGGAGTAAACATTTTCTTTCCCATGACCTAGATGTGGTATAAACGAATTAGAAATTTCCTCCATATCTGAGGATTGGAAAGCTGATAGTATACCAGAGACTATGATTCAACTAAGAGGCCCACATAGTAAGACCTCCGTAATGGATCATGGCTTTTAGCAGTTATGTAAGCAAAATACCCAAAAGCAATAATTAATATATATATGCCTGTGTTATACTAGTTTATAACACTGTATAAATTTTTGGAGTACAGCTTCACACCTATTAAAATGTGTAATTCCACACCACACACACCAACAGAGTTCTAATGAGCCTCCACTAACAGGCTTCCCCTAACACACCCCCCCTCTCCAGGATCAGGTCCTCCTGCCAATTTGTGTCTGTGCAAGCATCGACTTCTGTGGCGGCTCCTGAGAGCAATGTTACAATTGCCACAATTTCGCATTAATATTGGGTGGCTGTGCTGTTTTGGCACAATTAGCCCTCTGCCCCTGCGTGCTGGACTGGACAGTCAATGACGGGTAAGATCAGAAAGCAAGTTCTGACAACCTAAGACAGGCGCAGTCCCCGAGGGGATTTAATGGTTCCCACCTTTTCATCTATGGAAAATAACTGGAACAAACAGGCCTGGGAGTTGTTGAGGCACCACCAAAACATGTTGTTAATCATTACCAGTTACTAGGCTCATAGTGAAGGAATGCAATTATGGGAAACAGGTTCTATTACTTGTAGTAAACAATATAGCCAAATACAATTATGAGGATAAATAGTAAAATATAGGACATATAAAAATAGAATGATGATAAGAAAGTACAATCATAACAATGAATCAGAAGATCTAGAACAAACCTCCATCGAGGAGGGTAGAATATGAAATGTTCTTGATTTGTTCTTGATTTCTTGAAAAATAATAAGCAAAATGTAATGTTATGTGTCACGGCATTCACGTATACCTTGATAAATGATTAACCACATACTGTGCGAAACACAATGAAGCAATTACTGTAAAAATGTATAAAAAGAGAAAACTGCTTTCAATAAATCGCACTCAGATTTTCACTCTCCCTTGAGTGTGTCTGTGTGTCATTCTTTCTTGTCCCACGCCCTAATTCCTTCGACCACCTTTTGCTCGTTCTCACTCAACCCTGAGACTGTCTCGATCTCCCGCCACCGCTGAGCTGGTCTGTGGCAGACTTCTTTCCTTTCGTTTGTGTGTGTGTGTGTGTGTGTGTGTGTGCCCTCACCCCACTGATAGGAGGACTCTGGTGAAGTTTTTCTTAGAGGTGACCCAAGAACCCCCATCTGTGACCCCAACACCTCTCCCAAGGAAACAAGGAAAGTCTGAGAAACTGTCATCCAGGCAAACTGGATGGGATTATTGGGCATAAAATGGACATTAGCAAAACCGAATTAAAGTATGGCATTTAGTTATTATGTCAACATTGCTGCATTAGTGGTAAAAAAATATCTGTAGTCATGTAGGATGTTAACAAAATGGAAATGGTGTGGGATAAACAAGACCTGTACTGCCTTTGCAACTTTTCTGTAAATCGAACAGTATTCTTTAAATGTTATTTTTTAAAGTACTGTCAATATTTAATAGGTTATAGAAGGAAAAATTTTTTTTCTTTCCCAGTTTCCCCAGGTATCATCATCCAGGGACTGGAGAGAGGGGTTCTGGGAGAAAAGCTGGAAACCTCACACAAAGGGCAGGCTCCAGAGTCTCCTCTCCTCTGAGCCCTGCTGCTCTGACTCCTCACAGAGCATCTCACCCCAGGAAGCCACCCTCCAGCACCCCCAACTCTGCCCACCTCAGCCCCCACCCCATCCTGGTGGCTCCACCAGAATCCGGAGCAGCGCGGCAGCGCCTCCGTGTGGCCACAGGGCTGAGCACAGGAGACCAGAGCTGCCCTTTCTCCTGCTCAGCCAGGCCCTCCCCAGGCTCCCTGGGGCCCCAGCGGCAGGACAGGGATCTGCATAGAAGGGGGCGCCCAAGTCCAGTGTCAGGTCAGAAGTCCTCCAATTTTCTTAGTCCTATGGACAAAGGACAAAAGCAGGTTTCCAGGTCCTCATAGCTGATTCCCAGATTATAGGCTGATCCCCAGATATAGAGGTTCCTTCAGTCTCGGATGGATCCTTGGACTCCAGAGTCTCTGTACTTTGTTTCTGCTTCTGCTTCCTGGGAATTAACATTCAATTCTACCCAGGAGCCCAGGTCCTCGCCCAAGAAAAGGACAAGGTTCCAGAATAAGGCCAAGACCCGTGGGCCTACCACCCATCCACGTCTTTGAGCAGGAGTGAGCAGGAGTGATCAATCAGAGCCGGGGAGAGACCCGGGGAGCTGGTGGTGGTATGTGTGTAGATCATTGGTGGAAGGGCCGCACCTAAGATGAACAATAACTATAGAAAGATGACCCACGCTGTAAGGAAATAAATAAATAAATATACATCTTTTAAAAATTCTCCATTTCTGAATGAGGGGAGGTCGAGGAGAGCCCCCAGGGCATGACTAGGAAGACAGGGAGGCTCCTGGAAATGGAGCAGAGGATGAAAATGGGGACTAGGGGATGGGGCCCAAAAGGAGTGGTGGGGGCACCAGAGAGGGTGGGGCCAGGAAGGGGCAGCATCGGGGACACTGTGAGGGGAAGGTCTGTGTGGGTGACGTGGCTCTTGCTGGGTCTGGGAGAGTCTCTGTCTCCCCTGGTGGGATTGCAGAGGGGCTGGTGCTGTAACTGACCAGGGAATCACTTAAGTTCTGGGCCTTTCCTGTCCGTGCAGGGCTGGTGTGACTCAAACACGCACACTCAGGCTGATGAAGGAGAGAGAGGAGGAGAGGACAGATGGTTTGGAGGACGCCCCCATTTCCTGAACCACAACATCCTCCCCAACTCCCCAATGCTGGGGTGGCAGGGAGATTCCTGCAATGACTAGGAGGTGATTCAGGGAATCAAGAGGAGAAAGGCCTGTGCTGCTCTGGAGGGCCAGCCCTAGTGGCTGATTCTGGGGCTCCAGGGCCCCACTCTCTGCAGGCAGGTCAGAGTCATCCCTGCTCACAGCTCCAGGCTGTTGACAGCCCCTCTGTGCCGTGACCCTGCAGACACCGCTCTGGGGATAGTATAAAGAAACAAAACAGCAAAATTAAATGGGAATCTAAAAGCGGTAGAAATGATTTTTTAAAATCACGTATTTTGAAGGACACTTCAGAGGACATGGAATCCTTGTTTGACAGCTCATTGCAATCAGGACCTTGACCGTCACGTGAGCTACTCTGGCCTCCACTGTTTCTTGCGAGAAAACAGCCACTGATCACTTTTTCGCCTGAATATTTTACTGGTTTGTACCAAATCACTTCCTACTTTGCACCTAAAACAAAGATCTGGCATCTCCACAGTCTCTGAGGAGGAGGTGGCAGGAGGGGCCTCCCTCAGAGGCTCCAGCTCTGGGTCCCACAAGGCTGTGATGGGGACGAGATGTTGGCGGATCTGAATGGCCGTGATCAGCGTGGAAGGACCTGCCTCAGAGCTCATGCATGTGGCTCCTGGAGAAAACCCTCATGTCCTTTTCCTGTGGGCGTCTCCTTAGCTGAGGGTCCACCGTATGCAGGGAGTCACCCCAGAGAGGGACCAGGAGGGGAGCCCGGGCGGGAAGTCTCAGCCCCTGTGAGCCTGACTCTGTGATGTGGCACGTCCCTTCTGCTTCATTCTCGTCACGAGGAAGAGCCAACGAGTCAGACACACTCACGGGGTGGGGTGGGGGGAGTTGTCTGCCCTCATGTTTATCACAGAGTTGGTGGAAAATCAAAAACCAACACAGAAGACCGTGTGGACACTTATTACTCCCTTTCTGTCCACATGAAAAATAAGCTGCCTCCCACCCAAGGCCCCTAAAAGTCTCTCCCATCTCAGAAGCAGCTTGATGTCAGCATCTCATCGCCTGATTCAGGACCACGCAGAGGAGGCTCCTTGAGAGCATCTGTGCAGGGAAGCTATCTGTGTTCAGCTCCTCGCGGGCTACGGCAGTTTTCCCATAAGCCCCCGATGAGGACACAGTGGAGGAAAGACACCAGGCAACTTGTAGACCCATTTTTTCATGTTTTTAAAGCAAATTTATTGAGATATAACTTTTGGCCATTGAGTCATTTGTTGAAGGCTCACCTGTCATGTCCTTTTGGTAAGTGCAGAGCAGAACAATCATCCCATACTCTACCTTGAGAACATCTCCATCACCACAACAACCTTGTTTCCTGGGTCTGGGCCCATGGGCACCACCCCCACTTTCCCCTCCCCAGCCTTGGACAGCCAGAGCCCACTCTCTGCCTCTGGGGACGGGCTTGGGAACTTCTCTCTAAACACATCCCAGGCGACTCTGCTGACATAGACCTGCAGTGGACATTTGGGGTGCCCTAACCCAATGCATGCTGGTGCCCAGGAACATACTCTACAGGGTGTTAAGATCACAGAGAACCACATGACCCCACCCAGGAGGCCCTGCAGCCTGGAGTGTGTGTGGAGAGAAGGGCGGCAGTAGCTGCCTCAGAGGGGGCCAAGGGCAGAGCCAGGGAGGTTCCTTCCTCAGCAGGAAGGGGACATGGGAGCTGGGTCTTGAAAGCCAGATGTGTGCACAGGAACAGAAGTGGCTCAGGGAGATGATGAAAGGCCAACTACGTGACCTCAGCAGTTACTTTCTCCGTGTGACCTTGGAGATCCCTCCCCAGCACTCTGTGAACTGGGAAGTGATACTGTCCTGACACCCCTCCCCCACACCCTCTCAGAAACAAGGACATGGAGACTGAGGGGTTATGGCAGTGCCCAGGTCAGAACCCCAGCCACCTGGCTAATGTCTGGGCCTCTGGACCGACACCATCCTCCAAACTGACCGGGGGACCAAGGAGGCTGTGACCCTGGAGCCCTCAACACCCGCTCCAGTTACCACACATTTCTTGTCTGGATTTGACTAAGGACAAAAGCACAGTAGTAAGTCATCATGTCATCATCCTTTATGGAAATGAATTGACCTCACCAAAGAACAAGACACAGAGTGACTGGTTGTACCAAAAAACAAAACCCAACCTGATGCTGCCTCCAGGAGACTGGATCAAAACAGCCCCACTGCAGGAGACACACACCATCCTCCAACCTTGCTGAAATCAGATAACTCCAACTCCCACTTGGAAAAAAAAGAAAACAAAATATGTCCTAAACTCTTAGGCATTTGGTGTTTCCTCAAAATTCTCACTTATGAGAGATAACAAGAGGAATTAAGTTGGCTTATGTGTTCCAAAGGCTGATTTGGGCCCTATGAGGAATGATGCCATCTATTTAGAATTTTCTTTCCTCCACTATCCCTCCCTCTGATCCACAGTTTCAAGTCTTTTATTTATAATTGTCCTTAATATAGCTTGGTTCCGTTCCTAACCAGAACGTGCAATGGGAAGGAAATGAGACTGTGTTTTTGAGAGGTGGGGGAAGTGATTGAACCCCTTTTATGAACTAGGATTTGAATTTTGGAAAATATAGGCAACTTTCTATTTCTTTTTAAAGATTTATTTATTTATATAGAACTGGAGTATTTTATATAGAACTGGAGGCATAGGAGGGTGAAAGAATTCACCAGAGACAGAGCAGGGAGCAGAACAGGCAGATGGACCAGACACTGCTGAGGGGAGCAGCAGGCAAGGCAGAAGAGGTCTGCCGTGCCATGTGGGTTTCTCCCTGGGCGGCCGGGAATCAAACCCACACTGTAGAGGCTGCGGACAGCTTCACAAGGCAGTGCTCCACCCACTGCACCACCAGGGAGGCCCACAACTTTCTATTTCACATCCTTCATGGAGGAAATCTTCTGGGTGAAGATTCTAAGTATGAAGAATTTTGAAATATGTATTGGAATGAAGAAGGTTGGTGAAATCAGTTCCAAAATCATCAGGTGACAGCAGCTTCAAATATTATTAAATCCTGACTTGAGAATTGAAGAAAATTTCCCACTGGGGAAAAAAATTGGAATGAATGTTGATACCCGGCACTTGATTCTACAATCCAGAAGAAAGAAAAGGCAAACTTCCTGCAAACATCAGTTCAGAGACTTAAACACACCAGAGGCATCTTTTTTTAACTGCAAGATGGATGCTTCTACAACCCCGTGGCGATTAAACAAACTTATGAACACTCTTTTAAGTTCAGTATTCTTTCCTGAAAACCATAACTTATAAGTCAAACTGTCAGGTTATCCCCAAACTCCGGGTTTTCCTTAAACCTCAGGTTCTCACCATCCCCCATTCCACATGGCTCCTTAGAGGGAGCAAAGAATAAAGTTTTGCCTTACCCTAGGCCTTAGCCTTCCTTTACCTTGTCAGTAAGATGTTCTCAAGGCATGGTCCTGTTTTGAGAAGGCAGTGGGTGGGGCGTTCTGAGCTCCGGTGCCTGAATGTCTTAGGATGCCTGTCTTTAGGATAAATGCCAGGTTTGGGATGAGCTAGCCACACGGATGGTGGAGCTTCGATTTTCATAATATTTTTTATTAGATATTTAGATATTTATTTAGATATCCAAGCACTCCAGGAAGCTTCTAGGGAGCAGGCAATGTCCTGTTCAGGGCTTTGGTTTAAAGAATTGAATGCCTGTCCCTTGGCTTTTTCTTAGAGAGCATGTTTTTTGAAAATACATGCCTGGTGCAACAAGTTTCATCACCTCTACCTCACTGAGTGGCACTCAAAATACACTAGCTTTGCACTCAGGTGCTGCGAGTATGCTCTGTATCTTGTGCATCCCTCCCCCTTCCCTCAAGCCATCCACTCTTTGTGAGAATAAATGAAACCATTGAGAGTTATTATTATTATTGTTATCAAATTTTTATGAAATAATTTTGACCACAAGATATTGTCAAAAAATACATATATAAAAATATATATAAATGTGTATATAAAAATATATGTATATAAATATATACAAATATATGTCTGTGTGTATACAGAAGTTTCCTATTTCTCTTTAACACTGTTTCTCCAGTGACATCGATCTTTGTGGAACCATCATTTCATAACATGATTACTCCTTCCTCACTCTTATCCCCCAGCAATCAGTCTGGGAAACTGAAAAAATCCTAAACTCAAATGGCAGCATATTTGCAGCACAAGAATGAGGAACAGAGAATAAGAAGCTTTTCCTGGTTCCTGATCCACAGCTTATTGTCTTTATGAGATATGGCTTCTCAAGGACATAAATTCCCTCAAACAAAAGCCAATGGTTTATTTATATAAAGTAGAGGCAATGAGCTCATGAATGCATGCATTTGCTTATTATTCTTCCTCGAAGAGGAGATGGATGGATGAATCTATTTATCTCTCTGCCTACACGTCTCTCTCTCTCCATATGCGAAGAAAAGTGGTTTAAGTTGGGGAAGTCAGTGAGGAATGATAGGAGGACTTGGTTGAGATGCAGGAAACTGAAGACTTAGTCCTAGCCCTGTTACAGAATGGACTTGGCAAGTCATTATCTGAGACTTCATTTCCTCTACAATGAGGGAGGAAGGCTGGGGGGACGTGCAGTCAGAGGCTCAAACTGTACAATTCTATGGAGTGACCTTGACAGGTTGGGCTTTCTCAGAAGCTGACTCCATGAAGGGGCTTAGCAGGAAGGCTGCTTATTAAGGAGGAACTGAGGAGCACCATTGGGACTTTGCTATATAGCTTTATGCAATTTGAGGCAATTTATCCTGGTGACGCTTTCCAACCCTGGACATTAAGATCTTCACTGAAGTGTTACAGGGCAAGAGAGGGACACCCCAGAACCCCCAAACCTGCCCGTTCTAAATAGGTTCTGCTGTCTGCCACACAAAGACAAAACATATAAGACCTTTAATGGAAAGTAACTTTAATACAATTAGTGTGCAATACCGAAAAGACAAAGAATGTAGTTTCCAAATCAAGCACCTAAAGTTACCCATCCACTCATGGGTGAATGCCCAGCCAAACAGGGTTGAACCAAAGCAGGGCCACTGAGGCCCAAAAGTCTGCCACAAGTCTAAAGCACCTTCTGGTGGGGACCCATAGAAAAGGGTCAGAAACAGCCAGCCAAGTCTGGAGGAAAAGTGCAAAATCAAAATCAAGATCAATGCTGCCATTGGTCTCTCACCCACATCTGTTTCAGCCCGTCCAGAACCAAAAATCAAGCATAGCTTCTTCACATGTCTCTTGCATTAGGTTCCAGGTGCTTTAGACTAATGCACACACTGTATTTCTGGGAAATTTAATAAGAGCCGGCTGTGTCTCTTGTAATTCGTGTTTCTGTGTCTTATCTCCACACCATACGTTCATATGGAAATTAATTTAGTGCTCATCAGATAGCAGAGTGAATGGTCAAGGTGTGGGTTTCCTTTAAGCATTGTTGAAAGTTCTTCCCCCCACCTTCCTGCAGTTGAATACTTAATATTATCCAAATAGGGAGAAATTACCTTGCTGCCAATACACACAATGATTTTAGAGCTGAAGGTGTAACAAGGCATTCCCCCAGGAAAGGGGAGTTTCCAGGTTCCTTTGGCCCCATCACAGAAGTGTGGAGCTGAGCAGGGAATGGGAGCAAGAGAAGGCAGGGAGAAGGAAGGAGATACCAAGACCAGCACCTGGAGGAGACAGTGAGCAGAGAGACATGTGAAGAAGCTGTACTTTCTCCTTGGCCTTGGGCTTGTACCAGAACTTGGGAGACATGGAAGTGTGAGACTTAGCCACTGTTCCTCCATCTTGTGTATAACCACCATTTTAGTATTTCAAGTTTTGCTTACTCAAGACTAAATAGCCTGCATTCCAGAGAAGGTTTCGACCCTCACCCCACACTGGTCTTATCTCGGACGGTCAGCCACAGCGGAGCCAAGCAATTCGGACCACTAATGGAGTCAAACCAGCCACAAAATAGAGCTGCATCTCGGTGTGACTAATCAGCCCAAAAGAAAACTGAAACCGTACACCCACCATTGTTAGGAAATGCACCCGTATAACCAATGAATGGTTGCCAACATGATTTAATTTTTAAATTTGCTTGTAACTCTATAAAAGATCCCTGTTCCCTTTGTTCAGGGCTCTCGATCTCTGCCTCTGTGTCGGTGTGCGTCGTGAGCCCAGACTCGAGCTCGAAATAAACTCCTTTGTGTTCTTGCATCGGCTGGCTGTGTGTCCTTGGGGGCTGCACTTGTCGACGCTGAGTACAACTGAAGGAGACAATTGAAAGAGACGTAGATGTGGGGAAGAGACCTGTGGGGAGTCTGACACTGACAGCCTTTATATTGATTTGGGTTTTGATTTTGCTTTTCCTTTTTATTTATTTATTTATTTATTTATTTATTTATATTTTAATTTTTTATTTTATTTTCATGCAAGAGCTGGGGTACAGGCCAGGTGTGCAGGAGGGTGAGAGAATTCACCAGAGACAGAGTGGGGAGCAGAACATGCAGACAGACCAAACTTTGCTGAGGGGAGCAGTGGGCGAGGCAAGAGAGGTCTGCTGCGCCATGTGGGTATCTCCCTGGCTGGCCGGGAATCAAACCCACACTGCAGAGGCTGCGGACAGCTTCACAGCCCCGCTGTGCCATGGGGAGGCCCTGATTTTGTTCTTTTCCTTCTAGGCTTTCCTGGCCCCTCTTACCCCTATCCTATGGGCCTCCATCAGGAAATGCCTCGGACTCAGGTCCTATTTTGAGCTATCTCTGTTTGTCTGGGCATTTACCCACAAGTGGATGGGTAACTTTCATTGCTTGATTTGGAAACTGTATTCTTCCTGTTTTTCTTCTCTTTATTGCACACTAATTGTATTAAAGTTGTTTTCCATTGACACTTTTATGTACTAGAATATGTTTTGTCTTGATGTGATGGGTGGCAGAACCTATTTAGGGCAGACAGGTTTGGGGGTCCTGGGGTACCCCTCATCCTGCCCTGTAACAAAGGGATTTCTTCACTTTTCACATCTGGACCTGACCTGGCCCTCCATGGCAGTGTGTTCCCATCATGCCCTGCTGTGCCCTACCTGGGAACCCTCTAATTTAGTTGACCTCTAGACGCTTCCTAAATGCTCATTCTTTTCCAGGCCTTCTCTGTCCCTTAGTATATGTCAGTCCCTTTGCCTGGATCATCTTTCGCTGCCTTCTTCACTAGAGAAACATCTGCTTCACCTTTTAAGTCTCCTAAAATGTCACTCCTCTGAAAGGTTGGAGTTGGGATTCCTCAGTAATGAATGTGTCATGGGGCTGCTGGTGGGAGACATGCCTGCATGAGGAAACCCCAGGTAGCTGAGAAACTGATTCATTGCTCTCCCTCCCTGGAGAGACTCTTGCAGGGGTCCTGCTCTTGCTTATTCAAGTAGGCCATCTGTGATGACTGCTTTCGCTGTTTTCATTTGGCATTACTGGGCAGATTGTTAATAATTTCTTGTGGGGACCTGCTTTACCTTTGTTGGCTACCACAACTTAGCAGGCCTAGAAAAGCAGTGGGGGTTGGGGGGATGTTGAGAAAGAAAGGGGGGAAGACAGGGGGTGGCTAATGAGTCTTCCTCAGTGAGCACACAGAACAGTGAAGGAATGAAATATAATCAGGAAGTGAATTTGCTTCCAAGGGAAAATTGGTAGAAAAATTATTTTTCCTCTGATTTGGATTTCATTTTTAAATAATGCCTTTCTCGTTAGTGGAGAAAAACAATTTTAAATAGTTACATAATTAAACACAGCTTTATTCCCAGTGTGGTAAATATGGGGAGTGATATCTCATACACAAAAGTATACTTGGTGTCCTCACTTATTTACTGGAAGGAAAATGGCTGAGAATCGCAGACCCAGTGCTTGGGTCACTGAGACAGGGTGAGGAAGCTTTGGGTGAGGAGAGGAGGGAGCAGAGCAAAGCCCCAGGTCCCCTAGTCTGGTTCTCATAGTTCCAGGCCCCAGGGCTGTGTCTAGGGCAGGAAGGTTACTGTTGGGGATACCGCACTGCCCCCCTTTGCTTCACTTCTGTCTCCACCACCTGTGCTGGGCCCTGGACCCTTGTGAATGCTCATCCCCAGTTCTCATTCCCCAGTGCCTAGATGGTTCCCAGGGAAGCCAATCAGCATGGACCCCAGGTAAGTTTCCACCCACCAGCCTAGAGTCAGAAGCTCCCCAGACCTCAGTAGTGCTGGTCATGGGGCCCCCAACCCTCGTCCTGCTGCTTCTCTCCAGGGCTGTGGCCCAAACCTGGGCTGGTGAGTGCAGGGAGGAGGGAAAAGGCTTCTCTGGTAGAGGCTGTTGCCTTAGGCTCCTCTGTCCCCCCACGGTTCCTCTCAATCCTAGTCCCTTTCTGTCCCCCCAACCCTAGCTCCCTCTTCTGTCCCCCTGAGTCCCACTCCTTCTCCACCTGATGCCCGTTTTCAAGCTCTCGAGCCTCCTCCCTTCCTGAACACTTTCTCCCCTCATGCCCCATCTCCCTGGGACTCAGGACCAGTGCAGGGAGGAGGTTCAGCCCGACTTTCACCCCTTCCTGCCCCCAGGCTCCCACTCTTTAAGGCTTTTAGAAATCAAGACCTCCCAGGCCAGCCTCAAGGAGCCCCGGTACATCGCAGTGGGCTACATGGACCACGCACAGTTCAGGCGGTTTGACAGCAAATCTCTAGGTCAGTGTGGAGCTGCTGGAGCCCAGGGCAGAGCAGGTGGGGCAGGAGGACCTGGACAAGGAGACAGAACCAAAGACAATAGGCACAGAGGTTCAAGCTGCCCTAATGGCTCCTGGAGGACCTGCATGGCCGCTACAACCAGAGCTAGGACAGTGAACAATGCTTGCCCAGGGCCAGGTCACAGCTCCCATTCCCCAGAGACCTTTGCCCCTAGTGAGGGTTGCAGTGATTCCCAGAGGCTATGGCACCTGCCATAGTGGAGCAGGGAGTTTGGGTAAAGCACGAAATGAACAACCTGTAGGGCAGGTACTTGGAGTGGATCCCAAGTCTCCTGGAGATGGGGAAGGAGGCACAGCAGTTCAGAAGTAAGAGGGGCTACAGGGCCTTTGATCTCCCTGAGGCTCATACCCCACAGGGAACACGTAATGGTCAGAAAATGCCCCCTTCTGGTCAGAGAGAGAACTGTCTCTCAAGTTTTCAAGCTCTGTATAGAGACTGGCCCAGAGGGTCCTATTGTTTCTAAAGGACAGTTAAGGAATCCAGTTTCTCCTGAGAGAGAGGGAAGACCATCCCTGAAATCACCCTGCACAGGACCCTTTTCACCGGCAGCCATCGTAGGAACAATGAGTTTCTCTCTCGAGATCTTGTTTTTTGGTCAGAGAACATTTTTGGGGATATCATTCCTGCCTGTCTGTGTCATCACCCTCCACCCAAGTCAGTAGCAAAATGCTTAGATACTGCATCCCACCCTGGGCTCTCACCTGCTATCCCAGAATCTCAGACGAGACTGGTTTCTAGGGGTTTGTGCTTCCTCCCTCCAAGCATGTTTTCCTGTCCATTCTGAGGATGGTCATGAGGCTGCTTCAGTGACCATAGAGGAAATAGAAACAATAAAATGTCTGATTCTTCCCACTCAGGCCCCCAAAGGGCACGTGTGACCCAGCACCCCATCTCTGAGCATGACATCACCCTTAGGTTCTGGGTCCTGGGCTTCTACCCTGTGAACATTACCTTGACCTGGCCTAGGACATGGAGCAGGTGGAGACCAGGCTTGGGGGATGGAAGCTTCCAGAAGTGGACGGCTGTGGTGGTGCCTTCTGGAGAGGAACAGAGATACAAGTGCCATGTGTAGCATGAGGGCCTGCTGGAGCCCCTTATCTTGAGATAGGATATCTAGGGGGACTTGGGCACTGAGCCTCTTCTCAGGAGAATCAGGAGCCCTCTGAGAACTTCAAAGGGTCAGACTAAGGACTGGGGTCTCCCCTTCCCTTCCCTTCCAGTGCCCCCTCCTCAGCCCCTCCATCCCCACTGCGGGTATCACTGCTGGCCTGGTTCTCCTTGGAGCTGTGCTCACTGGAGCTGCCGTGGCTGCAGCTGTGATGTGGAGGAAGAAGCACTCAGGTAGGGAAGGGACTGGGGGATCTTGTCCACTGGGGGCTTTCATGTCCCACGAGAACTTGCCCTGCCTGGTTAACAGGAAGTACCATCCACACACGTGTGTTGCCCAGAAGGCATTTGGTTCAGTCCCCCCTCACCTCCTTTCTTCATTTTTCCCAGTCCTGACCTGGGTCTTTAGTCACAGTATTCCAGGATTCGAAGATTCCTTTAAGATTGCATTGGCTGACTCCTCCCTTGTCTCACATGATGATTCTTCCCACAGGAAGACAAGGAGGAAGTGACACTAAGGTTGCAGGTTAAGTGTGGATCAGGGGTTTGATCCCTGAGGCCCTGGGGATACTGTTGATGAAGCCATTCAGTTTCCATTCATGGTGGTGATTTTCGTGTCTTCAAATCTTAAGGCCACTTATTTTAAGGCTCAGCTCACCATACAGACATTCATCTCTTCTTTGACTTCAACTATGGACAATAATTTATATTGTGGGGTAGAATTGGAGGTGCATTCTTCCTTTGAAGGAAAGAGACCACAGTTATGTGAAGAAGGTGACAGAAGAAAAGCACGGCAGCAAGCAGGGAATGGTTGTAAATACGAGAAATTAGGGCATCGCTAGCGGTGCAGGTAGTTGAGTGCAGTGCTGTGAAGCTCTCCGTAGCCCCTGCAGTGGCACGGCAGACCTCTCCTGTCTTGCCCGCTGCTCCCCTCAGCAGTGTATTTCAGTCAGTCTGCCTGTTCTGTTCCCCACTCTGTCCCTGGTGAATCCTCTCACCCTCCCGCACATCTGGCCTGCACCCTGGTTCTTGTATAAATAAATCTTTAAGAGAGAGAGAGAGAGAGAGAGAGAGAGAGAGATTATTCAACACTGACTTTACAGAGACTGAGCACATTATTTTTTTTTTTTTTGTATGTCATGGCGCGTTCTGTCCTTGTTTTCTTCAATGGATTTTATGGTTTCTGGTCTTAAGTCCCAGCCTATTTATCCATTTTCAGTTGATTTTTGTGTGAGGTGGGAGACAGTGGTCTAGTTTCATTCTTTTGCATGTGGCTGTCCAGTGTCCCCAGCACCGTTTATCGAAGAGCCTTTCCTTGTGACCCCCTCATTGTAACCTTGTCTACATAAACTTCACTGGATGGCACGTTGGAGAAAGGGGTTTACTTCTTCCCATCAGTAGCTGTATTTTAAAATTACAATTCATTTTACATTCTTCATTGTCTTTCAGCAACCTTAGATATTTACCTGGAACTATTTCAAAAGCACTTGAAACAATTGAAAGATTAGAGGCATATGTCCATTAAAGAGGAAAGTAAATGATGAACCCATCTGGATCAGGACCATTAATATCTGACAAGACAGAGCAAGGAACAGTGTGGGCTGACAGAGCAGCAGGAACAGGCCCTGAAGGGCTGGGAGAGGCAGTGAGGGGGTGAGTGTCCTTCCTGCAGGGTGTCCAGGATCCCCTAGTGTTGTCCAGGGACACCTGCTCTGTGCTCTGCACCCCCCCTCTTTTCCTTCTCCACTTAGAACAAAAGGAAGCATTAATGGGGAGACAGACTTGTGTCCTCCTGTGGCAGTTTTGGGTCCAAGTCACTTCCTGCTCCCCTCCCATGAGGTGGGTGGATTTAGGGGCTGGACTGTGTTGAGAGCTGGGGTGGGGGTGGGGTACATCCTGCAGCTGCAGCCCCTCCCCCCAGGAAGTCTGGCTGGTCATCTACCCTGGGGAGAGGGGATGTGGTCCTGCCAGAAAGGCACAGAACTGATTCTCTATGATCTGAGCAAACGTGTTAAGAAAAGACCTGGAGCCCTCGGTGGCTTTCTCAGGCTTTTATTGAACTTTTACATGTAGTGCAGCAACCACGTACACGGCAGACAGGGGTGCTGGGGTGCCAGGAGATTGGCACTCTTTCCTGGGCTCTCTGGCAGTTGTCCCTCTCCTGTATTCTCTGCTTCTCTCAGCCAGTATAAATACTGCAGCCCTGGCCCATGGAAATAAACAATACAACTGTATATAACAATGTAACAAAATGCAAGTACTCTATCAGGCATGCAATGCTGATGGTGGGAGGGCAGAAAAGCCTGACAATCATTTACCCTACAGGGTGGTTAACTTTCAGTGTTTTGTTGGGAAACTGTTATCACACTGTAACAGGATGGTCTCCAGGTAAGGGGGAGGTTCCAGGTTTCCTGCTCCACCCAAAAGGAGAGTGGAGCTGAGCAGGGAGACAAAAAGCTGCAGAGGAGATTGAGGAAGGAGGATGGAGCCAGAAGGAGACCTGGAGGAGTCTCATGGAGCTTAGAGACACATGAGGAAACTGCACTTGCCTTTTGGTCGTGGACTGGATGACACAGATGTGGGTGAGAGACCCGTGGGGAAGTGACAATGGCAGGTTATCCCTTGATTGTGATTTTGCTCTTTTCCTCCCATACTTGTCTGGTTGTTTCTGATCCCCTTCTGTTGGTCCCCACTGGAGGATGCTTCAGACTTGTGGCAGGCTTTGAGGCCTTGCTCAGGCCCAATCCCATTTGGGTAGACTTTTACCCATGAGGGGATGGATAACTTTGGGTGCTTGATTTAGAAACTATATTCTTTGTCTTTTTTTTTTTTTTAAAGATTTATTTATTTATTCGGGCACTGGGTACAGTCAGAAGCGCAGGCGGATGAGAGAATTCACCAGAGCCAGAGCCGGGAGCAGAGCAGGCAGAAGGACCGAAGTACACTGCTGAGGGGAGCAGCAGGTGGCAGGAGAGGTCTGCGCGCCAGGTGGGACCCTCCTCCGGTGGCCGGGGAGCAGCCGGGGATTGAACCAGCACCGCAGAGGCTGCGAGCAGCCTCACAACCCAGCGCTCAACTGCTGCGCCACCGGGGAGGCCCCTATTCTTTGTCTTTTCTGTATTGTTCCCTAATTGTATTAAATTTACTTTTCATGAAAGTCTCATATGTTTTCTGTTGATGGGGCACATGGCAGAACCTATTTAGAGCAGGCAGGTTTGCGGGGTCAGGGTGCCCGTCTCCCTGCCCTGTAACACCATCTTCCCTTCCCCTCTGGCGCTCCTCTGGTGTGTTCTTTCACACTCAGAGTGTGCTCTGCCTTTATGAGGCAGATGGCAGAAGCCATTTGGAGCATACAGATTTGGGTGTCCCGGGGTACCCCTCATTCTGCCTGCTGATTGAGGGTGTTTTCTCTGATCAGGACTCATTTCCCTTCTCTACTGCTCTGTCTCCACTGGATCCTCACCCAGAGGCAGGAATCCCCCAGGAGGAGGACTAAGCCCTCAGTGGGGATCTGACCAGGTTCCTGCTGTTTGAGGCAGGACTTTGTCTTTGGCCCTGGCAGGTCAGGGCTGGGGAGGGACTGACCTTCAGGTGAACTAATGAAGCAGACAGAGCAGAATAGAACAGGGGCCTGTGGGGGGGACCCCAACTCCTTGGGGACAATATTGTGTGTCCTGATGCTTCTCCATGACACATGCTCACACTGAGGGGGATAGGACCACAAGCAGGCACTGGTCTGTCCTTCATGGGGGGCCTGGGTCTGGGCCTCTGACCTGGGAAGTCACTGGGTGATGAGGAGGAGGGTAGAGCAGTTTGCACCCGGGACCACATGCTGGGAATGGAGGGGTTCAGTGTTTTGAGCAGAGTGGGTCTGGGGTGTGGGTTCCACAGGGTGGGAAGGAAAGGGAGGATGTTATTTTCCAATAAACCTCTTGGTCTCTAGTAGCACAGAGGCTCAGCAGCCCTGAGAGGATCCAGGTCTGTCCTTGGTCTCAGGGCCTAAAGCTTCACCAGGAAGGGCCCTGCTCCTGCTGGTGGGGGTTCCTGTGCCCTTCTCCCCCCTGAGCCTGGAGCTCCTGGCTGCCCTCCTCCTCTGTGTGGGCCTGGCTGCCTCTTGCCCTGTCTCTCCCCAGCCCTGAGGAGATGGCGCCTGCTCCTGTCCCAGCTCTGTGCTCTGCGTCTTCCCTCCCTGCTGCTCCTCCTCCAGCTGCTCCCCGGGGTCCAAAAGTGAGTGTGATGACCGAAGGCCATGATGGCTCAGAGTAGGATCTCTATGAACCCATGCAGAAGTGTGAAGGAGTCCTCGAGCCCTCAGTGGCTTTTTCAGGCTTTTATTGGGATTTTCAGGCTCTTATTGGGCACACCCCTGCCTGCCATGTGCCTGGGGGCCTGGAGGCTGGCAGGCCTCTTAGCCCTCGGTGAATCTTCACTTTTTTTTTTTTTCGCTCCCCACAGCAGTGTATTTCAGTTAATGTGCCACTCTGTCTCTGGTAGATCCTCTCACCCTCCTCCCCACATCGCAGGCCTTTACCCCAGCTCTTGTATGCATAAATAAATAAATCTTAAAAAAAAAAAAAGAAAAGAAAAAGAATCTTCACTCTTTCTGGGCACTCCAGCATTCTCTCATGGTCTCGTTCTCTCACTTCTGGTCGTTTTCCATTCTGCGACGCTGCCCTTATAAGCCCCGTCTCAGCCCAGGGGTACCCACCTACGCATGCCCACACCCTTCTCAGGTGCCCACCATCAGACATGCATTCAGGACCGCAGGGATCCATCATCAATCCTAATGGTGGAAGAGCAGAAAAGCCTGACAATCATTTACCCTACAGTGTCCCTCCCTGTTCTGTTGAAGTGGAAACTGTCCAAAGTAATGTTGAAACTGATGGTGACGGGGAAAGCAATGAAACAACTGATGCAGTAAAAGGGCCCATCACACCCGCCTGGCACAATTAGCACGTTTACCATCTTAGCATTTGCAAGTTCCCCTCTGAGCAATTTATGACTGGTCTCTTTTTTTTTTTTTTTTTAAAGATTTTTATTTTATTTATACAAGAACTGGGGTACAGGCCAGATGCGCGGGGCGGGGGGAGAGGATTCACCAGAGATAGAGCGCGGAACAGAACAGGCAGACTGACTAAATACACTGCTGAGGGGAGCAGGGGGCGAGACAGGAGAGGTCTGCTCGCCAGGTGTTTTGCTCCCAAGCAGGCGGGGATCGAACCGGCACTGCAGAGGCTGTGGACAGCTTCACAGCGCTGTGCTCAACCGCCTGCACCACCAGGGAGGCCCTGGTCTCTATCTTAACAGGGCCTCATTCCAAAAGAGAGGAGTCAAGTGGCTGGCTCCTTTCGCCTCCCATAGCACAGATCCTTGTCTAACCGCACTCCCCTACCCCCCGCCTTTGCCTAAACAACCCTGTGCTCTACCAAATGGCCTGCGCACTACAAATAAAAGGAAATCTGTCAAATTTATCAGTGTAACAAATGCTGAAATGACTGAGTATAAATGGAAATCTTTGTGTATGTTCGGGGCCCAGATCTTAGAGGGGAGGCTCTCCTGTCTGGTGCCCACTAGTGTGATAATAATGAAACCTGTACCCACTTGTCCTTGGAGTGCCCTTTGGTCCTTTCTAGCCTGGCAAAATAGTTTTTCATAACACTGTCTCCCTCGAGTGGGTAGGGCCCTGAGGTCTGGAGCTCTTCCTTCAGGAAGGATGGCTGTGTGGGGGGACCCTGGCTCTAGAAAAATTGGGGTACTTCCCAGGGGAGAGAGAGGGATTGAAACAGAAGAGGGAAGAACGCAAAGGACAATGCTGATGGTGCGTGGGTGAACTGGTGGTGGGAATTTTAAGGGGACTATACCTGAGAGTATTACAGGGCAGGGAGAGGGGCACCCCAGAACCCTCAAACCTGCCTGCTCTAAATAGGTTCTGCCATCTGCCTCATCAACACAAAACGTATAAGACTTTAATGGAAAGGAACTTTAATAAAGTGAGTAAACAATACAGAAAAGACAAAGACTATAGTTTCTAAATCAAGCACCTAAAGTTACCCGTCCTCTTGTGGGTAAAAGTTCACCCACACAAGATTGGCCCCGAGCAAGGCCCAAAGCCTGCCCCAAGTCTAAAGCAGCTTCTGGTGAAGACCCACAGAAAAGGATCAGAAACAACAAAATAAGTCTGGAAGGAAAAGAACAAAATCAAAATCAAGATAATGCTGCCATTTGTTCACCTCCCCACGGGTCTCACCCACATCTGTTTCAACCAGTCCACAACCAAAAGGCAAGCATAGTTTTTTCACAGTTCTCTCTGCTCCATGTGCCTCTTCCAGGTCTCCTTCTGGCTCTCTGTCCTGCTTCTTTCCTTCTCCAGTTTCCTCCTCCAGCTTCTGCTCCTCCCTGCTCAGCTCCACCCTACCTTGGGTGGGGCAGGGAACCTGGAACTTCTCCTTTTCATGGGCACTACCCTGTTACAAGAGGAGAAAGCATACATTCCACAAAAATGTAGAATGATGTGGTAGATAGACAGATAGATATAAAAGATGGGGGTGCTCCCCAAAAACTATTGTGATGACACAGTTAAGAGCAGTCTCTGAGCTGTAACAAGAGGGGGAGGGATGACAATTGCTCAGTCAGTGGTTATGATGTTTCAAAAAGTGAACTATCAAAAATGTGAAAATACCTATCCCCTCATTGTTTACTTTTGATTTATCTGTATCAACCACTTGTCAGTTAACTTAGGGGGAAGAAACAGATACCTTATAAGGGAAAACCAATCAGGTTAACTTCAGACTTCTCTGAAGAAACAATAACAACAGTACAAAACACAATAAAGCAAAAACAGACAATTATAAATGAAAGACATCCTGCAGGGGAGGAGGAGGGAGAGGGATCAGAGGGAGGGAGGGAGGAGCACAGGGGTCTGTGGTGCTGGTGCACGGATACATTGGTGAAGGAAATTCTATGGGGACTACACCTGAGGGTGGGGGAGCAATTTTTTTTTTAAATGAACAATGATGTAAAAAATTAAAAAAATTTAAAAAATTAAAAAAAAAAGAAACACAGGGCCTCCCCGGTGGCGCAACGGTTGAGCGCTGGGTTGCGAAGCTGCCCGCAGCCTCTGCGACGCCGGTTCGATCCCCGGCTGCTCCCCAGCCACCGGAGGAGGGTCCCACATGGCGCGCAGACCTCTCCTGCCGCCCGCTGCTCCCCTCAGCAGTGTACTTCGGTCCCTCTGCCTGCTCTGCTCCCCGCTCTGGCTCTGGTGAATTCTCTCACCCTCCCGCGCTTCTGACTGTACCCAGTGCTTGTATAAATAAATAAAATAAAATAAAAATAAATCTTTAAAAAAAAAAAGAAAAGAAACACTTGTCAGTTACTAATTCATTTAACTCCACCAATATTTGTATGTTAAGTGCTTGGTGCTATGTACAAAACAGAGACATTCTCTAACTTCAGAGAGCTGCTTTCATGCAGGAGACAGTGAATAATAAAGACAAGAAACCCACCCCATCCTGTAGAGGGGCTGAGAGGAGGGACAGGCAGGGAGCAGGTGGGGCAGCAAGAAAGGGGGTTGTGGGGGCAGCTGTGTCCATCAAGGGGGTCAGTGCAGATGGTGGGATGGAAGCAAAGCCCTGGGAAGGGGATGTTCGGGAGTGAGGTTCCCATGGAGGGAACAGCCTGTGGTGGGCTGGCTGGTGCCAGGGGTGCAAGGGCAGAGGGGGTGAGCATCAGCTAGAGCAGAAGGAGAGGGAGGGACACAGGAGTGGGTGTCAGAGGCCTGGGAAGGGGCCACCCTGTGAAGCTGGGGGTAACTGTGGGGATGGAGAGCCCCTGCCAGGCTGTGAGCCGATCAGGGCCTGGTTCAGCTCCCAGGTGGCAGAAGAGACTAGTCTGTGTGTCTCCAGGTGAGAGAGGAGGGGCTCAGGCCAAGCTGGGGCAGCACAGGTGAGAAGTGGCTCTTTTGAGGTGCAGGGGGCTCCCGAGGACAGCACGGTCCTGTCCTGTCTTCCCAGGCCTCATCAGGTAGAGGGCTCTGACTGGGGAGCAGGCTGGGTGAAGCTTTTTCTTCTTTTTATAATTGAGGTAACATTAATTTACACACTGCATAGATGTGAGGTGTAGAGCTGTTCAGCAGGCAACTGTATATTTCACACATACCCACAAGCAAAAGTCCAATCACAATCCTTCACCAAGATATTCCCTCTACCCTCCGTCCTCTCTGGTGACTGCCATTTTGTTGTGGTTGTTGATTGCCTTTTTCCCTTCATATTCCACAAATGAATACAATCCTATGGTATCTGTCTTTCTCAATTTGACACAGTATACTGAAATTCCCTGAAATTCTATCCACATTGTTGAAAATGGCGAGATTTCTTCTTTTTGCAGTATCTGAGTACTATTCCATTAAGTGTGTGTATGATGTATATAAATCACATTTTGTTAATCCATTCATCTGTTCTTTAGAACTTGGGTTGTTCCCTATTTTGGCAATTGTAAATGGCACTGCAATGAAAATAGGGGCCCTGTCTCGTTTTGAATAAGTGTTTTCTTATTCATCAGGTCAATATCCAGAGGTGCAAATAGGATCATATTGCACTTCTTTTTTATTTTTTTGAGAACCACCATATTGTTTTCCCAAATGGCTGCATCAGTTACATCCAACCAATAGTGCACAAGGGTCCTTTAATCCTTGTTCCTCACAGAATTTATTTCTTGACTTTTGATAATAGACATTTTTACTGGTGTGAGTGGAAATCTAATTGATTTTTCTCAAATTTTGACCCATCCTTGTGTTGCTGAGATAAAGCCCACTCAGTCATGACGTGTGATCCTTTTTCATGTGTAATTGAATTTGGTTTGCTAAGGTCTTGTTGAGGATGTTTGCATCTATGTTCATAAGGGATTGGTCTGTAGCTTTCTTTTTTTTGTGTGATGTCCTTCTCTGCTTTTGGTATCAAGGGAATGTTGGGCTCATGAGATGTGATGGCAGCATTCCCTCTTCCTCTGTTTTTTTGAAGAGTTGAAAATGTCTGGTCCTGGGCTTTGATTTTCAGGAAACTTTTGATTCAAGTTTTAGTGTCTTTGCTTGTAGTTGCTTTGTTCTGAATCTTCCTGACTCAGTCTCAGAAGGTTGTATACTTCTAAGAATTTGTCACTTTCTTCTAGGTTATTTGAGGTCATTCAATTTATCGACATACAGATATTTGGCATTATGACGTATAGATATTTGGTATTATGATCCTTTGTATCCTAATGTGTCTGTTGTAAATTTTCCCCTTTTGTTTCTTATTCTATTTATTAGGTTTTTTTCCTTTTTTTCTCCTTGAAAGTGTAGTAAAATACTTGTCTTTTATTTATTTTTTTCAAAGAACCATATTTTGGTTTCATTGATTTTTTTTTAATCTGTCTTTGATTTCTCTGCCATTTATTTCTGCTCTAATATTTTTTTCCTTCTACTGTCTCTTGGTTTCATTTGTTCTTTCTAGCTGCTTAGATTCTTTACCTGAGCTCTCTAGGTGTGGCCTGTGTTGCTCTGTATTCCCCTTTTAGTGCTGCTTGTGCTGTGCCCACTGATAGGTTGTCATTTGTCTCAAGGTATTTTTAAATTTCTTGGTTGCTTTCCTTCTTAACCCAAGAGTGATTTGGTAGTGTGTTGTTCAATCTTCACATGTTATTTTTCCCCCTGGTTTCTTTTTGTATTTCTTCGAGTTTGATACCATTGTGATCAGAGAGATACTTATATGATTTCAGTCATCATGAATTTGTGACACTTGTTATGTGACCCAACAAGTGATGTATTCTGGAGGCTATTCCAGGTGCACCTGACAAGAAGATTATTTAGCTTTTTGGAGTGTAGCGCCCTATAAATATCTACTCAGCCTGGATGGTCTAATTTCTCACTTAAAGTTATAGTTTCCCGGAGTTCTGTCAGGTGCTGTGTCCTTGATGAAAGTGGGGTGTTGAATTTATTTACCACTCTTGTGTTGCTGCCAATATATGTTTTCAGATTTGTTAATAGTTGCCTTATGTATTTTGCTGCTCCTTTGTTTGGTGCATGTGTATTGATGAGTGTTATGTCTTCCTGATGTAGGAGTCCTTAATCGTATGATGTTCATCTCTGTCTCTTGTTACCTTTTTTGCTGGAAGCTTATTTTATCCTATATGGCAGCCCCTGCAAATTTTGGGGTGCCCCATTTTCTTGTGTTTTTCCCAAGAACTGTTTTGATCCAGTCTCCTGGAGACAGCATAAAGTTGGGTTTTATTTTTTGGTACAACCAGTCACTCTGTGTCTTTTTCTTTGGTGAGTTCAATTCATTTCCATAAAGGGTGATGACATGATGACTTACTACTGTGCTTTTGTCCTTAGTCAAATCCAGGTAAGAAATGTGTGGTATCTGGAGCGGGTGGTGAGGGCTCCAGGGTCACTGCCTCCTTGGTCCCCTGGTCAGTTTGCAGGATGGTGTTGGTCTAGAGGCCCAGACATTAACCAGGTGGCTGGGGTTCAGACCTGGACACTGCCATAACCCCTCAGTCTCCATGTCCTTGTTTCTGAGGGGGTGTGGGGGAGGGGTGTCAGGACAGTATCACTTCCCAATTCACAGAGTGGTGGGGAGGGATCCCCGAGGTCACACAGAGAAAGTAACTGCTGAGGTCACGTAGCTGGCCTTCAACAGCTCCCTGAGCCACTTCTGTTCCTGTGCCCACTTCTGGCTTTCCAGACCGAACTCCCATGTCCTCTTCCTGCTGAGGAAGGAAACTCTCCAGCTCTGCCTTGGCCCCCTCTAGGCAGCTACTGCAGCCCTTCTCTCCTTACACACCCCAGGCTGTAGGTCCTCCAGGGCGGGGTCACGTGGTTCTCTGTGACCCCAGCACCCAGTGGAGTATGTTCCTGTGCAACAGCATGCTTTGGGCTTGGGGACCCCAAATGCCTGACTGCAAGTCTGTGCCATCAGGATCACCTGGGGTGTATTTAGAGAGAAGTTCCCAGGCCTGTTCCCAGAAGCAGCGAGTGGGCTCTGGCTGCCCAGGGCTGGGGAAGGGAAGATCCTTCCACGCTGATCATGGCCCTTCAGATCTGCCAACATCTCGTCCCCATCGCAGCCTCGTGGGACCCGGAGCTGGAGCCTCTGAGTGAGGCCCCTCCTGCTGCCTCCCCCTCAGAGACTGCGAGTTGCCAGATTTTTGTTTTAGGTGCAAAGGATGAAGTGATTGGTACAAACTATTAAAAAAAATTAAGGCAATAAAGTGATCAGTGGCTGTTTTCTTACAAAAAATAGTGGAGACTGAGTAAGTCACATGACAGTCAAGGTCCTGATAGCAGACAAGTGTCCTTCAAAATAAACCTGAATTTAAAAAATTATTCCTAGTGTTTTAAGATTCCATTTAATTTTGCTATTCATTTATTTTTCACACAATCCCCAGAGCAGTGTCTGCAGGGTCACAGCACAGAGGGGCTGTCAGCAGCCTGGGACTGTAAGCAGGACTGACTCTGACCTGCCTGCAGGGAGTGGGGCCCTGGAGCCCCATTATTAGCCCCCAGGGCTTGTCCTTCAGGGTGGCACAGGCCTTGCTCTACCCTCCTCTTGGCTCCCTGAATCTCCCTGCCACCCCAGCATTGGGGAACTGAGCGGGGATGTTCTGGAAGAGGAGGGGGACTCCCCTTTACTATCAATCTCCCCCATCTCTCTGCCATCCCCCGCATCAAGACAAGACATGTAAGATCTTTACTGGAAAGGAGCTTAAGTGCAATTAGTGTGCAACAAAGAAAAAGGAAAGAATAAAGTTTCCAAATCAAGCACCAAAGTCACTATTCCCTGGTGGGTAAATGTTCAGCCAAACAGGGTTGGCCTAAAGCAGGGCCTGAAAGCCCGTCACAGTCTAAAGCACCTCCTGGCGGGTACCCATAGAAAGGGGTGGACAGGCTAACAAGTCTGGAAGGAAAAGAGCAAAATCAAGATAGAAGCTGCCATTGTCACCTCCACATGGATTTCTCACTCATGTCTGTTTCACCAAGTCCAAGGCCAAGAAGCAAGTGCAGCTTCTTCACGTGTCTCTGCCCCATGTGCCTCCCCCAGGTCTCCTTCTGGCTCCATCCTGCTTCTTTCCTCCTCAGCCTCCTCTCCAGCTGCTTCGCCCCGCTCAGCTCCACCCTCCTTGGGTGGGGCAGGAACCTGAACTCTCCCCTGGGTACCCCCCTGTTACAGTCCTCTCCTTCACCAGCATGTGCGTGTGTGTGGGTGACACCAGCCCTGCAAGGACAGGCAAGGCCCCGGATGTGCTCCGTTCCCTGGGCAGTCACAGGCCAGCACTGCTGCATCCCCCCAGGTGAGACAGAAGCTCCAGCCCCCCAGTGAGAGCCCGTGTCACCCACACAGACCTTCCCCTCACAGTGTCCCCTATGCTGCCCCTTCCCTGCCCGGTCCTCATGGCTCCCCCGCACCTCTTTCCACCTCTGTCCCCTAAAGCCTCCATTTCCATCCTCTGATCTCTTTCCCGGGAGTCTCCCCATCCTCCTAGTCAGTGCCTAGGGGCTCCCCTGATGCAAAGGATGGAGAATGTCAGGTGATCCCAGGAGGAGGGGCTTTCGTCCTTGGAAGCAGAAGCAGAAACAAATTACAGGGACCCTGGAATCTAAGTTTCCATCCCAAGAGACTGAGGCAACCTTTATATTTGGGGATTTTCCCAGAACCTAGGAATCAGTTGTTATGTCCACTGGAGACTAAAAATAAGGACCCTGAAACTGACACAGACTTGGGCGCCCCCTTGTGTGCAGATCCCTGTCCTGCCGCTGGGAGCCCAGGGAGCCTGGGGAGGGCCTGGCTGAGCAGGAGAAAGGGCAGCTCTGGTCGCCTGTGCTCAGCCCTGTGGCCACACGGGGGCGCTGCCGCGCTGCTCCGGATTCTGGTGAAGCCGCCGTGATGGGGCGGGGGCTGAGTTGGGGGTCCTGGAGGGCGGCGTCCTGGGGTGAGATGCTCTGTGAGGAGTCAGAGGAGCAGGGCTCAGAGGAGAAGAGACTCCGGAGCCTGCCCTGTGTGTGAGGTTTCCAGCTTTTCTCCCCAGGACCCCTCTCTCCAGTCCCTGGATAACAAAACCTGGGAAAACTGGAAAGTAGGTAATTTTTTCCTTCTACAACCTATTTAGTGTTGAGGACATTAAAAAAAAAAAAATAACATTTAAAGAATACTGTTCAATTTACAGAAAAGTCGCAAAGGTAGTACAGTTCTTGTTTACCCCACACCATTTCCACTTTGTTAACATCTTACATGACTAAAGTTATTATTTTTTTTAATAGCTAATGAAGCAATGGTGACACAATTACCAAACTCCATGCTTAATTTCCTTGAATAGTTTCTCAGTGCCTTGGTCTTTCTCCTCACCTTCTGGGATACCTGTAACTCTTTTTTTTTTTTAAGATTCATTTATGCATATAAGAACTGGGGTACAGGCCAGAGGCGTGGGGGGCAAGAGGATTCACCAGAGACAGGGTGGGGAACAGAACAGGCAGACTGACTGAAATACACTGCTGAGGGGAGCAGTGGGTGAGTCAGGAGAGGTCTGCTGTGCCATGTGGGTAACTCCCTGGCTGGGGCTAGAACTCCTGCTGCAGTGGCTGCTGATAGCTTCATAGGTTGTATCTTTACCCCTTGCACCACCAGGGAGGTCCTGTGGAAGCACAGTCCGGCAATACTGGAGGGTGCTCTTGGATTTAGGGTCTTGCCATTCAAAGGCAAAAAGCAGTTGATCCTGAACATCTACTGGGACACAGAAAAAGGCATCCTTAAGATCTAAATGGAAAACCACCCAAAGTCACCAGGTATAGCAGTTAATAAGGTGTAGGGATTAGGCACAGTTGGGATATAAATCCTGGACAATGTCATTAATGGCCCTTAAATATTGGGCAAAATGGTACTCGCCTGTATGGGGTTTCCTCACTGGCAACATCGGAGTGTTGTATGGTGAGCGGCAGGGCCGAATGAGTCCAGATTGAAGGAATCTTTTTAACACTGGCTCAATTCCCCTCAAGGCCTCCTCCATTAAGGGGTATTGCTTCCTCCTTGGGGTTTTGTTCCCTTCTATCACTTCTTCTTTTTTTAAGATTTATTTACTTTTATACAAAAACTGGGGTACAGGGAAGAAGCGAGGGATGGTGAGAGGATTCACCAGAGACAGAGAGGGGAACAGAACAGGCAGAGAGACTGATACCCTGCTGAGGGGAGCAGTGGGTGAGGCAGGAGAGGCCTGCCCTGCCATGTGGGCATCTCCCTGGCTGGCCAGGAATCGAACCAACGCTGCAGAGGCTGCGGACAGCTTCAAAGCTCAGCGCTCAACACGCTGTGCCACCAGGGAGGCCCCCTTCAATCACTTCTATCTTTACAGGCTCTGCATTTTTCGCATATCCTGGGGTCCCACCAGCCCATACTCATTTACTTACTCGTTCAACGATTTCTGAAGGTAAAACTGCACCTTTTGGTGGAACATCTTGAGTAAATAACATCTGGAACTGCAGAGCATGCTCTGGAAGTACCTGTAGGTGAAGCCTCAGATTTTTGGGTGAGAACATAATTCATGCGTTAAGCTTACTTAAAAGGTCATGACCAAGCAGAGGGACTGGACACTCTTCCATGTACAGGACGCTGTGCTGGAGCTGTGTGGTGCCCAGCCGGCACTTCAGAGGTTGTAGGAAGGCTTTCTGTTGTGGCCTTCCTGTGATCCCAGTGACTGCTGCGGTCTCTTTGCTCTCTTTAGTCAACTTAGAATTCAGAACTGAGAATGTCACTCCAGTGTCCACCAATAAATCAATCACACGATCCCCCATAGTGAATGTTACCCGGGGCTCTATGGGGGTTATTCTAATGGGCTTCTTGAGATCTAGTGTAGCCCCCGGGCACCCCTATTCTTCATCTGAACCTTCTCCATAAACTATCACTTGTCTCCTTTCCTCTGCACTTGGCTCTAGATTCCTTCTACTCTCCGTCTTCCCTCCTGTCTTCATCTGAGCCTCTACTCTGTGCTATCATTTCTCTCCTTTCCTCTCTCCGTGGTTCCGGGTTCTGTGTGTTCTGTCTATATTCCGTCCAGTCACCCCTGTGTGAATCGTCCTGTCGTGGTGTCCTCAGTCTTCTGTCCTGTCTCCTGTCATTATTGTGTCTACTGCTCCCCTGTAATCTGGGACAACTGCACTTCCAATGTCCCTCTTCCCTGCAGTGAGCACACTGATTTCTCCCTAGGGGTTCTCTTCTCCTGGGTTCACTTCTGGGTTCACGTCTCAGTCTGTGACTGTTTCCCTGAAACCCTGTCCTGTGCTCTCTTTGTACAAAAACTGCTGCAGGCTTCTGTCTCCTGTCCTCTCTATTATTATAAACCCAAAATGCCAAGTCCACTACCTGGGACAGACTCATCTCTGACGCCGTCCACCGCTGCTAACTTTCTCCTTATGTCTGGGGCACTATGTGTGATGAACGCCATAGTGATCAGATGAGCATTTTCTGGGGCATCTAGTTTAACATCCGTGTGGTTGGTGTACGTCTGAATAATTCTCTTAAGGAACTCCGATGGATCCTCGTTAGGTCCTTGTTCAAGCTGTAATATTTTGTTAAAATTTTTTTGTTTGGGGATTCCCTGCTGCAGTGCTACCAGTAAACATTTTTTGTAGAGCTCTAACATTGCCATTCCTCCATTGTTGGGGTCCCATTTGGGATCCACCACTGGGACAACCATCTCTGGCTCTGGGGATTCTCTGTCCTGTTGGTGGAGATGGTCAGCCTCCTCCCTGGCTTTCCTGAAAACCATTCTCTGCTTGTGCAGAGTCAGCAAAGTTTGAGGCATGGACTGTATACCTGCCCAGTTGGCAGTGGGAGAGGAAGATAGAGGCAAACAAGTTTGCCATCCTCTTAGCAGCCTGCCGGTACAAGGGGACAGAGCTCCTCCAATTTAGGAGGTCCGCGGTGCTAAAGGGATTGTGTGACCAAAAGTACCCAGCAGGTCGCCCATGTTCATTCAAGCCACCCACTGGCAGCTGTCAGAGAGGAAACTGTCCTGCTTCAGGGTGACTCTTCCTGCAAAAGTGGGTGCCCCATTTAGTGTGGGGGGAGATGCCATTTTTTTTTTTCTTCCCTGTAGGCCAGTGGAGGCTGTGAAGCCTCAGGAGTCTGCGCGGGAGGGGCCTTGTCACACAGAGAAGGACTTTGTCCTGATGTGTTTAAGGTGTTTAACACATGATAATCCTCCTCTTCTAACTCTGCCCTCTTGCAGTCCTCGTGGGAAGGGGAAGGTTTATCTCTTCGCTGTGCCATCAGCCGAGCCTCCGCCATATTCAATTTATGGAGGGCGGCCTGTAGCTGGTCCTGTATACTTTTAAAAGCTTGATCCTGCATGCTTTTAAAGGCTAACTCAAAAACAGTATGGTTTTCGGGTCCTCCCCGGTGGCACAGTGGTTGAGCGCTGGGTTGCAAAGCTGCCCGCAGCCTCTGCAGTGCCGGTTTGATCCCCGGTCACCGGGCGAGGGTCCCACACAGCGCGCAGACCTCTCCTGCCGCCCGCTGCTCCCCTCAGCAGTGTACTTCGTCAGTCTGCCTGCTCTGCTCTCCCCTCTGGCTCTGGTAAATTCTCTCACCTCCAGCGCTTTTGACTGTACCCAGTGTTTGTATAAATAAATAAATAAATCTTTAAAAAAAAAGTACAGTTTTCATCCCTCATACTCTTAATAGTTAAATCAAGACCCTGATTTTGTTGTTGCATAGCTAAGCTAAGAGCCTGAATTTGTTGTTGCTTAGCTAAGAGCCTGAATGTGTTGTTGCACATTCTCAGTATGTGAAGTAGAACATCTACCTCTCATAGAACCAAGAATGTAGCAAATGGCGCTTACACACATTACAAAAAACCCCCCAGAAGCAAAGATTGTAAAGTAGGGATGGCTTGTAAACCAGTACAAAAGTACAGAAGTAAAAAAATGTGCCATATACCAGGTTTTATCAAATTATGTACATTTATCAATCTGGTGATAATATTTAATGGAAAAAGGCTACGTAAACTCAAGGCTGGAAAAAAAACTGAAAGAACTCAAGCTAGGGAGAAAACTGTTTAAGCTCATTGTTGAGGCCAGGCTTTAGTCAAAAACACATCCACAAGAGTGCAAACTGGTCCAACCACTATGGAGAGCTGTGTAGAGATTTCTGGACCTACTAAACATAGAGCTTCCATATGATCCAGCAATTCCACTCCTAGGTATTTACCCAAAGGACACAGAAACATCAATTCCAAAGAGCACCTGCACCCCTATGTTTATAGCAGCACTGTTTACAATAGCTAAGCTTTGGAAACAACCCAAATGCTCAAAAATAGATGACTGGATCAAGAAGATGTGGTACATATACACCATGGAATATTACTCAGCATTCAAAAAAGATAAAGACATGCAATTTGCAGCAACATGGATGGCGCTGGAAGGGATCATGCTCAGCGAAATAAACCAGAAAGAAAAAGAAAAATACCGAATGGTCTTACTCATAGCAGGAATCTAGAAAATTTAAATAAGGAACCAGGAAAAAGAATAACTAAAAGAAAGAAAATATCAAAATCAACAAACAACTATGAACAAGAGACATTCTATGGAGGGTGGGGGGCGGGGAAAGGAGGGTTTGGGTTCAAAATAAGAGGGTTGCAATTGTATGGGGAATATAAAAATAAAATTAAAAAAACCCTGATTAAATAAAGTTACACATCAATTAAAAAAAACACACACACCCACAAGAGAGAGCTGTACACAAGGGGGAAAAAAAAGAGACTTTCCAAGACCTGAGACAAACATTACACATTGTGTCCTGCAGACCTAGTGGCACTTGCGGTGACCATCGCAGGGAAAGTTACTTTGGGCTGGTCAACCACAGGTGTAACCTGGTCAACCACGTTGAACACCAAACTTTTACAGGACAACCCCCATATGAAATGGGTTGTGTGACTGTGGGTCCTCACCTGTGTGCTTAAAAGGGCCTTATTAATGCTTGACTGCAGGCTCACACAAATGGTTAATAAAAGGTTTATTTACAAAAGAAGGAGAAATTTAGAAATGAATAACTCAGGGAGAAAAAGAGGGAGATAAATTCGTGAATGCGTCCTACAAGTTCTGCTGACCCGGAATTCCAATGGCAGCTGAGAGCTGGCCACGAGCCAAGAGCCCTGTGCGGCCAACACAAGTCCACGTGTCTGGTTTTATACCAAACCTGGCAGCTTAACTCCACCCTCAGGCCCCAGCAACCCCCCCTTTGGTGGTGATGGGATTTGTCATTCCCAATGTCTTGCTGGCTTTGGTCTGGAGTGGGGGTGGAGTCCACAAAGCCTGTATGGAGCTTGCTCAGGACATCCTGTCCCCCTAACATTGTCACTATACTTTTTATTTTGCAAAAAAGTTTTCATAATTTTTTTTATTCCTATTAACATGTAGGGTTGTTAATATCATTCTAAATGAATAAGTATTTTTAAATTTTTGATCTCTTGTAAGGCAAATATGATAGCTATAACCAACAAAATTATTGTGGATCCTCATTCATCTGTGAGAGTATATTCAGATCATAAAGACAAAAATTTTGAGAATCGCTGATTTAAACAGACCCTGGTATACAGAGAGACGGCATGAGATAGGCTCCTCAATGCAGAAGCAAAGACGCCAGAGCCAAGGGTCGGGACACAGCCCTAGCTCCTCAGGCTGGTTCTCAGGGCTTCAGGCCTCGGAACAGTGTTTGGGTGGGAAGTCAAGCAAAGGGAATATTCATCTCCACTTTGCTTTGTCACAGGCTGCGCCACGCCAAGTCCTTCACCCTGTACACGCCCAGTTCTAATTCCCTGTACACGACCGTCTGCATAAGTCAGTCAGCGTCAAGGATTTAGGGGTGTAAAGTCTGTACTAGGTTTTAGAGTCTTCCCGGACCAGGAGGATCGGGACTATGCCGCCCCCAACCTTCCTCCTGCTGCTGTCAGGGGCCCTGTCCTGCCTGAGACCTGGGCAGGTGAGTGCGAAGTTCGGAGGGGGTGGCTTGGGCCGGGGAGGAGCGAGAGGGCCGCCCTGTGGCAGAGCAGGACCGAGAAGGGTCCCCTGACCGCCCTCTCCTCAACCTGAGCCAAACCCCACACCTCGGCCCAGCCCGGCCCGGTATCCTGCTCCTCCCTGATCCACCCACCCTGTGCCCCGCCCTTCTCCCTCGCCCCTTTTCCGTCTCACGAACACTTTCGCCCTCTCCCCCTGCCCGGCCCCTTCACCCTTGCACCCAGACACTGGTGGGGTCTCAGCCTCCCCCCGGCTCCCACTCCATAATATACTTGCACACCGCGATGTCCCGTCCCGCCCCGCCCCGGGGAGCCCCGCTTCATCTGCGTGGGCCATGTGGACGACACGCAGTTCCTGCGGTTTGACAACAACCCGAGTCCGAAAATGGAGGCAACAGTGCCGTGGACGGAGCTAGAGGGGTCGGAGTATTGGGAGAGCCAAAAGCGGATTGTCAAGAGCCACTAACACCTGTCCAGGCTCCGACTGAACAACCTGCGGATACACTACACCCAGAGCGGAACAGGTGTGTGATCCCCACCTACGGGCAGGGGTTCCCTCCAGTCTCTGGGTCCGAGCTTTCCCTCGAGGCCTTGGAACTTTTACCCTGTTTCTGTGTTAGTTTATTACAAATCCCCAACAGCTGTGCTTGCCTGGGGATGGGAGGTGCTCAGTGGGCGCGGCTGACATGGGGGTGGGGGGCGGCCAGGGCCTCACACCTTGCAGGTGAGGAATGGCTGTGAAGTGGGCCTGGACGGTAGCCTAAGCCGGTTCAGTCAATTCGCCTACGATGGCATTGATTCCCTCACCCTGATGGAGACGCTGAGCGCCAGGACCCCAGCGGGCATGGAGGCGCAGACCTGGGAGGTTGAGTGGGAGGAGGTCCTCACTTCTGAATTCAACACTCCCCGCCTGGAACGCGAGTGTGGGCAGTGGCTCCAAGGACAACTGAAGAAAGGGAACCGGACACTGCGTGCAAGTAAGAGATGCCTCGGGCCTCCCCTAGGGCCAAGGCTGGGTCCAGCACAGGGAAGGAGAGTGGGCTCAAGGCCAGATACCACCCTCCCATGGCCCCAGAAGGTGAGGAGTCTGCCTGGGTGTCCAGATCCTCAAAAGTGACCCCTAGAGTGCCAGCCCTTCCTGGGGGCAATTAAGGGATGCACTCTCTCCAGGTGAGGAACAGTCCTGAAGTAACTGATTCTCTCTGATCCTGGCGGTGTTCTCGTGAGTCATGTATTTCTTGCTCACATCTGGTTCTCAGTGGTCTTGGTTCTGACTCCAACTTTCCTGAGTCACTTGGGCCTCTATCCAGGTCAAGATGAGAAGTCTCTAGTCTCTCCCTCGGAGCCCTGCAGCCTGCTACCCTGAACTGTTGCACCCTGATTCTAGAACTTTCCAAGGATTAGGAGACTATCCCTGTGATCCAGGCCAGGCTGGTGTTCCAGTTTTGCACTCTGTCCACCCAGTGCAATTATCTGTCCATTCTCAGGATGGTCACATGAGGCTGCTTCAGTGGCCTATGAAAGTAACCCAAAGTATGAATTCTCAGAACTCCCAAAGACACTCGTGACCCACCATGCTACCTCTGAGCATGAGGTCACCCTGAGGTGCTGGGCCCTGGGCTTCTACCCTGCGGACATCACCCTGACCTGGCAGCAAGATGGGGAGGACCTGACCCAGGACACGGAGCTGGTGGACACCAGGCCTGGGGGAGATGGAACCTTCCGGAAGTGGGTGGCTGTGGCGGTGCCTTCTGGAGAGGAGCAGAGATACACGTGCCATGTGCAGCATGAGGGGCTGCTGGAACCCCGAGTCCTGGCATAGGTTAAGGAGGGGGTCATGGGCACAGAGCTTCTCAGGGGCATCAGGAGCCCTTCTGGAGCCTTCCAGCAGGGTGGGGGCTGAGGCCTGAAAGTCAGAGTCTCACCTTTTCCCTTCCAGAGCCCCCTCCTCAGTCCTCCTTCCCCACCGTGGACATAATTGCTGTTCTGGTTCTCCTTGGAGCTGTGCTCACTGGAGCTGTGATTCGGAGGAAGAGGCTCTCAGATAGAGAAAACCTCATATGAGGTCTGAGGTTTCTTGTCTAACGTCTGCTTGATACTGTGAGGCATGATCCTACACACATGCACTTTCTCAGCTGAGAGCCGGGTTTGCTGACACTTTTTTGTAAAGCTCATGAAACTCCTTTGTATGAAAAATGAAGGACAGATAGTTCAACTTGATGACTTTGGTCATGGGGACCTCACTTGAGTAGCTGCAGGTAAAAAGGAAATGTCCCTGCTAAGGACGGAGGAGGCTGGCGCAGCTCCCACATGTGCTTTCTCCCATGTTCACCAATCCTGTCCTGGAGCCCAGGACAGGCCAGTTCCTGACTTCCTGGTCCTGCCTCCTTCCTGGCCTCTCACAAAATGTTTTCTTCCTACAGGTAGAGAAGGAGAGAAATACTAAGTCTAGATATGTGGGGTAGGAAGGCCCTTAGAAAAGTGTAGATGGTGGGCCTCCCTGGTGGCACAGGGGCTTGGGCACAGCACTATGGGGCGGTCTGCTGCCCCTGCAGAGCGAGTTCAGTCCCCAACTGGCCAGGGAGCATCCCACATGGTGAGGCAGACCGCTCCTGTCTCGCCCACTGCTCCCCTCAGCAGTGTATTTCAGTCATTCTGCCTGTTCTGTTCCCCACTCTGTCTCTGGTGAATCCTCTCACCCCCCATATCTCTGGCCTGTATCCCAGCTCTTATATGCATAAATGAATAAATCTTTAAAAAAATAAAAGAAAACTGTAGATGGAATCCATGGGGGAACTCACCCACCCCACAATCTCTCCTTTAGTATCATCTTCTGGGCGCTCTAACTGGGGTCTATTTTCTGGTTTTGCCCCAACCAGCTTTTAAAGTAAAACTATGGGGCCTCCCTGGTGGTGCAAGGGTTTAAGATGCAACCTATGAAGCTTGCCACAGCCACTACAGCACGAGTTCGATCCCCAGCCAGGGAGCTACCCACATGGCACAGCAGACCTCTCCTGATTCGCCCGCTGCTCCCCTCAGCAGTGTATTTCAGCAGATCTGCCTGTTCTGTTCCCCACTCTGTCTCTGGTGAATCCTCTCACCCCCCCCACAACTCTGGCCTGTACCCCAGTTCTTATATGCACAAATAAATAAATCTTTAAAAAGAAAAGACTGCCTAACTTCTCTTGTTGCAAAGGGTACCTGCATGTGTCTGTCTGTGCTCCTACTAGCATAACGTGAGGAGGTGGGGAGTCTGGTCCAGCCCTGCCCACCAGGACCCTCCCCACACTGACCTGTGTTTTCTCCCTGATGACTTTCCTGTGCCAGCAGAGGCGGGACTGGGTCGTCTTCATCCCTGTCTTAACTTCTGTTGCACTGAGCTGCAGCTTCTCCTCTGTTAAAATAGAGAATCTAAGTAAGTCTTTAAAAAATTAAAATAAAATAGAGAATCTGATACTAAACAGAAGGGGCTGGAAAGGCCACATGCAGTCAGATTCTGGCAGCAGCCATAGCAGCTCTTGCCTTTTCTGGCTCTCCTTGCTTTCTTGGGAAACATGGCTTCCGGCGTGGCTGTCTCTGAAGGTGTCAGAAAAGTGTCCAAGGACATGAAGGTGCGTAAGTCATCAACACCACAGGAAGTGAAGAGGCGCAAGAAGGTGGTGCTCTTCTGCTCGAGTGAGGACAAGAAGAACATCATCCCAGAGGGCAGAGAAATCCTGGTAGCTGATGTGGGCCAGGCCATGAACAACCCCTACCCATCTTTGTCAAGATGCTGCCAGACCAGGACTGTGCCCTCCATGATGCAACCTAAGAGACCAAGGAGAGTAAGAAGGAGGCCTTGATGCTTATCCTCTGGACCCCTGAGTGTGCACCCTTAAGCGCAAAATCATCTCTGCCAGCTCCAAGGAGAAGCTGACGTGGATCAAGTATGAATTACAAATTGCTAGGGCCTCCCTGGTGGCATAAGGAGTTATGTCTCTGCAGTATGAAGCTATCTGCAGCCACTGCAACTCGAGTTCGATCCCTGGCCAGGGAGCTACACACATGGCGCAGCAGACCTCTCCTGTCTCGCCCGCTGCTCCCCTCAACAGTGTATTTCTGTCAGTCTGCCTGTTCTGTTCCCCACTCTGTCTCTGGTGAATCCTCTCACTCCCCACCCCACACCTCTGGCCTGCACCCTAGTTCTTGAATGCATAATTGAAAAAAAAAAAAAAAAACTCTACCCTGGCAGAGAAACTGGGGCAGGCTGCCCCCTTCCTGCCAGGCCAGAGGGGCTAGGGAATCCCAGCAGGGCGAGGACAATGACTCCACCTAGTTGCCAAAAGCCCCTGACCCCCAGACCTTCTTCCTACCTCCATCCTTGACAGATCTGGCCTTCCCAAATCACTTTTGATCTTCTGATCCCTCTTGGGTTTAAGCAGATCACGTTCCCCCCAGAAGGGAATTATGACTGTTTTGTGCTCAGTTCTGATCTCCTCCTCTGGGTGCCCCCGTCTCCAACAGCAAGAGATATATTGGGGTATTTTTTTTAAAGATTTATTTATTGATACAAGAACTGGGGTACAGGCCAGATGCGCTGGAGGGTGAGAGGATTCACCAGAGCCAGAGCGGGGAACAGGACAGCCAGACTGACGAAATACACTGCTGAGGGAAGCAGTGGGCTAGACAGGAGAGGTCTGCTGCACCATGTGGGGCCCTCACCCACCGTTGGCCTCGAAATGGCACTGCAGAGGCTGCGGACAGCTTCACAGCACTGCGCTCAACCGCCTGCGCCACCAGGGGAGGCCCAGCGTATTTTTTTTTTAATAATACTCCAAGACCTCACTGTTCCTTCCCTTCTGTGCTGCCACCTTTCAACTGCAATAGCAACCCTGTGCTGTCTGTCTGATTCTGTGTAGAAATGGGATGTTGTAGAGATGACCCACTCCCCACACTGCCTGGTTCCCCTCCCCCCTCCCTGGTCGTGGCCACTCATGGAGGCAGGACCAGTAAGGGACTTTCTATTATAAAGGAAAAGCACAACAATTAAAAAAAAAAACTGTGTATATATGTTTGTTTCTTCTAATCCTTGTCACAAGGTGGGGTTGTTGGGTTAAAGAAGAGAATACTAAATTTTTAGAGAAATGAAAGGAAGCACTGAGAACCGTCCAGGATCTGAATGTTTCCTGTTCTAGGTCTGTGCAGGAGAGGCTGTGAGGAGCTGAGGGGGACGGAGCCTGTGCCCAGTCGGTGCTCAGTGTGTCATGGGCTTTGATGTGGTCACTCCTCAGGGGTCATCTCTCTGCTCCTTTGTCCTTGTCCTTCAGGAGCACCTGTCCCAGCAGGGCCTGTGATCACAGGGACTCAGACCCCACCTGGGCCTGTCCTGTCTCCAGGACCCTGGGCAGCAAGGACTTCATGTGGCTGAGTCAGCCTAGGCTCAGGCCCTCAGCTGCCATCTTCTGGGTATTTGTTTCTGTCTTCAATTTTATCAGGAATTATGCTTGTTTTGTGTTCAGTGCTGATCTTCTCCTCTGGGTGCCCCCATCTCCAACAGCAAGAGGTGTTTATCCTGTCATTGTCCCCACAAGGCCCGGCGTGGCACCTACACATGGGAGTCTGTGGTGCTGGGAACAGATGTATAGTCTGGTCTAGCTCTTGCTCCCTGGCAGTTCCCTGGATTATTCCTTCCATCTTCTCTCCAACCTTCTTAATGTCAGATTCTGCAATTAGCAGAAAGGAGGGATCCCATTTTTCTCAGATAAATTCCTATTATGTTTCCATCTTCTCTGCTCACCTGTCCTCTCTACCTGCCTTTAGCTGTAGTAATCCTAGTGCTGGAAACAACTGAACTTATGGATTTATAAATAAAGTTCAAAATTCACAGTTGTTTGGAATATGGGGCCCATCAACTCTTAGAACCCTTCTTGTCTAAAAGGGGAAATGAAATTGTGTGCTGTAGTGTGCAGGGGGGTTGCTGTGGGAGGAGAGGAGGGAGAGAAGAGCAGCACTTACAGGAAAAATAGAAGGTGATGAGCTGGAGTGGCCACAAAACTGCATTTGAACTGAGGCTAAACTAACAAAGATAATGTCTCTAGAATAAGGAGGTGCCCTACGTTGACTATTCAAATAACATTTACCAAATGTCAGATATTTGGCACACAGTATTTTTGCATTTAGGAATATCAGTGAACCAAAAACAGACAAAATTTGCTGGCCTCGTAGAGTATATGTCCAATTGAGGAGAATCAGAGTATTTTTTTTCCAGCATAATGTGTTAGTTTCCTGCTGTAAAAAACTCTCACGATGGGCCCTCCCTGGTGGCGCAAGGGGTAAGACACAACCTATGAAGCTCGCTGCAGCCACTACAGGGAGCTACCCACATGGCACAGCAGACCTCTCCTGACTTGCCCACTGCTCCCCTCAGCAGTGTATTTCAGTCAGTCTGCCTGTCCTGTTCCAGACTCTGTCTTTGGTGAATCCTCTCACCCCCCACATCTCTGGCCTGTACCCCAGTTCTTGTATGCATAAATAAATAAATCTTTAAAAAAAAAAAACTATCACCGTAGATTAAAGTAAAAAAAAAAATTATCTTAGAGTTTTGAAGTTCAGAAGACTAAGGTGTGTCCATAGTTGTGTTTCTTCTGGGAGCTCTGGGGGGAATTAATTTCCTTAACTTTTCAACTTTTCAACGCCTTCATTTCCTTAGCTTGTGTCCTTTCCTTCATCTTCAATGTCAAACACTTAGAATCTTTTGTCCAAACTCTGCTTCTAACCTTATCTTCTTTCTCAATCTTCTTTCTCTTTGGCTATATCATTGGGCATGCCCAGCTAATCCAGGATAATCTTCCCATATCAAGATCCTAAATTTAACCACACATATAAAATCCTTTTAGACATATACCATACTTCCTGTAGGCCAGGATGTGGACATCTTTGAGGACCATTATTCAGTCTAGTAAACACAGTCAATGATGTGCTCATGTTAGAATGTGGTAAGTGCCATGGAAAGTATAAAGTGGGGAAGGCCATGCGGAGTGTGTGGGAAGAGAGAAGATGGCTATTTTACTCATGTAGGTATCATTGAAAAGCTGATATTTGAGGAAAGGCCTCAAGAACACCAAGACCTAGCCATGAAGATGCTTGTGGCAAGTTCTTTACGGGCAGAGGATCCGCAGTGCAAATGCACTAGAACAAGAGCAGCCGGGGAGCAGTAAGGAGACCAGTGTGGCTGGAGCAGAATCATCAAGACAGGATCACAGTCAGACCAGGTAGGCTGTGAGCAGGATTTCATCATTTTGTTAACTGTGACAGGTGAATATAAGAGAATTTTGAGTAGAGAAACGTGGTATAAGTTTTCTTTTAAAAGGATCACCTCGGCTGTTTCATTGGAAACAGAATCTAGTGCTTTTAGGCCAATGATATAGTAGGGAGAACTGCAGGAAACCACTTCAGTGTTCCAGATTAGAGATATTGTTTGCTTGGCCTGGGATGTAGGCAGCAAAAATAGTAGGAGTGGTTAGATTCTTGATTTATTTCAATGATGGACTTTTTGCGGCATTTCCTAATGGGTAGAACTTGGAGAGGGAAAAAAAGAGTCAGAGAGAACACTGAAAAGTTCTTCAAATTGTCCAAACTAAGATATGGTTTGCCTTTAATAGGATAGAGAAGTTTCCAGAAGGAATATATTTGATGAGAGAGCATCACAGGCATTCAGTTTAGGATCTGTTGAAGCTGAAATATTTATTAGAGAAGCAAATGAGATAGTTGTTTTGGCACTTGAGCAGGTGAATCTGGAGTTTGGGAGAAATGTGTGAACTGGAGAAATGCACCTGGAGGTGATACTATAAAAATGATGTTTAAAGTCTCAAGGATAAATGTAATGAAAGTCCAGTCCAAATAAATGAAGTCCAGTGAACCCTGGACTTCCATTGCTGAGGGGCATGGCCAGATGGCACACCAGGAGCCTCTGCCATCCTGACACTGCACCTGGAGGGCATGTATAACAGGGAGCCCCAAGCCTTTCTGTGCACAGAAACCATGTGGATATCTTCTTAAATTTCAGATGGTCTCAAGTAGGGTGTGGGAGTCTGTTTCTAACAAGTATGGTGCCAGCGCTTCTGGTCACTTTAGCAAGATCATAGGCCAGGATTTCCTCATGGCTGCCAATCAGCCTCATCAGAGACTTTTTCAAATATTTGACACCTGGTTGATTCAAAAGAACACCTGTACCCCTGTGTTTATTGCAGCACTATTTACAATAGGCAAAACCTGGAAACAACCCAAATGCCCAAAAATAGATGACTGGATCAAGATGGCGTGGTATATAGACAATGGAATATCATTCAACAATCAAAAAAGATAAACTCATGCCATTCGCAGCAACGTGGATGGAGCTAGAAGGAATTGTGTGTGTTCAGTGAAATAAGCCAGAAGGAAAAAGAAAAATATCGGATGGTTTCACTTATAGCAGGAATACAGGGGAACCAAATAAGACATCAATATGTTGGGGCCTCCCCGGGGTCACAACGGACTGAGCGCAGCGCTGTGAAGCTGTCCCCAGCCTCTGCAGCATGGGTTTGATTCCCGGCCGGCAAATATTGACAACAAGACCGAGGACGGTGATCTCCGTGGAGCGGTTCCAGGATCAGGTCACCATTACCATTCCTACCATAAGGCCGGGGGTGTCGCGAGTCTCAGGGTCGACTGACACCTCGAGGATGGTGGCTCTGCCAGCCCCTCCATCGGGAAGAGTGGAGGAGACTTTCCCGCCTGCCCTTTCATTTTCAGTTTTTGGTTTATTCAGGGTGAGATGCGGGGTGACCGCGGGGTGACCTCGGGGCTGACCACAGGGGTGGGTTTCAGGGTCTCACACGCTCCAGAGGATGTTTGGCTGTGAAGCTGGTCCAGACCTGAGCCTCCTCAACGGGTATCATCAGTTCGCCTACGACGGCGCGGATTTCATCTCCCTGAGCGAGGACCTGCGCTCCTGGACCCCGCGGACTAGGGGGCTCAGATCACCCAGCGCGCCTGGGAGGCATCGGGGAGGGCCGAGCGCCTCAGGAACTGTGTGCAGAGCAGTTGCTTCTTGTGGCGAAGGAGGAGCTGCAGTGCACAGGTAAGAGGAGTCACAAAGCCTGGGAACTCCCCTCTCCTGGCGCCCCACAGGGAACATGGAATAATGGGCAGAGCAGCACCTGCTTTCTGGCCAGACAGGGAGAGTCCCCCTGGGTTGCCTGTTCTGTGCTAGAGAGAGACTCGCCCAGGAGACACTACTTTTCTGAAGGGTTAAGGAACCCAGTCTCTCCTGAGGGAGGGGAGGCCATCCTGAAATAACTCCCTGGATCCGTTTGACCAAACAGCCATCCTGGGGACCATTAGTTTCTCTTTCAAGGTCTTGTTTTTGGTCTGAGAATATTTCTGGAATGTTCTCCTACCTTTCTGTGTCATTCGCCCTCCACCCAGGTCAGGAGCAAAAGTCTGTGTTCTCCTTAGAGACCTGCATCCTCCTACCCTGGGCTCTCACCCGATTATCCCAGATTCTCCAGACTAGGCTGGTTACTGGATTTTGTGCTTCCTCCCTCCAAACCAATAGTCATGTTCATTCTGAGGATGGTCAGTGAGGCTGCTTCAGTGTCCAGGAAGGAAAAACCCAAAGTGTGAATTTTTTGTCCTTTCTCCTCAGATCTGCCAAAGGCACATGTGACCCTCCAATTCATCTCTGAGCAGGAGGTCACCCTGAGGTGCTGGGCCCTGGGCTTCTACCCTGCGGACATCACCCTGACCAGGCAGTGAGATGGGGAGGCGCTGACCCAGGACACACAGCTGGTGGACACCAGGCCTGGGGCCTGAGAGGGATGGAAACTTCCAGAAGTGGGTGGCTGTGGAGGTGCCTTCTGGAGAGGGGCAGAGATACACATGCCGTGTGCAGCATGAGGGGCTGCTGGAGCCCCGAGTCCTGAGATGGGGTGAGGAGGGGGACGTGGGCACTGAGCTTCTGCTCAGAGGAATCAGGAGCCCTTCTGGAGACCTTCAGAGGGTCAGAATGAGGCCTGGGACTCAGGGTCTCACCTTCCCTTCCTTTCAAGAACCCCCTCCTCAGCCCACCGTCCCTACCAACTCCACCGACTCTACTATGGGCATCACTGCTGGCCTGGTTCTCCGTGGAGCTGTGCTCACTGGAGCTGCAGTGGCTGCAGCTGTGATGTGGAGGAAGAAGCGCTGAGGTAGGGAAGGGAGTGGGTGATCTTGTCCACTGGGGGCTTTCATGTCCCAAGGAGAACTTGCCCTGCCTGGTTAATGGGAAGTACCATCCACACACGTGTGTTGCCCAGAGGGCATTTGGTCCAGTCCCCCTCACCTCCTTTCTTCATTTTTCCCAGCCTTGACTTGGGTCTTTAGTCACAGTTCTGGAAACTTCTCTGTGGTGCAGGATTAGAAATTCCTATAGGACTTCTGACCTGACTCCTCCCTGGTCTCACATGATGTTTCATCCCACAAGCTGGCCTATTTAGGGTGTCCATCTTGGTCAATTACTGGACAGTTTCCATTCATGATGGTGATTTTCGTATCTTCAAATCTTAAGGCCATTTATTAATGGCTCAGCTCACCAGACACACCTTCACCTCTCCTTTGACTACAAGTGTGGACAATATTTTACATTGCAGGATAGAGTTGGGGGCTAATTCAAAAATTCTTCCTCCTTTGAAAGGAAAGGGCCACAGTTATGTGAGGATGGTGACAGAAGAAAAGCACAGCAGCCAGCAGGGAATGGTAAAAAATGAAAAATTATTCCAGGGAGAAGTTACAAAGGCTGAGTAGATTATCACCCAATTAGTAAATATTTTTAATGAGGGAAAATAATCTACACCCAGCCAGGAGACATAGCAATGGTAGCGTCTGAAACTCCCCATTGAGGGCCCTGCTGAGGGATGGTCATGCCGAGAGACCAACAGAAACCAACCTCCTGCGTAAACACGAGGGGTGACCTAAGAGGTGACTGTGTCTTTCCAGCAATTGTATTGTCTCATCAATAATTTTTAAAAAGGTGGAGAGAAAGTAAATGATTGAGGGGACCAGGTTATGTCCTTCTGCTTTAACTCACCACATTCATTAAGAAAAACTCATTGTGTTTAATAACACCAAGGCTCAGCGCCATAACAAGGAAACACAAATACAAGATTCAGGTGGTGCCTGGTGCCAGGAGTGAGCTCCATCTTCCATGCGGGTCCATCAGTTCACGGGGAAGCCTCAGCGTGACAGCAGGTCTAATAGAATCTAACAGTGACTGTGCAAAAGACCCACTTCCTAGCAGGTGTGATGAGGCTGTCATCTCCCCACACACAGGAAGCTTCTTCTCTGGGGACATTGTCAAATGTTACATGTTACTGATCAAGAAATAAGCTGGAATTTCTAAAAAATATCCATACTACCATGATTCAATCCAGATGTGGAATTATTTCACTAATGATTTTGATGGTTTTTATTTAAAACCATTATGTAGTAAGCATAGAATTATGTGATTCTAAATGTATTTACAAAGGGAAACTTCATGCCTAAGTTGTATATTTGGCTACTGGATTTTTAACTAAACTAATACACTGTGCTTTTGCTACGTTTCAAAGTGAAAAAACTATATTTTACTATAAAAGGAAATAATTGCCAGATATTTAGGCTTGACACTGAAGATTGGTTTGGAATCATAATCTTTTCTCTGAGTAAGGTGTGTTATCAACAGACCTTTCTGGACAGAGAATGACATGGTGCAACTTCTCTTTAGAAGCCCCAGTCTGGCTGCTGTGCAGAATCAACAGTGCAGGGTGAGAGGTGGGAAGATAAATGTAGGAAACTAGCACAGATTCTAAGATGGAAAATTTGGTAGCTTTATGGGGCGTGATCAGGAAAATAATAGGAAGTCGTTGGAGCTGGATGTATTTAGAGATGGACTTTATAGCATTTCCCAATGTGACATCTAGGTTATGAGAAAAAGGGGTCAGGATGCCACCCAACATTTCAGACTGTGAAGTAGAGATGTGGAAGGCTGTCACTATCCCTGGATTTATCACTCATTTGATACAAATTCACAACACAAATTTTCCAAGTAAAATTTACTAAAGGCATTAATAGATACATGTGAATGTGTATATGCCTGTATATAATAGTATAGTGTGTGACACTGACTCCAGACCCCTGTGGCTTACCCAGCTCTTTCCTGCCCCCTGAGGGGTGGGACATGTGGACTTTGTTGGTGCAGCTGCCCCAGTGGGCACAGCCAGAGGCCAGAGGGAGCAGGAGTCTGAAAGGGCAGGCAGCAGCAGTGGGGGTTTCCTGCCCTGGCACCTGCATGTGCAGGTGGGAGCTGATTGGCACAGCTCTAGAGGTGGTGGCAGAGAGGGATTTCCTGTCAGGGGTCAGGCATCCTTCAGAGGGCTCCTGCCCCAGAACAAGCCAGGGTTAAGCACAGGAGCCCCTAGGGCTTAGGCTCCCCACCCTGCACCCCAGAGGAGCTGCTTCTGGGCAGTGCTACCACCCTGCAGTGGGTGCCACAAGACAGCTTCGCAGAGACCACCTCGCTGGGCCAGGGATGAGAGCTGGGAACACAGCTGGGTTTGAATGGTGCCCACTCACCCTGGCAGGCTCCAGGAGGCTCCTGCTTGAGGACAGGGCCCAGGCCACCTTGACAGCTGTGCCCACTGCAACCAGCAGTGGGAGTGGCAGTGGGTGACAGTGGGTGAACACTTTACCACCAGCCACCATCAGTGTCATGGACAAAGGCGGCAGCCAATCTGGCAGCAGAGGCCCTCTGTACCCCCACATACCACCCCAGGGCATGCAGCCCAGTGGGGCTACAGCAGCAAGTTCCCCTTTGAGACCTGTCATTGCTGCTGACTGTCCGACACCACCTCCCAGTGCTATTGCTCCTTCCCGTCCAGCCAGGCCATCAGACTGTGGCTGTGCCTGCTGGGGTCTCTCCTCAGAGGTGAGCACCCCCTGGGAGCAGCTCCTGCTGCCACTGTGAGTTGGATCCTACCCCAGTGCTTGCGGCTGTTCCACCAGCTCCAGGCCCTCCCTGACGGGACTGTACCACCTTACACGGGCAGCCCTTAATTTAGGACTATCGGACACTGTGGACACTATCTGGGGTGACACAGCTGGCCACGGAGGCCTTAGAAACTCTTTATTTCCCTGCTCTCCTGTTCATTAGAGAAACCTCATTGCTGTTCCCTGAGCCTGAGTGGTTGCAATTGAGCACACCGGTGAGAACCACAGACAGTGCCCTGTCCTCTACCTCAGCTCTGTCCTTCTGAGAGGGGCCAGGGAGGAAGGACCCATACCTAGGACAGGAACCTGCAAACACACAGGCTGCACGCACACGCTACATGACTCATGATCTGGTTTCTTTGAACTAAAGCTCTTGTTTTAAACTGAGATCTTGCCCTGCGGATGCCCCAAAGAGTGCCGGACACTGATGCCCTCTGATGTCTGTCAGCAAGTTCTGGGGCTGATCATGACGGACAACAGGAGTGTCAGCTGTGATGGGCTGTTTTGATGGACTATTTGCTCAAAACATAAAGGTTTGTCAGCACAGAGAGCACCGGAAGGACTCACAGGAGAGAGATATGTAGAGAAGGCCGCCTTGCTTCTTGGCTTTGGACTTGAACCAGGAACTTAGAGACATGGAAGGAAACATGTGGAAGAGACACCGTGATGGCCTGAGTTGAATCCCTGCCCAGGGAGCTACCCACATGGCGCAGCAGACCTCTCCCTTCTTGCCCGATGCTCCCCTCAGCAAGGCATTTCAGTAGATCTGCCTGTTTTGTTCCCCACTCTGTCTCTGATGAAATCCTTTCACTCCCCTCCCCCGCCCACCTCTGGCCTACACCCCAGCTCTTCTACACATAAATAAATCTTTAAAAAAAATGTTTGTTTGGGGCCTCCCCGGTGGCACAGCAGTTGAGCGCTGGGTTGCGAAGCTGCCCGCAGCCTCTGCAGCGCCGGTTCGATCCCTGGCTGCTCCCCGGCCACCTGAGGAGGGTCCCACATGGCGCGCAGACCTCTCCTGCCGCCCGCTGCTCCCCTCAGCAGTGTGCTTCGGTCTTTCTGCCTGCTCTGCTCCCCGCTCTGGCTCTGGTGAATTCTCTCACCCTCCAGCGCTTCTGACTGTACCCAGTGCTTGTATAAATAAATAAATAAATAAATAAATAAATGAAATCTTTAAAAAAAAAAGTTTGTTTGCATAAATCCAATAAATTTCTTCTTCCTTTTCTCTTTAATAGCCAATTGGAAATATGGGTATTTTACCAAGGCTTTGTCTAGAATGTTGTGTTTTCAGAAACCAGGATGATCTCAGAGCCTACAAGAAAACAGTAAACTTGCACCTGTTTTAGGGGTACAAGGGTCTGTCAAGAGGGTAAAGAAGGCAACGCCTTGATAGGTCCAGAAACCCAGATGTCTCGGGAGCCTCGAGAGGGATTTCCCCGAAGATACAGGTACCGGAGGCCAAGTCTGATGGTGAGAGCTTGGCGTGGTCCTGAGCCCTGACTCCTGGCTTTAGGAGCTCTCAGTCTGAGGGTTCCTATGTGAAGTTCCAACAAAGCAAAATTAAAAGGTCTGCATAATAATTTCTGTTCCTGTTGAATTCGTGTAAACTGACTGTGGTAATGTAGTATCTGGGTAAGGTCAGGTGCTGATAGCAAGTTCTAGAGTCTGGATGTGCTGGAGACCAGGAGCAGCAACTGTGATGGGCTGTTCTGATGGCTGTTTGCTGTGACTGTCTTTATGTAACTGATTATAACAAGGCCAGCTGGAGATGAAATGGGGGAACGGTGCGCTGTCCCCCCATTCTCTCAGATCAATGGCCTGTGATCTGAGAAGTGAAAGTGCTTATAGATTCAATCCTTGACTCTGCTTGTGGCTTTCTGGTAGTGCCGGGCAGCAGACCCAGGCCTATTCCGCTAACACTTGTAGATATTTGCTATCTGTCCCTTTTGTTTTATATTCCCTTTTCTTTTCCTTGCTGCAGGGGCTGGAGCCACACAGATATCTGAAATGTATGTCATGGCGCGTTCTGTCCTTGTTTTCTTCCATAGATTTTATGGCTTCTGGTCTTACATCCCAGCCTGTTATCCATTTTGAGTTGAGTTTTGTGTGAGGTCGGAGACAGTGGTCTCGTTTCATTCTTTTGCACGTGGCTGTCCAGTATCCCCAGCACCGTTTATGGAAGAGGCTTTCCTTGTGACCCCTCATCCTAACCTTGTCAACATGAAGTTTACTGGATGGCACATTGGAGAAAGAGGTTTATTCTTCCCATCAGTAGTTGTATTTTCAATTCACAATTCATTTTACCTTCTCCACGGTATTTGGGCAACCTGTTTCAAAAGCACTTGAAACAATTAAAAAAGCTAGAGGTATATGCCCATTAAAGAGGGAAATAAATGATTAACCCATCAGGATCAGGACAATTTGTATCTGACAAGACAGAACAGGGAACAGTGTGTGTTGAGAAAGCAGCAGGTATAGACTGAGGAGCTGGAGAGGCGGTGAAGGGGGTGAGTGTCCTTCCTGCAGGGTGTCCAGTATCCTCCAGGGTTGTCCAGGGACACCTACCTTGTGCTCTGTACCTCCTCCCCCTCTTTTTCCTCCCCACATGGGCCCAAGGGCAGCACTGGAGGGGAGATGAGGTTTCTGGGTGTGTCCTCCTGGGGCAGTTTTGAGTCCAAGTTTCCCTCCTGCTCCCCTCCCCCTGGGGTGGTTGGAGCTGGGGGCTGGGCTGGGCTGAGAGCTGGGGTGGGGGTGGGGCACATCCTGCAGCTTAAGCCTCTCCCTATGGAGTCTGGCTGATCCTCTACCCTGGGGTGGGGGGGTAACTTTCAGTGTTTGGTTGGGAAACTTATCCCATATTTCCCCACACGGGACTCTACTGAGAGCTCACACTAGGAGTGTGCTCTGCCTTTATGTGGCAGATGGCAGAACCCAGATAGAGCATGCAGGCTTGGGGCCCAGGGGTGCCCCTCATTCTCCCTGCTAACAGATCCTCTATGTGGGCCTGGCTGCCTCCTGCCCTGTCTCTCCCCAGCCCTAAGGACATGGAGCCTGCTCCTGCCCCAGCTCTGTGCTCTGCCTCCCCCCTCCCTGCTGCTCCTCCTCCAGCTGTCCCAGGGGGTCCCCAGGTGAATGTGTCCCTCCCAGTCCTGTTTCTCCCTCAGTGGGTGGGGCCCAGGGGCTCTGGGAGCTCTTCCTTCAGGAAGGACAGCTGTGTGGGGGCCCTGGCTCTAGAAAGATGGGGGTGCTCCCCACCACTCATGTGATGACACTGTTCAGAGCAGTCTCTGGGCTGGAACATGGGGGAAGGGATGACATTACTCAGTCAGGGGTTTATGGATTTTAAAAAATCAGCTGTCTAAAATGTGAAAATACCTTTCACCTCATTTTTTTGCTTTTATTTGTATCAGAAACACTTAGTTATTAATTCATTTCACTCCACCAATATCTATATATTATGTGCTATGTGCTGTGCATAAAACAAACAGATTCGCTGTATTCACAGAGCTGCTTTCTTGGGGAAGTCAGTGCATAATAAAGACAGGAAACCCATCCCCCCCCATACCGAATGCTGGCCTCAGTTTCCCTCAGCCAATAAAAGGAAACAGTTTGAGGAAAAGGAAAGCGGTTTAATTTGTAGACAATGAGGAGGGCGCCTCACTCATGTCTGAAAGACCACCATCCTGCTCTTTGGCAGAGGGCAGGGGTAGTTATACAAAGGGAAAAAAGGGGAAGACGGGCTGGGGTCTGCAAAGGGGAGGGGGGAGGGTTGAGCATGGAGATAGGCGGGTGCCAGCTTGTTTTTCTTCAATAGCAGATGTTTCACTTTATCTTCCTTGAAATACAGGAATGGGGCCTCTCTGGTGACAGAAGGGGTTAAGCATAACACTGTGAAGCTGTCCACAGCCTCTGAAGCACCAGTTTGATCCCAGCCCTGCCAGGGAGATACCCTCATGGTGAGCAGACCTCTCCTGTCGTGCCAGCTGCTCCCCTCTGCAGTGGATTTCAGTCAGTCTGCCTGTTCTGTTCCCCTCTCTGTCTCTGGTGAATCCTCTCACCACCCTCTTCCCTGTACCTCTGGCCTATACCCCAGTTCTGGTATGCATTAATAAATAAATCTTTAAAAAAAAAAGGAAAATAATAATAATAAAATGGAAAAAGAAAGAAATGCAGGAATGCTCATGTGGGAGATGAGTCATAAAGATAAATCTCTCAAACAAGGGGGAAATTGCAACAAATGGGGGGAAGACAAACTGTTCATCTTGTTAATGCCCATCAAAGACAAACCTGTAGGGACATAGGGGAAAGACAAACTTGTTAATGCCTGTCTAAGAGACTGCTCAATTGTAACTGTATCACCCTCACCTGTAGAGGGGCTGAGAGGAGGGACAGGCAGGGAGCAGGTCGGGCAGCAGGGGAAAGAAGGGTGTGGGGGTTCCTGTGGGTCAGTGTAGATGGTGGGATGGGAGCAAAGCCCTGGGGAGGAGTGATGGGTTGAGGGTCCCATGGAGGGAACAGCCTGTGGGGGGCTGGCTGGTGCCAGGTGAGCAAGGATAGAGGGGGTTGCCCTGCTCATTACTTACAGGAAGGACATGAGAGGTGAGCCTCAGCTAGTGACTTGATGGTCATAAGTTATATCTCAATTAAGTGGCTTTAGAACCACATTAAGAAATGGGTCTACAAGTTGCCCTGTGTCTGTCCTCCACTGTATCCACATCCAGGGCTTGTGGGGCAGGAAACTGCCTCAGCCCACGAGGAGCTGAGCACAGACGGCTTCACTGCACAGATGCTCTCAAGGCGCCTCCTCTGCGTGGTCCTGAGTCACACGATGAGATGCTGACGTTACGCTGCTTCTGTGATGGGAGAGAGTTTTAGGGGCCTTGAGTGGGAGGCAGCTTATTTTTCATGTGGGCAGAATGAAATAATGAGTGTCCAGAAGGTCTTCGGTGTTGGTTTTCAATTTTCCAACAGTTCTGTGATACACAGGAGGGGAGACAGATCCCCCCGTGAGTGTGTCTGACTTGCTGGCTCTTCCTCATGAGGAGAATGAAGCAGAAGGGACGCGCCATGTCACAGAGTCAGGCTCACAGGGGCTGAGACTTCCCGCCCGGGCTCCCCACCTGGTCACTCTCTGGGGTGACTCCCTGCACACGGTGGACACTCAAAGGGGATGCCCACAGGACAAGGACCTGAGGGTTTTCTCCAGGAGCCACATGCATGAGCTCTGAGGCAGGTCCTTCCACGCTGATCTCGGCCATTCAGATCCGCCAACATCTCGTCCACATCACAGCCTCGTGGGACCCAGAGTTGAAGCCCCTGAGTGAGGCCCCTCCTGCCACCTGCCCCTCAGAGACTGTGGAGACGCCAGATCTTTGTTTTAGGTGCAAAGTAGGAAGTGATTTGGTACAAACTAGTAAAATATTCAGGCCATAAATTGATCAGTGGCTATTTTCTCACAAGAAACAGTGGAGGCCAGAGTAGCTAACGTGACTGTCAAGGTCCTGATAGCAATGAGCTGTCAGACAAGGATTCCATGTCCTCTGAAGTGTCCTTCAAAATACGTAATTTTAAAATATTAGTTCTACCGTTTTTTAGATTCCCATTTAGTTTTGCTCTTTTGTTTTCTTTATACTATCCCCAGAGCGGTGTCTGCAAGTTCATGGCACAGAGGGGTTGTCAGCAGCCTGGGGCTGTGAGCGGGGCTAACTCTGACCCTCCCGCAGGGAGTGGGGCCCTGGAGCCCCAGAATCAGCCCCCAGGGCTGGCCCTCCAGGGCAGCACAGGCCTTTCTCCTCTTGATTCCCTGAATCACCTCCTCTTGATTCCAGGAATCTCCCTGCCACCCCAGCATTGGGGAGTTGGGGAGGATGTTGTGGCTCAGGAAATGGGGGTCTCCTCCTAACCATCTGTCCTCTCCTCATCTCTCTCCTTCATCAGCCTGAGTGTGCATGTTTGAGTCACACCAGCCCTGCATGGACAGGAAAGGCCCAGAACTTCAGTAGTTCCCTGTTCAGTTACAGCACCAGCCCCTCTGCAATCCCACCAGGGGAGACAGAGACTCTCCCAGCCTCCCCCCTCAGAGCCCACATCACCCACACAGACCTTCCCCTCACAGTGTCCCCGATGCTGCCCCTTCCTGGCCCCACCCTCTCTGGTGCCCCCACCACTACTTTTGGGCCCCATCCCCTAGTCCCCATTTTCATCCTCTGCTCCATTTCCAGGAGCCTCCCTGTCTTCCTAGTCATGCCCTGGGGGCTCTCCTAGACCCTCCCCTTATTCAGGGATGGAAAATTTTTAAAAGATGTATATTTATTTATTTATTTATTTTCTGACAGCGTGGGTCATCTTTTCTATAGTTATTGTTCCTCTTAGGCGCGGCCCTTCCACCAATGATCCACCACATACCACCACCAGCTCCCCAGGTCTCTCCCCGGCTCTGATCACTCCTGCTCCCCTCTGCTGTAAGACGTGGATGGGTGGTCGGCCCATGGATCTTGGCGTTTTCCTGGAACCTTGTCCTTTTCCTGGGCGAGGACCTGGGCACCTGGGTAGATTGAATGTTAATTCCCAGGCAGAGCTGCTTTCACCCCTGGAAGCAGAAGCAGAAACAAAGTACAGAGACTCTGGAGTCCAAGGATCCATCCGAGACTGAAGGAACCTCTATATTTGGGGATCAGCCCATAATCTGGGAATCAGCTGTTAAGACCTGGAAACCTGCTTTGTCCTTTGTCCATAGGACCAAGAAAATTGAAGGACTTCTGACCTGACACTGGACTTGGGCGCCCCCTTGTGTGCAGATCCCTGTCCTGCCGCTGGGGGCCCAGGTTCCCCGGGGAGGGCCTGGCTGAGCCTGAGAAAGGGCAGCTCTGGGCTCCTGTGCTCAGCCCTGTGGCCACACGGGGGCGCTGCCACGCTGCTCCGGATTCTGGTGGAGCCGCCAGGTCGGGGCGGGGGCTGAGGTGGGCAGAATTGTGGGTCCTGGAGGGCGGCGTCCTGGGGCTGAGATGCTCTGTGAGGAGTCAGAGAAGCAGGGCTCAGAGGAGAGGAGACTCTGGAGCCCACCCTGTGTGTGAGGTTTCCTTCTTTTCTACTCAGAACGCCTTTCTCCCGTCCCTGAACAGTTACACCTGGGAAAACTGGAAAAGAGAAAGTATTTCCTTCTATAACCTATTAAATATTGAGAGTATTTTAAAAAATAACATTTAAAGAATACTGTTCGATTTACAGAAAAGTTGCAAAGGCAGTACACGTCTTGTTTATCCCACACCATTTCCATTTTGTTAACATCCTACACGAGTACAGTTTTGTTTTTGTTTTTGTTTTTGACAACTAATGAAGCAATGTTGACATATAACTAAACGCCATACTTTCATTTCAGTTTTTGTTAATGTCCATTTGATGCTCCATAATCCCATCCAGTTTGCCTGGATGACAGTTCCTCAGACTTTCCTTGTTTTTATAACAATGACATTGGTGAGGAGTGATGTTCTGGAGAGGTGTTGGGGTTACAGGTGGGGGTTCTTGGGTACCTCTGAGAAAAGATTTACCAGAGTCCTCTCAGTGGTATGAGGGGGCACACACACACACACACACACACACGGAAAGAAGACAATGCTTGTGCAGACACAAGCAGGCAGGAGGAGCTGCCCCTGGAGAGGGCGGGTGTGTGAGGAGAAGCCTGCAGGCACCAGGCAGAGCCCTGGGAGCAGAGCTGCGTCTTCCCAGGCCAGAAAGGGCACTGAGGTAGTGTTCTAGTTGGGAGGGCACATTCCTTTGTGCAATTATTATCTGTTGTTAATTACTTCTATGGTGTGACTGGGCTGATTTGTCAGGAGCAGAGAGTCTCTGCAGTGGCTCCATACCTGTATCCCACCTCTGTTCTGCACCTCCTTATACTTCCTGTAGCATCTGATACTTGCTATACCAGTTGGCCCACAGCGATTTGATTTTCATTTCCATAATTGATTTAATGACTATGTAAATCACTTCTACACCCACCTCCAGTTTCAGGTCTTGTGACCCCTCCACCCTAAATTTCCTACTCTTAGCCTCCGTCAAGGAGCACTGCTCAGGACTATTGTCCCTCAATTTAGGTTTTTTGTTTTGACTGGGACTGAGGGTTTGGGGAAGTAGACTCCAGGGGTGCAGGGACATTGTCCACTTACCACAGCAGTGCTCATTATGTCCACCTGACTCATCACTGATGGTGTTAACCTTCAACACCTGGCTAAGGCACACTTTCCCAGATTTCTTCCTGAAAATCTTCTCTTTTTCCCATTTATTTAGAGGCTGTTGTCTTTGGAAGGAAGTCACTATGGGCAGCTCACACTTACGGGTGTGCTGCTATAAACATTTACATGCATGATTCCACTCCTAGGTATTTACCCAAATGACACAGAAACATTAATTCCAAAGGGCACCTGCACCCCTATGTTTATAGCAGCACTATTTACAATAGCTAAGCTTTGGAAACAACCCAAATGCCCAAAAAGATGACTGGATCAAGACGATGTGTTATATAGACACAATGGAATATTACTCAGCAATCAAAAAAGATAAACTCATGCAATTTGTGCAACATCGATGGAGCTGGAAGGGATCATGCTCAGCAAAATAAGCCAGAAAGAAAAAGAAAAAATACCAGATGGTATCACTCCTAGCAGGAATCTAGAAAACCTAAATAAGGGACTAGGAAAAAGAATAACTATAATAAAGAAAAAATCAAAATCAACAAGCAACTGTAAACCAGAGACACACTATGGGGGGGAGGGGAGAAGAGGGATTGGGGTCAAAATAAGGGGGGTGCAATTATATGGGGAATATAAAAAAAATCTTAATAAAAATAAAGTAGATAAAATGCATTTACATGCATGCAGAGTTTTTTTAATATAAGTTTTCATTTTTTAAAATATTTATTTATTTATGCATACAAGAAATGGGGTACAGGCCAGAGATGCGGGGGTTGAGAGGATTCACCAGAGACAGAGTGGGGGGCTGAACAGGCAGCTAACCGAAATACTCCGTTGAGGGGAGCAGTGGACGAGTCAAGAGAGGTCTGCTGCGCCATGTGGGTCACCTCCCCAACTGCACACAGCTTCATAGGTTGCATCTTAACCCCTTGTGCCTCCAGAGAAGCCCCCAAATATGTTTTCAAATTTTTGGGGTAACTAGTTGGGACAGTGATCGCTGGGCTGTATGTCAGGTTTTTAGGTTTACAAAGAAACTGTCAAAGATCTTTCACAGTGACTGCACCCTTTTGCATTCCTGCGGGCAGTCTTGAGGCTCCTGTTGTCCACATCCTGGACAGCACCTGTGCAGGGTTTGCATTTTTCAGGCCCCTACTAGGTGTGATGATGGCGTCACTGTTGTTCTTTTTGTCTTTCCCTCGTGCCCTGTGATGCTGAGCATGTTCATGTTCTTCCTTGTCGTCTGTGTCTCTTCTTGGTGACGTGTCTGTTAAAGTCTTTTGTCCGTTTTTCAAATGACGCACCACTCATTTACAACACTGTTTTTGTCCCTTTTAAAATTGTTTTATTTCTTTCTGTTCATTGAGTTTTAAGCGTTATTTTGTAAATTCTAGATACAGTCCTTGATCAGATTCACAATTGACAAATGTTTCCCCCACTCTGTGTCCTGAACTCCTGTACTGACAGGAAAACAAGCATTGTTGTCCAGACAGAAGCATGGATATAATTTTTTTTTTTTTTTTGAGGAGAGAAATGATCACTAACTGGCTTTGAGCAGATGTCCTAGCTGACTGGGGTTTTGAGGGGGGTGACTTACTTATGTGTGTCCTTGAGCATTATTTAAATGTTCTTGTATGTGCATGAAATATGCTTTCAAAAGTAAATTACACTACATTACTCAATTTATAACACTCCTCACAAATCACGTCCAAATCACGTGTTAAGACTAGACTGGCATGTGTGTTACCAGTGATGGACCCGCATGTCATAGTCGCCAAAGTCATGGTTTCCCTTTGGGTTCACTCTGGTGTTGTCCGTTCTGTGGGCATTGTTGGACAAATGTACAATGACCTGTGTCCATCATTAGAGTATTTTCACTGCCCATAATGTCTTCTGTGCTCCAACGAAATAAAAGCAAAAAAAAAAAAAAAAAAAAAAAGCACCCAATGGAATCACATGAGACTAAAAAGCTTCTACATAGTGAAGGAAACTATCATTAAAATGAAAAGACAAAATTGAGTCAGAGAAAATATTTGCACATCATCAATCCAACAAGGAGTTACTATCCAAGATCTACAAAGAACTCCAAAACACGGAAACAACCCAATCACAACAGGGGCAGGGGAGCTAAATAGGTACTTTTCTAAAGAAGACACACATGTGGCCAACAGGTACATGGATACATGTTTATCATCATGTGCTGTCAGGAAAATGCCAAGTAAAACCACAATGAGTTCCCACCTCACACCTGTGAGAATGACCCGTTGAAGGGTGTGGAGGGAAAGGAACTCTGGCACATGGGGGGTGGGGATGAAGTCTGGTCCTGTCAGCGGGCTGAATGAGGGGTTCCCAGGGCCCTCAAACCTGTACACTCTACATGGGATCTGCCATCAGCTGCACAAAGACAAAATCTAATGCATAACATCTTCATTAGAAAAGAACTTTAACACCATGAGTGTGCAATAGAGAATTAATGTGCAATAGGGAAAGAGAAGAGAAAGGATATAGATAAATAGTTCCCAATTAAGCACCCAAAGCTACCCGTCCCCTCATGGGTAAATGCCCAGACAAACAGACTTGGCTCACAGCAGAACCACTGAGGCCCAAAAGCCTGCCACAGTCTAAGGCACCTACTGGTGACCCATGGGACAGGGGCAGGAGGGGCCAGACAAGTCTGGAAGGACAAGAGCAAAATCAAATCCATATCAAGATAAAGGCTGCCATTGTCAGGCTCCCCTGGGTCTCTCACCCACGTCTTCGTCTCTTTCACGTGTCTCTGTCCAGGTCCCCAACTCCCTGGCACAAGTCCAAGCCTGGAAGTTGAGGAATGTCACTACTAGTAATGAATGTTATTGAAACAGCTTGAATTTATTCTCCTCCTACAGTGCTCACAGAGCACCTTCACTGCTCATGCGGCTCTGGAGGCAAAGGGGAAAGTGTGGCTTCTCCTTCCCAGGAAAGAAGCAGGTCTCAGGAGGGGGGTCTGTGGGTCCCTTGCCTCCTCGGGTAGAAGAGCAGCTCCAATGGAGCCCTGGAGGTGACATTACCCCGTGTCTGCAGTGTCCCCGTGGAGAGAGGGGTCTCTAGGCTTCTCTGCCCTTGATGTCCCTCTTCACTGTCTGTGCTGCAGAGGCTGTTTCTGCCTGACGTGGACGCTCCCTGCGGCTCACAGATCCTGCTTGTCCTTTGGCATCTCTCTGGGCTGACGGCCACGACTGCTGTTTACTAAAAGAACATCATCATTTCTGTTAAAAGTCTAAGCTATTTCTTCACTAGAGAATCTCAGACGTTCCTCCCCCCGATGTTATTTTAAACCCAGTAGCTCCCCCAACACTAACCCATGAGCATCTTCTATGATTCATTCACAGACATTTTTCCACCATCTGCAGATCCCCCAGGAGGGAACGGGAGCGTGTGCGTGGACTGGGGACCCTCAATAGGTCTCTCACCCGTGTGCTCTCAGGCCTCACCCTGGAGAGCTTCCTCCTGCTCCTGTGCGTGTCCACAGGGCGTCTGTCCTGAAATCCTCCCTGTTGCTTCAATAATGATGTATTGTATCGCCTCAGACCCAGGACTCATAAAACAGGCATCCTTTTGCTTTAACCTTGATTCCTCCTTTTCCCTCTGTATCAACATCCTTTCAGTGAGAAGGTTTGAAGGGTTTGGGGAGAAACAAGAACCCTCTGCTACATGGTCCCCCTCCTAGATGATGTTGTCATCAGGGCTCACGGCCTTATGGTCACATCTCCTAGCGCACAGCCCTCCCCAGGCAAGGACTGGTCATGGGAGGCAGACTTACAGCTTCCTGTGGCCTGAACTTTTCTCACCATTAGGTTCCTGCTTTTTCCATCAGAGACGAGCAGGAGGAGGTGAGTGTCCAGCTCTTCTCCGGGAACCCTCAGCCTCTGTCCTCCCTCAGGCATGAGGGGACGAGCAGGGACAGGGAGTCAGGGTCCCGGCTGTGTCCAGGTTCTGCCATCACTGACCCTGATGGTCTTTTCATTATTTACCCTCATCTAGATAATAAGAATGAATTTGAAGTTCTTTTTAGCTCAAATCCTAACACTCTCTGGCAGGCAAGAATTTTATTTTTAAGATTTATTTATTTATTTTTAAATTTATTTATTTATGCATACAAGAACTGGGGTACAGACCAGAGGTGTGGGGTGAGAGGATTCACCAGAGATAGTGGGGAACAGAACAGGCGGATGGGCTGAAATACACTGCTGAGGGGAGCAGTGGGCGAGTCAGGAGAGGTCTGCTGCAACATGTGGGTATCTCCCTGGCCTGGGATTGAACTCGTGCTGCAGAGGCTGCAGACAGCTTCATAGATTGCATCTTAACCCCTTGTGCCACCAGGGAGGCCCACGATTTATTTATTCATACTTATAAGAACTGTGGTACAGGCCAGAGGTACGAGGGGTAAAAGGATTCACCAGAGACAGAGTTGGGAGCAGAACAGGCAGACTGACTAAAATACACTGCTGAGGGGAGCAGTGGGGGAGAGAGGAGAGGTCTGCTGTGCCATGTGGGTTGCTCCCTGGCCTGGGATCTAACTCATGCTTCAGAGGCTGTGGATAGCTTCACAGTGCTGTGCTTAACCCCTTATGCCACCAGGGAGGCCCAGGCATGAATTTTTGAAGCTTCACTTGTCACTTTCTCAGGCCGGAACAGAGAAGGCGGGGTCAGGTGGGCGAAGGACACCACACCCTGTAGTGGGACAGTCACCAGTTCCAATCTTAGGTTATGTTAAAACAGGGCAATGTTGGGGACAGTCACTGTCTCTGGGTCCTCATCCATGTGCTCACACTTGGAAGACAACATTCAGGCTCAGGATGTAAAAGCAACAGGGTTTATTAAAAATGGGAGACTGCAAACAAGGAAGGAGTGTCTAAGCCCAGAAATGGCCACCTCAGACAGTGTCCTCAGTGTCCAGTGGTCCAAAACAAAGGCTACTCACACAAGCTGTGCTATGTCAGCCTGGAGCTGGTGACAACAGGTAAGCAGTAGACCAGGCGCCAACTCCCAGTGGCAGCTGGAGGTGATCCCAGGTGGGGCTGCTCAGGTGACGCTACAGCAGCCAGAAACAGCTGTCCAAAGGCCGGGCAGACAGCACCAGATCCTAGACTGAACACTGCCAGATGCAACAGCACCAGGAGATGGTGCCCAAGGGTGAGAAGAGGTGGACAGCTCTCAGAGGAGGCTGGATACAGGTCAGCAGTGCTGGTCAGCACTGGTCCAGCAGCAATGGTGCCAGAGATGCCAGTTTACATTTGATAAAGATGCCATTGTACCAACAGCAAACAGCCTTAGAGAGGCTGGGCATAAGCCACCAGCAGACAGCTCCTTTGGAAACACCAGGGACAGCCTGACGATGTTCTCTGCAGGCGGTATTAGAGCCAGGGCCAGAGGCAGGTGTAGCCATCAGGTCCCAGCAAAGGTCTCTGGAAAGTTCTCATACACTGCAGAGGTCTTGGCAAAGATCTTTCTAGGAGTACTAACAAATCTGACCAGTAGTTGTCTATCAAGTGGCTCAGGCTGGCTGCTGCTCTGGCTTATATCCTCTTCAGGGCACCGCCTTTCAAGCTTGATTGGCCCCTTTATAAACTCAGCTGTTTGGTTTGTGCCAGTGGAGCTTCAATCAGATTGGTCCATTTAGAGGCCTGACTGGTCTCAAAAACCTTGAATGGTGGGGGGGTCCCTGGTGGTGCAGGGGTTAAAGACACAGCACAATCAAGCTATTGCCAGACACTACAACATGAGTTTGATCCCCGGCCAGGGAGCCAACCCACGTGGCACAGCAGACCTCTCCTGTCTAGCCCTCTGCTCCCCTTAGCAACATATTTCAGTAGATCCACCTGTTCTGCTCCCTACTCTGACTTTGGTGAATCCTCTAACCCCTCAAACCTCTGGCCTAAACCCCAGTTCTTGTGTGCATACCTAAGTAAAAATAAAAATCTCTTTTAAAACAAACAAAACAAAAAAACCCTTGAATGACACCTGTGAGAGCTTGAATCTGATTTGTCCATTACACTTCTGGCACTGTATTCCCAAGTGAAACACCTGCCAGTGTGTCCAGATGCCTGAGGTCAGATAGTCTCACCCTGGAGTGCAGGTCACTGTCACTCAGAGGGCATCAAACAGGCCCGTAGGCTGCACGCAGTAAGGTCCCCTCTCCCCCCAGCATCAAGGATCACAGTGGGTGTGGGCTTCAGCAGGGCCAGATGCTCACCTGAGCATCCAGAGCAGGCACCCCTCTTTCACAGCCCACCAGGCCGGTCTCCCACCTGCCACAGCATAGCCCAGGAAATGCTGCCAGAGCTCAGGGAGGCCCACAGTCTACATGCTGAGTTTGGGCCTAGAATGCCATGGGCCTCTCTCCCCGTGGCTTCTGTCAAGGTTTGCTACTGAAGTGGGCCTCAGCAAAGCTGGTCATACCCCACGGCTTGCACCAGGCTTCAGGGATCCAGATTAAATGTAGAAGCAGGAAAATGACCCCTGGGCAAGTCTGCTCCCAGAGGACAAACTGACCAGAATAAAACTGAACCAGCTGTTCCCTCTTGTGGTGGCTCCTGGCAGCGTGGACAGCACATAGTGACCTCGGCGGGTCAGAGAGTCACTCAGCTGAGAGTAGGCCTGGCAGAAGCTGTGGCCACAGGAGATGCTCCCAGGGGCCTCCTGTCTCCAGGCAGATGCTACAGGTCACTTCTTCCAGGGGGGTCCAGTAGTGACCCCAAGGCCATGACTCTCCTGCAAGGTGGGTGAGGAAGGTGAACAAGGGAGGGCAGAGGAGACGCTCAGGGAGGAGGTGACCACACCTGCCCTGGTCAGACCGCAGGAGCCTCCTGCCTGCCCCGCACACTCTCACCCTCTCCAGTCTCTGCTCCCCACGGCGTCCCAGACCTTCCTCAACATGGACCCTCAGCTGCCTTCTCTGCTCCCCACACCAGGCAGGGAGGGCTCACAGGACCTGTCATCACCTCCACTTTCTCTCCCACCTCGCCTGCCTCCAGCACCAGAGCAACATCAGGAGGAATTATTTTTTAATTTGACTTGTCAATAGAAGGGCTGGCTGGGCAGGGAGAGGGCGCCCATCACTAAGAGGACCCAACCCTCACTCTGGCTGTTTCCAGTGGATGTGACCACACTGAGGCCTCAGCCTCCTCAGCTCGGAGACCCTTCCTCACTGCAGCTGCCACAGCAGGGGGTCCTGGGTGGTCAGAACCCCGGGTCGCCCAATGTGTGGCCTGGGCTGCGCTTCTGAGTCTCACTCCCGCAGTCACTAGTTACGCTGGGATCATGGTATCTGACAACTTCCAGGGTGTCGTGGGTTAAACTGAACAATTCATGCAAATGTTCCTCTTATTTTCATTGTTGACTTTTTTCCCTTTTTTTTCTTTTTTGGTTGCATTATGAAAACTCAATTCAACACTTTCTCCTTCTCCCAGGTGTTTTTCTAATTGCACAGCCTTGTTACAGCAACAATCCAAATAAAAAAAACTTTTATACTAAAAAAACTTCCCTCCAATCCCAGCAGCAAATACCATAATGGTGCTTACCTTTCCATGCTCTCCTCCAGCGTGGCCATGCGTACAGGAGATTCATCCTGAACACTAGTGGGGAGAGGCGTGGGGGAAGCAGCCTGGGTTTGACCTGACATCCTCTCCCTGCTGCACATGGAGGGTTATGCTGGGGAAACGGGAGAGCCCCAGAGTGAGAAAGAAACGTCAGTTCGCCCCTCTAACATTACATCTTCCCACAGTTGCTGAGGGAGACCCTGGTGGGTCCGCTAAACTTGAGCAGCCTGTTCAGCCGCCATTTTTGTGACCTGCAGTTCTGCATTCCTGCACAAGGTCAGAGCTGCACGGTCACTCAGTCACGGGAGCCAGACCTTACAAGGTGCCTTTCAAATCTTTCAAGAGAGAAAGCTTGATCTCCTTGGGAAGGCGATGCATCACGAGGTGTGACAACGGAGCCCAGAAGCTGACCAGTGGACCGCCTTGTTGATAAGATTAGGCCCATGGTCCAGGGTCTGGGGTCTGGTTTCGATTCTAACACTTGGTCATCAAGCTGATAAGAATTATCTGGTCAGCAGACTCATGACCCCCTGAAGCCCAAGATGACGTTCCTTATTTCATCCATCCTTTCCTTCTTGTCCTCCTATCCCACGCAACTGACGCTGTATGATTATTCTAGAAATAAAAACGGCCAGGATCTTCCTCCTCAGCAGCATCCTGCATCATGTAGCCTGCTCCACGACGCCCGTTTCTTTATCAGTGTGGTGTTGCCTGATGCAATAAACCCTGATCCAATCAACCCTCCCTTCCTGGACTGCGGACAAAGGCTCAGCTCAGGAACTGGGGTGACCTGGGCTAATCCTGCCCCTGGGCCAGGCCAGCAGGGCACACACTCCTCCCTTCCCTGTGTGACTCCCTCCAGCTCTTGCCTAGTGAGAAAGTAGCTGAAGCTCATGAAACAAGCTCAATTTGAGGCCCGTGGGCTTTCTATGGTGACTCCAAAGAAGATGAACGTTGGGGACTGAAGAGGAACATTGGCGACTGGGGAAGGTGGTGTCAGGGGCCTGGAGCAGGGGTCCTGCCTAGCTCCTTTCACCTCAAGCCAACCACGAGATATTTCTAAACCTCAGCCTCTTCTTCAGGTCCAATGCCTTTTCAGTCCTGCTTAGAAACTGCTTCTCCATGGAACAGCATTTACTGAGGTGTTTACACACACACACACACACACACTCCCCTCTCTCCTTGGGAACCAGACCCTCACTCAGGACTGGGGTTACTCTGACCCTTTGTCTCTGAGTCCCCTCAGAGCCGCACTCTCTGCAGTGTCTTTACTCAGCGGGGTCTGAGGAGCCCCAGGAATCCCTGCACCTCCTGCCTCTGACCTTGTGGGAAACCAGCCCCTCAGCCTGCATGACAGTGAGGAGGCGAAGGCAAAGTCCTGAGGTCAGTGAGTGATGGAGGAGACAATTTGCTTATTTCGTTTCTTTTTCCCCTCATTGTATTATTCAGTTGAGGTAACATTGCTTTACATACTGTATGTGTTCAGAGGCCCAGGGTCACCCCTCTTCAGATGTTTGTTACCACATCACACCTACCATAAGGGGACCCACAGTCTTCACCATAGTCCACTGGGCCCTCTTCTTACCTTGTTTCCTGCTCTTACCCCCAGCCCATACCTTCAATTCCACAGTCATATTTCTAGAGTTTGTTTTGGTTTGGTTTCACCTGTGCCTGCTTTGTTTCTTTATATTCCACATATGAATGAAATCATCCAGTATTTAACTTTCTCCTTCAAACTTATTTCACTTAGCATAATCCCATCCATAGCCATCCTTGTTGCAAAGTAAGTATTCTTCTTTTTCATGGCTGAATAGCATTCCATTGTGTATATAGTTTGTATTCTTTATCCCCTCACCTGCCGTTGGGCACTTTGGTTGTCTCCATTGCTTGGTTATGGTAGACAGTGCTGCAGTGACCATAGGAGGTGCATATTCCTCAGAATTAGTGTTTTACCTTCTTTGGATAATTACCAACGAGTGGAATGCTTGACCATGGGACAGGTCCATTTTGAATATTTTGAGGAACCTTCATTTGTTTTCCATAGGGGCAGGACCAATGTGCTATCCATAGAAAAGAGAGGTTCCAGGTTACCGCCCCACCCAAGGAAATGTGGGGCTGAGCAGGGATGAGAAGCTAAGGAAGAGGAGGAAGATGGGGAGTAAGATGAGGAAGAAGACTGGAGGAGGCACATGGAGCAGAGAGACATGTGAAGAAGCCAGGCTTGTTCCTCAGGCTTGGACTTGTGCAAGGGAATTGGGGACACAGAAAGATACATGTGAAAGAGACAGACTTAGGTGAGAGGCCCATGGAGACGCTGACAATGGCAGCTGTTATCTTGATGTGGATTTTGATTTTGCTCTTGTCCTTCCAGACTTGCCTGGCCCCTCCTGCCCCTGTCCCATGGGTCTCTACCAGTAGGTGCCTTAGCCTTGTGGCAGGCGTTCGGGCCCCAGTGGGCCTGCTTTGGGCCAACCCTTTCTCGCTGGGCATTTACCCATGAGGGGATGGGTAGCTTTGGGTGCTTCACTTGCAAACTATACTAACTATATTCTTTCTCTTCTCTCTATTGCACACTAATTCTCTATTGCACACTAGTTGTATTAAAGTTCTTTTCTATTGAAAGTCTTATGCTTTAGAGTATGTTTTGTCTTTATTCAGATGATGGCAGATCCCATGTAGCATGTACAGGTTTGAGGGTCCTGGGAAACCCTCATTCTGCCCACTAACAGGACCAGACTTCATTCCCACCCACCATGTACCAGAGAGAGTTCCTTTTCCTCCACACCCTTCAGTGGCATTTTCCTGACAGCACATGACAAACATTTATCCTTGTACCTATTGGCCATCTGTATGTCTTCTTTACCAAAGTATCTATTTAGCTCCTCTGCCCTTTTTTTACTGAGTTGTTTTCTTGTTTTGCAGTTCTTTGTAGATCTTGTATAGTAACTCCTTTTTGGATTGATGATGTGCAAATATTTTCTCCAACTTGATATTGTCTTTTCATTTTAATGAGTTTCCCTCACTATATAGAAGCTTTTTAGCCTCATGTGATTCCATTGGTTTATTTTTGCTTTTGCTTCCTTGCAGCACAGAAGACATTAGGAACAGTGAAAATAACTCTGCATGATATTCTCACGATGGACACAGGTCATTATACATTTGTTCAACACCCACAGAATGGACAACACCAGAGTGATCCCTGAGAGAAACCATGACTGTGTGACTCTGATATGCAGGTCCATCACTTGTAACCCACGTGCCATTCTGATCTTAACACATGATTTGGACGTGATGTGTGAAGAGTTTTATAAATTGAGGAATGAAGTGTAATTTATTTTTGAAAGCGTATTTCATGCTCATGCAAAGACATTTAAATAACACTCAAGGATACGCGTAAGTCAGTCATTCCCTTCCATCCCCCAACATCCCAGTCAGCCAGTATCTGCTCAAAACCAATTAGCAATTTATCTTTTCTTTTCTAAAAAAATATCTCCATGCTTCTGTCAGGGCAATAATGCTTGTTTTCCCAACAGTAAAGGAGTTCAGGTCACAGAGTGAGGGAAAACATGAAACTGATAAAGGACTGTATCAAGAATTTACAAATAATGCTTAAAACTCAATGATCAGCAAGAAATAACCCAATTTTAATAAGGACAAAAACAGTGTTATAAATATAGAAAAAAAAAAAATGGCTTCCGGGCCTCCCCTGGTGGCGCTGGTGGTTGAGCGCAGTACTGTGAAGCTGTCTGCAGCCTCTGCAGTGCAGGTTCGATCCCGGCCGGCGGGCGAGAATCCCACATGGTGCGGCAGACCTCTCCTGTCTCACCCGCTGCTCCCCTCAGCAGTGTATTTAATCACTCTGCCTGTTCTGTTCCCCACTCTGTCTCTGGTGAATCTTATCACCTCCTGTGCATCTGGCCTGTACCCCAGTTCTTGTATGCATGAATAAATAAATCTTTTTATTAATTATATTTTATTTATTATTATTTATAGATATAGCAACTTATATAGACATAGAAAAATAAAAATATGAACAAATGCTCAATATCACAGTTAAGAACAACAGTGACACCATCACCCTGCTGTCCAGGGTGTGCACAACTGGAGCCTCATCAGGTTCACTGTAAAAGATCCTTAGGGGCTGAAAGACACATCAGAGCCCTAGGCACTGTCACTGCCTGTTGAGAACAAAACAGAACCTGGTCAGAGATGAGACCACACTGATGAGGGTGACTCCCCCATGAAGTCCATTAACACTATCCCCCGGGGCTCAGGAATCAAACCCCAGATCCACACTTACCTGCGGCCTCAGTGTAGCTTCCTCCTTGTCCTCCTGTGGGAAGAAACATCACGTGAGACCAGGGAGCAGTCAGGTCAAAAGACCTAAAAGAATCTTTTAATCTTGCAGAACAGGGAAGTTTTCAGAACTGTGAGTAAAGACCCAGGTCAGGACTGGGAAAAATAAGGAAAGGAGATGAGGGGGGACTGGACTAAATGCCCTCTAGGCAAACCACGTGTATGTGGATGGTACTTCCCATTAACCAGGCAAGGCAAGTTCTCCCTGGGATGTGAAAGCCCCCAGTGGACAAGATCCCCCCAGACCCTTCCCTACCTGAGTGCTTCTTCCTCCACATCACAGCTGCAGCCACCACAGCTCCAGTGAGCACAGCTCCAAGGAGAACCAGGCCAGCAATGATGCCCACGGTGAGGATGGAGGACAGATGAGGGGGCACTGGTAGGGAAAGGAAGATCATACCCTGAGCCCCAGGCCTTATCCTGACCCTCTGAAGGGCTCCAGAAGGCCTCCTGATGGCCCTGAGAATAGCCTCTGTGCCCACATCCCCCTCCTCACCCCATCTCAGGACTTGGGGCTCCAGCAGGCCTTCATGTTGCACGTGGCACGTGTATCTCTGTTCCTCTCCAGAAGGCACCACCAGAGCCGCCCACTTCTGGAAGGTTCCATCTCCCCCAGGCCTGGTCTCTACCACCTCCATCTCCTGGGTCAGGTCCTCCCCATCTCGCTGCCAGGTCAGGGTGATGTCCGCAGGGTAGAAGCCCAGGGCCCAGCACCTCAGGGTGACCTCATACTCAGAGGTGGAGTGGTGGGTCACACGTGTCCTTGGGGGATCTGAGGTGGTAAATTAGAAAACTCACTTTGTGTTTCCTCCATGGACACTGAGGACTCCTGATGAGACCATCCTCACAATGGACAAGACAACTGGTGGGGCAGGAATGACAGGGGTGGAGGATGTCCTGAGCAAACTCCATACAGGCTTTGTGGACTCCACCCCCACGACACTGGGAACTACAAATCCCATGATCACCAAAGGGAAGGTTGGGAGGACCCAAGGGTGGAGTTAAGCAACTGGGCTCTCCGTTTGGGTATTTAACTGGCCATGAGGCGTGCTAGGTTTTCGCCACCTCTGTGGGTCACTGGGATTCCAGGTGAGCGTAACCGGTAGGATGCATTTATGAACTTTATCTCCCTCTTTTTCTCCCTGAGTTATTCATTTCCCATTTCCCCTTCCCGTGTAAATAAACCTTTTATCAACCTTTTGTGTGTGTCTGCAATTTAACATTCATAAGTCCCTTTTAAGCGTGCAGGTGAGGACCCACAGTCAGGAAACCCCATTTTATATCAGGGTTTGCCTTGTAACAGCTAGAAGCATAAAATGTAAAAAACAGGCTAATCTGGGGAATCTGTGAGAGTCTCCTATTCCTTAGAAAGTTCTAGAATGAGGATGAAAACCCAGAGTAGGATGAAGCAGAGGGAGTGGAACATAGACTTTTTATTCCTGACCTGGGTGGAAGGTGAATGACACAGAAAAGCAGGAATCACATAACTAAAAATGTTCTCAGGCCAGAAACAAGACAGAGAGAGAAACTCGTGGTTCTCAAACAGGCCCCTGGTCAAAAGGACCCGGTGACCCGTGATGTCAGGGATTGTCTGTCTTTCTCAGGAAAGGCTGGATCCCTTCACTGTCCTTCAGGAGAAGCAGGAGTCTCTGGGAGTCTCTCTAGTGCAGAACATGAAACCCAGGGGAGTCCCCCCTCTGGGGACTAGAGAGAGGACTCATTTCCCGCAGTTACTCCAGGCAGGGGAGAACTGGGAGCCCCCAGGCCCCTCTTACCGGTGCGCTGCAGAGTCTCCTTCCCGTACTCCAGGAATGTGCGCAGCCACCTCAAGCACTTGTCCTCCACAAAGTTCCTGATGTGCTTTGCCTCACCCTGGGCCTCCCACTTGCGCCGGGTGATCTGAGCAGCCATGTTCGCAGCGGTCCAGGAGCTCAGGTCCTCGTTCAGCGTCAGGTAATCAGCGCTGTCGTAGGCGAACTGTCTGTACCCGTGGAGGAGGCGCCCGTCGGGCCCCACGTCGCAGCCAGACATCATCTGGAAGGTGTGAGAGCCTGTCCCCGCCCCGTCACCCCGCGGTCACCCCGCCCGCACAGACCCCTCCACCGGGAATAAACTAAACAGAATGAAAGGGGGTGAAAGTCCCGTGGGCAGTTTGCAGAGAAGCCTGGAGGGGGAGACCCTGAGCGACCCCCCCCACACCTGTCCATGGGGATGAGGGTGCTGACCCGGCCCGGACCCGCGCCAGCTCACCGGTCTCGCTCTGGTTGTAGAGACCGCGCAGGAAGTGCAGTTGCGCTCGGTACCACCTTGTGTTGTACCTTAGGATCCGCGTCTCCTCGTCCAGCACCTCCTGCCGGACATGCTTCAACCACGGGGTCAGAGTCTCTGCCCTCTGGCCTGTGGAGTCGCTGTCGAACCGCCCGAACTGCGTGTCGTCCACGTAGCCCACGGCGATGTAGTGGGGCTCCCCGAGGCCGGGCCGGGACGTCGTGGTGTGGAAAACCCTCACGGAGTGGGGGCCTGGGGGCGGGAGGGGAGACCCGGGCTAGTCTTCTCCCTTTCGGGGGCTCGAGTCCCAGGGGGCGCCCACTAGACAGAAAGTGGGTGAAAGACGAGTGAGACTGAAAAGCGGCTGAGGGACGAAAATGGCCGGGACTCGGGGGGCCAGAGGAGGCTGGGGTCTGGGGGGACGGAAAGGGGCCAGGATAGGGCGGGGTCAAAGTGGGGGGACAACTAGGGCGGCGGCGAGGTCGCGCCTTTCCCACGCCCGCCCACGCCCTCGCTCCCGCCTCTGGTAGCGCCCGGTCCCCTCCCGACCCGCACTCACCCGCCCGGGTCTCCCTCGGGGCCGCGGCCACCGCGAGCAGGAGCAGGAGGGCTGCGCCCCCCATCCCCCAGGACGCGCCTCCACCCAGGCTGGGGAGACGGAGTCCCGGCGGGCGGGCGAGGGCTTTGGAACGGGAGCCGCGGGGCTGCTGATTGGCTGCTCTGGAGACCTCCAGGCAATGGGGAGTGAGCCCTGGGGTGACTCACCAGTATCCAGGAAGGAGGACTCGACACGGGCTGTGAAAGTGAAACTGGGGAGATGAGGAAGCCCCGACAGTCACCTTCCAACCCCAGACAGCGCTCTGGGGACTGAGACCTTGAGAGCCACACCCCAAGACCCCTCCTCTCCTGCACCAAGACCTTTGTCACACAGTTGCCTCCCTGAATCCAGGCCCAGGAATTGGGTCAGCGATTCTCAAACATTTTTCTTTCAGTATGTCTCTACAGTCTCACAAATTATTATGGATCCCATGCCGAATTTTTTATGTGGGTTATAACTTTAAATATTTACTAGAATAAAGGCGTTTAAAGATGGTATTGCTTCTTTACTTTAGAGTATTAATAACCAATGTATGCTAACAAAGCATTTTTTAATTTGTTTAAAAAGATTTATTTATTTATTTATGTATACAATCACTGGGGTACAGGCAAGAGGCGTGGGAGGGTGAGGGAATTCACCAAAGACAGAGCGGGGAGCAGAACAGGCAGACGGGCAGAAGCAGACTGCTAAGGGGAGCAGCTGGTGAGGCAGGAGAGGTCTGCCTCACCATGTGGAAATCTCCCTAGCCGGCCGGGAATCGAACCCTCATTACAGAGATTGTGCACAGGCATACAGCTCTGCATTCAACCCATGGTGCCACAGAGGAAGCCCTAACAAAGCATTTTTTAAAAAGATTTATTTATGCATACAAGAGCTGGGGTGCAGGCCAGAGATGCTTGGGTTGAGAGGATTCACCAGAGATGGAGTGGGGAGCAGATCAGGCAGATGTATTGAAACACACTGCTGCGGGGAGCAGCGGGAGAGACAGGAGAGGTCTGTTGCACCATGTGGGTAGCTCCCTGGCTGTGGATTGAACTCTTGCTGCAGTGGCTGCAGGTAGCTTCATAGTTTGCGTCCCAACCCCTTGCACCACCAGGGAGGCCCTAACAAAGCATTTTTAAGAAAATAACTTTCTGTAAATATAAGGATAATTTAAAGAGGGGAACTTTTACATTTTATATTTTTGCAAGTGTCATTTTTGTCTCATTAGAAGATCTTTTAATTTTCATAGTTTCTTCTGCATTTAATGTTTTGTTTGAAATCTGTGAAAAAATATACAATCTCATGGAAATATGTAGGAATCGTATTTTAATAACCTTTTCAGATTATGAATATTCAACTTTTTTACAACTTTCATACTAAATTATAACTATATAAGTAATATTTTCTCAAAGGTTATTTGCAAAGTGAAGCCTGAAACAATGTCATTGAATATTTCCTATTCTGTTCTATTAACTCCATAGGCCTGTCTTGTATATTAATCATACAATTGTATGATTTTTTAAAAATGTTAACTATTGTTTCACTATGTGTTATATAGATATACAGTGTTAATTACACTGGATCAAGTTATCAAACATCATATGTTTTACTTTTTACCACAGATCCCAAAAGAAAAATTAGTCCATACTGTAAGTTGTCAAGTTTATAGTGCTAGGACTTAATTTTCCATAATTCTGGTTTTCTCTTGGAGTTTACATTTTATCAAGGCAACAAATGCCATCAGTTGATTTCTAAAAGGGACAGACTCACATTCATTTTCAGAAGTTGTCTGCCAATTCAACTAGTCTAAGTAACCATGTTTTTAGCCATTCTTTCCTTCAATTAAAAATGATATTGCCTAAAAGAAGAGGTGAATTCACTTCATACATTTTCCCCCCTGGGACATAGCACTTCGGACTGTAGCAGACTTGCCTTATATGCACTTCTTGTCATTGTTTCAGGCCTTTAAAAAAATGTGGATTTCAGGATGATAAATAGAAAATATGCTTTCATGATTTAACCAGGACATTTTGAAGTAAAACTGGTCTGGATTTTTTATTCTGGAAGAAGGTGGTGGTGAAAAATAACTACTACTGCAGTTTGTACTATAATTTCCATTCTTACTAAGTTTTTTTTTTTTAAGATTTATTTATTTATTTATACAAGAATCGGGGTACAGGCCAGATGCATGGGAGGGTGAGAGGATTCCCCAGAGACAGAGCTGGGAACAGAACAGGCAGACTAATGAAATACAGTACTGAGGGGAGCAGTGGGTGCGCCAGGAGAGGCCTGCCGCACCATGTGGGACCATCCCCGGCTGGCCCGAATCAAACCGGTGCTGCAGAGGCTGCGGACATTTCACAGCGTGGCGCTCAACCGCCTGTGCTACCGGGGGGGCCCTTCATTCTTACTAAGTTTTATCTTAGCAAATGTCAAAATAGTGAAAGGCAAATGGTATCTAAGTAATGTTATAAAAGTAGTTTTGATCTCCTGGATCCCATGAAAGGTTCTGGGTGACCTCAAGGGTTCCACAGACCAACTTTGGAAATGCCTTTCTCAGTGCACCAGGGAGAGTCTCCCAAGTATCCTCTGCCTTTCTCTTATTTAGCTCCCAGAATCCATCTCCTTGGTTTGGATTTCCAATTTCCCAAGTTTTTCTTAGAGCTTTGCCCCTGGAATCCCTGGAAGAGCACTCATTCCTCAGAGATGATGAGAGCATGCTCAATCTGAGAAGGGAGGTGGAGAGACAGGTGCTTCCCTTTGGAACTGGGACAATTAGTGTCTGGAGGCACCAGACCTACTGATAATGTTTTTGATTTTGTTTTACACCTGTTTAATATATATTTCCATCCAGTGACCTCACCTAATCTTTAAGAGAGATAATATTGGCCTCTTGATTTTACATGTGTTTAAGGCATCCGACTTGATGCTCCCAAAACATGAAGAGCTGTGCTGTCCAACAATGTTCTAGAAGAAAAAAATGTTCTATATATGTACTGACCAATATGGTGCCTCTAACTATTGAACACTTGAAATGTGGCTCATGAGCTGAGATGTTGCATATTTTACTATATATCATTTAAAATTAAAAAGCCATATGTGGCTAATAGCTGCCATGTTGACAGTATATCTCTAGAATGTTGTTAACTTTCAGTATCTGCCCCCCAGTGCTTGGTTGTATAATAAAGTAATAAAATATAATGTATAATAAAATTACTTTCATGTGGAAATCATGGATTTTTCTACACGGGTTTTAGGTATGTCCTTAAAATATGGCATGTCCAAATAGTTTAATTAACATGTATTTTAACAACAGATGGGGAGGTGCGATCCCAAATCTGAATACAAACATTGTCAAATCCCTGAATGACCTCTAAACTGTGCTGAGGTGTGGAACACTCAAGAGAAACTGCTGGAAAACCAGAAAGAACCTAGAGGGCATTCTACCCTTGAGTGGCAGGCTCATCCTGGTGCAATCTGTGAGTCTGCACCCAAGACTTATGACTTCCCCAATCCACACAAGCTCAGAGAATCAGAAGAAAAATCCTACTGAATTGAGGAATCAAACATCAGATTTGGTGCCTGCATTTGGGTATTTGGGTACACCAGGAACAAGGTAACCAACAAGTGAGTGAAAGTCAACATCTGGGTAGACGCTGTCCAAAACCTAGTTTGACCATTGAATCACATGGAGACAAGTCAAACCATTCAAGACCCAGCAGGGGCAGATTTGGCCTCGTTCTGACAAATGTCCAACTTCACTGGAGAAGAAAAGGAATCCCCAGAAAAATAAAAGAGTCCAGATGTGTTAAATCTTATATCTTTCATGTATTTAGAATTAAACCTGCTTTCTCCATGGTGCTTGTTTGAATAAAGCCTGACCACTCTATATAGGTATCGGCATAATTTTCTTTATTTGACAAAAGGATATAAATATTTAGTAGCCAGATGATGGACAGTAGAAGTTTTTCAAATGTCCACAGTTTTTTTTTTTTTTTTTATGTACTCAAGAGGTCAAGACCAGTGCCCCTCCTGTGAGGCACTGGACTTGCCGGCCCCTGCTCATGGAGGAGGCTGGGGTAACCTGTGTCCATTCACAGTGAGTCTCAAAAGGCCCTGCAATCTCCTGCTTGATCTCTCCTGCTCACTCTCTAGGGGAAGACATTTGCTGCACTGGGTGGGCACTCAGATAAGGCAACACTCACCTGGTGAGGAACTGAAGCTTTTTTCGAGTAGCCACGTGCATGTAGATCCTTCCACTTGCTAGATCTCCATTTGTGGAGCCTTTATGTAGATCCTTCCAGGTCCATCAAGCCTGACATCATGATTGCAACCTCATGAGAAATGCTGGCCTGGGGTACAGGCCAGAGGTGTGGGAGTTGAGAGGATTCACCAGAGACAGAGTAGATTGACTGAACAGGCAGATTGACAGAAATACACTGCTTAGGGGTGCAGTGGGCAAGTCAAGAGAGGTCTGCTGTGCCATGTGGGTAGCTCTCTGGCTGGGGATCAAACTTGTACTGAGGAGGCTGTGGAGAGCTTCATAGGTTGTATCTTAACCCCTTGCACCACTAGGGAGGCCCATAAATAAATAAATCATAAACAACAACAAAAGAAGTCTTGGAAAAAGAAGTTATGAGTGTGGAAGCCCTGGGTTTGGGTCCTAGTTCTGTGTCATGCTAAATATGGGAATGTTTCCACTGTCACCTGTGAAATAAGACTAATAGAGTCTAGATTGTCTGCCTCACACAGCTGATAAAAGGATGAAGCTTAAATTTACAGTACCGTATAAGTGAACTATACATTGCTTACAAGAGCTGAAGTTTCACTATAAAGAAACATTGAAGGTAAATTGATGGCAAAAAGATAAACTATGAAGATAGAAATCATAAGGAGATTGGAGTGGTTCTATTAAAATCAGCCATAAAATTTGGTGATTTTTTTCTGATGACTAGGTGGCACCAGAGATCTTTCCTAGTATCCTTCCAGGCTGTGCTTTTTCCTGTGGTCTCCAGAGAACTGAGTGGGGGTGGGGGGGAATGGCTCAACGACGTGGGGTGCTGTGTCTGCCCTGTGTCGTGTGTTGTGGGGATCCCACATCCCAAATTTCAAGCCCTGGGTCTCAGTTCCAAAGCTCTCAGATCTGGGACATGGGTGGTAGCCCAGTTCAGTGTCACACTTCCAAACTTCAAGCTATACTACAAAGCCATAATAATTAAAACAGTTTGGTATTGGAACAAAAACAGACACACAGACCAATGGAACTGAATACAGAGCCCAGAAATAAAGCCACACTTATATGGACAACTGATCTTTGACAAAGGAGCAAAGACTATGCAATGGAACATGGACAGTTTGTTCAATAAATGGTGCTGGGAAAACTGGACTACCACATGCAAAAAAAATGAAACTAGACCACTACTTTTCACCGTGCACAAAAAAATCAACTCAAAATGGATAAAAGAACTAGACATATGACCTGAAACCATAGAATATATAGAAGAAAATATGGGTAAAACACTACAAGACATATATCACAATTACATCTTTAAAGACTCATCACCCAAAGCAAATAAACTCAAGGAAAACATAAACAGCTGGGATTACATCAAACTGAAAAGGTGCACAGCAAAAGAGACATTAACCAAAACAGAGAGACACCCCACTGATTGGGAAAAAAATCTCCTCCAGTCAACTGATAAGAGATTGATCACAAAGATATACACAGAACTCACAGGACTCAACAAAAACAAAATAAACAATCCAGTCAAGAAATGGGCAGAAGAACTTAAAAGACATTTTCCAAACAGGAAATGCAAATGGCCAGCAGGCATATGAAAAAATGTTCAACATCCCTGATAATCAGGGAAATGCAAATTAAAACCACATTGGGATACCACCTTGCACCAGTAGGAATGGCACATATCAAAAAAACAAACAAATGTTGGCGAGGATGTGGTGAAAAAGGAACTCTCCTACACTGCTGGTGGGAGGGCAAACTGGTCCAACCACTATGGAAAGCTGTGTGGAGATTCCTCAATTTGCTAAAAATGCAGCTACCATACAACCCCACAATTCTACTCCTAGGGATCTACCCAAAGGACACAAAAACATTGATTCAAAAGAACACCTGGGGCCTCCCCTGGTGGCACAGAGGTTGAGCACTGGACTGTGAAGCTGCCCGCAGCCTCTGACACACTGGTTCGATCCCTGGCCCGGCGAGGGTCCCACATGGCGCGACAGACCTCTTCTGCCGCGCCCACTGCTCCCCTCAGCAGTGTATTTCGTCGGTCTGCCTGTTCTGCCCCACTCTGGCTCTGGTGAATTCTCTCACCCTCCCACGCTTCTGATTGTACCCAGTGCTTGTATAAATAAATAAATAAATCTTAAAAAAACAAAAAACAAAAGAACACCTGTACACCTATGTTTATTGCAGCACTATTTATAATAGGTAAAACCTGGAAACAACCCAAATGCCCAAAAATAGATGACTGGATCAAGAAGATGTGGCATATATACACAATGGAATATTATTCAGCAATCAAAAAAGATAAACTCATGCCATTTGCAGCAATGTGGATGGAACTAGAAGGAATTATGCTCAGTGAAATAAGCCACAAAGAAAAAGAAATATATCAGATGGTTTCACTTATAGCAGGAATATAGGGGAACCAAACAAGACATCAGTGCAAAAAATAATATCAGTTTAAAACACAAGCAAAAACGGACAATTATAAATCAGAGACATCAGTGGAGGAGGAGGAGGGAGAGGGATCAGAGGGAGGGAGGAGCACTGGGGACTGGGGTGATGGTACATGGATGACTTGGTGAAGGAAACCCTATGGGGACTACACCTGAGGGGGTGGGGAAGCAAATATTGTTCAAAAAGGAACAATGAGGTAAAAAATTTAAAAAATCAATATTAATAAACAATTAAAATAAATTAAAATAAATATATTTTTCCTGTTAAAGAAATCAGTCATAAAAGATTTCAAAATAGAATTCATTGGCAGATCTAGAGAACCCCCTCATGATGATAAAATCTAATAGAGTGAGAAATTTCAGAGCGCAGATAGAACGGAAACACTGTTGCCTGGCTGGAGAGAGAGGATCAAATATAAAGGTAATCAAAAAAGGTAATCAAAAAGCAATCAAAGAAGGTAAACATGCCAATTGCAGTAACATAGATGGAAATGGAAGGGATTATGCTCAGTGAAATAAGTCAAAAGGAAAAGAAAAATATTGGATGGTTTCACTGAGAGGAGGAACATAGGGAAACCATACAAGGGACTGGGTGAAAAAAAGACAAAACTAGCAGCAAACTGTAAATTGGAGACATTCATCTGGGGAGAGGGAGGGAAAGTGATCAAAATGGGAGGGAAGAGCAGCAGAGTCTGTGGTGATGTTCCCAGATGCCCTGGTGGAGGCACTTTCATGGGGACAACACCTGAGAGGGGAAATCAAACACTGTACAAAAATGAAGAACAATGTAAAAATTAATTAATTAATTAATTAAAAAAAACAATATAAAGGTGCAGGAGACATTTTAGGATGAGGGGGCTGTGCTGTCTGTGCTCTATGGTGCTGCACCCCCCCCTGCAGTGACCTTCAGGGCTAATGGCTGTTGCCATGGTCCCTGAGGTCCGGCGTGGACAAGGAACCATGCGCGCAGGGGGAGAACAGCAAACTCCCTAAGATGCAGAGAAGCCGAATGCCTGCCAAGAGATAACGACCACCAGAAGCCGCCACAAAGATGGTTAAAAGAAATGCTGACCACCTGGAACCTTATCTCGCTTTCTCAAGGCCCACAAACTATATTCTGCTACAACTGTCTCTCTAAAATCTTTCCTTTTTCTGGTCATTGATTGCTAATTAAAAAACATACATAGTTTAATAATTAGGCTAATGCAAATGAAACATTACTAAACACTGTGTAATAATAGAATTGTTAGTTTAATAATCTTTCTATTATGTGCTTGACTTTAGTACCTATGATATTAACTGCATTATAAAATAAATTCACCCATGACAATTAATTATGAGTAAAAATGAGTAGGTAATAGTGATAGTTAGTGCAACTAGAAAATAATTATATAGAACAGTAAAAAGAATTAATAGCCTGTCCAATTAGGAATGAGGCTAGGTCCAGATGTAACTTCGGACATAAATCACTGCCCTGTCAATTAAGCTAAGCCTATGAGCAAACTGATCTCTTTGATGGTCACTGTTCCTATGCCTTTAGAAAAAACATATATATACTGACCACTAGCTTAATAAAGGCGCACTCAGATTTACACTCTCTCTTGAAGTGTGTCTGTTTGTCATTTCTTTAGCCGAATCCCTGACCACCCTGCGCAGTCTCTCAACCCTGAGATGGCCTCATCGTCTACTGCTGTGCTGGTCCGCGGCAGGTGGCACCCAAACGTGGGGCCCGATTTCAAATTTTGCTGAGTTGTCCACCTAAAGAAAGAGGTGAGTAACGAAGAGGTTGCACTGGGTAAGCTATCTCCTTCTTAGTGTGAGTGTGTGAGTGAATTTTTCCCTTAAAAATACCCTCTTTTAAAAGTCAGGGATAGGATCCTCACTGGAGCGTCCGGAGCTCGCTGATAAAGGGTGATCAGTTTGAGACAGTGAGAAGTTTTTCTAAACTTGAAAACATACTCGTGGTGCTGAGTGTGTGAGAGAGTGCATGAATACGGCTCCACGGCCTTAGGGCTACGGAGTCTGAGTGGGCTGCACCCGCGGTTCCCGTGGAGGACGTCATAAGGCATAACGGTCATCTGCTCCTCGGAGTAGCCTGGTCCGGGGTTTATACGGACAGACCTTAGCTAAGACGCCTCCGCAAGTTCCCGCGAGGGACACGGGCCGGACAGCACAGTTGAAATAAAGATCTTGGGTGAGTGAACAAAGCACCACGAGGCCATGGGTAAAGCACAGACCAAAAACAGAGATCTTTTTCTTTCTATACTGAAAAATATGATTGAAGCACGCAGTATTAAAGTAAATAAAAAAAAAAACTTTGTTGCAACTTTATGAATTTATAATGTGGGTATGCCCATGGTTTCCAGAAGAAGGCAGTTTATCACTAGAAACCTGGAAAAAAGTAGGAAAAGAAGTACAAGAATTCTATGCCCTTCGTGGCCTATTACTAATTCCTCATCTACTTTAATTGGTTTAGGCATGGCAAACAATGTAGCTCAAAGCTCTCAGCTTTTACATTGGCAAATGAATGAGCATTCTGGTTTCTTTCAGCCATATGTGATTCCTTCCTTGCCCTTTTCATTATGGGGCCGTGACATAATGGAATCCATGGGGTTAACTCTCACCACTCCTGATTTAATTGATGAACAGGCTTTTTCTTAGGGGCCATTGCGGAAAATTTATTTGCTGATAAAATTGCTTGGAAAAACAATGATCCTATCTGGATACCTCAATGGCCCCTTACATCTGACAAAATCCAGGCTATACATGACATTGTCTCTGACCAATTACAAAAAGGGCATTTAGAGCCCTCTAACAGTCCGTGGAACACGCCTGTCTTTGTAATAAAAAGTCAGGAAAATGGAGACTTCTTCAAGATCTCCGCTCAATTAATGACACTATGCATGACATGGGAGAGCTTCAACCTGGACTCCCCTCCCCTGTAGCTGTTCCAAAACAAAATCATATTATAATTATTGATCTGCAGGACTGTTTTTTCACTATTAAACTTCACCCTGATGATTCTCCTAGGTTTGCCTTCAGTGTTCCCTCCACAAATTTTCACCAATCCTGGCAACGATTTCAATGGAAAGTCCTGCCTCAAGGCATGAAAAATTCTCCTACTTTATGTCAAAAATTTGTTGATCAGGCTTTACAAGCTACCAGACATAAATTTCCTGATGCATATATCATTCATTACATGGATGACATTCTCCTGAGCCACTCCTCTAAGGAAGGTGTGGAGACGCTTTTACAATGTTTAATTACTGACCTAACCTCCTTTGGTCTTGTCATTGCTCCTGACAAAATTCAACGTGAGCGACCACTTAACTATCTGGGAAAAACCATTCATGATGATTTCATCATGACTCAAAATCTTCAAATCCGCCTTGATAAACTTTCCACATTAAATGATTTTCAAAAGTTACTTGGAAACATTAATTGGATTCGTCCTTATCTTAAAATTACTACAGGTGATTTACACCCTCTTTTCCAGATTTTACAAGGAGATCCTAACCCTAAATCACCTCAGTCTTTGACGCCCGAGGCTATTTCAAAACTGCATTTGGTTGAACAAAAACTTTCTGAAGCTAGAGTTTCTCAAATTGATTATTCATCACCATGGAAATTACTTATTTGGCACACAATCAAACAAAAATGGTCACATCTTATACATCTATGTGTGCATTTCTCATAATGAAAGGGCTGACACGTTCTAAAGAATTGTTTGCCTGGCTTCCTGCCACTATTACTGTCCCATATACTAGAACACAGTTTGAATTTCTGCTTCAAAATGATGATGACTGGGGCATAGCCTTGCTCAATTTTCCTGGTCAGGTCAAATTCCACCTGCCACAGCACCCTATTTTAAAATTTGCGATGGAAACTGCTTTTACTTTTCCAAAAATTGTTTCCTCGCAGCCTCTGCCCGGAGCTGCTGTTGTTTTTACTTACAGTTCCTCCTCTGGAATTTCGGCAGTATATCATCCTGATCAACCTCCTATACAGCGTTTCTCTAAAGGAATTTCTGCTCTCCCGCCCAGCCACCACTCTTTTTCCAGTCGTTACTAAACCTACAACTAACTGCATCACATAAAAATCTTGTTCATGAAAGTTCCTTTAAATGCTTCCCCCGTGGCACTAGATCAAGGGTCTGAATTAGAGAAAATAAATAAAAAACTCAAAAACTTATGGCTGTCTGTATCCCTAAATAACATCAAAGAGGACTCAGCTGACAGCCCCATATTAATAAAACAATTGCCTGAACAAATAGGTCGTTTTTGCCTGGCTGGAGGCAAAATGAAAGATGCAAAACAAAAGGTAAAAGAAAAAATAGCCTGCAGTATTAGAAAAAGTGATCAGGATTATTGGGATAGTGAAATTGTTTTTCAAAAGCCAAAAGTTAATTCTAGAGCCAATACTGACCTCTTTGCAGAGGCATCGGCTCCCAATTATGAGACCATTCCAAAATCCAGCCCAAATTTCCAGCTCGAACTTGGCTAAAATTGTTGAAATAAAAATAAAAACTCAAAAACAAATAAGAGATAATGTGTCATAATCTTAAATGAAACAAACAAACAAACAAACAAACAAAAATGCTCCAATCTTTTCCTGTTAATTATTTGGGGAGGAGGCTAGGTTCCCCCTGGTGGAGTTTTGCCATTTGTTTCTTTAAAAATAAATAAATAGATAAATAAGGCATTTATAAATAATAGTATTCAAAGTTCATTCACAATTGTTAAAGTGATAAAAAATGGTTAAATATGAGTGTATGAGACTATATGACTATAATATGAATAAAAAGTTTTTATTAAAATAGTATAAACCCACTGCAGTGGGCTGGTGGGGGCTGCCCTTGATCTCAACAAGCAGCTGCCTGGACTTTTTCTCCAGTGTTGGGATCACTGACAGGTCTCTACTACCTTCCTGCTGTGGGGAACTAAACTTTTCTATTATCCACCTTAAATAACTATTTTGGTTCATTCTACCAAAAAGTTCCATTTCCCTGTGTTTCTCTGATTTTAAAATCTACATTGTCTTAGGCAAAAACTGCTGAGTTACTTTTGACCTGCTAACAAGCTATACAGAATGCTTATTGGTTGAATAAAAGCTTTTAATTTTACTTATGGGACCTGTAAAACATTAAGTTTCTTGTTAAAACAAACTAACCTGGTAAAACATAAAGTGATAATACAAACATTTTTGAGCTAAATTCTAAACCTCAAATTTTACAGGCAGACTGTAAAAATTTACCTCTTCTCCTGTTCTCTAGATAACAGTGTTCTTTTATGTTTTAAAATATGACCGTTCCCAGTGAGATAATGTGTTAACAACCTAAAGCCAAAGAATCATTTCTTAAAAAAGTAAACTCCAAAAATATTTTCTTATCAAAAAAGTTAGTAAAAACTGCTGTGACTGCTGTGGTCTTGAGCCCAAGGTCTTTGGTAATAATTAAGATTAGACACTTATTCTGTGTACAGATTTTAGCTGTTAACTCATTAAAAACCTCAGTATCTTCACACATATTGATAAAATAACCATGTTTCAAAATATATGCACATGGCCAAAATTTTAAATGTATATCAAGAGATCTCTGTTTCTGTTTGTCTTTCTTTGTGTTTGTTTTGTTTTTTACCTCTGGAGGACTAATTATAGATGGCGCCTTTATAAATTATCACAAAACAAATCTTGACATCTTGATCAAACAATTTTTTTTTAATAAACAAAAACTAGTTTAAATTTTATAATATAATTCAAAACATATATGCCTTAAAGTTATGTTAAGTATTAATACTTTGTTTAAATGTGTTTATTTCAAAAGAAATTTCTGGTATAAAAGGTACATTTGTCTTTCCTACTGAGTCACATGTATGTGAAAAATGTACATAGTATCTATATGATGCTCTGATTTCTTTTTGTTTTTATTGATTTGCCTAATTGCTTCTTTATTAGCCAGCCTAGAAAAACCTAGGTATGTGCCATTATGTTATTAACAGCCATGCAAAATGGAATTCCAGTCATAATAGAAACTAAAGCTACAACTAAACTTTCAGGTTTACTTTTTGCAACTATTTATAAAAGCTAAAAATTCTAATGTCATATTACCTTGTGTGTTCACATTTAAGTCATCTAGTTCAAAGAGATGACAGTATTATAATATATTATAATGCCTTACTGCTAATGAAAGATGTGACAATCCTAAATCAATGTAATGTGAAATGTGTGTTAAAAAAAAAAACATGTATTAAAAATAGATATTTTAATGGTCTTAAAAGTAAGGTGATAAGTGTTAAAACAAATATTAAAAGGTCTAAAAGAATTAAAAGTAACAAAGCTAAGTAAAGTGTTGAACATCTGAAAAAGGAATTTTAGGAAAACAAATTTTGTATACTCAAATGATTTATATTATTTTAGTGTTTTGGGAACACATTAGCTGAAATAATTTTTGGTTAATAGTAACTGAGTTATAATCTAATGGGTTGTTTCAAAACATGTACTTGTACTTATACACTAGCATTGGGTATAATCTTGGCCCTTGTCTAGGTTAATAATGTTGGGTACATAATGTCTTTTAGTGTCTGAAGAACTAAGGTTTTTGAGATGACAATTAAAGGTTATGATTTAATTGTCAATATTATCACTTAGGGCTAGAATTTTTATAGAGATTAAATATGGTTGTTTTTGCTATTTTCTAGTATTTATGACACAGCTTCCCAAACATTTAATTAAAGTAAAATTTGGTAGCCTGTCATTTAATCAATTAAAAGAAATTTTCTGGAACCTCAGCAAAGCTTTAGAGACACTCCACAAACTTTCTCCCTTTCCTCCTGGGAAGGACATTAGATAAATTTATCCTATCTGGTTTACCTGGTAAAGTTACACTACAAGGGAATCACTGTCACTTGGGACAATGGTAAAACTCTAATATGTACAAAAATGTTAACATTGGCTTTCTTAAACAAAATCTTTCAATACCTGATATGTATGTAAATTGTCAATGATTATTGTTGCCTTGCAATATTAGAAGTACATGCTCTTATTCGTCCTAAACGTTTTATTGCCACCCTTATTCTAGGAATTGCTGCTCTAATTTCCCTGGTTACCTCCTTAGTTACTTCCTCTGTTGCTTTGATTCAGGAAGCTAAGACAGCTTCTTTTGTAAATGACCTTACCAAAAATGTGACCATGACACTCTCTGTGCAGCGGGACATTGACTACAAGTTAGAAAGAAAGATAAATGCCCTGGAAGAAATTGTTATTGCCATTGGAGATGAAGTTCAGCTGCTTAAGCAGCAATTATCCACTCACTGCCACGTTCAGTTTCGTTTCATTTGTGTTACACCTTTGCGTTATAATTCCTCTCTACATTGGAATCTTACTAAACATCACCTATTGGGCATCTGGCATGACAATGACCTCTCTCATGACCTTGCATCTCTTCAGTCTAAAATCTCTGCTGTCAGTAAATCTCATCTGATACTTCAGTCTCTTCCTTTGCCCATTCTCTGGCTTCCACTCTCCAATCTTTAACTCCTACTCACTGGTATCATCTTGTTCTCTCCTTCCTTGTTCTTTCCCTACTTGTCCTGCTTCTCTGTTTGTTTATTCCCTTCTGTGTCCGCTCACTTCACAGGTCCATCTACCGCATCCAGTGTGACATGTATGCTTACCAACTTCGTTCTAAAAACAAAGGGGGACCTGCTGCACCCCCCCCCCCCGTGCAGTGACCTTCAGGGCTAATGGCTGTTGCCATGGTCCCTGAGGTCCGGCGTGGGCAAGGAACCATGCGCGCAGGGGGAGAACAACAAACTCCCTAAGATGCAGAGAAGGCGAATGCCTGCCAAGAGATAACGACCACCAGAAGCCGCCACAAAGATGGTTAAAAGAAATGCTGACCACCTGGAACCTTATCTTGCTTTCTCAAGGCCCACAAACTTTATTCTGCTACAACTGTCTCTCTAAAATCTTTCCTTTTTCTGGTCATTGATTGCTAATTAAAAAACATACATAGTTTAATAATTAGGCTAATGCAAATGAAACATTACTAAACACTGTGTAATAATAGAATTGTTAGTTTAATAATCTTTCTATTATGTGCTTGACTTTAGTACCTATGATATTAACTGCATTATAAAATAAATTCACCCATGACAATTAATTATGAGTAAAAATGAGTAGGTAATAGTGATAGTTAGTGCAACTAGAAAATAATTATATAGAACAGTAGAAAGAATTTATAGCCTGTCCAATTAGGAATGAGGCTAGGTCCAGATGTAACTTCGGACATAAATCACTGCCCTGTCAATTAAGCTAAGCCTATGAGCAAACTGATCTCTTTGATGGTCACTGTTCCTATGCCTTTAGAAAAAACATATATATACTGACCACTAGCTTAATAAAGGCGCACTCAGATTTACAATCTCTCTTGAAGTGTGTCTGTTTGTCATTTCTTTAGCCAAATCCCTGACCACCCTGCGCAGTCTCTCAACCCTGAGATGGCCTCATCGTCTACTGCTGTGCTGGTCCGCGGCACTATGGTAGTTCCAAGAGTCTATTTATTTAGAATATTTATTTAGCTATCTATTTATTCTATTATTTATATTTACCTAACTGTCCATATATAACTGGTAAATTTTATTTCATGCAAAAATCTTAAGAAATAGGGCCTCCCCTGGTGGTACAACAATTGAGCGCTGGGCTGCAAAGCTGCCCACAGCCTCTGCAGCGCTGGTTCGATTCCCAGCCTCTGGCGAGGGTCCCACCTGGCTCGCAGACCTCTCTTGCCGCCCGCTGCTCCCCTCAGCAGTGTATTTCGCCGGGTCTGCCTGTTCTGTTCCCCGCTCTGGCTCTGGTGAATTCTCTCACCCTCCCATGCTTCTGATTGTACCTAGTGCTTGTATAAATAAATAAATAAATAAATCTTAAAAAAAAATCTTAAGAAATAAAAGCAGAGAGAAAGAAGACAAAGTAAATACAAATGAGTTAATTAAAAGCAGAGAATTCATTGCTAGGAGTTCTGTCCCAAGGAATTTTAAAGGATTTCTTCCAGGCTTCAGGAAATGACAGTAGATAATAAGTCACACATTACAGCAACAACTAGCAACAGAGACACGCAGAATACTTTTTTTTTTTTGTAGCTTGTCTTAACTTACTGAACTGCTTAAATTTTTTGTTTTATATTTTTATTTGGCTTATGTTTATTTTGGTTTAATATATATATATATTACATGAATAACATTAAGGTGGCTAAATAGAACTATATTGCTGTAAATTTCCTATATGTTGAGGAATGTAGTTCAATTAAGTAGATATTGAAAAATGAAAGATAGATTTAAGTATTCACAACAATAAAAAGTACTGAAATAAATATATTTAAAATCACAAGAAGAATTAATTTCACAGAAAAATATTTGCTTTAATCAAAGAAAGGTAGGAAATGATGAAATGGAATGAAACAGATGCGAGACAATGAAAAAATAAACATCAAAACTATAGACTAAAATCTAACCATATCAAATACCGGATGGTCTCACTCATAGCAGGAATTTAGAAAACCTAAATAAGGGAGCAGGAAAAAGACTAATTACAATAAAGTAAAAATCCACAAGCAACAAGCAACTATAAACCAGAGACACACTGTGGGGTGGAGGCGGGAGGAAGGATTAGGGTCAAAATAAGGGGGGCGGGAATTGTATGGGGAAAATAACCAAAATGAAAATAAATACATTGTGCAAAAATGAAAAATGATGTAAAAATAGATAAAATAAAATAATAATAAAAAATAAATAAATTAGGCACTGCTAGCGCCCTGAGAGGTGGCCCCCTGGGAATGCAGCTTTGTGGCCTGAGAGGTTTGGGTCGGGCCTGGAGTCCAGATCCCGCCAGGAGGGCGCCTGCGATGCAGCTTGGCTCAGGAACCTTTGCCTCTGGCCTCCTAGTGATACAGGTGTTGTTCCTTCGGGGCTTCTTCCTGGCCTCCTCCCCGCCCCCCGTTTTTTTTTTTTTAAGATTTATTTATTTATTTATTTATTTATTTATTTATTTATACAAGCACTGGGTGCCGCAGACCAGCTCAGCGGTGGCGGGAGATCGAGACAATCTCAGGGTTGAGTGAGAACGAGCAAAAGGTGGTCGAAGGAATTAGGGCGGGGGACAAGAAAGAATGACACACAGACACACTCAAGGGAGAGTGAAAATCTGAGTGTAATTTGCTCAAATCATTACGCATATTTATACATTTTCAAAAGGCATTAGGTCACACAAAATCTATTTTCCCAGCATAACAATGTTTCTTGTTACCTAGGCATAGAATACAATTTTCTAGCTAATAGTTTACAAGTTGCTAAGCATATGTGGTTACATTTCCTGAAACTGATTTTTACATATATAGAAAAAGTCAGGTAAGAAAATTAATTATGGACAAGTTGCTAAGTTACTACTTATTCAGAAACAATGATTAACTGGTTAATGGTTAAACTGCTTTGTAGGTAATTCCATCAGGCTTGTTTGTAGGCAACGCTCTTAGCAGCCTTGTTTTCAAGCAAAGAAGGGGTTTTTTACTGCAGGCTTATTGCCTAGATTGGGCTTATAGGCTTGTAGGCCTTGTTTGATCTGAACGCCAAAGTTTATTATGATGAAGCCCTTCGGGGACTGCGCCTGTCTTAGGTCGTCAGGAGTCACAGACATGAGGCTGGCCAGTGCCTTCTTTAGTCTGCCCCCAATCTTACCCGTCATTGACTGTCCAGTCCAGCGCACAGGGGAAGAGGGTCTTACTCTATTTGTGAGCATCCACAGTACAGCCACTCTTTATTTCATCCAATTACTGGCGAGCAATGGTGGCAACAGTGGCATTGCCAACCATGGAGGCAGGAGCTGCCACAACTGGGTACAGTCAGAAAAGCGGGAGGGTGAGAGAATTCACCAGAGCCAGAGCAAGGAGCAGAACAGACTGACGAAATACACTGCTGAGGGGAGCAGCGGGAGCGACAGGAGAGGTCTGCGCCCCATGTCGGACCCTCATTGGTGGCCGGGGATCCATCCGGCGCTGCAGAGGCTGCGGGCAGCTTTGCAACCCAGCGCTCAACCCCTGCGCCACCAGGGGAGGCCCCACCTGCCCCCCCCCCCCCGTTTTGTTCTTCTCCCAGGACCGAGCACCGAGAGTACCGAGCAGAGTCCCAGGTCCCCGAACCCGCGGCCAGAGCAGCTTCCAGCTGGACCAATCTCCCGCCACCTATTTTCAATAAAGTTGTTATTATACTGGAAAAAAATTAACTAAAATCGCAGTCAAAGCCTGCGATTCTCAGATTGGATAATATCAAGGAGATTTGTATTCTATGCGTGCTAGAAAGACTTTCTATACAAACATACTTTCTATACAAATACAGGGTAAAAGTGAAAGGGTGAAAGGTTACGCCAAGGAAATAGAAAGTAGAACAACAAACTTTTATTTTCATTCCAGGAGGCGGCAGGAGCGAGGCCTGAGGGACCCAGACAGCAGGTCCCTGCCTCTCTGTCCAGGAGGGAGGGGGAGAGAGAGTGTGGGGGGCACAGTGGATCTGGGGAAGGACTCTGGGTGCTGGGGTGGAGGGGTGGGGTGGTCACTACTTCTGAAGAGATGGGAGCCTGTTCCCTACATGAATTGTAAATCAATGTTACTGCAATTTGAGAAACAGCCCTCAGCAATGGGGCAGGGAGTAGAAGAGAAAAGTATATGCTTTGGTAACATAGATCGGAAGAGAGTGAAATTATTCCCCTAAATCACACACAGTACTGTAAATCAGTGTTACTTCAATTTAAAAAATTAAAAATAGCCCTCAGGAAAGGCACAAGGAGTGGAAGGGAAAAGCATCTGCTTTGCAGTCTCCAGGGTGTGGTCATCAAGGGGCTGCATAGAGAGGCTGTGGGGAGAGAAGATGGCACCTCAGACACAGGCAGCTCCAGGGCCTCCTCTCCTCTCCCCCACTCCCCCACCCCAGCCTGGTGCCAGGGCTGCTCACAGGGCAGCTCACCCCCTCCCCCCAGTGATGCTCAGCCCCAGCTCACCCTCCCAGCCTGAGTCACACACACCCAGCCTCTCCCGTGGCTGCCAGACTAGGACAGCGCCGCAGCGCCCCCGTGTGGCCACGGGGCTGAGACGGAGGGCGAGAACCCTTAGGTCTCTCCAGGTTCTTCTGGAGCTCTCAGAAGGACAGGGCTGTGCACGCAAGGGGGAGCCCCATACAGCTTCAGGTTGTGTCTGACCTGTTTCCTCAAACACGCTGACATGACGGTCCCTCTGCACTAATAACCATAGACTTTGTTTCAGGGAGGAGCAGGTCTCCAGGCCATAACAGCTGGATCCCAGGACCAGGGTGGGCCCCACAAATATATCAGGTCTCCTCAGTCTCCTGGGATGAGGCTCCTAGAGTCACTAGTTTCTCAGGGGTGGAAGGCTCCTTTCCCAGGGAATCAACTCTAAACTCTTCATCCCTAAGATGTGTTCTTTTGCTCTTCGGATAATAACAAGAGTGGAATTGCTGGATTATATGGCATATTATTTTTATTGTTTTGAGAAACCTCAACATTTTTTTTCACAGACTTCCCACACACATTCCCCCTGTTGTTAACAACTTATATCACTACCTTACCGCACAGCGAATGAGGCAATATTAATGTTATTCATAAATTCCATGCTTCATTTCTGTGTCATTAGTTTACCTTCTTTCTGTCCCAGGATCCCATCCTGACACCACAGTAAGTAAAAACCCAGCATGTTTCCTAAGGCTGCTCTGGCTGAGTCAGTGTTTTGCCACCAGCCCAGGCCGGGCAGGTTCATTGTTGGTTCTCCCAGACCAAAAGATAATTTTGGAGCCTTGGTAGATGTACACAGGCCTTTATGGTGGATCAGGGACAGGCCAGCTTTCTCTCCCAGTGTTTCTCTGTGTCCTGTCTCTGGAGTCCATCTCATGCTGTCTCGCTCCAGAGGGGTCCCGTACAGCTGTCATCTTGCCTCAGCGTGACTCTGCCCTTTATCCCTGGCCTCTCGGCACAGCTGCCCACACTTCCACAGGCGCCCCTGCTCCCTGGGCCAGGTGTCCATGAACATGGGCACACCCTGGGATCCCTGGACATCCAGGACACCTGGTGGTGCAGACAAGGTGTTCTGCTAGGCAGGCACCTAGGCAAGAGTCATGGAGGCCTGACATCTAAAAGGGACATTTACCTTCTTGGTCCTCCCCCATAGGGCAAACTTTTTCAGTTTCTATTAAGACAACTTTTAAGTCATAAGGTACAAATGTTTCTATAAAAATCTTGGGACACCCCCAGAGCCTTTCCCCTGGTGTCTGCTATGACCCTGCCAGTAGACACAGGCAGAAGTTGAGTTTCCTATTATGTCAGGGATGTATGTACAGGTTTGCCTCAAATCCCAGGTCCTGCTCATTGATTACACCTTTGGTATAGTGAATGTGTCTCATGGCAGTTTCCAAAAGGGAGTTTAAGCAAGTAAATATCAGGCCTAGGGCTACCGCTGGTTCAAGGGCTATGACTCTGACAATCACTTTTGTTGTCTGGTAAATGGGTGTCATTAGCAATTAGGTCCCAGGACCTAGTCGATGGCTTGTGTTGAGTCTCTACTCTTCAGGTATGTTCAGGGTCTCTTTCATCAGATGAGGACAGTGGCTACTATAAGCTGCTAGACGCTTGGAATGCATACCCTTTGTAGAAAGACAGGGTCAGAGTCGCCGGTAGGGTCCCATAAAGTCTGGTACCCCTTGCCTTGTGTTCGGTGGGAGACAGATAGGCCCATACATTGTGTTCTGGTCATGCTGGTAAGGGAGTGATTAAGTTCAATAGACCCCCTTAAGTGAGGAGACTGTTCATCACTCACAGCTAGAGCTCAAGGTTAAGAGGAGGGACGACTCCTGTAGACAGAGGTTGGTGTTAGACACCCACCTTCCTCTTGTGGATGGGAGCTTCCTCTTTTGTCTTGAAAAAGGGTGCACCTCTCTCCTGCATCCTAGAGTTCAGACCAATTTTCAGGTGCCGTCTTCTCAGATCACACCTGTTGCTTCTTTTACTTAGTAAGTCACTTAGACTTGAGTCTTGACATAGCCAGTCAAGAGGCCATGGTGCACGGTCCTGGTCTGATGGGAGGGTCTCTGACTTAGCTGCAGGGATGCCCCTGTTTCATCTCTGTGTCATTCTTGTGGGTGTTACAGAGCTACCCTGATATAAAATGGGTTGCCTGACTGTGGGTCCTCGCCCACGTGCTTAAAAGGGACTTATTAATACTCAACTGCAGGCACACACAAAAGGTTAATAAAAGGTTTATTTACAAGGGAAGGGGAAATGAGGAAATGTACAACTCAGGGAGAAAAGAGGGAAATAAAGTCTTAAATGCGTCCTACTTGTTCCATCAATCAGGAATCCCAATGCACACCGAGAGCTGGTGAAGAGCCAAGAGCCAGGAGGCCAAGAGAGAGACCCCAAGGCCCAGGTGTCTGGTTTTATACCGAATCTGGCAGTTTAACTCCACCCTCAGTTCCCAGCAACCCTCCCTTTGGTGATGATGGGATTTGTCATTTCCAGTGTATTGATGGCTTTGGTCTGGAGTGGGGATGGAGTCCACAAAGCCTGTATGGAATTAGCTCAGGGCATCCTTTTCCCCCTAACAATTCCCCCCTTTCACTTTTTGCCACCATTTCCATGGTGATGAAGATCAAATATATGGAGCTGGGATACAGTGTCAGATGAAAATTTTCCAGGGTTCCAGTGTGAAAGAAAACCAGTCCCTCCAGGTATTGTCCATTGTGGAAAACAAAAGTCCTCAATTCCTGGAAAAACAATTCATCAGTCCAAGCCAAAAAAAAAAAAAAAAAAACAAAACATGGAGGCATTAGCCAAAACAAAACAGCAAATATGTCAAAATCATGGGAAAAAATCTTAAAGTTGGTTCAACTTATGTAAAAAACAAATTTTCTCAACCTTGATCCCAAATTGTTTTAACAGCATAGAAAAGTTGTGCAAACTAAATCTACTTTTAAACCTTATTACCCATTTTTGTACAAAATCATAGGGCAGAATAAATAAACAGCAATTTTAGCTGGCTTTGTTGGAATACTCCATATAGGATCAGAGTGAACTCTTGACATCCAATCCATGTAGGATCCAAGAAAAAAGTGGGTCTCGTCAGACTCCACCTGAGCTTCCTCTTCTTGAAGGTACCAGGGCTTTTTGTTCGCCCAGTTGTCCAGTCCTGCCAATGGAGGCAAGCTTCCTTACCTTCTTTGGAGGTCTCTGGAATCCTACGGACAATGTGACAGGTTCTCCTTTTCTTGGTTCAGCTCTGTTTCAACTTCCTGGAAGAACTCCACTCAAAGCCACACAATGAAACTCATGTCCAATTTTTTAGTTTAATCATACAAAATCCCTATGGAAGGAAGTTATGCAAAAATAGACTGAGATAAGTAGTAAAAAAATTACTACCACTATTGTTTTATGCTGTGATGTTATCAAGGGAAGAGAAAATGTGAACACAATTAGCTCTGCTGTAAAAAGAAAAATGCAACATTGCTGCAGATTCTGGGCACTCAAAACAAGAACACTTTGTGGATTCAGAACAAAATGCCAAAAAGAAAAAAAAATTACCAGTATTATGTCAAAGAAAACTTAGTAAAAATCAGGTGTATTTCCAGGTCTATTCAGTTCTTTGTAGGAAATTTTTATTCTCAACAGTTCCATCAGTTGGAATCTTTTGAGGCCTTTCCCCCCTATTTTCTCCAGAAATAATTTCTGTAGATATCAAGCAATTGAAATATACAATATTACAAGGTGACAATCACCATTGACAATTTACATACATATCAGGTACTGAGAGGTTTTATACACATTTTAGAAAACCAGTGTTACCATTTCTGTACATGTCAAAGTTTTCCCATTTTCCCAAGTGATGATGCTGCCCTTCTAGTTTTACTTTACTAGGTAAGCCCAACAGGACAAATTCATCTAATGCCTTTACCAGGAGGAAAGGAAGAAACTTTGTGGAGTGTCTCAGGAGCTCTACTGAGATTCCACAAAATTTCCTTGCATCAGCCAAATGACAGGCTACCAAATTTTTACTTGAGTTTAGATTTCTGGGAAGCTTTGCCTTAAATATCAGAAAACAGCAGAAACATCAATATTCAATCTCTCTGAAAGCACCAGCTTAGTTCAGTATTACAATGTTGATCATCAAACCATACCTTTAATTTAATTTTCTTAAAGATTTATTTATTTATACAGGAACCCAGGTACACATCAGAGGCACAGAAGGGTGAGAAGATTCACCAGAGACAGAGTGGGGAACAGAACAGGCAGGCTGAAGAAATACACCACTGAGGGGAGCAGCGGGCGAGACAGGAGAGGTCTGCTGCAACATGTGGGACCCTCGCCACCTGGCTGGGATTGAGCCTGCGCTGCAGAGGCTGAGGACAGCTTCACAGTGCAGCACTCAACTGCCACCAGGGGAGGCCCTAATTTATTTTTTTTTAATGTCTATAGGCACCATGTATACCAATTTGTCAATCATTGAGGCCAAGACAAGGACACAAGGAAAGGACATACAGACATACAACATATCAATACAAAGAGCTCTATAGTTACCATTTATCACCTTTGGGATATCTCATACAACTGCAGTTTCACTCATAGGCCAAAGTAACAAAAACAAACAGGGAAAAAAAAAAAAAAAACCTCAAAGTTAAAAAAAACAAAAATGTAAAAGGAAATACCAAAATCAAGATTGAACACCTTTCTGTGTTAAAAAAAAAAAAAAAAAAAAAAAAGACTGGCAGCATATGCATGATTCTAAATGTTATTTCACGTCTTCTAAACTTTGAAAGAAAAGACTGGTTAGAGCATGTTAGTTTTTTCAAGGTTTCTTCAGAAAAGTGAATCCTTGGGTATCCTGCAACAATAACTGGAAAAGAAGTCAGTAAAATTCAAGTTTTTGTCTGTTTCTTAAACAAATATCTCAAGTCCTCAATGGGTTCACAAGACCAATGGGACTTGGTCTCTGGGTCAGTTCCTCCTGGGGCTTTCTTAACTCTGGAATGATGTACCCAGGGTTTTATGCCTGCAAGTTTCAGAGAAGTATGTGTGCTCAGCAAAACGTCATAGGAACCAGTCCATTTTTCTGACAGCTGGTTTTGGGCATCCCCACTGCCAGGTCTTCAGTAACACCTGATCTCCAGGTCTGAAGGGATGCAATGGTTGATCAGGAGGCATAGAGATCCTCGAGGTTGCAAAGTTGTGGATTACTGCCAGAACCTCCTGGATATGTTTCACATATTGTGTGATCTGGCAATCTTGTGCTATTTCCGGACTGGCTTTCAGAACTGAGGTCTGGAAGTGTCTTCCGAACACAATTTCAAACTCTTATCCAGAGAATGTCAAGAGATAGCACCTGGTCCCAACAAAGTTGTGTTTCCTGGCACAGCTTTGCCAAGGTTTTCTATAAGGTGTGGTTCATTTTTTTTCAGTTTTTCCAGAAGACTGCAGTCTCCATGCAGCATGCAATTTTCAGTTGATCTGTTACGCACTACTTTCTGCATGAGTAACATCAGAGACGAATGCTGGCCCATTATCACTCTGGATAGAGACGGGCAACCTAAAGCAAGGGATTATCTCCTTTAGCAGCTGTTTTGCAAACTCGGAAGCTTTTTCCATCTTGGAAATGCTTCCACCCATCCTGAGAACGTGTCCACAAAAACCAGTAGGTTATCTGAAACTGCCTGTTGTTCTAGGCATTTGTGTAAAGTCTACCTGCAAGTCCTCAAAAGGGCACTTGCCCCAATATTGAACCCCAATGGCTTTAGGGTGGGAGTCAGTTTTGGGGTTATTCCTGGCACATAGTTGACAACCTCGGGTGATCCATTATGCTGTTTTATGTAAATATGGGCCCTTTAAATATGGGCGCTCTGTTTCTGATCTCTCCCATAGTGCGATCCTTTGTGAAGATGTTTGCCGGTCCTGCCTGCAGGCCGACAGGGTTCAGGAACACGGCAGAGGGGCTGGGGATGAAAAGACGAGTGCACTCTCTTGGCTGGAAGCAGGAACTCTCTTTATTCAAGGGGAGGGGCTATCTCTCTCTCTCTCTCTCTCTCTCTCTCTCTCTCTCTCTCTCTCTCTCTCTCTCTCTCAAAGCCTGCACATGCGCTTTACGTGGATTTGCAACATCCGGTTACTGTTGCATCAGCTTCCGCTTTGGGCAGAAGTGACTCATCTTTGGGCGGAAGCGACCACCACCCCAGGTCCCCCTGCTGGTGTAAGCCTGGTACTGACATCTCCCCCGTTTTTACTTTATTGATGGGGGGGACACACACTGGGCCTGTCTTAGGTTGTGGCAGTCGTACTCACGTGCTTACCCGTCATAGCCACCCACTACCAGGATCCTAGGTAAGGTAGTGGAGCTTTCTTAGGTTGCTACGGGTACACCACCATCTTACCCGTCATTGGCCTACAGGTGGTCAAGGGCAATGTTTATCCACACCCTGGGATTTTCAGTGGGCTGTAATGGAGAATAGCACACGTTTTGGAGAGCTACTTGCAGATTTTTCGTCTATTCCACTGGCACCACGTCTATTCCACTGGCACCACAGGATGTAGAAAATGATTTCCAGGCAGAAGAGGACTGTACCTAGGAGTGATATTGCTTCCCCCAAGGATTTTGTACTGAAGCACGGATGTTGTCAATGGTTAGAATTTGATTAGCCAATTGTGCAGTAAAATTGAGAAAGTTTGGTTCCACGGGCCGCGCAGGTAGGCATTAAGGGTATGAACTTGAAAGGAATAGTTGAAAAGGATGGCAGGTGTAACACACGTGAAGGCATAGGTAGGAATACAAGGAACATGAGCAGTTAAAGTCAATAAGTCAATTTCTTCCTGTATTAAGGATACTTGTGGATTCAACTGGAGTAGTCTGACTGCAAGATGGTTGTTGATGGAATTTTGTATGAGAAAGGTGCTGGAGACTCTGGAGTAGTCTGACTGTGAGATGGTTGTTGATGGAATTTTGTGTGAGAAAGGTGCTGGAGACTCTGGAGTAGTCCGACTGCGAGATGGTTGTTGATATCTGCGTTGAGTATGAAGTTGGATAGATCTAGGCCGCCGACCACCGCAGCCGCAGCTGCCAGCATCGAGAAGACGAAGATCAAGGCGCCAACAACCAATGCCGGACCTGCTTGTTGATTTCAGATGATTACCTGAGAAGTAGACTCAGACACATTGAAAGGCATAATAATGACCTTAGGGAAACGCATGACAACAAAGGAATTGCTGAGGGTTCTGGACCAACAAGAGGAAAGGTGACAGCTAAAATTGAGGGAGGATTGATTGTTGAATGATAGATTGAAAGACACTATAGAAGGGAGTCCAGTGGTGGAATTGGTAGACAAGAATGACAGGAGAATACCCCTCTTTCTGGAAACTTGCAAAAGGAAAGGAAAGGAAAGGGGGATTATTAACTATTGTCCAATGAATCATGTTGCAAAGGAGGGGGGGTGCTGGGCTCATGGCTGCAGAGCTGCCGCCATGATGGTGCCTGTAACGGTAGCCCCGTCAATATCCTTACACAAGCGAATGTACCCAGAAATATCCTGTTTATCCTTCCATGGGCAAATGGCCTCCTAGCACCATTTGTTAGCATTTTCAAACGCCAATTGTTTAACTAGTATAGAGGTAGGCTCGCCCTCACCCATAATTCGAGAGGCTGCTGTTAGAAGGCGAGCTACAAAGTCAGCAAATGGCTCTGAGGGGCCCTGAAGGATTTTTGTAAGGGATTGGTGAAGCTGTCCCCTGGATCCCAGTGCCTTCCAAGCTGATTTTGCTGCCAAGGCTACTTGTGCAAAAACAACAGGATTATATAAACATTGTTGCTGATTAGTACTATAATTGGGACCCTCCCCGGTTAACATTTCTTTAGTTTGTTGGGGAAAACCTCTTTGAATATTGGTTTGAGCATACTGGTCACAGAGTTCTGTAAACTGACCCTTCCACAAAAGATAATCCCCCGGGCTCAAAACCGCGCGGAAAGTATCCTTCCAGTCATTGGGTGTCATAATAAAGGTTTCAAAGGTGTCTAACATTTGGTGAACAAAAGGGCTCTGAAGTCCATAGTCTTTGATAGATTCTTTTAAGAGCTTGAGGTCTTGGAAAGGCAGTGCCGAATGTTGCCGGACCTGCTGTCCCTGATCATTTTGAACAACTGAGACCGGGCAGGCCAGAAGGGATTAACGAGAATTTTCAGAGTTGGAGGGTACAAATCTTGAAAGAACAGAAGTTAGGGACTGTATAAGCCCAGGAAGGTCTGGGTCAGAGCCATGGGAGTTGGGTGGAGGGGCAGAGGGGAGAGTGGTGGGGGAGGGATGCCGCTGATTTTTGGTTGATGGGGGTGGTCTATCATGGGGAGGTGGATAGTCTGTATTGTCCTCCACATTCCCCTCGTCTGAAGAGGAATCTACCCCGGGATTTGAGGATTGAGAAGGGGGGGTTTCTGTGGCTGAGCTTGCTGCGGCCGAGCATGTGGCTGGCATTTCGCTTTCGGACTGAGCTGCAGAGTGCAATACCTCAGCCACTAGTTCATAAGCAGCTGCTCCCCCATCACTAAGGGCATCATGGACTAGCTGCCACACAGAAAAAATACGGGGGGGAATAGTTTGGGGTCCATAAAGGTCCCTGTAAAGAAGGAAGTCTGCTTTGACCTTTTCCCAGTTTCTTACTGAGACGGTGTCCTGCTGAAAGAACCATTTGCTGGTATTTGCGAGGACTGAGACTAGATCATGAAGGGTCTGAACCTTAATGGGAGTTCCATAATGTTTAAGCAGAAGTTGCAGGGCTCTAACAAGTTGGCCCTTGGACATGGTATTGCCCATGATGCCGATCACTTACCTAATCCTTACCTTACTGATTGATCGGTCCCTCAGAGGATCCCTCATACTCGTGTCCCACGTTCGGGCGCCACTTGCCGGTCCTGCCTGCAGGCCAACGGGGTTCAGGAACACGGCAGAGGGGCTGGGGATGAAAAGACACGTGCACTCTCTTGGCTGGAAGCAGGAACTCTCTTTATTCAAGGGGAGGGTCTATATATATCTCGGAAAGCCTGCACATGCGCTTTACGTGGATTTGCAACATCCGGTTACTGTTGCATCAGCTTCCGCTTTGGGCGGAAGTGACTCATCTTTGGGCGGAAGCGACCACCACCCCAGGTCCCCCTGCTGGTGTAAGCCTGGTACTGACAGATGTTTTACACTGGGTCTACCAGGGCCTCCGGGAGGAGTATCATCCCATGGGAGTTTACTCTCCAAGTGGAGCTGGGGTCAAACTCAGTAAATCCCCATGCATGAGCTCTCTCCTCATCCCACTCAGTGTATTCAGGAGCATACTGAGTCAGGTCCACAAGCAGGATGAGTGTACCCCGGAGAGCAAAACGGGCAGCGGTCTTAGCCACCAGATCAGCTGCCCTGTTGCCCTTTGCCATGTCAGACCCACCCTTTTGGTGGCCAGGACAATGCATCACAGCAACAGCAAGGCCAGGATTTCTAATGGGTGTTTGACATCCTTTTTACTGTGGTGAGGAGTCCTCGCTCCTTCCAAATGGTCCTGTGCACGTGGAGAGTCATGAAAGAGTACTTTTTCTTTTTTATTTTTTTTTTCTGACTTATTTCGCTGAGCATGATCCCTTCTAGCTCCATCCATGTTGCTGCAAACTGCATGTGTTTATCTTTTTTGTTTGCTGAGTAATATTCCATTGTGTATATGTACCACATCTTCTTGATCCAGTCATCTATTTTGGGGCTTTTGGGTTATTTCCAAAGCTTAGCTATTGTAAATAGTATTGCTATAAACATAGGAGTGCAGGTGCTCTTTGGAATTAATATTTCTGTGTCCTTTGGGTAAATACCTAGGAGTGGAATTGCTGGATCATATGGAAGCTCTATGTTTAGTAGGTCAAGAAATCTCCACACAGCTCTCCATGGTGGTTGGACCAGTTTGCACTCCCACCAACAGTGCAGGAGAGTTCCTTTTTCTCCACAATCCCGCCAACACTTGTTGTTGCTAGTTTTTTTAATATGTGCCATTCTCACTGGTGTAAGATGGTATCTCATTGTAGTTTTGATTTGCATTTCCTTGATTACAAGTGATGTTGAACATTTTTTCATATGCCTCTTGGCCATTTGATTTCCTCTTTGGAGAAGTTTCTATTTAGCTCTTCTGCCATTTTTTTTTATAGAGGCATGTTTTATTTATTTGTTTGTTTTTTTGTTTTTGTTTATACATGCACTGGGTACAGTCAGAAGCGCAGGAGGGTGAGAGAATTCACCAGAGCCGGAGCAGGGAGCAGAGCAGGCAGAAGGACCGAAGTACACTGCTGAGGGGAGCAGCGGGCAGAAGGAGAGGTCTGCATGCCATGTGGGACCCTCCTCCGGTGGCCGGGGAGCAGCCGGGGATCGAACCGGCACTGCAGAGGCTGCAGGAAGCTTCACAACCCAGCGCTCAACCTCTGCGCCACTGGGAGGCCCTCTTCTGCCCATTTTTTGACTGGATTATTTTCTTTGATTTTGTTGAGTCTCATCAGCTCTTTGTAGATTTTTGTCACCAGTCCTTTATCATTAGTGTTGTGTGCAAAAATGTTCTCCCAGTCAGTGGGGTTTCTCTTTGTTTTGGTTATTATCTCTTTCACTGTGCAGAAGCTCTCTAATTTGATGTAGTCCCAGCTGTTTATCTTTGCCTTCGCTATCACTGCTTTGGGTGATGTGTCTGTAAAGATGTCTTTGAGGTGCATGTCATGTAGTGTTTTGCCTATATTTCCTTCTATGTATTTTATGGTTTCAGATCTTATGTCTAGTTCTTTAATCCATTTTGAGTTGTTTTTTGTGCATGGTGTGAGGTAGAAGTCAAGCTTCATTCTTTGCATGTATGATCCTGCATACTTTTAAAAGCTTGATCTTAAATGCTTCTAAAAGCTGACTCAAAAACGGTTTGATTTCCATCCCTCGTGCTCTTAGTAGTTAAATCAAGAGCCTGAATTTGTTGTTCCATAGCTAAGTTAAGAGCCTGAATTTGTTGTTGCATAGTTATGTTAAGAGCCTGAATGTGCGGGCCTCCCTGGTGGCGCAGCAGTTGAGCGACGGGTGGCAAAGCCGCCTGCAGTCTCTGCAGTGCCAGTTCAATCCCTGGCTGCTCCCCGGCCACCGGAGGAGGGTCCCACATGGCATGCAGACCTCTCCTGCCGCCCGCTGCTCCCCTCAGCAGTGTACTTCGGTCCTTCTGCCTGCTCTGCTCCCCGCTCTGACTCTGGTGAATTCTCTCGCCCTCCCGTGCTTCTGACTGTACCCAGTGCTTGTATAAATAAATAAATATATAAATCTTTAAAAAAAAAAAAAAGAGCCTGAATGTGTTGGTGCACATTCTCAGTACGTGAAGTAGAACATCTACCTCTCATAGAATCAAGAATGTAGCAAATGGCACTTACACACATTACCAAAAAAACACCCAGAAGCACAGACTGTAAAGGGATGGCTTGTAAACCACCCATGTATGTATTCAGAAGTAAAATCATGTACCACAGTCCTGGTTTCACCAAATAATTTATGTTTATAAAGCTGGTAGTGATGTTTATAAAGCTGGTAGTGAACAGGAAAAGACTACTTAAAGTCAAGGCCAGAATAAAACTGAAAGAACTTAAGCTAGGGATGAGACTGCTTAAATTCATGTTTGAAAAACCAGACAGAGCCATATGCAAGAGGAAACAAAACTGTTCAAGACCTGGTACAAAGACTTACCAATGCTCTGCAGACCTAGTGCGTTTAAGGTGACCAATGCAAGGAGTTAACTTTGGGCCGGGCAACCACAGGTATAACTTGAGAACCATGTTGGGTGCCAAACTGTTACAGGGCAATCCCAATATAAAACGGGTTGCCTGACTGTGGGGTCCTCACCTGCGTGCTTAAAAGGGACTTAATTAATACTCAACTGCAGGTGCACATAAAAGGTTAATAAAAGGTTTGTTTACACAGGAAAGGGGAAATGAGGAAATGTACAACTCAGGGAGAAAAGAGGGAGATAAAACTTAAATGCGTCCTACCTGTTCCACTGACCTGGAATCCCAATGGCACGCGGAGAGCTGGTGGAGAGCCAAGAGCTCTGAAGCCAAGAGAGCACCCCAAGGCCCACCTGTCTGGTTTTATACCAATACTAGCTGCTTAACTCAACCCTCAGTTCCCAGCAACCCTCCTTTTGGTGATGATGGGATTTGTCATTCCCAGTGTCTTGATGGCTTTGGTCTGGAGTGGTGGTGAAATCCACAAAGCCTGTATGGAATTAACTCAGGACATCCTTTCTTCCTAACAGTATCACCTTAAAAATTGTACATTAGCACAAGTTTCAACCAATATGCGAGAGAGGCCTATGGAAATGTAACAGAATAGGAAATACTCTATGATATTATTTCAAGTTTCACTTTTTTTTTTTTTTTATACAAGAACCAAGGTATAGGCCAGAGGTGTGGAGGGTGAGAGGATTCACCAGAGAGAGAGTGGGGAACAGAACAGGCAGAATGGTGATATACATTGCTGAGGGGAGCAGCAGGCGAGTCAGGAGAGGTCTGCTTGCCATGTGCGTTGCTCTGAGGCCCGCGGGGATCGAACTGGCACTGCTGAGGCTGCGGATAGCTTCACAGTGCTGCACTCAACAGCCTGTGCCACCAGGAAGGCCCCTCAAGTTTCACTTTCTAAATAACCTTTAAGAAACTACCACCTGTATGGTTTTAATTTAGTATGAATATTCACAATTATCTGAAAATACTACTACCTTCTTCATTCCTCCAGGCTGTGTCTTCCTCCAGCCCAAATCCACTCCTCCCTAAGGTGGGGAAGGGAATTTGGAGCCTCCCCTTTCTGTGGATGTCACCCTGTCACAGCATCATGTCTCTCTCTCACAGGCTCTGTGGGGTGGTGCAGCCTTGATGACCCCACACTCACCCCCATTCTCTCTCCCCATTTCCTGGGGGTGTCCAGGGAAGACAATCAGCATCATCCTGCTCCAGTTACAAAGTCTCCAAGGACCCTCCTGGACTCCTTCTCCCCAGGCCCCTGGAAGGAGTGTGATGCCCCTCACCCTCCTGCTGCTACTCTGGGGGCCCCTGGCCCTGATGGAGACCCGGGCGGGTGAGTGCGTGTCCAGCTGGACACTGTTGCTCCAAGGGGGAAGAGCAAGGAGCCCACTGTGGGTGCGGGACCCCAGGAAAGGCTCATCTCCTCCCAACCTCTTGTACCCCCTTCAGGCGCTTTGTGTTCTGGTCCCTTCTGTCCCTCCCGCCTCCCCTAAGGGCTCTGGTCCCCTGAGTCTGGGCCCTTCTTGGTCCACCGCCCCTTTTCACTCTCACGGCCCCGCCCCTTTCTCCCCTCCAGGCCCATCTCCCTGGGCCCTGGGACCGCGCTGAGAGGAGGGTCAGCCCGGGTCTCCCCCTCCAGCACCCAGGTTCCTACTCCCTGAGGCTTTTCTACACCGCGATGTCCTGGCCCAGCCTCGGGGAGCCCCGCTACATCGCCGTGGGCTACGTGGATGACACGCAGTTCGGGCGGTTCGACAGCGACTCTCCGGGCCAGAGTGAGGAGCCGCGGGCGCCTTGAGCATGGCAGGTGGGGCAGGAGGCCCTGGACGAGGAGACTCAGAACCAAAGGGACAACGCGCAGTGGTTCAAAGTGCTCCTGAAGGGCCTGCGTGGCCGCTACAACCAGAGCGAGGACGGTGAGCTTCGCGGAGCGGTGCCAGGGTCAGGTCACACCCCCATTGCCACCATAAGGCCGGGGTGTCCCGAGTCTCAGGCTCCACTGACCCCTCGAGGCTGGTGGATCTGCCAGGACCCTCCACTGGCAAGAGCCAGAGGGACTCGCCTGCCTGCAGTTTCATTTTCAGTTTAGGTTTATTGAGGGTGAGAGAGCAGGGTGACCTCATGATGACCACAGGTGTGGGTTTCAGGGTCTCACACCCTCCAGAGGATGTTTGGCTGTGAAATGGGGCCCCACGGGAACCTCCTTGGCGGGTATGATCAGTTCGCCTATGATATGGCGCGGATTACATCTCCCTGAGCGAGGACTTGCACTCCTGGACCCCTGCGGACTCGGGAGCTCATGAGTCTGTGCCCTCCTTACTCTTAAATCCTTCAAACAACAAACTCCTGTTCTGGCTGTTTTCCTTTTTGCATTCCCTTACTAAAACTTTTTTTTTTTTTTTCATTTTCCTCTTGCTTGGGCCATTGAATTCTCATTGCCCTCATCAGGATCATCTGCTCTGGAGGCCATCAAACTGCACATGGTCCTTCAATGAAACCCACTATGAAGCCACCACTGTCTTCCGAGGTCCTTACATTGTCATCCTGCGGTGGAGCCCTGTGTCCCTAAGTCACCCATGTTCAACAGGAAGCAGTCATCGATCTGATGGATAACCTTTGTCCTAACAGCAGTTAGGGTCTCCATCCATAGAGTGGGGAATGAGTCCTAGGGCAAGTTAGGATAATCAGGTAGCTTTAGGGACTTGGTAGATGGGGACTTCGGCAGGTAAGGGAAGCTCCAGAGATAAGACCCAGGACTAGGGGAACAGGCCATTCATGGATAAGGACCATGAAGAAAAAAAGTTAAGGGCTGGGACACAGAGACTTAGTTCTGGGCACAGAGACATTCAGGCAGTGAGACCATAGAGAACTAAGCAATCACAAAGAGACAGGTGGAGCTTTAGAATAATTAGGGAAAGAAGGTCTATATTCCCTGAGGCACGACCCACTTGGGCTTCCTTGCCCCTCCCTGGCCTGATACACAGGCCTGGGGGTGTCACTTTCTGTTCCTTTTCTCCTCAATAAACTTTTTTTCTTTCTCTAAACACATCTGCTTCTTCTCCGTGCTTGCCTGAGAGTGTCAAGCGGAGTTCCTGCTGCGGTCTCATGAGACACCAACCCCAGGTGGTCTAGTGGGTGGGACTCAGTGCTGCCCCTGTAGCCTGTGATCCGTTCCTGGCTGTGACACTAGGCCTGAAAACCTACAATTCTGGTATCATTACCTTAAGGCCTTTAGAATTTATGGTGTTGTGAGCTAACATTGAGAAGAGCAAATTTTCTGCGAGTATCAGGAGTCCCCATGAACTTTCAAGTCTTTTCTGCTTCACTAATTAATTTTTTATAGATCACCCACGTCCGTTGAGCGGATGCTTCACTAAGTCCACAAGACCCACCTTCCTTTTCTGTCCTCTCTTGGTAGGCAGATTTAGGGCAAGCATTTGAATCTCCAGAAGCCAGCTGATCAACATGGCGGCAAAGACATGCTTGAGAAAGTTCTCTCATATAAGAATTAACAGGGAGCAAAAGCGGCAGGTCCCTGCAAGAACTGGGACAGGAGGGGAATGAGTCCTAGGGCAAGTTAGGATAATCAGGTAGCTTTAGGGACTTGGTAGATGGGGACTTCGGCAGGTAAGGGAAGCTCCAGAGATAAGACCCAGGACTAGGGGAACAGGCCATTCATGGATAAGGACCATGAAGAAAAAAAGTTAAGGGCTGGGACACAGAGACTTAGTTCTGGGCACAGAAACATTCAGACAGTGAGACCATAGAGAACTAAGCAATCACAAAGAGACAGGTGGAGCTTTAGAATAATTAGGGAAAGAAGGTCTATATTCCCTGAACAGAGGACAGCAAGGGAGGAAAGGAGCTCACTCCGACCTACAGAAAGGAGAAATAAAACAAGAACAAACTAGAGATCCAGCAGGACATTTAGAGAAAAGGAATTTCTGCAGGCTCTGTTAGGGGGAAAGATGTCCTGAGCTAATTCCATACAGACTTTGTGGACTCCACCCCCACTCCAGACCAAAGCCATCAGGACATTGGGAAAGACAAATCCCATCACCACCAAAGGGAAGGTGGCTGGGAGCTGAGGGTGGAGTTAAGCAGCCAGTTTTCGTATAAAAACCAAACACGTGGGCCTTGGGCTCTCTCGCTCTGTTGCTTGCCTCTTGGCTTCACGGCTCCTCGCTTGCAGCCAGCTCTCAGAGTGCCATTTGGGTTTCCAGATCGGCAGATCAGGTAGGACACATTTAAGACTTTATCTCCCATTTTTTCTCCCTGAGTTATACATTTTTTCATTTCCCCTTAACCTTGTGAATAAATCTTTTATTAACCTTTTGTGTGTGCCTGCAGTGGAGTATTAAGCCCCTTTTTAGCGTGCGGGTGAGGACCCACAGTCAGGCAACCCGTTTTATAACAATCGGGGCTGCCCTGTAACAGCTCCACGCCTTGTGGCCAGGAACTGTGGGGAACCGTGAGGGAGCCGCCAACGCAGTGAGTGAACATCACCAGGGAATCGCAGACTGGCGCCATCAGAGGAAGGTAGTTACTCCATAGAGAGACCTGTAAATAGCTAAGGGGCAGCTGGTGAGCACATGGCCTGGGGCTGTGGGTAGGTGAGGAAGCCATCACTGAGGTGAGTCTCCAGAACAGGGTTCACCCCTGTTGGACGCCAACTCATGGTCAGGGCGCACAGCCTGTGCCTGCAGGGACAGACAGAAGCGCCCCCTCTCCCGAGTCAGTGATGGGACAGGCCCAGCCAGTCTGGTCCGGGCAGCAGGGTAGGTGCAAACCGCAGGTCTCATCCAGACTCAGCAGGAGTGAGAAGTCTTCAACAGCTGTTAGGGCGGAGGAATTGCAATTTAAGAAGTTTAAAGTAAATAGAGCTTTATATATTTGTTACTGTGGGGAGGATGTTGCTTTTGGAGTCAGTGGGTTAGAGTGCAGTGTCCTTGGGTTCACTCTGGGAATGGTTTCACGAGAGCTCCCCGTTCAGCGACACGCAGTGAGCTTCTCCACGAGGCAAAGACATCAGTTATATTTAAAGAACAGGTTTATTATGGCAAGGGGCAGAAAAGTAAAAGATACTTGCATGGACACAAGCAGCAGGAAGAGCTGCCCCATAGGGACAGGTTTGCTGAGAGAGGCCTGCATGGTTGCAGGCGGGTGGCCTTGAGGAGAGCTGCCTCAGCTTAAGGAGGTCAGTGAGGACAAGCCCCGACATGGTACAGGTCACGGGCAGGCAGGAGGCTGCTGCCCTGTGGAGGAGAGAGTTGGCGAAAAGGAAGCACCTGCACAGTCACAGGGGGGCAGGGGGCAAATGGACTGCTGCCCTGATACAGTCTTCTGTTTGGGAGGGGCCACTCCTTGTGAGCCTTTGGGTTAGTTGCTGATTTTGGATAACTATGCGGAATCTGAAAGGGACCAGAGATTCCACTGTGGGCTTAATCTCCATGTCTTTACCTTTGGGGTCTGCTGGGCTCAAAGGCCATATCTTTACCCTTGGGCCTGTGCTCTGGACACTACAGCAGTCTGATCCCCGCTTGGGTCTTATGCTTTGTAATTAGGCATTGGCACCTAAGGATCTTGGTTTGCATAGCTGTGTCCATGGCTATGCTAATCTCTTCTACCCCCACCTCCTGTGTGAGCCAGGTTTCTGGTCTTGTGGAGCCTCCTTTTCAGTTTTTTTCTATTCCTGTCCTCCACCATGCCCCCTGACAATATCCAGCCCTAAACCTTTTGGGGAGTTGAAAGGAGGAGGTCCATTTTCTGTAGCTGCTTCCTGCTGGAGTGGGACATAGAGCTGGCCCAACCTACATGGGCCTGGGATATCACCTCCCTAGCACTAGTCCCTGAGTTACCTGTTGTTGCTGGTTTAGGAAGGAGGCATATACAGAAGGCCAAGGGGTGGGGCATCCTAGACAGGCTGCTCCTCTTGTATGGGTCAGCTGTTTTTTTCCTTGGAGGAGTTTAAACTTGAAAAGCTCACCTTAAGTTAGAAGAAACACATTTGACTAGGAGATTGTGTATGTTAAGTTTTAAAGAGTAGAGTGAGGGCCTCCCCTGTGGCACAGTGGATTTAACGCAATGCTACGAAGACAACCGCAGCCCCTGTGGCTCTGGTTCAATTCCTGCCTGGCCAGGGAGATTCCCACATGGTGCAGGAGACCTCTCCTCTCTTGCCCACTGCTGCCCCCAGCAGTATATTTCCATCTTTCTGCCTGTTCTGCTCCCTGCTCTGTCTCTGGTGAATTCTCTTACCCTCCCACACCAGTGGACTGTACCACAGTGCTTGTATAAATAAATAAATCTTTAAAAAAAGAGTTATTGAAAAAATAAAGAGGAGAGTGAGAAGTATAGCACTGGCTAAGGGCCCTCAGTAACATGTACTGTCATTTGGGGCCAGGCATTGAGTGTCAGGTTTACTAACAAGGTGAGCAGCAGTAAAATAGTAAGTTTTGGTATTGTGACATGGGAATAAATTTTACCAGGTAAACAACCCATTTTAGAGTGTTGTTAGACTAAAAAGAATGTTAATGGAATAATTGCTCCTAGCAGAGAAGCTGTTTTAAATCCCATGTATCCCTTGTTAAGGCAACACCCACCAGGGGAGTCTGGAAATGTGGAGTGAGGCAGATAGCCACGGACTCAGCGGGACGGCTGGCTTGTGTGTGTGCACAGAGCTGCAAGTCCAGTGAAAACGACTAGATTTTTTTTTTTTTTTTTTTTTGCTTTGTTAGGGACACCAAGTGTCATGAGCATGATCACTGTGAGGCTAGCCAGGGAAGATGGGTGAGCTTTATTTTTTTATTTTTTATTATTTTAATTTTATTTTTATATTCCCCATACAATTGCAACCCCTTTATTTTGAACCCAATCCCTCCTTTCCCCACTCCCCCACCCCCCATAGAGTGTCTCTGGTTCATAGTTGTTTGTTGATTTTGATATTTTCTTTCTTATAGTTGTTCTTTTTCCTGGTCCCTTATTTAGGTTTTCTAGATTCCTGCTATGAGTGAGACCATCTGGTGTTTTTCTTTTTCTTTCTGGCTTATTTCGCTGAGCATGATCCCTTCCAGCTCCATCCATTTTGTTGCAAAATGTATGTGTTTATCTTTTTTGAATGCTGAGTAATATTCCATGGTGTATATGTACCACATCTTCTTGATCCAGTCATCTATTTTTGGGCTTTTGGGCTGTTTCCAAAGCTTAGCTATTGTAAATAGTGCTGCTATAAACATAGGGGTGCAGGTGCTCTTTTGAATTGATGTTTCTGTGTCCTTTGGGTAAATACTTAGGAGTGGAATTGCTGGATCATATGGAAGCTCTATGTTTAGTAGGTCAAGAAATCTCCACACAGCTCTCCATAGTGGTTGGACCAGTTTGCACTCCCACCAACAGTGCAGGAGAGTTCCTTTTTCTCCACACCCTCGCCAACATTTGTTGTTGCTAGTTTTTTTAATATGTGCCATTCTCACTGGTGGAAGATGGTATCTCATGGTAGTTTTGATTTGCATTTCCCTGATTACAAGTGATGCGGAACATTTTTTCATATGCCTGTTGGCCATTTGCATTTCCTCTTCAGAGAAGTTTCTTTTTAGCTCTTCTGCCCATTTTTTGACTGGATTACTTTCTTTGCTTTTGTTGAGTTTCATCAGCGTTTTGTTGGTTTTTGTGATCAGTCCTTTATCATTAGTGTTGGGTGCAAAAATGTTCTCCCAGTCGTTGGGGTTTCTCTTTGTTTTGGTTATTGTCTCTTTTGCTGTGCAGAAGTTCTTTAATTTGATGTAGTCCCAACTGTTTATCTTTGCCTTATCACTGCTTTGGGTGATGTGTCTGTAAAGATGTCTTTGAGGTGCATGTCATGTAGTGTTCCACCTATATTTCCTTCTATGTATTTTATGCTTTCAGGTCTTATGTCTAGTTCTTTAATCCATTTTGAGTTGGTTTTAGTGCATGGTGTGAGGTAGTAGTCAAGCTTCATTCTTTTGCATGTAGCAACCCAGTTTTCCCAGCACCATTTATTGAACAAACTGTCTTTACTCCAATGCATATTCTTTGCTCCTTTGCCAAAGATTAGTTGACCATAAATCTGTGGGTTTATTTCTGGATTTTCTATTCAGTTCCATTGGTCTGTGTGTCTGTTCTTGTTCCAATACCATGCAGTTTTGATGATTATGGCTTTGTAGTATAGTTTGAAGTCTGGGTGTGTGATGCCTCCATTCCCTTCTTATTTTTTCAGGAGAGCTTTGGATATTCAGGGTTTTTGGTGATTCCATATGACTTTCATCAATAATTGTTCTTTTTCTTTGAAGAATGACATTGACATTTTTATTGGAATAGCATTGAATCTGTATATTGCTTTTGGTAGGATGGCCATTTTAATAATGTTTATTCTTCCAAGTCATGAGCAGGGTATGTTTTTCCATTTCTTTGTGTCTTCTTCTATTTCTTTTAACAGTGCTTTATAGTTTTCTTTGTATAGGTCCTTTACCTCTTTTGTGAGATTTATTCCCAAGTATTTGATTTTTTTTGTTTCGATAATAAAAGGGATGGTTTTTATTTTTTTATTTCTTCTGCTTCAGGTTTATTGTTTGTGTATAGGAAGGCTACTGATTTTTGTGTGTTGATTTTGTATCCTGCCACTTTACTGATTAGTTGAATTAGTCTTTCTGTGGAGTTTTTGGGGTTCTCTATGTATATTATCATATCATCTGCAAATAGTGATAGTTTGACTTCTTCTTTTCCTATTTGGATTCCTTATATGTCTTACTCTTGTCTTATTGCTCTGGCAAGGACTTCCAGTATTACATTGAAAAGCAGTGGTGAGAGTGGACATCCTTGTCTTGTTCCAGATCTTAATGGAAATGCTTTCAGCTTTTCGCCATTGAGAATGATACTGGCTGTTGGCTTGTCATATATGGCCTTTATGATGTTGAGGTATGTTCCTCATATCCCAAGAATTTCAAGGGCTTTTATCATGAATAGGAGTTGCACTTTGTCGAAAGCTTTCTCGGCATCTATTGATATTATCATATGCTTTTTATATTTCTTTTTGTTGATGCGTTGAATAATGTTGATTGATTTTAGGATGTTGAACCATCTTTAGGATTTGCACTTTGTCGAAAGCTTTCTTGGCATCTATTGATATTATCATATGCTTTTTATATTTCTTTTTGTTGATGTGTTGAATAACGTTGATTGATTTTCGATGTTGAACCATCTTTGTGTCCCTGCAATGAATCCTACTTGGTCATGGTGAATTATCTTATGGATACATTGTTGGTTCTGATAGCTAAAATTTTATTGAGGATTTGTGCATCAGAGTTCATTAGGGAGATTGGCCTGTAGTTTTCCTTTTTTGTGTTGTCCTTGTTCGGTTTTGGTAATGTTGGCTTCATAGAATGTGTTTAGTATTACCCCTTCCTTCTCAATTTTTTGGAAGAGTTTGTGAAGGATAGGCACTAATTCATCTCTGAATGTTTGGTAGAATTCATTTGTAAATCCATGAGGCCCTGGGCTTTTGTTTTTGGGGAGGTTTTTGATTACCATTTCAATTTCGCTGCTTGTAATTGGTCTGTTTAGGTGTTCTATTTCTTCTTTATCTAGCTTTGGGTGATTATAGAGTTCTAGGAAGATTGTTGAACTTATTTCCATATAACTGTTCACAGTAGTTTCTGATTATTCTTTTGATTTCTGCTGTGTCCGTTGTGATTTCTCCTCTTTCATTTGTGATCCTGTTTATTTGTGCTTTCTCCCTTTTTTCCTTTGTGAGCCTGTCTAGGGGTTTGTCTATTTTATTGATTTTTTTGAAGAACCAGCTCTTGGTTTCATTGATATTTTGGATTTTTTTTTTAGTTTCAATTTCATTTATTTCTGCTTTGGTTTTTATTATTTCTTTTCTTCTACTGGTTTTGGTGTTTTCTGGTTGTTCTTTTTCTAGTTTGTTGAGCTTCAAGATTAGGTTGTTTCTTTGAGTTCTTTCTTGTTTCTTGATATGAGCCTCTATTGCTATATATTTTCCTCTTATTACTGCTTTTGCTGCGTCCTATACATTTAGGATATTGGTGTCCTCCTTGTCATTCAATTCAAAGAATTTTTTAATTTCTTCTTTGATCTCCTCATTAGTCCAGTGGTCTTCCAGTAGTGTGGTTTTCTATCTCCATGAGGTAGGAGAGTTCCTTGCCTTCTTTTTATGGTTTATTTCTAGTTTGATGCCTTCATGGTCAGAAAAGATGGTTGGTATGATTTCAATCTTGGTGTAGCTATTGATGTTTGTCTTGTGTCCCAGTATGTGATCGATCCTGGAGAATGAGCCGTGTGCACTTGAGAAAAAATGTGTACTCAGATTTTTTTGGGTTTAGTGTTCTTTCTTTCTTCCAGGCAGGTCAGTCTTCTGTTTCTCTGAGCCTGGATAAGCTGGGTCTGCCGGGTGCTGGCAATGGTGGTGCCTGTTAATGGAGCCTGTCTTCACTCACTTACCACGGCCTTCATTTCCGTTTTTACCCCTTCACTTTCATCCCTATTATTAAAGATTTTAAAAGCCACTTTTAAAACCTGGTGTGACTGAGTTTGGGTCCCATGGCTAGTGTTGGGGTTTTTTTGCAAATTCTAAGAACATAAGTCCCCAGAAACACTTTGCCCTCTCATGTATTAGAATACAGGTTTGTGAACTTAACAATGGCTTCCACTACTCGCCCTTGATTTCACCCAGTGTCTGAGTGATTTGCATTATTGTAGATAACCTCTGCGAGTAGCAGGACTTAGAGTGTTTTATTTATTTATTTATTTATTTTAAAAGGATTTATTTATACAAGCACTGGGTACAGTCAGAAGCACGGGAGGTCGAGAGAATTCACCAGAGCCAGAGCAAGCAGGGAACAGAACAGGCAGACCGCTGAAGAAATACACTGCTGAGGGGAGCAGCGGGCATGGCAGGAGAGGCCTTTTGCGCCATGTGGGACCCTCACAGGTGGCCAGGGATCAAACCGGCGCTGCAAAGGCTGTGGGCAGCTTCGCAGCCCAGTGCTCAACTGCTGCGCCACTAGGGGAGGCCCAGGAGTTAGAGTGTTTTAAACTCTGAGTACTAGTTAGTAGGGAAGCATGTTTAATAAATACTGTGACATACATATTTAGAATAATTAGATTTGTCCAATGATACTGTATTAGAATATATTACACATTAGGAAGTTTTACATACCTGAGAACATTTTTATTTATTTATACTTATGTTGATGACAATGTTACCTATGGAGCATCAATATATTTAAATTGAGCAAATTTGTTTTTCACAAGAAAAACTCATTAGGTTTTAGGAGTCCTTTTCAAAGATGTTAATGTTTTGGAAGTTATTAGCAGATTATATTAATATAATAATATATTAATATATTATATTAATAATATAATATATAATAATATAATAATATATATTAATAACATCAGGTATTAGCAGATTTTTATAAAATACCCAGGGTGACAATGATTGGAGTAAATCTACTTGTTGATAAGATTTTTAGTTAACCAAACCTGAGAGTATAAGAGTAACAAGATTATTAGATTACTTAAGTAGTCTTTGTTAAAGTTAGTAAATTATGTAACAAATCATTAAAGCACATGAATTTTTAAAATTCTTTTAGACATTTAACACTTTGTTTTGTCTTTCGTATAATAAGGAGCAAAATGTAGACCTAAAAGTTGTTTCTTTACAATAAGGAAAGTTATTTTATATATTTAACAAGGACAGATTCAAGATTGTTTTTGCAGTTGTAGTTTTTTGTTTGTTTTCTTTTTTAGGACTAGAATTTCAAATTGCAGGCTGTTAATGGAACAACTACACACACCAAGTTTTTTCCAGGCTGGCAAATAATCGGGGGAAAACACATTAGACAGGATGGTGAAAGCAAAAAAAATCACTTAATGTGACTCAGTACAACTGAGTAGTTTGTCCAACTGGCTGAGGATATCATCTGGATTTTGGCTAGGACCAGGGGGGAAAAAATTAAGACTTTTTTTTTTAAGGAAAAACAAAAGTTTCTTTTAAAGAGATAAGCTAATTTGTGTTCCTGAAAGAGACCTTGGTTAAGGAGTGTCTAGGTTTAGACATTGTAAAGCAAACCAGAATTACCTTTTTTTAAAAATTTGAATACCATGAGCCTTATTTAGTGAACAGCATTTGGGAAAAGTATTAATACGCAACATTATAACTTTTAGGCATGTTTTTTTTTAATTTTTTTTAATAGAGGCATGTTTTATTTATTTATTCATTTATTTGTTTGTTTGTTTTTGTTTTATACATGCACTGGGTACAGTCAGAAGTGCGGGAGGGTGAGAGAATTCACCAGAGTCAGAGCGGGGAGAAGAGCAGGCAGAAGGACCGAAGTACACTGCTGAGGGGAGCAGCGGGCGGCAGGAGAGGTCTGCGCGCCATGTGGGACCCTCCTCCAGTGGCCGGGGAGCAGCCGGGGATCAAACCAGCGCCGCAGAGGCCGCGGGCAGCTTCGCAACCCAGCTCAATCGCTGCGCCACCAGGAAGGCCCTAGGCATGTTTTGAATCATTAGATTGTGACTAGTTTTGTTTACCAAAATTCTTAGCTCAAGATCTCAAAATTTGTTTTTGTCAGAATTTATATAGGCGCCAGTTTATAATTAACCCTCTGGGGGTAAAACAAGAGATCTCATGATTTGCATTTAAAATCATGGCCATGTGTATCAATTTTAAGAGATAGTTATTTTACCAATATTTGTGAAGACACTGATAAACCTGTTACTGACATAATCTTGGTTATTTAGCAACGCCTTTAAATTAAACACACCTGAACTTTGTATTTTTAAGAGTGGCTCTGGCTTCACAGAACCTGTAAACAGAACTTACATTAGTTTTCTAAGGTCAGAAAAAAATTTCTTTTTAAATCTCAGGAGAGGCTTAGAACACCTTAAATAACCTAATTTTGAAATAACTCAAGTTTTAGTTTGATTCAATGTGGGTTTTTTTTGTTTGTTTGTTTGTTTGTTTTTTTGGTAGGACCCTCCCAGATGGCCTGGAAACGAAGCGGCGCTGCAGAGGTTGCCTCGCAGCCCAGCGTTCAACCGCTGTGCCACCTGGGGAGGCCTCACTGTGTTTTTGATGCACTTTTTGATAAACCTCAAGGTTTCTAATGAAATAGAAGTTAAAATCCTTACATAGGATAAGTATTCATTTTTAACCATTACATAAGATGCAGAAGTGAAAACAATTTTAAAGATAAGCAGAAATAAACCCCTAGGATTTCATTTTAAGTTTCTGTTTTTGTCCAAACCAGGAGGGGAACCAGTTTTCTTAAGACAAGAGAGCACCTTATTTGCAGATCATGAGGCCAAGAGAGGCAACAGATTAATATCTCTTATGTTGTCTCTTAAGCAATAAAGCACCCTACATAGCCTGTTAGGAAGATCAATGTAATTTGACAGGCTTTTTTTTTTTTTTTTTTTTAACTAACCAAACAGACCTAAAAAGTGGAGGGCATGGCAGAAATAGAAATTTCTACCAATGGAATTGGCCAGAAGAGATATCAATATGAAAAGGAGAAACCTAGTTAGTCCCCCATGGCTGGATGGTGGTGGACAAACTGTTACAGGGCACCCTGATACAAAACGGGGTGCCTGACTGTGGGTCCTCACCCGCGCGCTTAAAAGGACTTATCAATGCTCTACTGCAGGCACACGTGAAAGGTTAATAAAAGGTTTATTTACAAGGGAAAGGGAAATGAGGAAATGTCCAACTCAGGGAGAAAAGTGGGAGACAAAGTTTTAAATGCGTCCTACCCGATGCGCCGATCTGGAATCCCAAACGGCACTCTGAGAGCTGGCCGCCAGCCAGGAGCCCTGAAGCCAGGAGGCGAGCGAGAGTGAGACACCCCAAGGCCCACGTGTTTGGTTTTTATACCAAACCTGGCTGCTTAACTCCACCCTCAGGTCCCAGCAACCTTCTCTTTGGTGGTGACAGGATTTGTCTTTCCCAGTGTCTTGATGGCTTTGGTCTGGAGTGGGGGTGGGGTCCACAAAGCCTGCATGGAATTAGCTCAGGACATCCTTTTCCCCTAACAAAACCAGTGAACTCAGCACGGAGCAAAGGTCCAGGCAGCTGCTAGCTGAGAACAATGGGGCACCACACATGTGTCAGCCAGGGTGGTGGTCCCCACTTTATTTTCCAGCATTTTTATCTTTTGCCTCAGCCAAAGTAAGGGTTTAGTTAGAGAATGCTGTTATAGCTGAGGATAACTCTGCCTTTTGGGTTAACAAGCAAAGATGTCAGTCTGAATTAAGGTCTTTTAGAGCCCTGAGGCAAGTCCTCAGGAATGGAGGGAGCAGACCCCATCACAGATGAGAGCCTGAAAGAGTTGAATCTATCCTGGACAGATTGTAGTGGGGGCAGCCATGGGCTACCCTCACGGGGTGGGGAGCAGCCCTATTTTTATGGGCATCTCCACCTTGAGGAACTCCCCAGGCCTGAGCATTCCCAGGCCTCAACTTACTATCTGTCCCTGGCCATTCTCCTCTGGGTGGAAAGGAAGGCTGTCTCGGGCTCTTTTTCCTGTTTAGAAATGTTTTAAGAAAGATAGCTTGCATTTGGCCCATATATGGCTGATCTCAACACCTGTTAACAAGGAAACCCTATTTAAGAAGATGATTTACAATGTAGGATCAGAGGCCTAGCTCTGAGCCTGTAGGATCGAAAATAGATGACTGGAGTTGTCTTAGTCACTCACGAGTCTTAAAGTTAAGGCAGATATAACAAGAAAGTTTAACCGAGGAGAGGAAATCTGGTCTCCATAACAAGGGTAGGAGACTATCAAATTACTGGTGATGTAGGAAAGCACTTAAAAGACAGATTCAGGGCCTCCTTGATGGCACAGGCGGTTGAGCACAGCACTGTGAAGCTGTCTGCAGCCTCTGCAGTATCGGTTCAATTCCTGCAGGCTGCAGAGATGTCCACATGGCGAGGCAGACTTCTCCTGTCTCGCCTGCTGTTCCCCTTAGCAGTGTGTATCGTCAGTCTGCCTGTTCTCTTCCCCACTCTGTCTCTGGTGAATCCTCTCACCCTCCTGCACATCTGGCCTGTACCCCGGTTCTTGTATAAATAAATAAATCTTAAAAAAAAAAAAAAGACAGATTCAGAGACGGGGAGCTACAGAGGGAATTGCTCCACTGAGATTAGCAAGGTAGTGAAGCAAAGAGAGAGCACGTGATGCTCACCTGGTTGGGCCTAGGGCAACTGGAAGGCCGTTCCCCTGCATTTTCAGACCTGCCAAAGAGTAGCCTTGGCCTGAACCCCTCAATCCGTATAGGACAGCCAGGCAGTCACTGAACACCAACTCCTCTCAGAGAAAGAGAGCTCCTAAGAGGACGAAAGTAGAGAAACTGAAGAAATCTTACCCATGCAGTGAAGAAGCACACGTTGGGTGCCATATGATGGGTTTTTTTGGAGTCAGTGGGTTTGAAGTGCAGGGTCCTTGGGTTCACTCTGGAAAAGTTTTGTTACAGAGCAGGGAGAGGGGTACCCCAGACCCTGCAAACCTGCCTATTTTAAATGGGTTCTGCCATCTGCCGCATCAACACAAGACATATGAGACTTTAGTGGGAAGGCATTTTAATACAATTAGGAAACAATACAGGAAAGGCAAAGAAAATAGTTTCTAAATCAAGCACCCAAAGTTACCTGTACACTCATGGGTAAAAGTCCACCCAAGCAGGACTGGCCCAGAGCAAGGCCCCAAAGCCTGCCCCTAGTCTAAAACATGTCCCAGTGGGGACCCACAGAAAAGGGTCAGAAACAACCAGACAAGTCTGGGAGGAAAAGAGCAAAATCAAAATCAAGACAAAATCGCCATTGCCACCTCCCCACAGGTCTCTCACCCACATCTGTGTCACCTAGTTCACGACCAAAAGACAAGCACAGTTTCTTCACGTGTCTCTCAGCAACACGTGCCTCCTCCAGGTGTCCTTCTGGCTCCATCCTGCTTCCTTCCTCCTCAGTCTCCTCTGTAGCTTTTCCTCACTGCTCAGCTCCACCCTCCTTTGGGTGGGTCAGGAAACCTGGAACCTTTCAGTGGCACACATCGAGTTTCCCAAGCGAGTTTCTCCACGAGACAGAGATATTGGTTATATTTAAAGGGCAGGTTTAATAGGGCAAGGGACAGAAGAGTAAAAGACACTTGCATAGACACAAGTGGGCAGAAAGAGCTGTCCCAAGAGGGACAGGTTTGCTGAGAGAGGCCTGCGTGGTTGCAGGCAGGCAGCCTTGAGGAGAGCTGCCTCCTCTGACAGAGGTCAGTGGAGAGAAGTTCCAACAGGTACAGGTCACAGGTAGGCAGAAAGCTGCTGCCCTGCAGAGGGAGAGAGCTGGTGAAAAGAGGCACCTGCAGAGTTACAGGTGGGCAGAGGGATTGCTGCCCCTGGTCCATGCAGAGACTGCACTGATATAGTTGTTTGGGAGGGGCTCACTCCTTGTGAGCCTTAGGTTTGAGCTGATTTTAGGTAACTATGCAGAATCCAAAAGGGACAGGAGATTTCACAATGGGCCCAATCTTTACCCTCAGGAATGTGCTCTGGACACTCCCTGCAACATCTGCTTGGGCCTTATGCCTTGTGATAAGGCACTGGAGTCTAAGGATCTTGATTTCTATAGCTAGATTAATGGTGACTTTAATCCTCTCTACCTCCACCTCCTGGTGAATCAGGTTTTAGTCTTGTGAGGCCTCCTTTCCAGGTTTTTTCACTCTTGTCCTCCATCAATAGTGCTGTGCTTAACCCCTTGTGCCACCAGGGAGGCCCCATGTGTATTAATTTTAAGAAGTAGTTATTCTATCTGTGCAAACACTGAGATATTTTTATTGATTAAATTTACAAGCTGTTTTTACTAATTCCTTTAGATAAAACATGTCTCAAATTTGTATTTTTAAGAGTGACTTGTTGGCTTTAACTTATTTTATGGACCATGAGGTGTACAGGAGAACAGATTAAGATCTTACTTTGTAGTTCGCTTGTTCCTGGACTGCCATCAGAAATCTGAGGTTTGGAATTTAACTCACAAGAGCTGCATTTTCACTCTATAGTAATTGTTTGGGGGAAAGGATGTCCTGAGCAAACTCCATACAGGCTTTGTGGACTCCACCCCCACTCCAGACCAAAGCCATCAAGATCCCTTCACTCAAGCCAACCCACTACACAAGCACATGGGTTGAGGATCCGTGGATATAAGCTCCACATGTGGCCTCTCTTGGGTCCCCTCTTTGTCTTGGGCTCCACCACAAGTCACGTTCCCCACACGTCCCTCAAGGACGGGCTCCTCACCAACTCACCCTCACTCAGCAATGAGCAGGGCATCATCCACAGGTGATTTTAAGAGACTCACTGGCCTTCTGGAGCTTGCTTAGTGCTTAACAGCCACTCAGGGCTTCTCAATCTTAGCACCAGCTTTTGCTTTCTCAGTTGGCTTTTCTCCTCTGCCTGGCTGCAGAGAACTTGGCGAGGGCTTCCTCCCTCAGCCAACTGTGGGCTCTTCTACCAAGGCCCACCGGCTATGCCATTTTATCTCCTGGGGTTTACAAACAATACCATGCATCCCCAGGGTCCCCAAAACTTGACAACCTGCCAAGGTTCCTCCGCCTTCTGGCAGGATGGTCAGTCCAAGTGCATTAGTCCCAAGTCCATAGGCTTCTTCCTTGTGTCAGCACTGGTGAGCTCTGAATCATGGTCCTTTCTTCCCCGACGATTCTGCTACCTCAGGGATCATGGGCTGGTCCTCTCGGGCGTCTCCTCCTCCAGGCGAGGTCTTGTCCTGTAGCTCCCAGACCTTGTCCACCTTTTGCCACCATGACACCTTTAATGTTGTCACAGGCTCTTGGTCTGCTACTGCTCAGTCCCTCCAGAGGTCTTCAGAGGGCTTGTAGGGGCAGGAATGGACACAGAGCAGGTTTTCTGATCCAGCAGATGAGGTAAAGGAGGAGTCAGAGTCCTCAGTGGCTTTTGCAGGTCTTTTATTTAGATTTACCAGGCATATGGCAGGCAGGAGTGCTGGGGGGCTGGGAGGCTGGCAGTCCTCCCAGCCCCCAGCAAGTCTTTATCTGGGCTCTCTCTAGCGTTCTCTTGTGGCCTTGCTTCTCTCTCACTCTCGGCTTCCATTCATTCTTGGCTTCTGCTGGTGTCCCCATGATGCTGCCCTTATAAATTCAGTCTCTCAGCCCAGGTGTACCCACTTCAGGTGCCCACCATCAGGCATGCATTCAGGACCACAGGGTTCTCTCATCTATCCTAATGGCAGGAGGCAGAAAATCCTGATACTTTTACCTTATTCTACAGGGCTCTACACCTGTCTGCTTCAAATCATTCTGCTGATTTACACCAAATGTAGCGGCAGGACTGGCCACCAGGCAGTATCTCTATGATCCAAGCAGACGGGGTGAAGGAGAGTCCTGGGGCCCTCAGTGTCTTCTCAGGCTTTTATTGGGATTTACCAGGTACATGGCAGGCAGGAGTGCTGGGGGGTCAAGAGGCTGGCAGGCCACCCAGCCCCTAGCATGTCTTCACTCGAGCTCTCCAGTGTGGTGGCCTTGTTCTCTGCTCCTCTCGTGGTTCTGCTCTCTCGTGGTTATTCTGGCATCTCAGTGACACCGCCCTTAGAAGCGCAGTCTTAGCGCAGGTGAATCCCATCTACATATGCCCACACCCTACGCCAGGTGCCTGCCATCAGGCATGCATTCAGGACCGGCAAGGATCCATCATCAATCCTAATGGCGGGAGGGCAGAAAAACCTGCCACTTTTTTTACCTTACCCTACACTTAACCCCTTGCACCACTGAGGGTGAGGGCAGTGGTTAGTATTATTGTTGATAAGGAGTTTCCAATCCCATGCAGTCATTCCATACCCATTTTCTATAGCTTCAAAAATTTCTTTTGTAAATGAACTTTGAATACTATTGTCAGAAATAGTTTTTCTAAATTCTTTAAAAACAGCAAATGGAAAACTTTCATGATAGGGACACTGGCCTCCTCCTCAAATAATATTTCTCCCTTCAATTGTCATCCTTCATGAAAACAATTCTATGAGTGGCTCAAAATTTGCTGGAGATGGCGGAGGAGGGAGGAGAGAAGAGGGACTAGTTGGGGCAGGAAGCCCTGGGCCCTTTGGGTGTAAGATCTTTTATCCCCTTGAACGGGTCAGTGCTGATCCCAGAGACTCCACACAGGAAGGGGAGATACTGTCCAGGTCCCGCTGATGGCCTCAGCCACTGCCCTGCCTTCCCCAGGCTTCCAGGTCCAACTCCCTCCTTTTGGGTGCTGAGAACTGTGTTGTCTAAGGATGAGAGGTAATTTATGGAGCTGGCGCTTGTTCTTTGTATCCTGCTTTTAAAAGACTCTGTAATTGTAATTTATGCTGTTTCTCTTCACTTGCAAGTACTTTCCTCATAGTTTAAAAGCAAAAGCAAAACTCAATGACACAAGCAGAGAAAAGGAAAACACCTCCAGGTGAAATACCTAACTTGGCCTCCCCTCAGGCTTGCAAGACCAGCCCTTTGCTGCCTGTGCGCCTCACCAGAATGAAGTAATGTCTTTCACCTGTGACAGGCTTCCCTTTTGTCGGGTTCAAGCTTGGAAAAGTCGCCCCAGTTCCCACACCGGGTTCCTCACACGGGCACCAACTGTCTCCTTAGGATGTGTGGTGGCAGGATTGTTACCGGAACCAACCGTCTCAGCGGTGGGAGCGGCAGGACAGTGATGTCCTTTCCACCTGCTGCTCCACCACAGGCAGATGTGGCAGCTGTGTCTCAGAGCCCAGTAACTGCCCTTTGTAATGGGCCAATCAGGGGTGAGCTCATTGGTGCTAACTGGTCCCATCAGACTTGTGGGTGACAGAGGATAAAAGCCAGGGTTGGAAGGAGCTGAGAAAGGCCCCCCAAGAGAGAAGAGCACAAGGGAGCCCCCAAAGGAAAGAAGACGATGACCAGAGCCCCCAAGAAAGGAGACGAGGACCCCAGCCCTGAGAGAAGAGGACAAGGGAGCCCCTGAAGAAGGAGAGACGACTCCAGCCCATGAGGAAAAGACGGTTCCAGCCTGCGAAGAAAGAAGAAAAGAAGCACCAGCAGCCGCCCTCCAAGGAGGGAGAGAAGCCGAAGGAACCTGTCACGGACTGTCACAGACAAATGTGGCCACAGTCTGGGAGCAGGTCAAGGTCTCCAGCCTGTCCTTCAAAGCCTCCGAGGACACCCATTTTTCTGATTAGCCTGGAGAGTGGGTGTAAGGGCAGGAATGGGCCACTGACCAGGTTTTCTGATCCAGCAGACCGGGTAAAGGAGGAGTCAGAGTCCTCAGTGGTTTTTTGCAGGTCTTTTATTGGGGTTCAGTGGGTACGTGGCAGGCAGGGGGCTGGGGGGCTGGGAGGCTGGCAGTCCTCCCAGCCCCCAGCAAATCTTCACTCTATCTGGGCTCTCTGGCATTCTCTGCTTCTGCTGCTTCTTCTCTGCTTCTCTCTCGGCTTCTCTTTCGGCTTCTGCTGCCGCTGGTCTCCCCGTGACGCCGCCCTTAAAAAGCACAGTCTTAGCCCAGGTGAATCTCATCTACCTATGCCCACACCTACTCCAGGTGCCCACCATCAGGCATTCATTCAGGACCACAGGGTTCCCTCATCTATCCTGATGGCGGGAGGGCAGAAAAGCCTGATTTTTTACCTTACCCTACAGTCCACCCCCTCAGGGTTTTCTGCCATATAATCCACACATACACAACTTTGTTTCTTAGCAAACACAAACAATGCAGCCATGGCCCACAAAAGCAAATATATTGCAATATAACAAAATACAACAGAACACAAATAAGTCCAGGCAGGGCCCCAACCTAGTGCAAAAGACAATTATTGGTACCAGCAGATGAGCCACCAAATCTGCTGCCGAAGGCACTGCTCATACAAGGGAGGGAAACCATTCACGGCATCTACTATAGCACACCAGGAGCTGTCGGGCTTCCTGGCCTTCTCTGGCTGTAGTCTCGGCTACAAGCCACACACAGCATCCCCCCCCAGGATGCACTAGCTCTGGGATTGGCGATTCTATTCTGTTGGGGGTAATCGCCAACCCTCAGGGTTTCCGCTCCAACACTCGGCCTTCATAGCCACCCATGCGACTCGCAGACCCCTGCACTCAGGCCAACCCACTGCACAAGCACATGGGTCAGGGATCCAAACTCTACATGTGGCTTGGGCTCCATCCCAAGCCACGTTCCCCACCTGTCCCCCAAGGACAGGTTCCTCAGCTCCTCACTCTCTCTCAAGAATGAGGAGGGCATCACCCACAGGTGATTTTACGAGACTCACAGGTCTTCAGCATACTCAGGCTGCTTAACAGCCACTCAGGGCTTCCCAAACTTAGCATCAGCACCAGCTTTTGCCTTCTCAGTTGGCTTTTCTCCTCTGCCTGGCTGCTGGGCATACACAGGCTGCTTTTGGCCACCAAGGCCCACTGGCCACCCCCAGATTCCCATCTCCTGGGGTTTACAAACAAAACTGTTTGTAGGGTAAGGTAAAAGGTATCAGGCTTTTCTGCCCTCCTGCCATCAGGATAGATGAGGGAACCCTGTGATCCTGAATGCATGCCTGATGGCTGGCACCTGAAGTGGGTACACCTGTGCTAAGACTGTACTTTTTAAGGGCGGCGTCATGGGGACGCTAGCAGAAGCCGAAAGAGAAGCCAAGAGAGAAGCAGAGAAGAAGCAGCAGAAGCAGAGAACACCAGAGAGCCCAGATAGAGTGAGGATTTGCTGGGGGCTGGGAGGACTACCAGCCTCCCGGCCCCCCAGCACCCCTGCCTGCCATATGCCTGGTGAACCCCAATAAAAGATCTGCAAAAAACCACTGAGGACTCTGACTCCTCCTTTACCCGGTCTTCATGGGATCAGAAAACCTACACTGTGGTCCATTCCTGCCCCTACACTGTTCCACCCCCAGGGTTCCAAAACATATCAACCTGCATCAGCACTGGCAAGCTCTGAATCGTCCTCTCCTCCCCGACGATTCTGCTGCCTCAGGGGTCGTTGGCTGGTCCTTTCAGGTGTCGTTGGCTGGTTTTCTCGGGCATCTCCTTCTCCTCCTCTGGGTGAGGTCTTATCCCGTAGATCCTGGACATTGTCCATCTCCTGGGTCGCCATGATGCCTCCGGCATCGTCACAGGCAGTCTTTTACTCCTTAGTCCCTCCAGGTCTTCGGAGGGCTCCATACCCATCTGCATGGATCATCTTGCCGACTTATACCAATTGTAAGGGCAGGAATGGGCCACTGAGCAGGTTTTCTGATCCCATGCAGACTGGGTAAAGGAGGAGTCAGAGTCCTCAGTGGTTTTTTGCAGGTCTTTTATTGGGGTTCAGTGGGTACGTGGCAGGCAGGGGGGCTGGGGGGCTGGGAGGCTGGCAGTCCTCCCAGCCCCCAGCAAATCTTCACTCTGTCTGGGCTCTCTGGCATTCTCTGCTTCTGCTCTGCTTCTCTCTCAGCTTCTCTTTCGGCTTCTGCTGCCACTGGTCTCCCCGTGACGCCGCCCTTAAAAAGCCCAGTCTCAGCCCAGGTGAATCTCATCTACCTATGCCCACACCCTACTCCAGGTGCCTGCCATCAGGCATTCATTCAGGACCACAGGGTTCCCTCATCTATCCTGATGGCGGGAGGGCAGAAAAGCCTGATTTTTTACCTTACCCTACAGTGGGGTCCACCAGTAAGCTGTTCCGTGCGCCTGTCAGCCTGGTAGAAATCTCGGCTCTGACTGAGTTTTCAGTGTCTCCTCAATGTCAGCTCCTAACATGCTCACGCGTCTGCTTCTTGGAGGTTTTACAGCAGCTGCTCTCTGGACTTGGCCTGGTCAGTCTCTACCAACACCTGCATCGGTTGAGATGCGTCCTGTTCCATTTTTTAATGTCCTCCTCACTCTGAATTGTGTCTTTCAGGAAAGTTGTCTCCTGTGTCAGGGGTTGGGCACCACAGAGCGTGGGGGCATGTTCTGAAGGGCCTGGGGACTTGCTTCTTCCTGGTGCTTCAGCTCTTGGGTGAGCAGCTGCAGCCTCCACCCCAGGGAGGCTTGTCACTGTCTCCCAGCAGCCTTTCTAGGGCTCCTGATGGTCGCCCTGCTCTCTGCTGCTTTACATGGAATCTTTCAGCCAGGATCTTGGAGAAGTCCCTGCCCACACTGTCCAGGCCTCTTGCCCAGGCCTTGAGAGCTGGCTGAGTGGTAAGGAGGCCTCAAGGTGGCCCCTCAGATCCACAGCACAGGCACTTGCCCCTGAGGCCCCTCTGGCAGGTTGTTGAGATACACCCCAGGATCCAGGGTTTGCACATGAGAACCAGTGGAGTAGACCAGGACACTTTTCCTTCTTGGACTGATTTTTTTAATTGGCCCTGGAGTTATAATTACCTTGTTCCCTCACTAGCTTAGTTCCTGTTGTGCTCATTCCTAATCACCCCTAAGACCATTCCAGGGTCAGAATCTCTGTGGACACATCACACACACCAATTATTCTGCCTGCTTCATCCTGGGCAGACCCCTGTCCCCCAGCCTCAGTCCTGCTTCCTGGGGCCTGGGGCCTGCTCACCTTGGCAGGGCTGAAAACCTGGAACTCTCACCTCACCCTTGGCCTCTCTCCTGTCCCCGCTCGCCTGTGGCTGATTTTCCTGTGTCCTGTTCTCTGTGTCCATCATCTTTGTCTCTCCTTTGCCCACCAGTGTCCTTTGCCCACTAGAGGAGGGACGTGGACAGTCACCCTTGAGACCACGAACAGCTGAAGTGAATGTTTGTGCTCCCAGCGCCTCCCTCACCTGGGCCTGACATGGGGTCTGGCTGGATTTCCCTGAGGACGGGGCAGGCCTGGCTCCAAGGTCTTCTGGCCTCCAGGCCTGAGTTGTCTCTTGAGGGCCCCAAGGTCTGTCCATCTCCAGCCTCTTTCTGAAAGTTCCTGGGGCAGGTCATGGTGTGGGGCTGCTCATCCTCTGTAGGAGGAACCCGGGGAGGACACTCAGTGTGCACATTTTATCTGTGAGTGCTCAGGGATTTTCTTGAACATTTTTCATCATTTCTACTGTCCATTCATTGACACATGTGTTATTAATTAGTTGGAATCTCCTGGTCGATAGACAATTTTTCTTGTAGGTCTTCTCTCTACTTGTCATTTCTTTTCCATTTACATTATTTAGTGGAAGTGAGATTTTAATATTCCAATTCATCTACTGAATTATTCATTTTTGTGATTAAATCTCTAAATTTCAAGAACTCTGAGCACATGCAATTTTTATAATTTTTTTTTCTTTTTCTTTTTTGTTTAGTACTAGAAAACAATGAAATTTCCCTATATATGCAAGGGAATCTACATCTAAATGAGTGTCTGAAATCGGTGCGGGGTGAGGGGGTGATGGGGAACAAGGGTGTGTCTCCTGAGCTAAGGTGTAAGATAGGGGTCTGGGACCTCCAGAAGAGAGGAGGGGATCACATGGCAAGGAAAGGGTGGCTCATATGATGAAGACCAGATTTTCTATAATTATGTTTGCCCTGACTTATAGGTAGGTTTCTCGGGTACAAAGCTTGTTTTTGGTAATACCCTAATTTTGGGTTAAACCAGCAAATTTCATACTAGGTAGTTATAGAAGTGGTAACTGTTTCCTAAGATGAACCCCTGATGAAGCTCAGATGGAAATAATTCACATGCCAAAGTGGCCTGTCTTGGGGACACCTTTCTGAACATCTGGGGGAGGCCTGTCCTTCAGTGCTTAATAAATGAGGGGAAGAGCAGATGAGGGTGAGGATGGGGCCAGGACCAGGAGGCAGATTAGGCTACAGGCCTCCTCAATATGGTTGGTCCTGGGGCAGGATGTGGAGGGGGGCTGAGGGCAGAGGGGACAGGCTGTTCTGTGGGGCCAGAGCACGATGTGTCAGGGGTGGAAGTGACAGATGTAGGAAGAAAAAATCTGATTTCCTTATGCTTAATTTTTTTTAATATTTATTTTTTTTTACATCTTTTGATACTATAGACAATAGTGGTTGGGACCTGTTAGTGCTCCTGCTTCTCTGCTTTCACAACAAACACGCTCCTTCCTCCTAGCACGGGGCTCAGGTAAGGTTTACAAATGTCTTTATCACCTTTACTCAGTGTCCATCTCTCCTGACAGTGCAAGCTCCACTTCTCTAGGGTCCTCTCTCTGCTCCCCATTGTATCTGCAGGGGAGGCAGCTTGGGGAGGCAGGAGCCAGCCAGGGAGAGGGATGCTGGGAAGCGAAGGGGAGGCAAAGGCAGAGAACACTTGGGAGATGCTCCCTGGTTTCCTGAGAAGAGCATTTCTCAAAGTGTGGTCTGTGGAGCCCTTGAAGTCACCCAGAACTTTTCATGGGATCCATGATGTACAATTATTTCCAAAACATCACTTAGACACCATTTGCCTTTCACTATTTTAGCATTAGCTGAGGGAAAAATTAGTAAGAGTGGAGCTTATAGTACCACTGCAGAAGCAGTAATTCTTTACCAGCACTTACTTGCAGAGACAAACATTAAAGCCAGTTTCACTTGAAAAGGTTTGGAAAAAGTATTAAATGTTGCCTTCATTATTGCATCATCCTCAACTCCACATTTTAAAATATCTGGTGTGCTGATCTGGAAGGACACACAGAGCACTTCTGCAGCATCCCCAAGCACTGTGTCCCAAGGAAAATATTTGTATGAGATGAATTAGACTCTTTATTTGTGGGCAATACCATCCTTACCTGAAGGGATGAATGACAAAAACTAAGGTTATTTAAATTTGGTTAATTAGCAGACAATTTCCTCAAAATTAATGTCTATTTCTTGAAGAAAATCAACAGTTACAAATGATAGTAATTTTGCCTGATAAAATAAAAGCTCTCAGAGAAAACCAGAATTATGAATAATTGAGTGCATCACTACTTGACAACTTACAGTATGAATTTTTCTTTTGTGATTTAAAAATAAATCATTTTTTGATTATTTGATTCCAGTGTCATTAACACTGAGTATCTATGTAACTTAAGAAACAATGTATCACCTTAAAAGATCATACATTAGCAATATGCAGGAGAGGCCTATGGAAATGTAACAGAATAGGAAATATTCCATGATATTATTTCAACTTTCACTTTGCAAATAACCTTTTAAAACTACCATCCTGTATAGTTTTAATTCAGTATCACAGTGGAATGTTTGCAATTATCTGAAAATACTACTAGCTTCTTCATTCCTCCAGGCTGCTGCTTCTCCCAGCCCAAATCCACTCCTCCCTAAGGTGGGGAAGGGAATTTGGAGCCTCCCCTTTCTGTGGATGTCACCCTGTCACAGCATCATGTCTCCCTCTCACAGGCTCTGTGGGGTGGTGAAGACTTGATGACCCCACACTCACCCCCATTCTCTCTCCCCATTTCCTGGGGGTGTCCAGGGAAGACAATCAGCATCATCCTGCTCCAGTTGCAAAGTCTCCAAGGACCCTCCTGGACTCCTTCTCCCCAGGCCCCTGGATGTGGGTGTGATGCCCCTCACCCTCCTGCTGCTGCTCTGGGGGCCCCTGGCCCTGATGGAGACCCGGGCGGGTGAGTGCGTGTCCAGCTGGACACTGTTGCTCCAGGAGGGAGGAGCAAGGAGCCCCTGCGGGTGCAGGACCCCAGGAAAGGCTCATCTCCCCCCAACCTCTTGTTCCCCTTCAGGCCCCTAGTGTTCTGGCCCCTTCTGTCCCTCCCGCCTGCCCTGAGTGCTCCGGTACCCCAGAGTCTGGGCCCTTCTTGGCCCACAGCCCCTTTTCACTCTCACGGCCCCGCCCCTTTATCCCCTCCAGGCCCATCTCCCTGGCCCTGGGCCCGCGCTGAGAGGAGGGTCAGCCAGGGTCTCCCCTTCCGGCCCCCAGGCTCCCACTCCCTGAGGCTTTTCCACACGGCGATGTCCCGGCCAGGCCTTGGGGAGCCCCACTACATCGCCGTGGGCTACGTGGACGACACACAGTTCGGCCGGTTTGACAGCGACTCTCCCGGCCAGAGTGCGGAGCCGCGGGCGCCCTGGGCGGGGCAGGTGGGGCAGGAGGACCTGGACGAGGAGACTCTGATCCAAAGGAACAACGCACAGTGGTTCAAAGCGCTCCTGAGGGACCTGCGCGGCCGCTACAACCAGAGCGAGGACGGTGAGCTACGCGGAGCGGTGCCAGGGTCAGGTCACCCCCCATTCCCACCATAAGGCCGGGGTGTCCCGGGTCTCAGGGTCCACTGACCCCTTGAGGCTAGTGGATCTGCCAGGCCCCTCCACCGGGAAGAGCCCGGGGATGTTCCTGCCTGAAGTTTCATTTTCAATTTACGTTTATTCAAGGAGGGGAGGGTAGGGGTGCAGGGGGTTGACCTCAGGACTGACAGCAGATGTGGGTGTCAGGGTCTCACACCCTCCAGAGGATGTTTGGCTGTGAAGTGGGGCCAGACCTGAACCTCCTCGGCGGGTATGACCAGTTCGCCTACGAGGGCGCGGATTTCATCTCCCTGAGCGAGGACCTGCGCTCCTGGACCCCCGCGGACTCGGGGGCTCAGATCACCCAGCGCCTGTGGGAGGCGGCGGGCAGGGCCGAGCGCGTCAGGCACAGTGTGCAGAGCAGGTGCCTCCCGTGGCTCCTCAAATTCCTGATTTTGGGGAAGGAGGTGCTGGAGCGCACAGGTAAGAGGGGCCACAAGGCCTCGGACCTCCCCTCTCCTGGCGCCCCTCAGGGGAAATGGAATAATGGACAGAACAGCACCTGCTTTCTGGGCAGAGAGGGAGAGTCCCCCTGGGTTTCATGTTCTGTGCTAGACAGAGACTCGCCCAGAAGACACCACTTTACCAGACGGTTAAGAGTCCAGTCTCTCCGAGGGAGGGAAGGCCATCCTGAAATAACTCTTCCCTGGATCCTTTGACCTGGTAGCAACCCTGGGAACTATGAGTTTCTCTTTCAAGGTCTTATTTTTTGGTCTGAGAACATTTCTGGATCTGATTCCTGCCTTTCTGTGTCATTTATCTTCCACCCAGGTCAGGAGCAAAAAGTCTGTGTTCTCCTACCCTGGGCTCTCACCTGATTATCACAGATTCCCCAGACTAGGCTGGGTTCTGGGTTTTGTGCTTCCTCCCTCCAAACCAATTGTCATGTCCATTCTGAGGATGGTCAGTGAGGCTGCTTCAGTGTCCAGGAAGGAAAAACCCAGAGTGTGAATGCTTTGACCCTTCTCCTCAGATCCCCCAAAGACAGAGGTGACCCTCCACCTCACCTCTGACCATGAGGTCACCCTGAAGTGCTGGGCCCTGGGCTTCTACCCTGCGGAGATCACCCTGACCTGGCGGGATGGGCAAGACCTGATCCAGGACATAGAGCTGGTGGATACCAGGCCTGGGGGGAATGGAACATTCCAGAAGTGGGCAGCTGTGGTGGTGCCTTCTGGAGAGGAGCAGAGATACACGTGCCATGTGCAGCATCAGGGGCTGCTGGAGCCCCGAGTCCTGAGATGGGGTGAGGAGGGGGATGTGGGCACTGAGCTTCTTCTCAGGGGAATTGGGAGCCCTTCTGGAGTCTTTCAGATGAGGCCTGGGGCTCAGGGTCTCCCTTTCCCTTCCAGTGCCCCCTCCTCAGCCCTCCATCCCCACCGCGGGCATCATTGCTGGCCTGGTTCTCCTTGGAGCTGTGCTCACTGGAGCTGTGGTGGCTGCAGCTGTGATGTGGAGGAAGAAGTGCTCAGGTAGGGAAGGGAGTGGGGGATCATGTCCATTTGGGGCTTTCATATCCCAGGGAGAACTTGCCTACGTGATTAATGGGAAGTACCATCCACATACATGTTGCCCAGAGGGCATTTGGTCCAGTCCCCCCTCACCTCCTTTCTTTATGTGGGTAGGTCCCTGGCCTGGAATCCACTCAGGCTGTTGCAGTGGGCCTTCTCGGTGGTAGTGCTGAGACTTAACCCTTAGGACACCAGAGAGGCCCAACACCCACAATTTTTAAAGAGTCAAGTCTTGCAAGAAATTGTTTACTGTTATGTCATTACCATGGATTAAATATTCCCACCATTTCACTGCTTCTGTGGACCTGAGAGGATACAGCAAATTATATGACAACATAGGAGAGTTTCCAAATGGCTGGATTCAACTCATTATTAGTGTATGGTCCACATGCTGGCTTATTTAGGTGCTACATCTTGGTCAATATCTGGACAGTTTCCATCCATGATGGGGATTTTTGTATCTTCAAATCTTAAGGCCATCTATTAAGGGCTCAGCTTACCATACACACCTTTACCTCTTCTTTGACTACAACTGTGGACAATATTTTACACTGTGGGATAGAATTGGAGGCTCATTCAAATATTTCTCCCCTTTGAAGGGAAAGGACCACAGTTATGTGAAGAAGGTGACAGAAGAAAAGCAAAGCAGCCAGCAAGAAATGGTAAAAATGAAAAGTTACTCAATGGAGAGATTACAAAGGCTGAGTAGATTATTGCCCAATTATTAATTTTTTTAAAGATTTTATTTATTTATTTATACAAGTACTGGGTACAGTCAGAAGTGCAGGAGGGTGAGAGAATTCACCAGAGCCAGAGGGGAGAACAAAGAAGGCAGACTGACGAAGTACATTGCTGAGGGGAGCAGCGGGCAGCAGGAGAGGTCTGCGTGCCATGCGGGACTCTTGCCTGGTGGCCAGGAATTGAACCAGCGCTGCAGAGGCTGCGGGCAGCTTCGTAACCCAGCGCTCAACCGCTGTGCCAACCGGGGAGGCCCTTATTAAATATTTTTAATGAGGGAAAATAATCTGCATCCAGCCAGGAGACATAGCAATGGTAGCATTTGAAAGTCCGCATTGAGGGCCCTGCTGAGGGAAGGTCATGCTGAGAGACCAAGAGAAACCAACCTCCTGCGTAAACACCAAGGGTGACCTAAGAGGTGACTGTGTCTTTCCAGCCAGTGAATCTGTAACTTATTTTATCTCAACAATAATTTTTAAAAAGGTGGAAAGAATGTAAATTATTGAGGGGACCAGGTTATGTCCTGCTTTAACTCACCACATTTATTAAGAAAAACTCATTGTGTTTAATAACACCAACGCTCAGCACCATAACAAGGAAACACAAATACAGGATTCAGGTGGTGCCTGGTGTCAGGAGTGAGCTACGTCTTCTGTGCGGGCAATGACCACTTGTAGTACTTTGTTCACGGGGAAGCCTCAGCATGACAGCAGGTCTGATAGAATCTAGTAGTGACTATACAAATGACCCACTTCTTAGCAGGTGAGATACACAGTGTCATCTCCCTGCTACCATGATTCAATCCAGATATGGGATTATTTAACTAAATATTTTGATGATTTTTATTTAAAAGCATTATGTAATAAGTATAGAATTATGTGAATCTAAATATATTTACACAGGGAAACTTGATTGGCTGCTGGATTTTTAACTAAACTGATAAATTGCACTTTTGCTATGTTTCAAAGTTAAAAACCTATACTTTTCTATAAAAGGAAATAATTGCCAAATATTTAGGCTTGTCACTGAAGATTGGTTTGGAATTCATAATCTTTTCTCTGAGTAAGTTGTGGGATTAACAGACCTTTCTAGACAGAGAGTGACATGGTGCAACCTCTTTTTAGAAGCCTGAATCTGGCTGCTGTGCAGAATCAAGAGGTGAAGGTGACCGGAGGGAGGATAAATGTAAGAAACCAGCACAGATTCTAGGATGGAAAATTTGGTAGCTTTATGGGGTGTGATCAGCAAAATAATAGGAAGTCATTGGAGCCGGATATATTTAGAGATGGACTTTACAGTATTTCCTAATGTAACATCTGGGTAGTGAGAAAGAGGGGTCAGGATGCCACCCAACATTTCAGACTGTGAAGTAAAGATGTGCAGGGCCTGTCACTATCCCTGGGTGGATTTCTCACTCATTTGATATAAATATATTACACAGATTTATCAAGTAAAATTTACTAAAGGCATTAATAAATACGTATGAATGTGTATATGTTTGTATATAATAGTATAGTGTGTAACACTGACTCCAGATCCCCGTGGCTTACCCAGCTCTTTCCAGCCCCCTGAGTGGTGAGACATGCAGGCTTTGTTGGTGTGACTGCCCCAGTGGGCACAGCCAGAGACCAGTGGGAGCAGGAGACTGAAAGGGCTGGCAGCAGCAGTGGGGGTTTCCTGCCCTGGCACCTGCGTCTGCACGTGGGGGCTGGTGGGCACAGCTCTAGAGGTGGTGGCAGAGGGTGTTTCCTGCCAGTGGGCAGGCAGCCTTCAGAGTGCCCCTCCCCCAGAACAAGCCAGGTCTAAGCAAAGGAGCCCCTAGGGCTTAGGCTTCCCCTCCCCTACTCACCAGAGGAGCTGATTCTGGGCAGCACCAAGGCCACCCTGCAGTGGGTGCCACAGGACAGCTTTGCTGAGGCCATCTCGCTGGGCTACAAATGATAGCTCAGGGACATCAGCTGGGTTTGAATGGACCCCCACCCACCCTGACAGGATCCAGGAGGCCGCTGCTTGAGGACAGGGCCCAGGCCACCCTGACAGCTGTGCCCACTGCAACCAGCAGCGGGAGTGGCAGTGGGTGACATTGGGTGGGCACTTTACCACCAACCACCATCAGTGTCATGGACAAATGTGGCAGTCAATCTGGCAGCAGAGGCTCTCTGTCCCCCCACACCACCCCAGGGCATGCAGCCCACTAGGGCTACAGCAGCAAAGTCACCTTTGAGATTTGTCATTGCTGCTGACTGTCCGGCACTACTTCCCGGTGCTGTTGCCTCCTTCCCATCCAGCCTGGTGTTCAGACTGTCTGTGCCTGCTGGGGTGTCTCCTCAGAGGGGGCCCCTCTGGGAGCACCTCCCACTGTCACTGTGAGTTGGATCCTGTCCCAGTACTTGCGGCTGTGCCACTGGCTCCAGGCCCTCCCTGACGGGACTATACCACCATACCTGGGCAGCCTTAATTTGGGACTATTGGACACTGCGGACTGTATCTGGGGTGAACAGCTGCCACTGAGGCCTTAGAAACTATTTCCCTGCTCTCCCGTTTGTTAGAGAAACCTCATTGCTATTCCCTGAGCCTGAGTGGTTGCAACTGAGCACACAGATGAGAACCACAGACAGTGCCCTGTGCTCTACCTTAGCTCTGTCCTTCTGAGAGGGGACCAGGGAGGAAGGGCCCATACCTGGTATAGGAACCTGCACACACACAGGCTGCACTCACACGCTACATGACTCATGATCTGTTTTCTTTGAACTGAAGCTCTTGTTTTAAACTGAGATCCTGCCCTGCTGATGCCCCAAAGAGTGCCAGACACTGACACCCTCTGATGTACCAGGGGCAGGACACCCGGGAGACTGACAGCAAGTTCTGGGGCTGATCATGACGGACACCGGGAGTGTCAGCTGTGACTGGCTGTTCTGATGGACGACTTGCTCAGAACATGAGGGTTTGTCAGCACAGAGAGCACCGGGAGACACACAGGAGAGACATGTGGAGAAGCCGCCTTGTTTCTTGGGTTTGGACTTGAACCAGGAACTTAGAGACGTGGAAGGAGATGCCTGGAAGAGACACCGTGAAGGCCTGAGTTGGATCCACCGCCAGAGAGCTACCCACATGGGGCAACTATCTACTCTCGCCTGCTGCTCCCTTTAGCAGTGTATTTCAGTAGATCTCCCTGTTCTGCTCCCCACTCTGTCTCTGGTGAATCCTCTCACCCCCTGTCCCCCACCACTTCTGGCCTATGCCCCAGCTCTTCTACGCATAAATAAATCTAAAAAAATGTTTTCATAAATCCAATAAAGTTACTTTTCCCCTTTTCTTTAATAGACAATTTTAAATACAGGTATTTTATCAAAGCTTTGTCTGGAATCTTGTGTTTTCAGAAACCAGACTGATCTCAGAGCCTACAAGAAAACAATAACCTGGCACTTCTTTTAGGGGTACAAAAGGTCTGTCATGAGGGTAAGAAGTCCCTTGACAGGCCCAGAAACCCCAGATGTCTTGGGAGCCTCGAGAGGGATTTCCCCAAAGATACAGGTACCGCAGGCCACATCTGATGGTGGGAGCTTGGCGTGGTCATGAGCCCTGACTCCTGGCTTTTAGGAGCTCTCAGTCTGAGGGTTCCTATAAGAAGTTCCAACAAAGCAAAATTAAAAGGTCTGCATAATAATTTCTGTTCTGTTGAATTCATACAAACTGACTGTGGCGGTGTAGTGTCTGGGTGAGGCCAGGGACTGATAAGAGTTCTGGGGGCTCAACGTGCTGTATACCAGGAGCACAACTGTCACGGCCTGTTCTGACGGCTGTTTGCTGTGACTGTCTGTGTGTAACTGATTATAGCAAGGCCAGCTGGAGACGAGATGGTGGAACGGGCCCTTCAGGGTGCGATGCCCCCCATTCTCTCAGATCAATGGCCAGCGATCTGAGAAGTGAAAGTGCTTGTAGATTCCATTCCTGGCTCTGCTTATGGTTTTCTGGTGGTGATGGCAGCAGCGCGCAGGCCTATCCCACCAACAGTTGTAGATATTTTCTGTCTGTGCTGTCAGGGGTGTGGTGTGCACGTGCTTCCTCCCTCTCCGCAGGGCTCTCTGCATTATGGCGCCTTCCTGTGCAGCAGCTGTTTAGCGTGCTGGAGCCCCTACTGCCACATTCCCTGTTCTCCTCACTGCAGGGGACAGGGCCACACAGGTATCTCTGACGTGTGTTATGGCGCATTCTGTCCTTGTTTTCTTCCATGGATTTTATGGCTTCTGGTCTTACATCCCAGCCTATTATCCATTTTGAGTTGATTTTTGTGTGAGGTGTGAAAGAGTGGTCTCATTTCATTCTTTTGCACGTGACTGTCCAGCGTCCCCAGCACCATTTATGGAAGAGGCTTTCCCTGTGAACCCCTCATCTTAACCTTGTTAACAACCTTTACTGGGTTGCACATTGGAGAAAGGGGTTTACTTCTTCCCATCAGTAGTTTTTTTTTTTTTTTTAAAGATTTATTTATTTATACAAGAACTGGGCCAGATGCACAGGAGGGTGAGAGGATTCACCAGAGACAAAGCGGGGAACAGAACAGGGAGACTGATGAAATACACTGCTGAGGGGAGCAGCAGGCGAGGTAGGAGAGGTCTGTTGCGCCATGTGGGACCCTCACCGGCTGGGATTGAAACCACGCTGCAGAGGCTGCAGACAGCTTCACAGTGTGGCGCTCAACTGCCTGCGCCACCAGGAGAGGCCCAGTAGTTTTATTTTCAATTCACAATTCATTTTACCTTCTCCTCTGTCTTTTGGCAACCTTAGATATTTATCTGAAACTATTTCAAAAGCACTTGAAACAATTAAAAAGTAAGAGGTATCTGTCCATTAAAGAGGGAAGTAAATGATTAACCCATCAGCATCAGGACAATTTGTATCTGGCAAGACAGTTCAGTGAATGGGGAACAGTGTGTGTTGACAAAGCAGCAAAAATAAACCCTGAGGAGCTGGAGAGGCAGGAGGGGGGTGACTGTCCTTCCTGTAGGGTGTCCAGTGTTCCCCCCAGAGTTGTCCAGGTGCTCTGTACCCCCCTCTTTTTCCTCCCCACATGGACTCAAGGGCAGTATTGGGGGGAGATGAGGTTTCTGGGTGTATCCTCCAGGCATGGTTTTGAGTCCTAGTTTCCCCTCCTAGTCCCCTCTCCCTGGGGTGGATGGAGCTGGGGGCTGGGCTGGGCTGAGAGCTGGGGTGGGCGGGGGTAACTTTCAGTGTTTTGTTGGGAAACTGTTATCCCATCTTCACTTTCTCTCCATGGTGCTGCTCTATTGTGTTCTTTCACACTCAGAGTGTGCTCTACCTTTATGTGGCAGATGGCAAAAGCCATTTAGAGAATACACATTTGGAGGCCCCGGGGTACCCCTCATTCTGCCTGCTGATTGAGGGTGTTATCTCTAATCAGGACTCATTTCCCTTCTCTGCTGCTCTGTCCCACTGGGTCCCTGACACCCTGGGCAGGAATCCCCCCCAGAGTTAGAGAGGAGAAGTATGAAGCCCTCAGCAGGGATCTGACCCGGTTCCTGCTGTGTTTGGGGCAGGACCTTGTCCTTGTCCCTAGCAGGTCAGAGCTGGGGAGGGACTGACCTTCAGGTGAACTGAACAAGCAGACAGAGCAGGACAGGGGCCTTTGGGGTGACCCCGACTCCTTGGGGACAATGTCATGTGTCCTGAGGCTTCTCAGGGACACCTGCTTACACTGAGGGGACAGGGCTACAGGCAGGCTCTGGCCTGTCCTTCATGGGGGCCTGGGTCTGGGCCTCTGTCCTGGGGAGTCACTGGGTATGATGATGGGGAGGGGAGGGCAGTTTGTACCCCGGGCCCAGGTGCTGGGAATGGAGAGGCCTGGTGCTCTGAGCAGAGTGGGTCTGGGGTGTGGGTTTCACGGGGTGGGAAGGGAAGGGAGGATGTTTTTCTCCAATAAACCTCGTGGTCTCTAGCAGTGCAGAGGCTCAGCAGCCCTGAGAAGAGCCAGGTCTGTCCTTCTCTGCTTTTGGTATCAAGGGAATGTTGGGCTCATGAGATGTGATGGCAGCGTTCCCTCTTCCTCTGTGTTTTTTGAAGAGCTGAGAAGTCAGATGTTAGTTCATCTTTAAAAATTTTGTAGAAGTCACTGAAAATGATTAGTCCTGGGCTTTGTTGTTTGGGAAAGTTTTGATCAGTGTTTCAGTGTCTTTGCTTGCAGTTGCTCTGTTCTGAATCTTCCTGATTTAGTCTCAGAAGCTTGTATACCTCTAAGAATTTGTCAGTTTCTTCTAGGTTGAAGTTATTCAATTTATTGACATATAGATATTTAGTATTGTCTTATGACTCACTCTATTCCTAAAATGTCTGTTGTAACTTCTCCACTTTTGTTTCTTATTCTATTTATTAGAGTTTTTTTCTCATTTTTTTCTCCTTGAAGGTGTAGCAAAAGATTTGTGTTTTGTTTATTTTTTTTTTCAACCAAACCAGCTTTTGGTTTCATTGATATTCTTGGTTTGTCTTTGATTTCTGTGTCATTTATTTCTGCTTTAATTTTTTTCCTTCCATTCTCTTTTGGTTTCATTTGTTATTTCTAGCTGTTTTAAGTGTAAGGTTAGATTCTTTACTTGAACTCTGTCTTGCTTCTGGTGTGGCCTGTATTGCTTTATATTCACCTCTTAGTACTGCTTTTGCTGTGCCCCATGGATAGGTTATTATTTGTCTCAAGGTATTTTTAAATTTCTTGGTTATTTTCCTCCTTAACCCAATAGTCATTCGGTAGTATGTTCAGTCATTATGAATTTATTGACATTTGTTTTGTGACCTACCAAGTGGTTTATTCTGATAACTATGCCATGAGCAATTGAGAAGTCTGTGGAGTGCAGTGCCCTGTAGATATTCATAATGCCTCACTTAGAGCAACAGTTTCCTTGTGGATTTTCTATCAGGTGGGTGTGTCCTTGATGAAAGTGGGGCACTGAGTTTCTTCACCACTACTGTGTTGCTGCCAATATCTATTTTCAGGTGTGTTACTAGTTGCCTTATATGTTTTCCTGATCCTTTGTTTGGTGCATGTATATTGATGAGTGTTATGTCTTCCTGATGTAGGATTCCTTAATCATATGATGTCCATCCCTGTCTCTTGTTACCTTTTTTAGCTGGAAGTTGATTTTATCTTATATGGCAGCCCCTGTAATTTTGGGGGTGCCCAAATCACTTGTGTTTTTAGCCAAGAACTTTTTCAAGTTTATTCTCTTTGTTTACCTTAGTAGCTCCAATGGGTCTCCTGAAGACAGGAGAAAGTTGGGCTTTGTTTTTTGGTCCAACCAGCCACTCTATGCCTTTTTTATCTGTCAGCTCAGTCCATTTACATAAAAGGTGACTATTGATACATGATGATTTTACTGTCCTTTTGTCTTTAGTTACTATCCAGCCAAGAAGTGTGTGGTATCTGGAGAGGGTGGTGATGGCTTCTGAGTCACTGCCTTCTAGTTCCCTTGCTCAGTCGACAGAGTGGTGTCAGGCAGCAGGCCCTGACTCCATAGCCAGGTGGCTGGGTTTCAGACCTGGGCACTGCCATAACCCCCCAGTCTCCATGTCCTTGTTTCTGAAAGGGAATGGGGGAGGGGTGTTAGGACAGTATCAATTCCCAATTCACAGACTGCTGGGGAGGAATCTCCAAGGTCACACAGAGAAAGTAACTGCTGAGGTCATGCAGGCCTTCCATCGGCTCCCTGAGCCACTTCTGTTCCCGTGCCCACATCTGGCTTTCAAGACCCAGCTCTCATGTCCCCTTCCTGCTGAGGGGGACATGGCTCTGCCCTTGGCCCCCTCTTAGGCAGCTACTGCTGCCCTTCTCTCCTCACACACCCCAGGCTACAGGTCCTCGTGAGTGGGGTCACATGGTTCTCTGTGACCCCAGTACCCAGTGGAGTATGTTCCTGGGCACCAGCATGCATTGGGCTAGGGGACCCCAAATGCCCTACTGCAGGTCTGTGTCGGCAGAGTCACCTGGGGTGTGTTTAGAGAGAAGTTCCCAGGCCTGTCCCCAGAGGCAGAGAGTGGGCTCCGGCTGCCCAGGGCTGGGGAGGGGGAGGTGGGGTGGTACCCATGGGCCCAGGCCCAGTAAACAAGGTTGTTGTGGTGATGGAGATGTTCTCAAGATAGAGTATGGGAGGGTTGCCCTGCTCTGTGCTTACCAAAAGGACATGAAAGGTGAGCCTTTAACAGGGACTTGATGGTCATTAAATTATATCTCAATAAATTTGCTTTAAAAATATATTAAAAAATGGGTCTACAAGTTTCCCTATGTCTGTCCTCCACTGTATCCACATCCAGGGCTTGTGGGGCAGGAAACTGCCTCAGCCCACGAGGAGCTGAGCACAGACAGCTTCACTGCACAGATGCTCTCAAGGAGCCTCCTCTGTGTGGCCCTGCGTCACATGATGAGATGCTGACCTTACGCTGCTTCTGTGATGGGAGAGAGTTTTAGGGGCCTTGAGTGGGAGGCAGCTTATTTTTCATGTGGGCAGAATGGAAATAATGAGTGTCCGGAAGGTCTACTGTGTTAGTTTTCAATTTTCCACCAGTTCTGTGATACACAGGAGGGGAGACAGTTCCCCCTGTGAGTGTGTCTGACTTGCTGGCTCTTCCTCATGAGGAGAATGAAGCAGAAGGGACGCACCACATCACAGAGTCAGGCTCACATGGGCTGAGACTTCCCGCCCGGGCTCCCCACCTGGTCACTTTCTGGGGTGACTCCCTGCCTACGGTGGACGCTCAGCTAAGGGGACACCCACAGGACAAGGACCTGAGGGTTTTCTCCAGGAGCCACATGCATGAGCTCTGAGGCAGGTCCTTCCACGCTGATCACGGCCGTTCAGATCCGCCAACATCTCATCCCCATCGCAGCCTCGTGGGACCTGGAGCTGGAGCCTCTGAGTGAGGCCCATCCTGCCGCCTCCCCCTCAGGGACTGTGGAGACGCCAGATCTTTGTTTTAGATGCAAAGTAGGAAGTTATTTTGTGCAAACCATCAAAAAAGTAAGGCGATAAAGCGATCAGTCGCTGTTCCCCACAAGAAACAGTTGCGCTAGAGTAACTCACATGACACTCAAGGTCCTGATAGAGGAAAATGCCACATCCCCTGAAAGTGTCCTTAAAAATAAACATGATTTTAAAAAAAAAAATATTTCTAGTGCTTTTAGATTCCAATTAATTTCTCTGTTCATTTATTTTTCACATCATCTCCAGAGCGGTGTCTGCAGGGTCCCGGCACAGAGGGGCTGTCCGCAGTCTGGAGCTGTGAGCAGGGCTGACTCTGGCCCACTTGCAGGCAGGGAGGCCCTGGAACCCCAGAATCAGCCCCCAGGGATGGTCCTCCAGGGTGGCACAGGCCTTGCTCTGCTCTCATCTTTGGTCCCTGCACCCCCCTGACACCCCAGCATTGGGGAACTGAGGGGGGATGTTCTGAATAAGGAGGGGGACTCCCCTTAACAATCTGTCTCCCCCATCTCTCTGCCATCCCCCACATCAAGACAAAACATGTAAGACCTTTAATGGAAAGGAACTTTAATACAGTTAGTGTGCAACAAAGAAAAAGGAAAGAAAAAAGTTTCCAGGTCTAGCACCCAATGTCACCATCCCCTCATGGGTAAATATTCAGCCAAACAGGGTTGGCCTAAAGCAGGGCCTGAAACCTTCCATGAGTCTAAAGCACTTCCTGGTGGGACCCATAGAAAACAGGTGGACTGGGTTGAAAAGTCTGGAAGGAAAAGAGCAAAATCAAGATAGAAGCTGCCATTGTCACCTCCACATGGATTTCTCACCCACGTCTGTGTCACCCAGTCCAAGGCCAAGAAGCAAGTGCAGCTTCTTTATGTGTCTTTGCTCCATGTGCCTCCCCCAGGTCTCCTTCTGACTCCATCCTGCTTCCTTCCTCCTCAGCCTCCTCTCCAGCTTCTCTCCCTGATCAGCTCCACCCTCCTTGGGTGGGACAGGGAAGCTGAACCCTCCCCTGGGGGCTCCCCTGTTACAGTCCTCTCCGTCACCAGCATGTGCGTGTGTGTGGGTGACACCAGCCCTGCAAGGACGGGCAAGGCCCCGGATGTGCGCAGTTCCCTGGGCAGTCACAGGCCAGCACTGCTGCATCCCCCAGGTGAGACAGACGCTCCAGCCCCCCAGTGAGAGCCCGTGTCACCCACATAGACCTTCCCCCAACATTGTCCCCCATGCTGCCCCTTCCCTGCCCGGTCCTCTCTGGCTCCCCACTGCACCCCTTTCCACCTCTGTCCCCTAAAGTCCCCATTTCCATCCTCTGCTCTCTTTTCCAGGAGCCTCCCCATCCTCCTAGCCAGTGCCCTGGGGGCTCTCCTAGGCCCCTCCCCTCATCCAAGGATGGAGAATGTCAGGTGATTCCCAGGAGGAGGGGCTTTCGTCCTTGGAAGCAGAAGCAGAAACAAATTACAGGGACCCTGGAATCTAAGTTTCCATACCAAGAGACTGAGGCAACCTATATGGGTATTTGCCCAGAACCTAGGAACCAATTTTGTCCTGGAGACCAAAATTAAGGACACTTAAACTGACACAGGACTTGGGCGCCCCCTTTTGTGCAGATCCTTGTCCTGCCTCTGGGAGCCCGGGGAGCCTGGGGAGGGCCTGGCTGAGCAGAAGAAAGGGCAGCTCTGGGCTCCTGTGCTCAGCCCTGTGGCCACACGGGGGCGCTGCCGCGCTGTTCCGGATTCTGGTGGAGCCGCCAGGACGGGGCGGGGGCTGAGGTGGGCAGAGTTGGGGGTGTTGGAGGGCGGCGTCCCGGGGGTGAGATGCTCTGTGAGGAGTCAGAGAAGCAGGGCTCAGAGGAGAGGAGACTCCGGAGCCTGCCCTGGCTGTGAGGTTTCCAGCTTTTCTCCCCAGAACTCCTCTTTCAGTCCCTTGAAAGCAATACCTGGGAAAACTGGGAAGTTCATCATTTTCCCTTCTACAACCTATAACCATGTTGAGGGTTATTTTTTAAAATGTTATTTCAATTTAAAAATTAATGTCAAACAACATTTTAAAAAATACTGTTAGATTTACAGAAAAGTAGCAAAGGCAGTAGAGTTCTTATATAACCCACTTCATTTCCAAACTTAACATCGCACGTGACCACAGTGCACTTGAGCAGCTAAGAAAGCAATACTGAGGCATTTTCACTAAACTCTGTGCTGTATTTGGATTTTATTAATTTTCCTAATGTTCTTTTCATGCTCTGACATCCCACCCAGGGACACCACATGAAGTTCCAACCACGTCTCCTTAGTGCCTCTGGCTGACAGTTTCTCAAACATTCCTCTTCTGATGACACCTGTGAGCAGAGTTGCTCAGGCACAATGGCCTCCATTTGAGGCTGGTCTCCATGCACACATCAGGTGCACACACATTCACCTTCATTTTCTTTTTGTTTGTTATTATTGTCTTTGGAAGGAAGTCCCTATGGGCAGCGCACACTTAGTGGGGGTTCTGCTATAAACATTTACTTCCATGCAGGGTGTTTGGTTTGGTTTTCTGTTTGTTGTTTTACAAATAATGAGTTTTCAGATTAGTTGGGTAAATAGCAGGGACAGTGCTTGCTGGACTGTATGGTTGGTCTGTGTTTGGCTTTAAAAGAAATGTCCTGTCCTTCCTAGTGATTGGGTCGTCCAGTCCTGCCAGCAGTGGATCATCCAATCCTGTCAGCACTTGGTGTTGCCCATTTTAGGGGGACCTTTGCCTTCTAATAAGCGTGTAGTGGTATCACTGTTGTTTTTAGTCTGTCTTTCCCTAAGAACCTGTGATCTCGAGGATCACAGTTATTTGACATCTGTATCCTGCATTGGTGAAGTCTTTTGTCCTTTTTTGCATTGGATCAATTTTTTTCTTATTGTCGAGTTGTAAGACTTCATTTATCGTATAAATTCTAGATACAAGTCCTTTATCAGATACATGATTTGATTTGCAATCATTTCTCCCACTCTGTGTCTTACACTCTTGTACTTATACAATAGTAAACACTAGTGACTAGATACAGGCATAGATATATTTTTTCTGGAAAGAGAAATGATAAATTGCTAACTGGTTTTGAGCAGATGACCTGTCTCACTGGAGGGCTGTGGTGTGATATAAATTTTGAGTATACAATTTTCTTTAGTGCTCATGAAATAATACTTTCAAAATTAAATCCTACTAAAATCCCTTCAACTGCATCATGTCCTAATAACATGCTAAGCCCAGAGCGGCACGTCTGTCACATGAAGAACCTGCTCATCATTATCTCTCACTGCTGGTGGCTGCACGTTGGGTTCACTCTTGGCAGTGTCCAGGCTGTGGGTTTTAGACAAATGCACAATGACGTGGATACCATAGTGTGTCCTACACAGTAGACTCACTGCCCTCGATATCTTCTGTTCTCCAAGAAACAGAAGCAAAGATAGAACAGTGGGGACACATCAAACTGCAAGCTCCTGCCCAGCGAAGGACACTGTCATTAAATGTAAAAACACCCTATGGGATGGGAGAAATAATTTTCATATCATACATTCAGGATGTAACAATAATACATATAACTCAACAACCAGAAAACAACCCAATCAAACATGGGGAGAGGAGCTAAGTGGACACTTCTCCAAAGAAGATACAGATGGCCATAGTTATATGGAAAATGCTCCCATCACACGTCATCAGGGGATGCAGATCAGAACAGATAAAATCTAACCTGCCCTTGGAGTCTGGCTGCAGAATTGAGGCTACCAGAGGGGATGAGGATGGGGAACAAAAGGAGTAGGAAGATCTGGGTGCACTGGTGGTGGGTGTGGTAAAGGAACGTGCCTCTGAAGAGGTGAGTCTCCAACTTTGAGTCATATACAGTGTGTAAACGAGTGTTACTTCAAAAAATACAGTAATAAAAAAAACTATTTTAAACCAAGAGAAAAAAATAACTTGTCTTCTCCATCCATCACTGACCTCAGGACTTTGCCTTCAACTCCTCACTGTCATGCAGGGTGAGGGGCTGGTTTCCCACAAGGTCAGAGGCAGGAGGTGCAGGGACTCCTGGGGCTGCTCAGACCCCACTGAGTAGAGACACTGCAGAGAGGGCGACTCTGAGGGGACCAGAGACAGAGGGTCAGAGTAACCCCAGTGCTGAGTGAGGATCTGGTTCCCAAGGAGAGGGGAGTGTGTTGTGTGTGCGTACGTGTGTGTGTGTGTGTCAGGAGAGACAGGGCACACAGCATAAGGCAAAGGCAATTGCACATCAAGCTCCAGCATAAATGAATTCAAATCCCACAGAGTGAAGAGTGTCAGGCAACACCCCAGTAAGTACAGTTCCGTGGAGAAGCAGGTTGGAGCAGGACTTGAGGCAGCAGAGGATCTGGAGACAGGAGGGAGTTGGGGACTATTCTCATGGTTAGATGTAAGGAGCCTGGGTGGGACCCTGCTGGGATGTGGGGACAGGCCCCCTGACAGCTCCCTCTCTCCTCCTTTAATGCTCATTCCAAGCTCATCTCCTTTGGAGTCAGGGAGCTCCAGCCTGGCAGCCCCTCTGTTTCCCAGGAGGTCACTGCCTCCATGGGCTGCAGCTACTTTCTCTCTAGACCAGAGCTGGAGGGAGTCCCACAGGGGGAGGGGGGAGTGTGTGCCCTGCTGGCCTGGCCCAGGGGCAGGATTAGCCCAGGTCACCCCAGTTCCTGAGCTGAGCCTTTGTCCACAGTCCAGGAAGGGAGGGGGAGATGGAGCAGGGTCTACCTCAGCTCCTGGAGGAAGGGAAAATGTTAGAGTGGGTGAAATGATTGTTTTTCATTTCTGGGATTCTCCCATCTCCCCAGGGTCACCCTCCGTGTGCAGCAGGGAGAGGATCTCAGATAAACCCAGGCTGGTTCCCCCACCTCCCTCCCTTCCTTACTCACCCTGTGCTCAGGATGACTGTCCTGGTCCACACAGAAGAGGAGGCAGAAGAAGAGTGTTGTTACCACATTAGCCACCAGGATTGGAGGTGTCTTCTTTTTTATTGTAAAAGTTGTATTAATTTTTGTGGTTATAATGATGTAAAATAGAAAATTGTGGGGAAGGGAGAAAATGTTAACCCAAGCAAGCAATAAAAGCAGGGCAAAAAGGCAAAAATGAAACAAAATGAACATTTTGCCTCCACCCCCCACCCCCTGCTGTGGCAGCTGCAGTGAGGAAGGTTCTCAGAGCTGAGGGGGCTGAGACCTCACTGTGGTCAAATCCCCTGGAAACATCCAGAGTGAGGGTTGGGTCCTCTTAGTGAGGGCGCTGACTACCTGCCCAGGCAGCCATATGTGATTAAGTTGAATTTAAAAATTCTCCTGCTGTTGCTCTTGAGATGGAGGGAGACGAGGGGAGAGAGGAGGTGATGACAGAGGCTGGGCCCGAGACTGCTGCAGACATGACCAGGTCCTGACCTCTGGGTTCAAACAGAATAAATATAAATCTTCACAGAATCGCCCTTGAAATATCTGAAATCTTTGTGTTCTTAAGGAGGGTAAATGCCACCCATAGACATGGTTTTCAGCATGTGTTTGATGGAATTGTCCTAACTAGACATTATCCGAACAAGAGTTCTCCTGAGCCGCTTTTTGTGTAACTGTTAATTTCTTAACTCAAATGACATGTATTGGGGTGCCACCTGCCATCACTGGGCTCAAAGTGAGCCGTCCCAGGGCTCTGTGTGTCTGTAACTCAGGGTCTAGCTGGAGATGGGCCCGGGGATCACAGAGCGAGGGGCCCTGACCTGGGAGCCGCTGGGCCTCCTCCCTGAGGAGGTGACAGGTGACCTGAGCCCCAGGGGGAGCAGGAGGTGACAGGGAGTTGAGTCACCCTGAGGAGACAGGGTGAGGGTCCTGGGTGTTGGGGGCAGGGCAGGTCCAGGGCTGGGCACGGGCAGGAGCTGGAGCCCCTGCAGCGGGTTCTGAGGGGCGTGGGCTTCGCCCTGGGCCTGGACTCCAGCCTGTCCCCACAGCACGCAGGTGGGACCCGCACAGGGATTCCCCTCCGAGAGCCTCAGTTTCCTTAACCTGTTTATGGTGAGGTCAGGGACGTGGTGAGGATGGTGAGCTGATGCCTGTGAGTTTCAGCTCAGGGCCTGGCACATCGTGGGCGCTCAGCCCCTGTCTGCTCTCCTGGCTGCAGGGAAAGGGGGTGGGGGAGAAAGTGGAGGTGATGCCAGGCCCTGTGAGCCCTCCCTGCCTGGTGTGGGGAGCAGAGAAGGCAGGTGAGGGTCCATGTTGGGAAAGGCCTGGGGTGCCGTGGGGAGCACAGACTGGAGAGGATAAGAGTGTGCGGGGCAGGGAGGAGGCTCCTGCAGCCTGACCAGGGCAGATGTGGCCACCTCCACCCTGAGCGTCTCCTCTGCCCTCTGTTGTTCCCCCTCCTCACCCACCTTGTGGGACAGTCATAACCTCGGGGCCACGACTGGTCCTATTGGAGGAGGTGACCTGCAGCGTCTGCCTGGAGACAGGGCCCTGGGGAACATCTCCTGTGGCCACAGCTCTGCCAGGCCTGTCACAGCTGAGTCACCCTCAGACCTACTGAGGGGCCACGTGTTGTCCACGATGCAGGAGCCACCCAGGAGGGGACAGCAGCCCCAGTGGGTTTGTCCTCTGGGGACAGATTGTCCTCAGGAGGCAGAACTGGACAGTGGTCATTCTCCAGTAGCTACATCAATGAGGATCCCTGCAACCTGGTGCACTCACTGGGGTGTGAGCGGCTTTGCTAAGGCTGCTTCAGCAGCAAGGTTTGACGCAAGTCACAGGGTGAGAGGCCCATGGCATGCCAGGCCCCAAGCTCAGCATGTAGCCTGTGGGCATCCCTGAGCTCTGGCAGAGATGACCTGGGCTGTGCTGTGGCAGGTGGGAGATCGGCCTGGTGGGCTGTGATAGAGGGGTGCCTGCTCTGGCTGCTCAGGTGAGTATCTGGCCCTGCTGAAGCCCACTCCCACTGTGATCCCTGATGCTGGGTGTAAAGGAGACCTTACTATGGGTAGCCTGTGGACCCATCAGATGGGCTCTGAGTGACAGCAGCCTATATTCCGGTGTGAGACTACCTGACCTCAGGCATCTGGACACACTGGCAGGTGTTTCATTTATGAATACAGTGACAGAATTGTAAATGGACCAATCAGATTCAAGCTCTCATGGGTGCCATTCAAGGTTTATGAGACCATTTGGGCCTCCAAATGGACCAATCCAATGGAGATAAATTGGCACCAACAAAATGGCTGGGATTATAAAGGGGCCAGTCAGGCTCAAATTGAGGCCTCCAGAAGAGGATACAAGCCAGAGCAGCAGCCTGCCTGAGCCACGTGACAGATGGCTGCAGGTCAGATTTATAAGTACTTCTAGAAAGATCTTTGTCAAGACCTCCGCAGACTTCGAGACCTCAATATACCTTTGGGACATTTCCCGAGACCTCATCATCACACCTGCCTCAGGCCCTGCCTCTAACATTGCCTGCAGAGAGCACTGTCAGCTGTCCCTGGTGTTGCTGTTTGTTGGTGGCTTCTGCCCAGCCTCTCTAAGGCTGTTTGCTGTTGGTACAAATGGCATCTCTACAAGCTGTGACATTTTCTTTCATGTAAAGATCTTAAGAAATGAAAGTGGGGAGGAAGAAGACAAAGTAAATACACTAGAGATAATTAAAAACAGAGAATTCATTGCTAGCACTTCTGTCCAAAGGAACATTAAAGGATTTCTTCTAGGCCGAGGGAAATAACACTAGGTAATAACTCACACATTAGAGCAATAACTAACAACAGAGACACACAGAATCTCTTTTTGGTAGACTTGTCTTAATTTATTGAATAGAAATGATTACTTAATTTTTTATTATAAAGTTTTATTTGGCTAAAATGTATTTTGGTTTAATATATATATTACAGTAATAACATTAAGGTGACTAATTAGAACTATATTGCTGTAAATTTCCTACATGTTATGGGATGTAGTTCAATTAAGTAGATTTTGAAAAATTAAAAATGCAGATTTAAATACTTACAACAATTGAAAGTACTAAAATAAAAATATTTAAAGTCACATGAAGAATTAATTTCAGAGAAAAAAAAATTGTTTGAATCAAAGAAAGGTAGAAAAAGATGAAATGGAATAAAAAAGATGTTTGACAATTAAAAAATAAATATCAGAATGATAGACTCAATTCTGACCATATCAAAAATCATGTTAAAAATAAATTAACTAAAATTCCAATCAAAAGTCTGAGATTCTTAGATTGGATAATATCAAGGAGACTTGTACTCTCCATGTGCTAGAAAGACTTTCTATACAAACAAAAATAGTTAAAAGTGAAGGGGTGAAAGGACATGCCAAGGAAATAGAAAGTAGAGCCACAAACCCTTACTTTCATTGCAGGAGGTGGCAGGAGCGAGGCCTGAGGGACCCAGACAGCAGGTCCCTGCCTCTCTGTCCAGGAGGGAGAAGAGACAGGACCCCAGGCCTGGGCTCCCAGGGCTAGGGAGGGGGAAGGGCCACCCTCCAGACTCCAAAGGTGGGTGGTCTCACCCTGGGCAGGAGGGTCCATCCTTGGCATCTTGGGTATGGAGTGCAGACACCTGGCCCTGGAGGCGGAACACATTTTGTTCTGGGAAAAATTAGTCAGTAACCTAGGACCCGACTCCTGGCTGATCTGTGGCCACCTCAGACCCCACACTCCTCCCACCCCCTGCCCTCTGTGCTCTAGAACATGGATTCCAAGGCCTGGGCTACTCCTCCTGGTGCAGGGAGTCCTGGTGCCTGGAAGGTGTCCAGGGGCTGAGGGCTGTGAGCTGAGATGGACTCAGACTGGGCTGTGAGGTACCAGCACAGGGAGAGGCTCTGGAATCTGGGGTCAGGGCCCAGGACTGCCCCTGCAGGTGGCACAGGCCTTGTGTGCCCCCTCTCTGGGCTCCTTGCTTCTCCCTGTCACCTCATCATAAAGGGGGCCTGCTCTGGAAGAGGGGAATCCCTTCATCACCACTCCCCTCTTCCTTTCCCATCTTCACCTTGACCATGAGTCACCCCACACCTGCAATGCGGAGATGCCTTTAACTTCAGTACAGTTACCCCGTCAGCTACAGAAACAGAACCAGCAGATCCTGCACCCCCACACTCACGTCCCCCAGGGAGTCACTGCTGGATGATAACACAGACTCTACAGCCACAGCCTCTGGGCCTCCCACCACACAGACCACCCCTCCCAACCAGTGTCCCCTGAGCTGACCCTTCCCTGCCCCCATCCTCTCTGGGTCCTCCTCCCCTCCTTCTGGCCTCCCTCCTCTAAAGTCCCTATTTCCTCCCTTTCTGCACCCCTCCAGGAGACACCTCTCTTGCCAGCCCGTGACCTCTTCCCTCCTTCAGTACATCCTAGGGGTGAAGAGTTTAGAGCTGATTCCCTGGGGAAGGAGCTTCAACCCTGGAGTCAGCAAGGAAACAAGCGACCCTGGGTCAGGGTCTCATCCCAGGAAACTGCGGAGACTTGGTGTGTTTGTGGGGCCCACCTTGGTCCTTGCATCCAGCTGTTATTGCCTGGAGACCTGCTCCTCCCTGAAACAAAGTCTGTGGTTACTTGTGTAGAGGGACCGTCATGTCAGCATGTGTTTGGGGAAACAATTCAGACACTGAATTTGAATCTAGATGGAGGTTCCCCCTTGTGTGCACAGCTCTGTCCCTCTGGGAGCCCCAGGAAGACCTGGGAGATCACAGGGTTCTCGCCCTCTGTCCTCAGCCCCGTGGCCACGCGGGGGCGCTGCGGCGCTGTCCTAGTCTGGCAGCCAGGGGAGAGGCTGGGTGTGTGTGACTCAGGCTGAGAGGGTGAGCTGGGGCTGAGCATCCCTGGGGGGAGGGGGTGAGATGCCCTGTGAGCCGCCCTGGCACCAGGCTGGGGTGGGGGAGTGGGGGGGAGGAGAGGAGGCTCTGGAGCTGCCTGTGTCTGAGGCGCCATCTTCTGTCCCCACAGCCTCTCTCTGCAGCCCCTTGATGACCACACCCTGGAGACTGCAAAGCAGATGCTTTTCCCTTCAGCTCCCTGTGCCTTTCCTGAGGGCTATTTGAATTTTTAATTTTTTTTAATTTTTTTTTTAAAGATTTATTTATTTATTTATACAAGCACTGGGTACAGTCAGAAGCGCGGGAGAGTGAGAGAATTCACCAGAGCCAGAGCGGGAGGCAGAGCAGGCAGAAGGACCGAAGTACACTGCTGAGGGGAGCAGCGGGCGGCAGGAGAGGTCTGTGCGCCATGTGGGACCCTCCTCTGGTGGCCGGGGAGCAGCCGGGGATCGAACCGGCGCTGCAGAGGCTGCGGGCAGCTTCGCAACCCAGCGCTCAACCGCTGCACCACCGGGAAGGCCCTATTTTAATTTTTTTTAATTGAAATAACACCGATTTACAGTACTGTGTGAGATTTAAGGGAATAATTGCACATCTCTTCGATGTGAAATTACCAAAGCAGATACTTTTCTCTTCCACTCCCTGTCCCTTTGCTGAGGGCTGTTTTTCACATTTCAGCAGTCACGGTGATTTACAATTCATGTAGGGAACAGGCTCCCATCTCTTCAGAGGTAGTGACCACACCCCCCCCCCCAGCACCCAGAGTCCTTCCTCAGATCCATTGTGCCCCCCACATTCTCTCTCACCCTCCCTCCCCCTCTAGTAGCCTCATTTCCCCAGTCATGTGTCTAGGGTTTGTTTGGTTTTTTTTAACCTGACCTTTTTTTTGTTTGTTTCTCTATATTTTGTATACGAGCAAAATGGTCTGATACATGTCTTTTTTTCTTTTGACTTATTTCACTTAGCTTAATCTCCTCCAGTTCCATCCATGGTATTGCAATTGAAAGATTTCATCCTTTTTTTTATGGCTGAGTAATATCTCATTGAGTATATATACCACATGTTCTTTTTTTTTTTTTTTAAAGATTTATTTTATTTATTTATACAAGCACTGGGTACAGTCAGAAGCGCGGGAGGGTGAGAGAATTCACCAGAGCCAGAGCGGGGAGCAGAGCAGGCAGAAGGACCGAAGTACACTGCTGAGGGGAGCAGCGGGCGGCAGGAGAGGTCTGCGCGCCATGTGGGACCCTCCTCCGGTGGCCGGGGAGCAGCCGGGGATCGAACTGGCGCCGCAGAGGCAGCGGGCAGCTTCGCAACCCAGCGTTCAACCGCTGCGCCACCGGAGAGGCCCCCACTCTCTGCTGTTGGGCACGAAGATTGTTTCCATGACTCAGCTGCTGGATAGGGAGCTGCGGTGAGCACAGGATGCGTGTCTCCCTGCAAGGTAGTGCTTTTGTGCTCTTTGAAAAAATACCAAATGAAGGAATTGCTGGGTTACATGGTACATTATTTTTATTGTTTTGAGAAACCTTCACATTATTTTTCACAGGATCTGGAAAGGTCCACGTTCATGAGGGTTATTCTTTTAAATAAACATTATTATTTTAGGATTGTTTGTAATTCATGGAAAACTTATAAAATTGATACAGAGTTTCTGTCGTTCCCTCACACATTTCCCCTGTTGTTAACATTTTATATCACTACCTTACTGCACAGCTAATGAGAAAATGTTGATATGTTATTCATAAACTCCATGCTTATTTGTGTGTCATTAGCTTTTCTTCTTTCTGTCCCAGGACCCCATCCTGATATCACAGAACCCAGCATGTTTCCTAAGGCTGCTCTGGCTGAGTCAGTGTTTTGCAACCAGCTCAGGCCAGGTAGGTTCATTGTTGGTTCTCCCAGACGAAAAGGTAATTTTGGAGGCTTTGATAGATGTATACAGGACTTTACTGCTGGATCAGGGACAGGCCAGCTTTCTCTCCCAGTGTTTCTCTGTGTCCTGTCTCTGGAGTTCGTCTCATGTTGTCTCGCCCTGGAGCTGCTCATAGCTGTTGTCTTGCCTCAGCGTGACTCTGCCCTTTATCCTTGGCCTCTCGGCACAGCTGCCCACACTTCCACAGGTACCCCTGCTGCCTGGGCCAGGTGTCCATGAGTGGTTTGGATGGGGCCTCCTCCCTAACAGTAGGAGGGCGGAAAAAAGTCTGACCTTAAACTCATTTACTCTACCATCAGTCTCAGATTCTCCTGGGTTTTGATGACCTGGACATTTAGGGGAGTCCTGCTCAGGCAGGTTGTAGAAGGTCCCTGAAATTGATTTTGTCTGACTGGGGTGATGGGTTTGGAAGACCACAGAGATGGGGTGTCATTCTCAAGAACATATTGATAGTTGGGTTAATAATCTGCTCCTGATCCCCACTGATGACATCACCTTCCCCACCTGGCTGAGGTCGGGTCTCTACTTCCTCCCGGTGAAGTTCTTTCTTGTCTGTGTCCCTTCCCACACAGCAGTCTTTGGAAAGATCACCATGTGCAGCCCACACTTAAGGGCTTTTGTGCTATAAGCATTTGTCTGGAGGTTTTGTGCAAACATGTTCTCCAATAAGTTGGGTATATACCCAGAAGAATGGTTAACAGATTTTAGGTTAAATGTTTAGCTTTATGAGAAACTGCCAAATATTGTCCATAGTGACTGTGCTATTTGCATTTCTCTCATCAGTGAGTGGGGGGTTCCTGTTGCTCTACATCTGATATGGACACTACCCAGTGCACAGCGTCCCCCCTTTATCTGTGGTTTTGTTATAGGACAGGGAGAGGGGCAGCCCCAAACCCCGCAAACCTGCCTGTTCTAAATGGGTTCTGCCATCCGCCGCATCAACACAAAACATATGAGACTTTAATGGGAAGGAACTTTAATAAAACTAGGAAACAATACAGCTAAGGCAAAGAGTCTAGTTTCTAAATGAAGCACCCAAAGTTACCCATCCCCTCGTGGGTAAAAGTCCATCCATAAGGGAATGGCCCAGAGCAAGGCCCCAAAGCCTGCCACAAGTCTAAAGCATCTTCCAGTGGGGACCCACAGAAAAGGGTCAGAAACAACCAGACAAGCCCGGAAGGAAAAGAGCAAAATCAACATCAAGATAAAGGCTGCCATTGTCACCTCCCCATGGATCTCACCCACATCTGTGTCACCCAGTCCACGACCAAAAGACAAGCGCAGTTTCTTCACATGTCTCTAGGCTCCATGCGCCTCCTCCAGGCCTCCTGGCTCCATCCTGCTTCATTCCTCAGTCTCTTCTGCAGCTTCTCCTCTTCCTGCTCAGCTCCACCCTCCCTTGGGTGGGGCAGGGAACCTCCCCCTTTCCTGGGGACCACCCTGTTACAGTTTCACTCTCCAAGGTATCAGTTTCTGCAATCGAATGGGTCCAAAACTTTAATGTATAGTGAGATATTTCGAGATCACATTCACATAACTTTTATACAGTATATTGTTTTAATTGTCCTATTTTATTTTTTCAAATAAGTATATGTATATAAGTTTAGAAGTCCAATATTTGAGCAAAGCTTGTTGTGAAGACAGAGGTGCCCAGGCTTCCATCTCCCCATTTCTTGTATCTCAGACACATCCTGTTTTACTTCTTTTAGCTGATTCTCTACTTGTTGTTTCTGTGCCTCCAAATACCATCTACCAGGACTCTTTGTAGAGTTTCATGGCTCATCTTTGGTGAACTGACTCCTCTTTCACACAACCTCATTCCCCCAATATAATAACATTATAATTTTGACTAGCTCAGTGCACAGTGTTTGCAATAATTTTTTCAGAACATCTTATGATTTAATTTCCACACACACACAAAAAGATGTCACATCATTTGAACAAAACTGGTACAGGAGCCAGAGAAGGAAAACATTTTCAGACAAGACCATTGTCAGCTGTTGTTAAAGATGAGAAACAGCGAAGTGTTGACTGAAATGAGGCCTTGAGTTTGGTGACAATGGGTCATTATCAACCTCCCACAGGCAGGGCCAGCACCTGAGCCCAGAGGAGAAGGGCTGCACAGGAGGGAACAGGAGGTAGGGAGCAGGGATGTGCACAGACACCACCCTGTCCAGTATGAAGAGCTGTGGGGCCCTGGACAGGAAGGCTCAGGAAAGCAGGGAGCATCTTCTCAAGCTCTGAGCAAAAGACTGCAGCGAAGTAAAACCGTTTCTGTTCTAGAAGCTGCAGGAAACTCAAACCACAGATTTTGATCTCTGATCAAGTGAAAGTAACTGAAAATGTGTGAAACTCTTGGTTCAAGGGGTTTGTTGTTTCCACCCTTGGCCTTAAACAGCTAGACACCCATTTACAGCACATTCTCAGAGAGGGTCATGAATGTACTTTAGTATTGTCCTCTGCTTAGGTCCAAAGGCCAGTTGCCCCCAAGCAAGCCAAATACTAACCTGAAACACTAAAGAGAGTCATTTCAGCCAAAACCTGGAAAATAGGATGCTGACAGCTGATTGTCCCACCTCTTTACAAACATGCATGCAGTTAGAGCGGTCACTTGAAATGCTTTTTATTTTTATGTCTTCAAAACTCTAAGAAAAGTTGATGATTGATTTAAAATTTAAGACTATATGATTTCTAACTTGTGTGCTTTCTGTTAATAACATGTAATATTAAAGTAATAATCATATAAGGGAATTCATGTGCTCTGGATGGCTTGACAAAGGTAAAAGCTAAGGTGAAGTCATTATTTTTGAGTCCCAGGGCAAGCTAGGGTTAATTAGGCAGCTTCAGGAACAGTACAGGCAGGGACTTCGGGGAGAGATAAAGAGGCTTCTGAGATAAAAGCAGTACATTTTAAGAGGTGCTAACCATCCGATATTTTTCTTTTTCCTTCTGGCTTATTTCACTGAGCATAATTCCTTCTAGCTCCATACACTTTGCTGCGAATGGCATGAGTTTATCTTTTTTGATTGCTGAGTAATATTCCATTGTGTATATATACCACATCTTCTTGATCCAGTCATCTATTTTTTGGGCATTTGGGTTGTTTCCAGGTTTTACCTGTTGTAAATAGTGCTGCAAAAAACATAGGTGTACAAGTGTTCTTTTGAATCAATGTTTTTGTGTCCTTTGTGGAGATCCCTAGTAGTAGAATTGCCGGGTCATAAGGTAGCTCCTTTTTCAGTAGACTGAGGAACCTCCAGACAGCTTTCCATAGTGGTTGGACCAGTTTGCACTCCCACCAGCCATGTAGGAGACCTCCTTTTTCACTGCATCCTCGCCAACATTTGTTGTTGCTTGTTTTTTCGATATGTGCCAATTTTACTGGTGTGGTTTTGATTTGCATTTCCCTGATTATAAGGGATGTTGAACATTTTTTCATATGCCTGTTGGCCATTTGCATCTTCTCTTTGGAGAAATGTCTTTTGTGAATGGTTTCACTTATAGCAGGAATATAGGGGAACCAAATAAGATATCAGTGTAAAAAAATAGTAACAGTACAAAACACAACAAAGCAAAAACAGACAATTACAAACCAGAGACATCCTGCAGGGGAGAAGGAGGGAGAGAGGTGAGAGGAGGGAGGGAGGAGCACAGGGGACTGTGATGATGGTACATCGGTGCCTTGGGGAAGGGAATTCTACGGGGACTCAATTTGAGGGGGTGGGGGGAAGCAAATATTGTCCAAAAAATGTAAAAAATGATAAATGTTAAAATAAAATAATAATTAAAAAAAAAAGGTGCTAACCAAACATGCCCCAGAAATGAGGCCAGAGTGTCCAGGAGGACTCAACAAAGAGTAAAACTGGAGAGATTAAGCCCAGGGACAAGGGAGGTAAACACTGAGATCAGAGCTTGGAAAACGGGCATATCTGCCTGGAGGACAACAAAGAGCCAGTCATAAAGTAGGATGATGGGATTTCAGAATGGAGGAAAAAAGGTGTAAGTCCCCCTAGACACGGGCCCACAGTGGCCTCCTTGTCCCTCCCAGGCACAGCGCTGTGGTGTATCCCCTGGTCACTCTCTGGGCCAGTCACCTGGCACGCTCCATGGTGTGGACACTCGCAGAGATAACCACGCCCCAGTGAACTGAGGCTTTTCCCTCAACAGTCACGTGAATGAGCTTTGAACCAGAAACTTCCAAACAGAGCCTTTCCCTTCTGGCCGAGATCCTGACCCAGGGTTGGCCCCACAGAACAGTGTGAAATACCTAATCTCTGCTGTTTTCAGCTGCCTGGCTTTGGAGTAGTTTGTTGCAAATACTGAGGTGCCTAATGCACAGGGAGCAACAGTGTGGTCAGTGGTGGTTTCTTATAGACACAACAGAGACCAGAGACCCTGAAGGGTCGGATTCAAGCTCCTCTAGTAAAGAGAGGCCAAACAAGGACTCTGTATCCTGTGAAAGTGTCCTTCAAAATAAAGGTGATTATTAAGACTGCTCCTTTTCTAGCATTCTGTTTCAATATCCTATCAGCATTTTTTTTGTATTAGTTTCACTTTTGTGGTTTCATGGTTTTATTTGCACAACACACATCCTTTCTTCTCACTGAGCAGCCTGGCGTGGGGCTGGGCGACTAGGGCGCCAGCAGCACTGCTCTCTCCACAGTGGCTTTGTGGTCCTTGGAGGGGGCGACCTCAGCACAGAAAGGGGGTTGCTCAGCAGCAGCACTTCAGGGTCCTTGACCTTGCTGGAGCCTCTGAGCCACCTGCACTTTGTTTTCTTGTTGTGCAGTTGTAGGGGCAGGAAGGATGGCCAATGAGCAGGTTTCTATGATCCAGCAGACAGGTAAAGGAGAGTCTCGGAGCCCTTGGTGGCTTTCTCAGGCTTTTATTGAGCTTTACGTGCATTGCAGAAACCAGGTACATGGCAGGCTGGGGTGCTGGGGGGCCAGGAAGCCAGCAGGCCTCCAAGCCCCAGCAAGTCTTCACTCTGGGCTTCTCTGGCTTCTTTTCTCCCCTTCTATCTCTTGCCTCTCTCCTGCTACTTCCTCTCTTCGGCTTCTCTTGGTGATTATATCTCAATACTCTCATGGCCCTCAGAAGTAAACAAGTCAGCTTCCAACAATGTAACAAATGAGCGTGCCCCATCAGGCAGGCCAATCTTGATGGTGGGAGGGAAGAAAAGCCTGAAAAACCATTTACCCTACAGCAGTAAACCTAGTTATGCATCAGATCTGGCCAGTGAGTTTTCTGCGCCCCCTGTTACCAGTGCCCCTGGTTCGCTGCCGGTTACCCTTAATTATGTCTTGTCAGACTGTCTGCTGTGGGATGAACTTCTTGGTCCTCTTTTTGAAGAACCCGGGCTTCTTGAGGAGTCTAAGGGCAGCCATGGTGCCTAGTGGGAGGTGGCTGCCACCGCCGCAGGCAGCGCCCGGCAACGCAAGGTTGATCTTGTAGACCCCAGAATTACATCCCACATCCTTAATATAACAGTCCACTTCCTATTGCTAATATATTCATTTACATAATATAGGATCTTGCGACTGTTTAGACACCTGAACTCTGTGAGTCTTTTATGTTGTTGGTGTTACATGTTATATATCTCTATAGGTGACAAGCCCTGAGGAGTGTTTTTGTTTCCATTTTAAACTGCTATATTTATAAAGTAATGAGAAAAGGGTAAAAAAAAAAAAAAGATGGTAATTTGCGCGTAGTGAGATATTTGCATTCCTGATGCTTTTCCTCTTTCCTGAGATTCTGAGTTTCCATCTTGTATCATTTGCCTGCAGCCTGGAGAATGTCCTTTACCATTTCACACAGGATGGGCCTTTGGGGACACAACCTGTTTTTTTTTTTTATCTGAAGACCTATTTTGTCTTCCTCATGAAGGACATTTTTGGTGAATATAGAATTATGGGTGAACAATATTTTTCTTTCAGGAGAGGTATCCTACTTCTTTTGCACCCCCCCTTTTTTCATTATTGATGTGTCATTGGTTTAAGACCCTGTACATGACTTAGGGATCAGGCTCACACCTCCCAGATGCAGGTGCCCACACCACACCCACCACCCAAGGTCCTTCACCGTGGACCTTGTGGCCCGTGTTTTCTGCTGAGAGTCAGCAGACAGGAGAGGAGGCACAGAGGCCCCAACCAGAACTACTGTGGGGGAGGGAAGATCCATCACATTAGCCTCTGCCATCATCATCACAGTCACGCCAATTAAACGCAGAGGAAGCCTCGCATGGGCAGTCCCTGCAGCACTGGGAGAGGCAGAGCAAGACGAAGAAGGAGGATCCCTTTGGTTCCAGGAAATTCCTTGAAAGAGGGAGGCTTACAAGTCATCAAGGCCACCCAGACAAAACAGGCACTTTTGGAAAAGAAGGAGCAGGGGGAGGGAAAGAACTTGGACTGTAAAGAAAAATCAACAATAAAAGGGTCCATCTGCCTGGTCTCATCCAAGGGTGCGCGCCCAAGAGCCAAGACACAGCGGGCCTGGCCTTGCTGAGAAGCCGCATCAGCAACACCAAAAAGCTGTCTCCCTGCAGATCAGGAACTTCCAGTAAAGACAGAGCTCAAGCAAATGGCCCTGCTCACACCCGCGCTCGCGGAGATGAGGCTCCTTGTTCCCCACAGTGCAGAGACAGGTCAGATAGTACATTAACTACACACCTGTTACAAACTGTTCTCTGTAAAAATCCTTGGAAGTGTAAGATGTTTTCCTTGTGGTCTCTATAAAATTCTCATTGTGAGGCTCAGAATTTAAACAGCTTTGCCAGAGTGTCTGGAGACTGCAGCGGGCTCCAGTCCTCAGTTATTTATTTATTTATTTATTTTTTCATTAATTTATTTATTTATTGGGGGGTCTTATTTATTTATTTATTATTTATTTTTTATATGTTTTTTACATCATTGTTGATTTTTAGACAATGTTTGCTTCCCCCCACCCCCAGGTGTAGTCGCCATAGAAATTTGTTCACCAATGCACCCGTGCACCATCACCACAGTCCCTTGTGCTCCTCCCTCCCTCCCTCCCTATGATCCCTCTCCCTCCTCCTCCCCTGCAGGATGCCTCATTTATAACTGTTTGTTTGTTTTTGTTTTGTCGTGTTTTGTATTGTTATTGCTTTTTCACCTGATGTCTTATTTGGTTCCCCTATATTCCTGCTATAAGTGAAACCATCCGATATATTTCTTTTTCCTTCTGACTTATTTCACTGAGCATAATCCCTTCTAGCGCCATCCATGTTGCTGTGAATGGCATGAGTTCATCTTTTTGGATTGCTGAATAGCATTCCATTGTGTATATGTACCACATCTTCTTGATCCAGTCATCTATTTTTGGGCATCTGTGTTGTTTCCAGGTTTTACCTATTGCAAATAGTGCTGCAGTAAACAGGGGTACAAGTGTTCTTTTGAATCAGTGTTTCTGTGTCTGTTGGGTAGATCCCTAGGAGTGGAATTGCCGGGTCTCATATGGTAGCTCCATTTTTAGTAGACTGAGGAACCTCCAGACAGTTTTCCATAGTGGTTGGACCAGTTTGCACTCCCACCCAGCAGTGTAGGAGAGTACTTTTTTTGCCATATCCTCGGCAACATTTGTTGTTGCTAGTTTTTTTGATATGTGCCATTCCTACTGGTGTAAGGTGATATCTCAGTGTGGTTTTGATTTACATCTCCCTGATGATAAGGGATGTTGAACATTTTTTCATATGCCTGTTGGCCATTTGCATTTCCTCTTTGGAGAAGTGTCTGTTAAGTTCTTCTGCAAAATCTTTACTATTTTAGAATATTTGATATCATGGAAGTTTGCACAGGATTAAGAAATGTACAGATTTTTGTAAAATACTTAATTACCCAGAGTGACAAAGATTTTTCAGAGCATATCTATTTTTCTGACAAGGCTTAGGAATGCTGACAGGATTATTAAAAGTTAGTAAAGATAGTCCAAGAATACTTTAGTTCTTTTTTGCAATGAAAAATTTAAGTTTGGTATCATATAATCACGCCAGGAATATTAAAGTTTCATTTAAATGCTATTATAGTGAGTTATAAAGACCACTTTACCTGCATTCAGATTTATAGTACCCTAGTTTTTTTTCTAGTCTGTCAAATATTGAAGCAAGTGTTATACTATCATCTCCTTGGATTGAAGTCTAACATTTAAACACATGTTTTAATTTTTTAATTTCTATTCCTGACATGAAAATTTCAGCTTCCTTAAAATAAGGAGCAAAAGGTAATTTTTAATAAAATGATTTAGATATTTACCAAATTTTTATAATTAAACTCAATAAAACTTTAAATGATAAGTGGATTTGTCTTTTGGAATATAATTTCATAAAGAGAAGTTTTGGTATTAATATCAAAAAGCAAATTTATCTTTGTTGACATAGAGCAGGTTAATTACCCTATTTTTTTCTTTGCTGAATAGCATGAGCTTTTTTTTTTTTTTTTTAAGTAATCACATTTAAACACAGAATCAAATACTAATTCCCCAAATCATAACTTTAAGGCAAATATGTTTTAAATTAAACTACTAAATTTTGCATTAGTTTTTATTTGTGAAGATATGGAGAACTTTTATTAATTTAACTATAAGCAGTTTTTACTAACTTGAGGATTTTACTTAGTTCTGGGACTACGGGACGGCCTCCAAGATGAAGAGTGAGGTCAGGAGTAGCAGAGCCCTGGGCCTGTGGCTAAGATGAACAAAGTAGAAATAGAAAGTGATGCAAGAGAGGACAACTTTGCTGCCTCAAAAGAGACCGGGGAGTCTCTACTCTACACCACACAGTCTACCCTGAGACTTTTAGACCTACGGTCACCCTAGTGGTTTTCTTTTTTTTTTTTAAATTAATTTATGCATACAAGAGCTTGGGTGTAGGCCAGAGGTGTGGGGGGTGAGAAGATTCACCAGAGACAGAGTGGGGAGCAGAATAGGGGAATCTACTGAAATACATTGGTGGGGGGAGCAGCGGGCGAGACAAGAGAGGTCTGTTGCACCAAGTGGGTCAGCTCCCTGACTGGGGATTGAACTCATGCCTTAGTGGCTTGATAAAGTTTGATAGTGCAGAGATTTTAACCTTTTTGTCACCAAGGAGGCCCACACCCTAGTGGTTTTTTTTAATAATTTATTTATATATATTTTACATCATTATTTTTGTATGTTTGCTTTCTTTTCTCAGGTGTAGTCCCCATAGAACTCCCACCACCAGTTCCCCATGCACCATCACCACGGTCCATTGTGCTCTTCCCACCCTTGTTTTGATACCCCTCCCTTCCCTTCCCCCACAGAATGTGTCTGATATATAGTTGCCTGTTTATTTAATTAATTTATTTTTTTATTGTTATTATTTTTCCTGATCCCTTATTTGGTCCCCCTATGTTTCTCCTAAAAAGTGAAACCATCTGATATTTTTCTTTTTCCGACTGACTTTTTTTTACTGAGCATAATCCCTTCTAGTTCCGTCTATGTAGCCACGAATGGCATTAGTTTATCTTTTTGGGTTGCTGAATAGTATTCCATTGTGTATATATCTTCTTGATCCAGTGATATATTTTTGGGTATTCAGGTTGTTTCCAAATCTTACCTACTATAATAGTGCTGCAATAAACATAGGTGTGCAGGTTCACCAATGAAGGAGCACTGAAATATAGAAGACTATTATTATCAACTCTGAAAACAGACATTAGAGAAAATGCATATGTAGAAGGAGACTTCAACACCCCACTCTCACCAATGGACAAATCAAGGAAACAAAAAATAAACGAGGACACCAGAGCCCTAAATTAAGGCCTAGACCTGGGTTTAACAGACATTTTACAGGACACTGCACGCAAGAAAATCAAGTACATTTTTTTTTCTCAAGTGCACTCGGATCATTCTTCAGAATCGATCATATTTTGGGCCACAAAATAAACATCAACAGATACATTCAGATCAAAAATCATTCCAACTATCTTCTCTGATCATAAAGGCATCAAACCAGAAATAAACCATGAAAAGAAAGGAGGAACCTCCCACTTCATGGAGATTGAAACCCACACTACAGAAACACCATTGGATTAAAGAGGAGATCAAAGAAGAAATTAAAACATACTTTGAGTTGAACGACAATGAGGACACAACTTTCCAGAATGTACAGACACCCTAATGGTTTTTAACTGACCCACAGGGCCCTGGTAATTTTGGGGTCCTGGTAATTTTCTTTAAGAAGAAAACACCTGTTTTAAGTTTATTTAATTATTATAAGAAATAATTGTTTTTTGGCTTTAAACCGAGACAGAACATTTACATTAGTTGCCCAAAGTCTTTGTGTTTCACTTGGTCTCATGAGAACAAAGGCAGCTTCCCTGTCAGCTGCCATGAGTCTCTCACTTTAGTCTCCAGCATTTACCTCCTGCCTCAGTTGTGGTGTAAGAATTGAAATTCATACTTCCCTACTATGGCCAGGATTTCTTCATTCTCTAGTTTATGAGCTGGCCAGGCAGTAGCTCAAAAGAAGATTTGAAGACACAGTCCAGGGATGAGCAGGCAGTGGAGGCCTCATTACCCACCTGGAAGAGAATGACAGGAAAGTCACCCCCTTTTTTGTCATCTCTGACCTGTAGCCAAAAGGCACTCCTTTTGAGTATCAGAATTGTGGGGGAAGGTGACCTGGACCCACCAATTGGAGGGGAGCGATGCCGTGGATTAGTCACCCTTACCCACGCCCAGCAGCCTCTCGTCCTGCCCCTACTCCTTTCCAGGAGTCTGAACACGCAGTCGGGCATCTGCCTGGAGGGCGGGTCTCAGTGAGACACCATGACACAGAGGAGGAACCTTTCCCAGCTTCCAGGACAATATCTATAGTGACTGAATGAGGAGCAGGGAAACCAAGGAGGGGATTCCAGGAGCCAGTTTAGAGGGGACAGACAATCTGTGAGGACAGACTCTGGGGCTGGCTAGGATCAGCCTAGTTTCCAGGATTATATCCCAAGTGGGGTGTGCGGAAAGTGGGTGGATCTCAGAGCTTGGGACAAATTTAAGAGACACAGATTATTGATGCAAAACCATGATCATGAGTCAAGGACTTGGTCAGAGACCATCCTGCCCAGTGTGAAGAGCTTTGGGGTCCTGGACAGAGAGGCTCAGGCCTCCTCAAGCCCTGAGAGAAAGAATCTGGAGACAAACTAAACTCACTTGTTTTTCTAGAAGCTGCGGTAACAAAGCACAGACTACAGAGGAAATGATGTGGACAGGATGCTTAGCCTCACTCAGTGTTCGCGGGCTGTTTCGGTTTCCGTTTGAAGCCCAAAGAGCCAGACACCCATTTACACCACAGTGTCAATGGGGATCATTCATGTATTTTAATATTGTCCTCTGCTTAGGCTCAAGGAGGCAAATTGCCCAGAAACAAGGTGGATATAATCTGAACACTTTTGATGGTCATTTCAGCTAAACCTAGGAAATAGTTTGACTGCCCCACCAGTTTACAAAGGTATGTAGTTTGCATGCTGTTCTATGAATAGATTTTTATTTTTATGTCTTCAAATATCTAAGAAAAGTTGATGGTTGATTTGAAATTTAAGGCTATAAGTTTTCTGGCTTGTGTATTTTCTGTTACTAACTTGTTATATAATGTTAAAGTAGTATTCATGTAAAGGAACTAATGATTTGGGGGGTGCATACATGTTAATTATAAAGTGAAATCATTATTTCCTTCTCTTTTTTAAAAAAGATTTATTTTTATTTATTTATGCATACAAGAACTCGGGTGTAGGCCAGAGGTGTGGGGGGTGACAAGATTCACCAGACACAGAGTGGGGAGCAGAACAGGTGCATCTATTGAAATAAACTGCTGAGGGGAGCAGTGGGTGAGACAGGAGAGGTCTGCTCTGCCTTGTGGGTCGGCTCCCTGGCCAGGGATCCAATTCATAGTGCCGTGGCTGGTGATAGCTTAGAAGCACTGACACTTAATCCCTGGGCCACCAGGGAGGCCCTATTTCCTTGTCTTTCATCTAACTTCAGACATTCGTTTTTCTAGAAGAAATGATCATCTCTTGCTCTAATGAAATTATGCTTCAGGCATTGTGTGTAAATACAAGTTTGTCTAATAATACTAATAATAAAAATATTTACCATAGCTATATAAGTTAATATTTGGCTGTGCAGGTATGAAAACAGCTAAGCTGCTGTTATCCACAGAACTAATAGTCTTGTGGATGAAAGGAAAAAGGAAAATTAGAACAACTTATTTGTTAAGAGATCAATGCTGAATGTCATATATTGATATGTCATATTTATATGGGGTGATAAAATATTTTGGATTTTTGTACCAATAACCCCTAAAAATGTATATATGATTGAAAAATCAAAGTTATCCAAATAAATATAATAAAAACAAATAACTATGTAGATGAATCAGGCATGGACTCTGTTCCAAGGAGAGTGTGGTCACAGGAACATGATGAGAATGGAGGGGCCAAGGAGGTCAAATTGGACTGTGGTAGTTACTCAAAAGGTAGGGGGACCAATAAATTACATTGTTAAGTGTAACACATCATTAAATTATTTAAATGTTCATTGCTTCCAAGAGAAGAAAATAATAATATATCATAATATTCTTGAAAAGGGTCAAAACTCCTCTAATAGTATTCTTAAGGTTTGTGCATTTCTCCAAATAAAGTTTTATCTCAAAGAAAAATCTTAACCCAATTTGAACTCTAGTTGTTAATTGGAATGCTCAGTTGTTAAGAAATGAAAGGTACTGACTCAGTTGTTTGAAATGCATCAGGAAAATAAGATGGATGAATAGAGAGATGTATCCATGGATAAAGATAAGTGATAAAGCAAATGTGGCAAATGCTAATGCTGGGATCTAGGTGGTGTGCTCTGCACTGTTATTTCAATTTTCTGTGTGCTTGAAAATATTCATAAAATACCACAGACGCCATTGGACGTCTTGCCAAGAGGAGGTGGTGGTAAAAGGAACGGGAGTAATGCACATTGAGTATACTTGGCATCACCACTAAGTCTGGTGTGTGTCCTGAGGGCTCGTTGATATTCTCCAAGCCAGGACACTGTGCCTCGAGGGCATTAGTCACTGTAAGATTTCCTGATCAGTGGTGGTTTGAGTCAGGAGTTCAGAAGTAACATTTTGAAAATACCGATTCACTTGCTGTGCAGGGTGAATGGAGTGAGATAGGGCAACTGTAGCAGTAGCAGCAGTCGCGGCCATAGCAATGGCAGCAATAATAGAAGCTATGAGGACACCCGAAAAGAGCATGTTCTAAAGCCTTGGTAATTTGTTCAAGAGCAGATTCTCAATCCACTCACAGGTAAGATTACCTGTCAGCTCTTTGTTTTAGAATGAGCACACGTGCAACGTTAAGGCTAGTGATGTTACGGTGAGTGATGCAAGGGGTTAACCATGTGGCATTAGCATGAAAGGTGGTGTTAAAATGTTTAACCTTTTGCTGGCTAGAAGCAGAATAAGTGGTCACCATCATGTTAGGGGTGTTCTGGACGTCATAATAAAAATATAGGGTCTACAAGTACGGATCAAGACCTGAGCTGTAGTGTCATTACTCATCCATACAAGACGTCTAGGCTTAATAAGACCCTTAATGGATCACTGGGGGGAAAGGTTAAGGTGATGCACCAAAAATGCTTTAAGGAAGACAATTGAGAGTGTTGTCTGATTTTTAATAAGGGCCCAGCTAAACCTGGATTCCTTGTCCAGGATAGCCATAATAATTTCATGGAAGGGCCCAGTTCCAGGTTGTGTTAGTTTCCTGGACCAATAAATTTCGAGGTCCCCAGTTTTCAGGGACTGGTTAGCAAACAAAGAATTTACTATAAGGTTAGTTGATCTACAGATGACCCAATTTAGGTCCAGCCCTTCTCCAAGTGGTACCTAGGGAGGAGAGCAGATGGGGACATTAGGTTTAGGCAAGTTTTCCCCCCCAATATTGATGTACCTCTTACTCCTGCTGTTTGAATGAAAATTTGATGTTTCATTATTTTACTGTGATTTTCGCCATCCATACCTACATAAATGTGATTCAGGTACAATTGAGGTTGAAAAGGGATGCAAAATAATGACCAGAGTATCAAGGGCACAAATGGGCAGATCTTCTGTGAGGAAAAACCAGTCATGAACAAGGAAATGCCATCCACCCTGATAACCTTCTGGGTTACATTTAGTACCACAATTTCTTAGTGGACCCCAAGGAGGAAGCCAGTTCCCTCTAGTAAATTAACTAATGCAGAATAGGTGCGTTTGCCTCTCTCAGACCTTCAACATGTGAGTAAACATAATCACAGGTGGATTTAATATGCGTCCAATAGGTGGTGTTACTTACACTGGATGGAATGGAATATAATAGTCCTTAGAGCAAGAGCAGCCATGTTGCCTTAAGGCCTTTACAATTTATGGTGATGTGAGCTAACATTGAGAAGAACAAATTTTCTGGGGTCTCGGGCAACACTGTGACCTTAGAAGTATTTTCTGCTTCACTTTTTACCTATTTTTGATCAACCCTGGTCGGTGGAGTGGATGCTTCATTGAGCCCACAAGATCCATCTTCTTCATTTTCTGCCCCCTCCTGGGAAGGGGGTGTATGGCAAGCTTTTGAATCTCCGAAACAGTCAGGTGATCAACATGGCGGCGAAGAAACTCTACAAGTAAGTTCTCCCATTACAACAATTAATAGGAAGAAAAAGCAGCAGGTAGATAAACTGGCCACACTGGTGTAAGGTCAGTGCAGGGGGCCTGGTGAGGGCCCCACGCCATGGGCACAAGGAGCGGCCATGAAACTGGAGAGGCTCCTGAAACCGGAGGCCTCCACCCAACACAAACAGGACCTGATAGCAATCAACCAAAAACCACCAAAAAAAAAAAAAGAAAAGAAAAGAAAAGAAAAACACTTCGATTCCGCATATGCAGTTTCCCGCCTAACCTTTCCTCACCCTATAAAAGGACAGCTCTCCCCTGCAATGGGCACGACTTCTCCGACCTTGTGGAGGTCTCCGAACCTCACCCAGGGGCGCAATAAAGTTCCTGCCTGTCAGAAACTTGGCCTGGCTCTCCTCTTTACTGTGCTGATCCTTTCAGCTGGCAAACTGCAGGGAAGAGGAAAGTTACTGTGACAGAGGCCGAGAATGGAGGAAAGCAGCAGAACCCTGCGACCTCCCCCACCCACAGAGCTGGCTCACTCGGACATACAGAAAGGGGAAAAAAGCAAGAACAAACTAGAGATCCAGCAGGATGGTGAGCAGAAAGGGGCTACTGCAGGCACAGACCCGTGACCGGGAACTGTGGGGAACCAGCGGGAATCACCACGGAAGTGAGCTAACAGCACAGGGAATCCCAGACTTGGCGCCCCCAGAGCAAGGCGGGGACCCCGCGGAGACCCGCAAACAGCCAAGGGCAGCCGGGAGCACCTGCGGGTGCGGCTGCCCAGGTCCCCGCCCGCGCCCTGGGGCTGTGGGGAGACGCGGGAGCCGGCGCTGGGGTGAGTCTCCGGAGCGGGGTTCACCCCTGTTGGACCCAACTCCTGGTCAGGGCGCACAGCCCGTGCCTGCGGGGACAGACAGCAGCGCCCCCATCCCGGGCAGTGATGGGACAGGCCTGGCCAGTCTGGTCCTGGCAGCGGGGTCGGTGCAAACCGCAGGTCTGGTCCAGACTCAGCAGGAGTGAGATGCCTGCAGCAGCTGTTAGGGCGGAGGGGCTGCAATTTAGGAAGTTTAAAGTAAATGGAGCTTTATGTATTTGTTCCTGTGGGGGCAACTTGCTCTCTAGATTCCCCTTTTTTGTTTAATAAGTTGTGTTTTAAGGAGCCTGTTGGCTCTTTTAACTGTAGCTTGTCCTGTAGGGCTACAAGGGATGCCAGGCACGTGTTGAATATTCCAAACTAGCAGGAAAGAGTTAAAGGCTTTGGAGATGTAAGCAGGTCCATTACCAGTTGTTTTGTTTGTTTTTTTTAATATTATTTTTTTTAAAGAGGCATGTATTTTTATTTATTTGTTTATTTGTTTGTTTGTTTGTTTATACATGCACTGGGTACAGTCAGAAGCGCGCGGGAGGGTGAGAGAATTCACCAGAGCCAGAGCGGGGAGCAGAGCAGGCAGAAGGACCGAAGTACACTGCTGAGGGGAGCAGCGGGCGGCAGGAGAGGTCTGAGCACCATGTGGGACCCTCCTCCAGTGGCCGGGGAACAGCCCGGGAATCGGACCAGCACTGCAGAGGCTGCGGGCAGCTTCACAACTCAGCGCTCAACCGCTGCGCCACCGGGGAGGTCCATTACCAGTTTTTATTTGTGATGGGATTCCCATCACTGCAATACCAGATAAAAGGGGTTTTTGAACATGTGTAACAGTTCACCCTGTTTGGGCCCAGGCTTGAATTTATGCAGAATAGATGTCTTTAGAGACATGAATGTAAGGTCTATTTGTTAAATATCACTACATTTGAGACCTCGGGCTTCTGTATTATTTCTACCTTTTGTAGAAGTGGCTAGAAGAGCCAATGGGCTCTTCTAGTTTGGAATTTGGTTACCATGTCCTGTCCCCATAGAGGGATAGGAAGGAAGACTGAAATTTAATGTGTTATGTATTTTTTTCAATATATCCAGATTGTCCCAATTTGTTTTTACAAGGAAAACACTTTTATCCGTTGTATTAAGAGTCCTTTTAGGACAAAGACTTTAATATTTTATAATTTTTGGTATCAAGGAAGTTGTCATAGTGTTAGGGGGTAAGGATGTCTTGAACAAATACCATACAGGTTTTGTGGACTCCACCCCCACTCCAGACCAAAGCCATCAAGACACTGGGAAAGACAAATCCCATCATCACCAAAGGGAGGGTTGCTGGGACCTGTGGGTGGAGTTAAGCAGCCAGGTTTGGTATAAAACCAGACATGTAGTAAGCCTTAGTTCGCCCTTTTACCTCAGGGCTCTTGGCTCTTGGCCAGCTCTTAGTGTGCCATTGGGATTCTGTTACAGGGCAACCCCACTCTAAAACGGGTTGCCTGACTGTGGGTCCTCACCTGTCGGCTTAAAGGGGACTTATTAATACTCAATTGCAGGCACATAGAAGGTTAATAAAAGGTCTATTTAAAAAATAAAGAGAAAATGAAGAAATTAATCATTCAGGGAGAAAAAGAGGCAGATAAACTCATGAATGGGTCCTACCTGTTCTGCTGACCTGGAATCCCAATGGCACTCTGAGAGCTGGTGGAGAGCCAAGAGCCGTGATGCCAAGAGCAAGAGCCCCAAGGCCCACGTGTCTGGTTTTATAACAAACCTGGCTGCTTAACTCCGCCCTCAGGTCCCAGCAACCCTCCCTTTGGTGATGATGGGATTTGTCATTTTCAGTATCTTGATGGCTTTGGTCTGGAGTGGGGGTGGAGTCCACAAAGCCTGTATGGAATTTGCACAGGAAATCCTTTTCCCCTAACAATTATAGGTCAGTAGAACTGGTGGGATGCTTTCGCAAATTTATCTCCCTCTTTTTCTCCCTGAGTTATTCATTTCTTCATTTCCCCTTCTTTTGTAAATAAACCCTTTATTAACCTTTGTGTGTGCCTGCAGTTGTGTAATAATAAGTCCCTTTTAAGCACACAGGTGAGGACCCACAGTCAGGCAACCCATTTCATATTGGGGTGCCCTGTAACAGCTGGATTAAAAAACTTACAGATTTTTATAAAATAATTAATTACTTGGAGTGATCAGGATTTTTAAGAACAGAGCTCTTTCTTTGATGAGGGTCAGCAATGCTGATAGGAAAAGATTTTTTCTCCTGTAGCCCGAGGGTAAAAAAGCACCAAGATTTTAGATTACATAAACAGTCCTTAATTTGTCATCATAAACTAGTGAGAGCAGTTGAAGAATACTTGAGTGTTTACTGTAAATGAAAAGGAAATTAAAGTTTGGTTTTACATAAGTACATAACTGATGATAAACTTAAATATTTCTATAAAGTCATTCAAGCACCTAACGTTTTTTCCAGGTACCTCTCTCAAACCTTCAACACTTTCTTTTGCCTTCCTATTTTTATACCGTTTCTTTTTAAAGATAGCCATTTTATTTTGACATTCAATGTTTCCTAATACCTTCACCATATCCATTTCAAATAAATTCCTTAACAAAAATACTTTATTTACATTTAGAGTTATGACATCCTAGTTTTTAATTTTTTGATTGTAAGACATTCTTTTATTTTTGATGATGATATTCTAAATTTTATTTTATTTTTTAATTTTATTTTTATATTCCCCATACAATTGCAACCTCCTTATTTTGACCCCAAGCCCTTCTTTCCCAACCCACCACCCCCCATAATGTGTCTCTAGTTCATAGTTCTTTGTTGATTTTGATTTTCACTTTCTTATAGTTATTCATTTTCCTGGTCCCTTATTTAGGTTTTCTAGATTCCTGCTATGAGTGAGACCATCTTGTATTTTTCTTTCTGGCTTATTTCGCTGAGCATGATCCCTTCCAGCGCCATCCATGTTGCTGCAAATTGCATGTGTTTATCTTTTTTGAATGCTGAGTAATATTCCATGGTGTATATGTACCACATCTTCTTGATCCAGTCATCTATTTTTGGGCATTTGGGTTGTTTCCAAAACTTAGCTATTGTAAATAGTGCTGCTATAAACATAGGGGTGCAGGTGCTCTTTAGAATTGATGTTTCTGTGTCCTTTGGGTAAATACCTAGGAATGGAATTGCTGGATCATATGGGAGCGCTATCTTTAGTAGGTTGAGAAATCTCCACACAGCTCTCCATAGTGGTTGGACCAGTTTGCACTCCCACCAGCCCTGCAGGAGAGTTCCTTTTTCTCCACACCCTCGCCAACATTTGTTGTTGCTAGTTTTTTTTAACATGTGCCATTCTCACTGGTGTGAGAAGGTATCTCATTGTACTTTTGATTTGCATTTCCCTGATTACAAGTGATGTTGAACATTTTCTCATATGCCTGTTGGCCATTTGTATTTCCTCTTCGGAGAAGTTTCTTTTTAGCTCTTCTTCCCATTTTTTGACTGGATTATTTTCTTTGTTTTTGTTGAATCTCATCAGCTCTTTGTAGGTTTTTGTGATCAGTCCTTTATCATTAGTGTTGTGTGCAAAAATGTTCTTCCAGTCGGTGGGGTTTCTCTTTGTTTTTTTATTGTCTCTTTTGCTATGCAGAAGCTCTTTAATTTGATGTAGTCCCAGCCGTTTATCTTTGCCTTCACTATCACTGCTTTGGGTGATGTGTCTGTAAAGATGTCTTTGAGGTGCATGTCATGTAGTGTTTTGCCTGTATTTCCTTCTATATATTTTATGGTTTCAGGTCTTATGTCTAGTTCTTTAATCCACCTTGAGTTGGTTTTTGTGCATGGTGTGAGGTAGTAGTTAAGCTTCATTCTTTTGCATGTAGCAACCCAGTTTTCCAAGCACCATGTATTGAGCAAACTTTCTTTGCTCCAGTGCATATTCTTTGCTCCTTTGTCAAAGATTAGTTGACCATAAATCTGTGGGTTTATTTAGATTGTAAGACATTCTAAGAGCTGTTATGCTATCATTCCTTTGTACTGGATGTTTTAATTGGTTTAAATTTTTTTAGGTGAGATGACATTAAATTTTAATTTGCTTATAATAAGAAGCAAAAATAAACCTGCAAGCTCAATGATTTTAGCAAAGGTGATTGTAATTATTTAACACATTCTCATTGTTAAACTTAGTAAAACCTTAGTTTTATATGAAATTTGGCCACCATATAAATTATGATAAAAAACAAATTTAAGAGAGAGATACCAATTGTAGCTGTTAGTTTTTTCTTGGGATTGGAATTTTAAATTAATTCCAGAATTGATAATTATAATAATCTATAACCAAGTTTCTTTCTTAGGCAAGCACTAGATAGACTGATGAAAAACAGGAACAACCAGAGAGACTTAATATCATATACATTTCCTACATACATGTGAGGAACTCAGTACTGCTAAGTAACTTGCCCGTGAGGCCATAGGCATCCTCTTGAAATTATTGCTAAGACGAAGTCAACTGGGGCTTTTCCTGGAAAAGAATTTTATCAAGAGAAGTTTAGTTACAATTATCAAAATGCAAACTTATCTTTTTTGATGTAGACTAGATAAATTATGCTTTTTTTTCTGAATACTGTGCACTTCCTTTTTAAAATAAAGACATTTAAACATATTGCTACCCAACATTACAACCGTAAGGCATGTGTGCTTCAAATTCAACCATTAAGGTTTTTTTTTTTTTGAAGATTTATTTATTTATTTATACAAGAACCAGAGTACAGGCCAGGTGCGTGGGAGGGTGAGAGGATTCACCAGAGACAGAGCTGGGAACAGAACAGGCAGACTGACGAAATACACTGCTGAGGGGAGCAGCAGGTGAGACAGGAGAGGTCTGCCGCACCATGTGGGACTCTCGCCGGCCGGCCAGGATGGAACAGGCTGGGCAGAGTCTGTGGACAGCTTGACAGTGTTGCACTAAATTGCCTGTGCCACTAGGGGAGGCCCTCAACCATTAAGTTTTGAACTAGTTTTTGATTACCAAAATTTTAGATTGTGATCTCAAAATTTTTTTTTCATTAGAATTTATATAGACACCATTATAATTAACCCTCCGGAGGCATAAGACAGTGATAGACACAGATTTTTTTATTCTCATTTTAAAACTTTGGTCACACATATTAATTTTATTTATTTTTATTTTTTTATATTTTATTTTATTTTAAAGATTTTTATTTATGCATACAAGAGCTGGGGTACAGGTCAGAGATGCCGGGGGGCTTCTACCCTGCTGACATCGCCCTGATCTGGCAGCGAGATGGGAAGAACCTGACCCAGGACACGGAGCTGGTAGACACCAGGCTGGAGGGTGATGGAATCTTCCAGAAGTAGGCAGCTGTGGTGGTGCCTCCTGGAAAGAAGCAGAGATACATGTACATGTGCCATGTGCAGCATGAGGGACTGCTGGAGCCCCGATTCCTGAGATGGGGTAAGAAAGGGGACGTGGGCACTGAGCTTCTGCTCAGAGTAATCTGGAGCCTTTCAGAGGGTCAGGATGAGGCCTGGGGCTCAGGGTCTCACCTTCCTTTCCCTTCCAGTGCCCCCTCCTCAGTCCACCATCCCCACTGTAGGCCTCATTGCTGCCCTGGTTCTCCTTGGAGCTGTGCTCCCTGGAGCTGCGGTGGCTACAACTGTGATGTGGAGGAAGAAGCATTCAGGTAGGGAAAGGAGTGGAGGATCTTGTCCACTGGGGGCTTTCATGTCCCAGGGAGAACTTGCCCTACCTGCCTAGTAGGAAGTACCATCCACACACATGTGTTGCCCAGTCTGAAGTTAGCTGATTGCTAACACTCACTCTTTTGTAAAGCGCTTATGAACATAAATCACCAATTGTTCACCCTATAACTGTGGTGGCAAGGATCTGCTTCCCAGTAAATGTCATAGGGGAAGGACCCCACTGAGGAAAGTCTCCAATTCCCTTTCATATCCATTCTTCATATATCCCAGTCCTGACCTGGGTCTTTAGTCACAGTTCTAGAATCTTCCCTGTGACCCAGACTTGGGGATTCCTTTAGAACTCCATGGGCTGACTCCTCCCTTGTCTCACATGATGTTTCTTCCCACAGGGGGATAAGAAGGAAGCTACACTCGGGGTGCAGGTAAGTGTGGAACAGGGGTTGGATCCCTAAGCCCCTGAGGACAATGTAGAGGGAACTCTAGGAAGAGTCACTCTCATCAGTTTCTCTGAGGGTCTCATCTCTGGGCTCTGACCAGGTCTCTTCTGTGCTTCCTCAGGCAACAACAGTCCCCAGGACTCTGGGATGTCGCTCATCCCCTGGAACACACCAGAGGCATCTGTGAGTGGGACTTTCTGAGGATTCAGTGGACTATTGAGAATGTTATCACTTAAGGTGATTCACCTGAATTTCTTCAATATTATTTTCCTTCACAGAGTGAGAGAGGGACTGAATGTTTTAGGAGTTCTCTCACCTCCATTTTGTAACTTCAGGATCCTCTGGTTTATTTAATTTTATTTTCTAGTTGTCAGTTATTGATATATTTTTTAATTAAATCTATTTATTTTTTACATCATTGTTAACTTTTGTATAATATTTGATTTTTTTCTCAGGTGTAGTCAATATATATATTCTATATATTTAGCTCTTTCACTACCATAGCACCCATGGTCCATCACTACAGTCCCTTGTGCTCTTCCCTCCCCTGTTTGGAACCATCTCTTTCCCTTTCCCCTGCTGTATGCCTCAGATCTAGGATCAGGTTACAAGTGCTGTCTTTATTCTGACTCTGTTTGGTTCCTGTGTATCCCACATATAAGGGAAACCATCTGATATTTATTTTTTTCCTTCTGACTTATCAAGTTTAGTATAATCCCTTCCTATCCCGTCCATATTTCCCAAATGGTAAGAGTTATGTTTTTGATCATTGAGTGCTATTCCACTGTATATATGTACCACACCTTCTTGATTCATTCACAATACCCTGATTTAAAACACAATGATAAATCACTTCATGTCTGTCAGAATGGCCTATATCAGAAAGATCAGATATTAACAAGTGCTGGCGAGGACATGGAGAATAGGGAACAGTCCTATGTTGTTTTGGGGAATGTAGACTGGTTCAGTTTTGATGGAAACAGTATCAAGGTTTCCACAAATAGCCAAAGTTCTCCTGACTAAAAAGAAGGAAAATGGAGATATCACACTCCCAGATTTCAAACTATACTACAAAGCCATAATAATTACAACAGTATGTTACTGGAACAAAAACAGATACACAGAGGCCAATGGCATTGAATAGAAAACACAGAAATAAACCCACATATTTGTGGACAACTAGTCTTTGTCAAAGAAGCAAAGTATATGCAATGGGACAAGTACAGTTTATTCAATAAATGGTGCTGGGAAAACTGGACTGCTACATGCACAAAATGAAGCTAGACCACTGCCTCACACCATGCACAAAAACCAACTCAAAATGGATAAAAAATTCAACATTAGACCTGAAACCATAAAATATATCGAAGAAAATGTAGGCAAAACACTGCATGACATACACCTGAGTAACATCTTTAAAGACTCATCCCTCAAAGCAAGGAAAGTGAAGGAAAAGATAAACAGTTGGGATTACATCAAACTAAGAAGGTTTTGTACAGCAAAAGAGACATTAACCAAAACAAAGAGACACCCCACTGATGGAGAGAAAATTTTCGGACACAATGCAACTGGTAAGGGAATGATCACAAAGATATACAAGGAGCTCACATGTCTCAACAAAAATAAACACTTACTCAAAAAATGGGCAGAAGAGCTAAAAAGACTTCTCTAAAAAGGACAATCAAATGCCAACAGGTGTATGAAAAAATGTTCAACATTACTTAAATCAGGGAAATGCAAATCACAACCACAATGAGGTACCACCTTACACCAGTAAGAAAGGCACATATTAAAAAAACCTGGCAACAACAAATGTTGGCAAGGATATGTAGAAAAAGGAACTCTCCTTCACTACTGGTGGGAATGCAAACTGGTGCAACCATTATGGAAAACTGCATGGAGTTTCCTCAAACTACTGAAAATGGAGATATCATCTGACCCAGCAATTCCACTCCTAGGAATCTACCCAAAGGATACAAAAGCATTAATTGAAAAGGACACCTGCCCCCCTTTGTTTATTTTGGCACTATTTACAATAGATAAGATGTGGAAACCACCCAAATGCCTCCAAATAGATGACTGGATCAAGAAGATGTGGTATATATACACAATGGTCTATTTTACAGCAATCAAAAAAGCTAAACTGATGTCATTCACAGCAATGTGGATGGAACTAGAAGGAATAATGCTAAGTGAAATAAATCAGAAGGAATAAGAAAAATACTAGATGGTTTCACTTATAGGAGGAATATAGAGGATCTAGGGGGAAAAATGGTAATAATAACAACAACAACAAAAAAAACCCACAGCAAAACAAAATCAGACAGACAACTATAAATCAGAGACATTCTACAGGAAGGAGAAGGAAAGGGATCAAAACAAGGGAGGGAAGAGCCCAAGGACTATGGTGATGGTACATGGATGCTGGTGGTGGGAATTCTATGAGGACTACACCTGAGAAAAGAAAGCAAACATTGTAAGAATAAAAAATAAATTAATAAAAAAAGGTGATTTTAAAAATAGGTCCTTTGTTTTTTAGCAATTTATTTTAATTTTCTTTTCAGAGTGGAAATAGAAAGTGATTGTAAGGAGGAAAGCTTTCCCACCTCAAAAAAGACCCAAAAGTTTCCATTTTACACCACACAGAAACCTAATTTTTTATTTATTTTTTTTAAATAATAAATTTTATTTTTATATTCCCTCATACAATTGCAACCCCCCCATTCTGACCCCAATCCCTCCCCTCCCGCCCCCCACCCCCCAAAAAGTGTCTCTGGTTCATAGTTTTTTGTTGATTTTGATTTTCACTTTCTTATTCATTTTCCTGGTCCCATATTTAAGTTTTCTAGATTCCTGTTATGAGTGAGACCATCCGGTATTTTTCTTTTTCTTTCTGGCTTATTTGGCTGAGCATGATCCCTTCCAGCGCCATCCATGTTGCTGCAAATTGCATGTGTTTATCTTTTTTTGAATGCTGAGTAATATTCCATGGTATATATGTACCACATCTTCTTGATCCAGTCATCTATTTTTGGGCATTTGGGTTGTTTCCAAAGCTTAGCTATTGTAAATAGTGCTGCTATAAACATAGGGGTGCAGGTGTTCTTTGGAATTGATGTTTCTGTGTCCTTTGGGTAAATACCTAGGAGTGGAATTGCTGGATCATATGGGAGCTCTATGTTTAGTAGGTCCAGAAATCTCCACACAGCTCTCCATAGTGGTTGGATTAGTTTGCACTCCCACCAGCCGTGCAGGAGAGTTCCTTTTTTTTCCACAACCTCGCCAACATTTGTTGTTGCTAGTTTTTTTTAATATGTGCCATTCTCACTGGTGTAAGATGGTATCTCATGGTAGTTTTGATTTGCATTTCCCTGATTACAAGTGATGTTGAACATTTTTTCATATGTCTGTTGGCCATTTGCATTTCCTCTTCAGAGAAGTTTCTTTTTAGCTCTTCCCATTTTTTGACTGGATTCTTTTCTTTGTTGTTGCTGAGTCTCATCAGCTCTTTGCAGATTTTTGTGATCAGTCTTTTATCATTAGTGTTGTGTGCAAAAATGTTCTCCCAGTTGGTGGGGTTTCTCTGTTTTTGTTATTGTCTCTTTTGCTGTGCAGAAGCTCTTTAATTTGATGTAGTCCCAGCTGTTTATCTTTGCCTTCACTATCACTGCTTTGGGTGATGTGTCTGTAAAGATGTCTTTGATGTGCAAATCACGTAGTGTTTCGCCTATATTTCCTTCTATGTATTTTATGGTTTCAGGTCTTATGTCTAGTTCTTTAATCCATTTTGAGTTGATTTTTGTGTATGGTGTGAAGTAGTGGTCAAGCTTCATTATTTTGCATGTAGCGACCCAGTTTTCCCAGCACCATTTATTGAACAAACTTTCTTTGCTCCAATGCATAGTCTTTGCTCCTTTGTCAAAGATTAGTTGACCATAAATCTGTGGGTTTATTTCTGGATTTTCTATTCGATTCCATTGGTCTGTATGTCTGTTCTTGTTCCAATACCATGCAGTTTTGATGATTAAGGCTTTGTAGTATAGTTTGAAGTCTGGGCGTGAGATGCCTCCATTTCCTTCTTTTTTTTTTCAGGAGAGCTTTGGCTATTCAGGGTTTTTTGTGATTCCATATGAATTTCATCAATAATTGTTCTATTTCTTCGAAGAATGACATTGAAATTTTGATTGGAATAGCATTGAATCTGTATATTGCTTTTGGTAGGATGGCCATTTTAATTATGTTTATTCTTCCAATCCATGAGCAGGGGATGTCTTTCCATTTCTTTGTGTCTTCTTCTATTTCTTTTAACAGTGTTTTATAGTTTTCTTTGTATAGGTCCTTTACCTCTTTTGTTAGATTTATTACCAAATATTTGATTTTTTTTGAGAAACCTAATTTTTTAAAAAATTTATTCATGCATGCAAGATCTGGGGTGTAGGCGAGAGATAGGTGTGTAGGGCGGGTGGTGGGAGGAAGAGGATTCACCCATGGCAGATTGGGGAGCAGAAGAGATGAATCTACTGAAATATACTGCTAAAGGGAGCAGTGGGCAAGACAGGAGAGGTCTACTGTGCCATGTGGATAGCCCCCTGGCCAGGGATTGAATACAATCTGCAGTAGTTGGTGATAGCTTGCTAGTGCTGAGACTGTAACCCTTGTGCCACCAGGGAGGCCCGCACCCTAGTGATTTCTTTTTAATAATATATTGATTTATAAATTTTTTTAATTGTTTTTCATTTTATACAGCGTTTGCTTTCTTTTCTCAGGTCTGTCTGGTCCCCATAGAATTCCCACAACCAATTCACCTGTGCACCATCTCCATAGTTACTTGTGCTCTTTCCACCTTTGTTTTGATAGCTCTCCCTTCCACTTCCCTACAGAATGTCTCTGATTTATACTTGCCTGTTTTTTTTTGTTGTTGTTGTTAATATATTTTCCCCTAATCCCTTATTTGTTTCCCCTATATACCTCCTATAAGTGAAACCATGCTATGTTTTTCTTTTTCCTTCTGACTTATTTTACTGAGTATAATCTCTTCCATTTCCATCCATGTTGCTGTGAATGGCATTAGTTTATCTTTTTTGATTGCTGGATAGTATTCCATTGTGTCTATGTACCACATCTTCTTCATCCAGTCATCTTTTTTTGAGTGTTTGGGTTGTTTCCAAATCTTACTTATTGTAAATAGTGCTGCAGTAAACATAGGGGTGCAGGTATACTCACCAAATGAAGGGGCACGAACATATGTAAGACAATTACTATGACTCTGAAAACAGACAATAGAAAAAAATGCATATGTAGAAGGAGATGTCAACGCCCCACTCTCACCAATAGACAGATCAACAAGACAAAAAATGAACAAGGACACCAGAGCCCTAAATAAAGACCTGCACTTCATGGGTTTAATAGACATTTTTAGGATACTGAACCCAAAAAAATCCAAGTACACATTTTTCTCAAGTGTGCTCGGATCATTCTCCAGAATCAATCACATATTGGGTCACAAGAAAAACATTAATAGATACATTAAACAGATAGTTGGAGTTATGTTCCAACTATATTCTCTGATCATAAAGGCATCAAAACAGAAATAAACCATAAAAAGAAAGTAAATAACCTGACCACTTCATGGAGATTCAACACTACAGAATGACCATTGGATTAAAGAGGAGATCAAAGAAGAAATTAAAAAATACTTTGACTTGAACAGCAATGAGGACACAACTTTCCAGAATGTATGGGACACCCTAATGGTTTTTAACTGGCCCACAAGGCCCTGGTAATTTGGGGGTTCTGATAATTTTCTTTAAGAAGAGAACACTTGTTTTTAAGTTAGCATTTGTAAGAAATAATTGTTTTTTGACTTTAAGCTGAGACAAAAGATTTACATTAGTTTCCCAGATTCCATGTTTTATATTTGGTCTTACTAAGAAAAAAGCTGCCATGAGTCTACAGCATTTTCCTTCCTGCCTCAGTTGTGGTGTAAGAATTGAAATTTATACCCCCAACTTCAGCCAGAATTTCTTTGTTCTCTAGTTTATGAGCTGGTCAGACGGGAGTTCAGAAGAAGGTCTGAGGACACAGTCCAGGGATGAGCAGGCAGTGGAGGCCTCATTACCCACCTGGAAGGGAATGACAGGAAAAACACCCCCTTTTTTGTCATCTCTGACCTAAAGCCAAAAGGCACCCCTTTTTTCTCGGAGTTGTGGGGGGAAGGTGACCTGCACCCACCAGTTGGAGGGGAGAGATGCTGTGGATTAGTCACTCTTACCCACACCCAGCAGCCTCTCGTCCTGCCCCTACTCCTTTCCAGGAGTGTGAACACGCAGTTGGGCACCTGCCTGGAGGGCGGGTCTCAGGGGCTGGTCTCGGGCTGGTGAGACAGCAGGAAACGGAGGAGGAGCCTTTCCCAGCTTCCAGGACAGTATCTGTGGTGACTGAATGGAGGAGCAGGGAAACCAAGGAGGGGACCCAGGGGCCAGTCCAGGGGGGACAGATAATCTGTAAGGACAGACTCTGAGGTCAGCTGAGACCAGGGATTTTCCAGGGTTATGTTCCAAGTGGGGTGTGGGGAAAGGTGGGTGGGACTCAGGGCGTGGGACAGATTTAAGAGTCACAGATTATTGATGCAAAACCATGACCACGAGTCAGGGACATGGACAGAGACCACCCTGTCCAGTACGAAGAGCTGTGGGGTCCTGGATGGGGAGTCTCAGGAACTCAGGGAAGCATCTCCTCAAGCCCTGAGAGGAAGAATCTGAAACAAAGTAAACTCACTTGTTTTTCTAGAAGTTGCAGTAAGATGAAACTATAGGCCTTATATAAAAATGAAAAACACTTGGTAAAATGTGGGAAATACCACTCGCAGGATCACTCATTCGCAGGGGATTTTTTTTCAATTTCAGCCCAAAGAGCCCACCCACTCTACACCACAGGGCCAGTGAGCATCATTCATGGATTATAATATTGTCCTCTGCTTAGGCTCAAGGAGGCAAGGTGAATTCCATCTGAACACTTTTGATGGTCATTTCAGCTAAACCTAGGAAATAGTTTGACTGTCCCACCACTTTACAAAGGTATGTAATTTGCCTGCTGTTATATGAAATGATTTTTATTTTTATGTCTTCAAAAATCTTAGAAAAGTTGATCGTTGATTTGAAGTTTAAGACTGTAAGGTTTCTGGCTTCTGTGTTTTTTTGTTAATAACTTGTTATAATGTTAAAGTGGTATTCATTAAGAATTGATATGATTTGGGTGACTGGATACAGGTTAATTATAAGGTGAAATTATTATTTCCTTGTCTTTCTTTTTTTTAAAGCTTTATATTTATTTATTTATGCATGCAAGAACTGGGGTGTAGGTCAGAGGTGTGGGGGTGAGAATATTCACCAGAGACAGAGTGGGGGATCTACTGAAATACACTCCTGAGAACCAGTGGGCAAGAGAGGAGAGGTCTGCTGCTGTGCTATGTGGGTCAGCTCCCTGGCTGGGGACCCAATTCATTCCACAGTGGCTGGTATTAGCTTGATAATGCTGACACTTTAACCCCTGGGCCACCAGGGAGGCCCTATTTCCTTGTCTTTCATATAACTTCAGACATTTGTTTTTTTAAGAAATAATCATCTCTTGCTTTAATGAAATTATACTCAGACATTGCCTGTAAATATCAGTTTGTCTAATAAAACTGATAATAAAAATATTTACCATAGACGTATGGTAATATATGGCTGTGAAGGTATGAAAACAGCTAAGCTGCTTGTGATTGACTAATAGTCTTGTGAATGAAAGGAAAAGGGAGAGTTAGATGAACTTATTTGTTGAGAGACCACCAATGAATAACATACCATATATTGATACATCATACTTAAATGGGGTGATAACATATATTTTAGAGTTTTTCATCTATAACTCCTGTAAAATATATGTTGTTGAAAAATCAAAGTTATCAGACAAAATATAATAAGAATAAATAGCTAAAGATGACTCAGGCATGGACTCTGTTCCAAGGAGAGTGTGGTTACAAGAACGTGCTGAGAATGGAGGGGCCAGGGAAGCTTCAGATTGGACTGTGGTAGTTACTCAAAGGAGGGAGGACTGATAAATTATATTGTTAAATGAGACAATCATTAAATTATTGAAATGTTCATTGTTTCGAAGAGAAGAATAATATATCATAATGTTCTTGACAAGGGTAAGACTCCTCTAGCAGTATACTTAAGATCTGTGCATTTTTCCAGGTTCATTTGAAAATTTCCTGGAAAAAGCATTAAAAGTTATCTTCATTATTGCTTTATTCTCAAATCCACATTTTATTTTATTTTTTATAATAAATTTTATTTTTATGTCCCCCATACAATTGCAACCCCCTTATTTTGACCCCAATCCCTCCCCTCCCCTCCCCCTGCCCCCCATAGAGTGTCTCTGGTTCATAGTTGTTTGATCATTTTGATTTTCACTTTCTTGTAGTTATTCATTTTCCTGGTCCCTTATTTAAGTTTTCTAGATTCCTGCTATGAGTGAGACTATCCGGTATTTTTCTTTTTCTTTCTGGTTTACTTCGCTGAGCATGATCCCTTCCAGCGCCATCCATGTTGCTGCAAATTGCATGTGTTTATCTTTTTTGAATGCTGAGTAATATTCCATGGTGTATATGTACCACATCTTCTTGATCCAGTCATCTATTTTTGGGCATTTGGGTTGTTTCCAAAGCTTAGCTATTGTAAATAGTGCTGCTATAAACATAGGGGTGCAGGTGTTCTTTGGAATTGATGTTTCTGTGTCCTTTGGGTAAATACCTAGGAGTGGAATTGCTGGATCATATGGAAGCTCTATGTTTAGTAGGTCAAGAAATCTCCACACAGCTCTCCATAGTGGTTGGACCAGTTTGCACTCCCACCAGCAGAGCAGGAGAGTTCCTTTTTCTCCACATCCTCGCCAACATTTGTTGTTGCTAGTTTTTTTTAATATGTGCCATTCTCACTGGTGTAAGATGGTATCTCATGGTAGTTTTGATTTGCATTTCCCTGATTACAAGTGATGTTGAACATTTTTTCATATGCCTGTTGGCCATTTGCATTTCCTCTTCAGAGAATTTTCTTTTTAGCACATTTTAAAATCTGGTGTGCTGACCTGGAAGTACACAGAGCACTTCTGCAGCATTCCCAAGCACTGAGTCCTGGGGAAAATATTTGTATGTGTAGGAAAATAAAGTGTTCATGTCGTTTTGCCGGGGACATTGGAAGATATGCGACCACCTTTTGGCCCCCTGGTCCGGGAGCCTGGCCAGCGCCGGGACCAGGAGCCAAAAGATAGGGCTGGTTATGTAACTGTTCGCGTTGTCCGGGACCACCAAGAAATAGGTTGGTTATGTAAGTCCGGGGCATCGTGCACAGGAATGTGGCCAGCCCACCATGAATCACTGGGCTTGGATACTGGCCATATCCGACCTTGGGAGATAAAAACACAGTGGTCGCCTAGCTGCTGCTGCTGCTTGCAGCTGCTGGACGTGGATATGTCTCCCATGCTGTTCTCCGGAGTGCTCACCTTTTTGCCTCCGTGATGCTGTTCTCCAGAGTGCTGACATTTTTTTTGCCTCTGTGATGCTGTTCTCCGGAGTGCTGACTCTTTGCCTCCGTGATGCTAATTTCTGAGGAAACTGTACAGTACGTATGCATGTTCATCAGTTTGGTTGGGTTTGGGGCACTGTTTATAATTTTGCTCGCACATCGCCTATGTTGCTCACCATAAATCCTTTTCCCTTTAATACGGTGTGGTCATTGAATCCCACAGAATCGAGCCTCCCTCAAACACCTGTGCACAGGGCTAGCAATTATATTTTATTGCTAGTTACAGTATGCAATAAATTAGACTCTTTATTTGTGGGCAACACCAGCCTTACCTGAAGGGATGAATATCAAAAACTAAGGTTATTTAGATTTGGTTAATTAGCAAACACTTTCTTCAAGATGAATGTATGTTTCTTTAAGAAAATCAACAGACAATTGACAAATGACAGTAATTTTGCTTGAGAAAATATAAGCTCTCAGAGAAAAACAGGATTTGGAAAAATGAGTGCCATCACTACTTGACAACTTACAATACTAATTTTTCTTTTGGGATTTGTGATTAAGAAATAATTTTTTTTGATAATTTGATTCCACTGTAATTAACACTAAAGATCTATGGAACTTAGTGAAACAATGTATCACCTTAAAAATCACACATTAGCACAAGTTCCACCCAATATGCAAGAGAGGCCTATGGAAATGTAACAGAATAGGAAATATTCCATGATATTATTTCAGGTTTCATTTTGCAAATAACTTTTGAGAAACTACCACCTGTATAGCTATAATTCAGTATCAAAGTGGAATATTCACAATTATCTGAAAATACTGCTACTTTGTTCATTCCTCCAGGCAGCTGATTCTCCCAGCCCAAATCCACTCCTCCCTAAGGTGGGGAAGGGAATTTGGAGCCGCCCCTGTTTGTGGATGTCACACTGTCACAGCATCATCTCTCCCTCTCACAGGCTCTGTGGGGGGTGCAGCCTTGATGACCCCACACTCACCCCCATTTTCTCTCCCCATTTCCTGGGGGGGTTTCCAGGCAAGACAATCAGCATCATCCTGCTCCAGTTACAAAGTCTCCAAGGACTCTCCTGGACTCCGTCTCCCCAGGCCCCTGGAAGGGGTGTGATGCCCCTCACCCTCCTGCTGCTGCTCTGGGAGCCCTTGGCCCTGATGGAGCCCCGGGCGGGTGAGTGCGTGTCCAGCTGGACACTGTTGCCCCAGGAGGGAGGAGCAAGGAGCCCCCTGCGGGTGCAGGACCCCAGCAAAGGTTCATCTCCTCCCAACCTTTTGTTCCCCCTCAGGCCTGTTGTGTTCTGGCCCCTTCTGTCCCTCCCGCCTCCCCTGAGTGCGCTGGTCCCCTGAGTCTGGGCCCTTCTAGGCCCACCCCCTTTTCACTTTCAAGTCCCCCCCCTTTCTCCCCTTCAGGCCCATCTCCCTGGTCCCTGGGCCCACGCTGAGAGGAGGGTCAGCCCGGGTCTCCCCTCCCGCCCCCAGGTTCCCACTCCCTGAGGCTTTTTTATACCATGATGTCCCGGCCCGGCCTCGGGGAGCCCCGCTACATCTCCGTGGGCTACGTGGATGACACGCAGTTTGGGCGGTTCGACAGCGACTCTCCCGGCCAGAGTGCGGAGCCGCGGGCGCCCTGGGCGGGGCAGGTGGGGCAGGAGGACCTGGACGAGGAGACTCAGAACCAAAGGGACAATGCGCAGTGGTTCAAAGCGCTCCTGAGGGACCTGCGCGGCCTCTACAACCAGAGCGAGGACGGTGAGCTTCGCGGAGCGGTGCCAGGGTCAGGTCACCCCCCCATTCCCACCCTAAGACCGGAGTGTCCCGAGTCTCAGGGTCCATTGACCCCTCAAGGCTGGTGGTTCTGCCAGGACCCTCCACCGGGAAGAGCCCGCGGAACGTTCCTGTCTGCATTTCTTTTACACTTTAGGTTTATTCAGCGGGGAGGTAGGGGTGCGGGAGGGTGACCTCGCGGCTGACCACAGGGCTGGGTCTCAGGGTCTCACACCCTCCAGAGGATGTTTGGCTGTGAAGTGGGCCCAGACCTGAGTCTCCTCGGCGGGTATGACCAGTTCGCCTACGACGGCGCGGATTTCATCTCCCTGAGCGAGGACCTGCGCTCCTGGACCCCCGCGGACTCGGGGGCTCAGATCACCCAGCGCGCGTGGGAGGCGGCGGGCAGGGCCGAGCGCGTCAGGCACAGTGTGCAGAGCAGGTGCTTCCCGTGGCTCCTCAAATTCCTGATTTTGGGGAAGGCGGTGCTGCAGCGCACAGGTAAGAGGGGCCACGAGGCCTCGGACCTCCCCTCTCCTGGCGCCCCACAGGGAAATGGAATAATGGGCAGAACAGCAGCTGCTTTCTGGGCAGAGAGGGAGAGTCCCCCTGGGTGTCATGTTCTGTGCTAGACAGAGACTCGCCCAGAAGACACCACTTTTCTGGACGGTTAAGGAATCCAGTCTCTCCTGACGGAGGGAGGCCATCCTGAAATAACTCTTCCCTGCATCCTTTTGACCCAGCAGCCATCCTGGGAACCATGAATTTTTCTTTCAAGGTCTTGTTTTTGGTCTGAGAACAATTTTGGATCTGACTCCTGCCTTTCTGTGTCATTCACCCTCCTTAGAGGTCTCCATCCTCCTACCCTCGGCTCTCACCTGATTATCACAGATTCTCCAGATGAGGCTGGGTTCTGGGTTTTGTGCTTCCTCCTTCCAAGCCAATTGTCATGTCCAATCTGAGGATGGTCACGTGAAGCTTCTTCAGTGTGCGTGGAGGAAATCCAAAGTGTGATATTTCTGATTTGTTCCCCCTCAGATCTCCCAAAGACAGGCATGACCCACCACTGCACCTCTGAGCATGAGGTCACCCTGAGGTGCTGGGCCCTGGACTTCTACCCTGCGGACATCACCCTGACCTGGCAGCGAGATGGGGAGGACCTGACGCAGGACACAGAGCTGGTGGAGACCAGGCCTGGGGGGGACGGAACATTCCAGAAGTGGGCGGCTGTGGTGGTGCCTTCTGGAGAGGAGCAGAGATACACCTGCCATGTGCAGCATGAGGGGCTGCTGGAGCCCCAAGTCCTGTCTTGGTGTAAGGAGCGGGAATTAGGCACAGGGGAAATCAGGAACCCTTCTGGAGACCTTCAGAAGGTCAGGATGAGGCCTGGTGCTCAGGGTCTGACCTCCCCTTCCCTTCCAGTGCCCTCTTTTCAGTTCTCCATCCCCACCGTGGGCATCATTGCTGGCCTGGTTCTCCTTGGAGCTCTGCTCACTGGAGCTGCGGTGTCTGCAGCTGTGAAGTGGAGGAAGCCGCGCTCAGGTAGGGAAGGGAGTGGGGGGATCATGTCCACTGGGGGCTTTCAAATTCCATGTAGGATTTACCGTAGCTGGTGAATAGGAAGTACTATCTACTCCTGTGTTGTCCCATCTGGAGTTGATTGCTACTCCTCACTCTTTTATAAAGCACTTGTGAAAATGAAACACAAGTTGTTCGTCATGATAATCCTGGTAATGGGGCCCTGACTCCAAGCAAATGTTAGTGGGGAAGGTCCTTGCTGAGGACAGACTCCAGGAGGCAGTTGATCCAGTCCCCCATTGAGTCCTTTCTTCATATTTCCTGGTACTGCCCTGATTCATTAGTCACATTCTGGAAACTTCCTTGTGGTCAAGACTTGGGGATTCCTTTACAACTTCATAGCCTGACTCCTCCCTGGTCTCATATGATGCTTCTTCCCACAGGAGGATAAGGAGGAAGTGAGACTTAGTCTGCTGGTAAGTGTGGAACAGGGATTTGATCCCTGAGCCCCTGGGGACAGTGTAGATGGAGCCCATGGGGGAGTCACCCCCATCAGTCCCTCCTGTGGCCTCATTTCTCTGTGATGTGACCAGGTTCTGTTTTGTTCTCCCCCAGGCAGTGACAGTGCCCAGGGCACTGATGTGTCTCTCAGTCCCTAAAGGTGAGACCCTGGAGGCCTGCGGTGGAAGGGGCTGAGGGAGAGAGGATGGGACCAGGTTATGGGGAAGCTGTGAGGGGGACATTATGAGGATGCGGTGAACTATGGAGAATGTGGACACTTAGTGATTCACCTGAATTTGTTCCTGACCAATTTCCTTCACAGTGTGAAATAGCTGCCTTGTGGGGACTGAGTGTTAAAGGATTTCTCTCGCCCCATTTTGTATCTTCAGGAGCCTCTGGTTTATTTAATTTTATTTGCTTTCTAGCTGTCAGAGATTGATATGAAAACTTTTAAAGTAAACTTATTTATTTATTTCCTTACATCATTGTTAATTTTTGTATATTGACTCTTCTCAGATATGGTCTCATAGTTCTCCCACCACCATAACACTCGTGATTCCTCACCACAGCCCCTTGTGCTCTTCCCTCCCGTTTTGACCTTTAACCCCTCCTACTTGTATCCCTCAGATCTATTGGCAGCTTGCATATTTCATCTTTGTCCTGACCCTTTGTTGGTTTCTCTCTATTCCACATATTAGTGAGACCATCTGATATTTATCTTTTTCTTCCTAACTTATTTCTCTTAACACAGTCCTTCCCAGTTCATCCACATTGTCCAACTGGCATGAGTTTATCTTTTCTTATCACTGAGTAGTGTTCCATTGTGTGTATGTACCACATCTTTTTAAATTTTTTTTTCTTACTTTGTTGTAGTCCCCATAGATCCCATCAGCATATCACCCTTGAACAATCACCATTTTCCCTTGTGTTCCTCCTTCCCCTGTTAGGAACCCCCTCCTCCCCTTCCCTTGCTGTATGCCTCAGATCTACAGTCAGCTTGCAGGTTTTGACTTTTTCTGATCTTTTGTTGGTTTCTCTATATTCCACATGTAAGTGAGAAAATCTGATATTTATATTTTTTCCTTCTGACTTAATCCCTTCCAGCTCCATCCATGTTACCACCAATGGCATGAATTTGTCTTTTTTGATCACCAAGTAGTATTCCATTGTGTAAATATACCAACCTTTGATCCATTTGTAGATTTTGGAGCACTTGGATTGTTTCCATATCTTGGCTATTGTAAATAGTGCTGCAGTAATCATAGGAGAGCAGATTTCCTATTGAATTAGCGTTTTCTCTCTCTTGGGTATATACCTAGGAGTGGAATCCCTGGATCATATCTTAGATCCATTTTAGTGTTCTGAGGAAACTGCACACAGCTTTCTATAGTGGCTAGACCATTTTACAGTCCCACCAACAGTCCAAAAGGTTCATTCATCTCCATATCATCTCCAGCATTTGTTGTTTCTGTTTTTTTTTTTTTTTAATGGGGGCCATTCTCACTGGAGTGAAGTATGCCCCACCTTCTTGATTCATTAAGGATGCCCTGATTCAAAACACAATGAGAAACCACTTCATACCTGTGAGAAGGGCCCATATCAAAAAGACCAGACATAATAAGTGCTGGTGAGGACACGGAGAAAAGGGAACGGTCCTGCACTGTTTTGGGGAATGTAGACTGGTTTGGCCCTGAAGTAAAACAGTATCCAGGTTTCTAGAAACTTAAAAGTGGATCTGCCATAGGACCCAGCAGTCCTACTCCAAGGTATCTACCCATAGAGCACAATACACTACTCTGAAGAGAACCTGCACTTCCATGATCACTGCAGTACTATTTACAGTAGCCAAGCTGTGGGAGAGGTAGTTCATAGATAACAGAATACTACTCATCATGAAACAAACTTATGCCATCTGGGGCAACATGGATGGAGCTATGAAGGACTATGCTAACTGAAATAAGCCCAAAGGAGAAAGGCAAATATATCACTTATACGTGGATATAGGAAAATCAAAGAAAGGGCCAGACTTAAAGCAAACACTTGAGCCCTGCCAGGCTGTGCCTATTGCTGACCAGGGCTGCACACCAGCCCAGGCTTCCTGGTCCGGCCGTGCTGGGTGGTGGACTGACCCTCTCTAGTTTGGCATCAGACTCATTTGATGACAAAGCCCTACTCCCACTGACTGAGTTCCCCGTTGTGTGTTGTTGCACCTGCACCACCACTGGATCCCCAGCCTCCCCTATTTGCTAGAGCTAGGATGGATCTTGTACTTGATGCTGCAGATAATTACTTTTTATACCATTTCTATCTCCAACCACAGGGCCAGAGTATGACATCTTTCAACAAACTAATTCTCCTGATTATAAGAAATCTTGGCGATTTTATCCTTTATTTCATCTTTGTGACAATGAGCTGTTGTTTTGTCTGTAATCATTCTCTAATGAACTACCAACAATATTTATAGAATCAAGTCTTCTGAGAATCATGTTTACTGTTACATCATTACCATGGATTAAATATTCCCACCATTCCGCTGTTCCTGCTGGAGCTGAGGGCAAATTGCATGACAACACAGGAGAGTTTCCAAACACTGGATTATTCTCATTGTTCCTGTATGGGCCTCCCTCTTTTTCACCAACATGCTGATCTACTGGATTCACACAGGCCTTCATCGTAGACTTATAGATAAGAGAATCTATGAACCTCTCTGGAAGATACCTCTTCACCTGCAAGTCATGGTTTTCACCCTGTGGAAGGCTTTCTCCAGAGTCTACCTTATCATCTCCACCCTTTCATCTTTCCATTACACCAGCTGGTTTATTTAAGTTTGTACATCTTGGTTAGTGTCTGCACAATTTCCATTCATGACAGTGATTTCTGTCTCCTCAAATCTGAAGGCCATTTATTAATGACTCAGCTCATCATACAGATCATCACCTCTTCTCTAACTACAACTGTGGACAGTATTTTACATTGTGGGGTAAAATTGGAGGCCCATTCAAAAACTCTTCCTCCTTTGAAGATAAGGAGCCACTCTTATAGGAAGAAGGTGACAGAAAAAAGCACAGCAGCCAGTAGGAAATGGTTGTAAAAAAAAATTAGAAATTATTCAGTGGAGAGTTTACAAAGACTGAGCAGATTATTGCCCAATGATTAAATATTTTTAATGAGGGAAAATAATCTACATCCATCCAGGAGACACAGCAATGGTAGCATTTGAAACTCCGTATTGAGGGCCACGCTGAGGGATGGTCATGCCGAGAGACCAAGAGAAACCAACTCCTGCATAAACACCAGGGATGACCTAAGAGGTAACTTCCATCCAGTGAATTCCAGCCATTGAATCTGTAACTTATATGGTCTCATCAATAATTTTTAAAAAGGTGGAGAGAAAGTAAATGATTGAGGGGACCAGGTTATGTCCTGTTGCCTTAACCCACCACAGTCATTAAGAAAACTCTTTGTGCTAATAGCACCAAGGCTCAGTGCCATGACAAGGAATACAGTGATAGGTGGTGCCTGATGTCAGGAGTGAGCTCCATCTTCCATGCTGGTCCGGGATGACCACTTGTAGTACTTTATTCAAGGGGGAGCCCCAATGTGACAGCAGGTCTGATAGCATCTAGTAATGACTATGCAAATGACCTTTTCATATTTCATATGCCCCCCTATTCTCTGGGGGCATTGCCAAATGTTACATTTTACTGATGAATAAACAAACTGGAATTTAAAAAAATACTGATACTACTGATACTACTGATACTACTATGACTTCTCAGATGTGGGATTATTTAGTTTAATATTTCAATGTTTATTTTTAAAAAACATTATGTAATAAGTATAAAATTATGTGAATGTAAACACATGTAGAAAGATAAATGTGATGCCCAAGTTGTATATTTCACTGTTGTTTTTTAAAGTAAACTGCGGCACTGCAATTTTGATGTTTTGAGGTTATAAATCTGTAACTTTCTATAAAGGGAAATGATGACCAAGTATTTACCCTGTCAGTGAAGATTAGCTTTGACATTGTCATCTTCCCCTTACTTTTTCCCTGCCTCCTCTGCCAAAAAGTCTAATAAATACGTTCATATGTTTTAACATAAATATATTGGAAAACATGGTTTCAAACTATTAGCTATTTATGTGAAACCAATAAAAGTTGATTATGACTTAAAAACATATGTACACACAAACTAACCCTTGAAATATGAATGTAGAGCAGGGGCTGGCAGAGGGGCAGTGGGAAGGGTGTGGACAAAGCCGGGAGGGAGCACAGTGGACTCTGCTGGAAGACCGTGGTGCTTAGGTGTGGGTGTGATACAGTATCAACACCTGAGGGGGTGACCCTGTCCTTCTAAAGTATAAGAAGTGATGTAACCATTGCTCCTCAATAAATATCCTCTTGTTTCTCTTGCTGCAAAGGACGTCCTCATGTGTCTGTTCCCATCAGCATAACGTGAGGAGGTAGGGAGACCAGCCCAGCTCTGCCCACCAGGCCCCTCCCCACACTGACCTGTGTCTCTCCCTGGTGACTTTCCTGCTCCAGCAGAGGCGGGGCTGACTCCACCCCTGCCTGTACTTTGTGTTTTCCTGAGGAGTAACATCCACTTCCCTAGAGAAAATAGACATCCAGACATGAAACTGTTCTTTTTTTCTGCATTGTTTTTTTGATGGGTTAATTGAAAAGATTCTTAAAATTTGACAGGATATAAGGAAGAGCCATGAGGACCAGCCTGAAGCACGTACATTTGCAGTGCTGAGTCTGTGCAGGTGGGGGTGGGAGAGGCTGTGAGGAGCCAAGGGGAACGGAGCCTGCGTTCAGTCGGTGCTCAATGCATCATGGGCTTTGACGTGGTGACTCCTCAGGGGTCATTCCTCTGCTCCTTTGTCCCTGTCCTTCAGGAGCACCTGTCCCAGCAGGGCCTGTGATCACAGGGACTCAGACCCCACCTGGGCCTTCCTGTCTCCAGGATGTGGGTGGAGGCTGCCTGTCACAGGATCAGACCATGCTCAGACCAGCGCTGGGCCCTCAGGTCTCAATCTGTTCATTTTTTTACTTCTTTGGTATATTTTGGAGCACACCGTTTCATTTTCATGTTCAGGAATCAGGCTTAGGCATCCGCCATTGTCCCCACAAGGCCCAGGGCAGCCCTGCCCACAGGAGTCAGTTGTTAGGGATGAATTTTCAGATGCATCCTGGTGTGGGTAAGAATGCGGGGAAGGTGACCCAGATAAGGTGTGTGGGGACAAGGAAGAGGGCTACTCTCCTAGCATAGACAGGTGGGCATCACCAGGACGGCACCTTTGAGAGAAGACCTGATGGACACTATGCCCACAAGGTGTCTGCAGAAGCTCTGTCCAGGCAGGGCGACCTCAGCCCAGATGCCCCAGGACGGGGATGTCTGTGTGTTAGAGGCTGCGGCTGGGGCAGGGGTCACTGAGACGGGGTCTGTGTGTTACAGGACAGGGAGAGGGGCAGCCCAAACCCCGCAAACCTGCCTATTGCCTATTCTAAATGGGTTCTGTCATCTGCCGTATCAACACAAAACATATGAGACTTTAATGGGAAGGAACTTTAATAAAACTAGGAAACAATACAGGTAAGGCAAAGAGTCTAGTTTCTAAATGAAGCACCCAAAGTTACCCATCCCCTCGTGGGTAAAACTCCATCTAAATGGGATTGGCCCAGCGCAAGGCCCCAAAGCCTGCCCCAAGTCTAAAGCATCTTCCAGTGGGGACCCACAGAAAAGGGTCAGAAACAACCAGACAAGCCCAGAAGGAAAAGAGCAAAATCAACATCAAGATAAAAGCTGCCATTGTCACCTCCCCACGGGTCTCACCCACATCTGTGTCACCCAGTCCACAACCAAAAGACAAGTGCAGTTATATGCACCCACATCATGCAGACGTTGAGGATGTTGGAAGGGTTTTGCCTTTTCTCTGAGTAAGATGTGGGGCCACACGGCCTCTCTGAACAGAGACCACCTATGTCAGGGCCCTTTAGGAGCATCCACCATAAGACACAGGCTTGTGGAGGAGAGAGCACCTGGAGAGACATGGAGACGACACAGGAGAGGGGTGTGTGGAGAAGCCTCCCTTGCTTCTCAGCGCTGGGCTTGCCCCCAGCGACTTGAGGGATGTGGAAGGAGACACTTGGGAGAGACCCGGCCTTGACCATGGTTGTGTTTTTATTTTGCTCCTTTTGCCCCAGATTGGCCAGGCCCCTTTCATCGGTTTCTGTGGGTCCCCACAAGAAGGTGTCTGAGATTTATGACAAATTTCCCCAAATTTGGTTGGGTATTTTGGTTGGGTATTTACCCAGGAGGGGAGGGAAACTGGGTGTTTTTGTTGGGGAATTCTCTTCCCCTTTGTGACTCTACTGTGTTCTTTCACATTCAGAGTGTGATCTGCCTTTATGTGGCCAGGGGCAAAAGCCATTTACTGTATGCAGATTTTGGTCGGGGTGCCCCTCCTGCTGCCGGTTAATAGACTGGGGGTGTTTTCTCTGACTAAGACTCATTTCTGCTTCTCTGCTGCTTTGTCCCACAGGGTTCCTCACCCCGAGGCTGGAATCCCCCACAGAGTCAGAGAGGAGAAGGAGGAAGCCCTCAGTGGGGATCTGACCTGGCTCCTGCTGTGTTTGGGGCAGGACCTTGTCCTTGTCCCTGGCAGGTCAGGGCTGGGGACTGACCTTCAGGTGAGCTGAACAAGCAGACAGAGCAGGACAGGGGCCTATGGGGGGACCCTAACTCCTTGGGGACAGTGTTGTGTGTCCTGATGCTTCTCAGGGACACCTGCTCACACTGAGGGGGGCAGGATCACAAGCAGGTGCTGGCCTGTTCTTCATGGGGACCTGGGTCTGGGTCTCTGTCCTGGGGAGTCACTGGGTGTGATGATGGGGAAGGGAGGGCAGTTTGCACCCCGGGACCAGGTGCGGGAATGGAGGTGAGACAGGGCAAGTTAGGGTTATTAGGCAGTTTTAGGGACAGTGCAGGAGGGGACCTCTGAAAAATTTAGGGAGGCTTCAGAGATAAGGACAACCCAAGAAATATAACCAATTCCATTAGGAAAACAAACACCCCAGGACCACGAATAATATTAATACTGTTAATGCTAGTCCTGGTTTCCTTCAGGTGGTAAAGGGAGGCGGAGATTGGAGAAATGGAGAGTGGTTTAATTTATGGACACATTAGAAGGGCAGCTGTTTAACTTTAATGTAGGGATGCCCATTCAGAAGACTGGGCCATAAATTTAAAGATGTAACTAATGGGGAAAGAGAAAGCTGTTAGATAAGGAATGTAAAGATCCCCACTCAGTTGCAAATTAAGTAAGGCAGCTGAGAACTAACCAATCACAGAGAGACTGGTGGAACTTTAGAATAATGAGGGGAAAAAGGTATATATTCCCTGAGACACGACTCCACTTTGGCTTCCTTGCCCCTCCCAGGCCTGGTTCCCTGGCCTGGGAGTCCCACTTTATTTCTGCTCTTTTCCTCCTCAATAAACTTTTTCTTCTAAACAAACCTGACCTGCCTCTTCTTGCTTGCTTGCCTGAGTGTCTGCGAAGTCCCTGCTGCGGCTTCGTGAGACACCAACCCGTGGGGGTCTAGTGGCTGGGGCTCAGTGCTGCCCTGCAGCCTGGGATCCGTTCCTGGCTGAGAGACTAGGCCTGACAATTCCGGTATCAGAGGGATCTGGTGCTCTGAGCAGAGTGGGTCTGGGGTGTGTGTTCCACGGGATGGGAAGGGAAGGGAGGATGTTTTTCTCCAGTAAACCTCATGGTCTAACAGCACAGAGGCTCAGCAGCCCTGACAGGACCTAGGTATGTCCTCCTTGGTCTCAGGGCCTAGGGGTCACTAGGAAGGGCCCTGCTCCTGCTGGTGGGAGGGTCCCTGGACCCTGCTTCCCCTGAACCCAGAGCTCCTGGCTGCCCTGCTCCTCTGTGTGGGCCTGGCTGCCTCCTGCCCTGTCTCTCCCCAGCCCTGAGGAGATGGCGCCTGCTCCTGCCCCAGCTCTGTGCTCTGCTTCCTCCCTCTCTGCTGCTCTTCCTCCAGTTGCCCCCAGGGGGGTTCCCAGGTGAGGGTGTCCCTCCCTGACCCTGTGTCTCCCTCAAATGGGTGGGGCCCAGGGGCTGTGGGAGCTATTCCTGCAGGAAGGATGGCTGTGTGTGAGGCCCTGGCTCTAGAAAGGTAGGGATGATCCCCAACCACTCATGTGATGACACAGTTAAAAGCAGGTATTGAGCTGGAACATGAGGGGGAGGGATGACAATTGCTCAGTCAGGGGTTTACGGATTTTAAAAAAACAACTGTCTAAAATGTGAAAATACCTTTCTCCTCATTTTTGGCTTTTGATTTATTTGTGTCAGAAACACTTGTCAGTTATTAATTCATTTCACTCCACTAATATTTATATATTATGTGCTATGTGCTCTGTACAAAAAAGAGATTCCCCAACTTCAGAGAGCTGCTTTCATGCAGGAAGCAGTGAATAATAAAGACAGGAAACCCACCCCACCCCCAGCTCAGAGGGGCTGAGAGGAAGGACAGGCAGGGAGCAGGTTGAGCAGCAGGGGAAGGAGGGGTGGGGGGGCAGCTGTGTCCATCAAGGGGATCAGTGTAGATGGTGGGATGGGAGAAAGGCCCTGGGAAAGGGGTGTTGGGGGTGCGAATCCCATGGAGGTAACAGCCTGTGGGGGGCTGGCTGGTGCCAGGTATTCAAGGACAGGGGGGGTGAGGGTCATCTGGAGCAGAGGGAGAAGGAGGGACACAGGAGTGGGTGTCAGAGGCCTGGGAAGGGACCACACTGTGGTCCTGGGGGCAAATGTGGGGATGGGGAGCCAAGCTACTCCTGGGTGAAAGGGGCCAGACTGGGCGTGGCAGGAGAGACTAGTCTGTGTGTCTCCAGGTGAGAGAGGAGGGGCTCAGACCAAGCTGGGGCAGCACAGGTGAGAAGTGGCTGTTTGGAGGTGCAGGGGGCTCCTGAGTCAGCACAGTCCTCTCCTGTCCTTCCCAGGCCTCCTCAGGTCAAGGACACTGACTAGGGAGCAGGCTGCGGGAAACTATTTCTTCTATTTTTTTTTTTTTTCTGAGGTAACATTAATTTACACACTGCATAGAAGTGACGTGTCCAGCTTCTCACCCAGCAACTGTGTATTTCACACACCAACTACCAAAAATCCAATCACAATCCTCCACCAAGCTATTCCTTCCACCCTCCTTCCCCTCTGGTGACTGTTATTTTGTTTGTGTTTGTTGATTGCTTTTTTCCCTTCATATTCCCCAAATCACACAGTAATTATCTTTCTCAATTTGACTTAGCATAATTCCTTCAAATTCCATCCATATTGTTGTAAATGGCAAGAGTTCATCTTTTTAAATATCCGAGTACTATTCCATTATGTGTGAGTGTGTGTGTGTGTGCACGTGTGCATGATATATAAATGTGAGATATATGTCACATTTTGTTAACCCACTCATCTGTTCTCCAGGACTTGGGTTCTTCCATACTTTGGCTATTATAAATAGTGCTGCAATGAAAATAGGGACCCTGTCTCATTTTGAATAAGTGTTTTCATATTTGTCAGGTAAACATCCAGAAGTGGAAATACTGGATCATATTGCAATTCTGTTTTTTGTTTTTTGTTTTTTTTTGAGAACCTGCCATATTGTTTTCCAAAATGGCTGCACCAATTATAGCCAACCAACAGTGCACCAGGGTCCTTGATCCCCTAAATCTCATGAAATTAATTTCTTGACTTTTGACAATAGACATTCTTATTGGTGTGACTGGAAATCTATTGATTTTTTAAACGCTGAACCACCCTTGTGTTGCTGAGATAAATCCCGCTCAGTCAAATGCACATTTGAATTGGTTTGCTAAGGTCTTGTTGAGGATGTTTGCATCTATATTCATCAGGGTTTGATCTGTAGTTTTCTTTTTTGTGTGATGTCCTTCTCTGCTTTTGGTAACAAGGGAATATTGGCCTCATGAAATGTGTTCTCCAGCATTCCCTCTTCCTCTATTTATTTGAAGAGTTGCACAGTCAGGCATTAGTCCATCTTTAAAGATTTTTGTAGAAGTCACTGAAAATGTCTGGTCCTGGGCTTTGTTGTTTGGGAAAATTTTGATTCGCATTTCAGTATCTTTGCTTGTAGTTGCTTTGTTCTGAATCTTCCTGATTCAGTCTCAGAAGGTTGTATACTTCTAAGAATTTGTCAGTTTCTTCTAGGTTATTTGCGGTTATTCAATTTATCGACATATAGATATTTAGTATTGTCTTAAATTCCTCTCTACTCCTTTTTATTTTATTTTATTACTTTATTTTTTTATTTATACAAGAGCTGGGTACAGGCCAGAGGTGTTGGGGGTAAGATGATTCACCAGAGACAGAGTGGGTAGCAGAACAGGCAGACGGACTGAAAGCACTGCTGAGGGGAGCAGTGGGTGAGGCAGGAGAGGTCTGCCACAGCTTGTGGAAATCTCCCTGGCTGGCCAGGAATTGAACCTGCACTGCAGAGGCTGCAGACAGCTTCACAGTGGTGCGCTCAACCAGCTGTGCCACTGGGGAGGCCCCCTCTCTATTCCTAAAGTATCTGTTGTAACTGCTCTACTTTTGTTTCTTATTCTGTTTATTAGAGTTTTTTTCCCCCTTGAAAATGTAGCAAAAGATTTGTCTATTTTTTTTTCCAAGAACCAGCTTTTGGCTTATTCATTCTTTGGTCTGTCTTCAATTTCTGTTTCATTTCTTTCTCTCTCTTTTTTTTAAGATTTATTTATTTATGCATACAAGAACTAGGGTATGTGTGTGTGGGATGAGAGGATTTACCAGAGACAGAGTGGGGGAACAGAACAGGCAGATTTACTGAAATAAACTGTTGAGGGGAGCAGTAGGCAAGTGAGGAGAGGTCTGTTGCACCATGTGGGTAGCTCCCTGGCCAGGGATTGAACTTGTGCTGCAGTGGCTGTAGATAGCTTTGTAGGTTGCTTCTTAACCCCTTGCGCCACCAGGGGTTGAGCCAACAGGCCCTGTTTCATTTATTTCTGCTTTAATTTGATTTCCTTCCACTGTTTTTTGGTTTCATTTGTTCTTTCTACTGTTTTAGGTGTAAGGCTAGATTCTTTACTTGAGCTCTGTCTTGATTCTAGGTGTGACCTGTATTGTTCTATATTCCCCTCTTAGTGCTGCTTGTGCTGTGCCCCACTGATAGGTTGTCATTTTCTCTCAAGGTATTTTTAAATTTCTTGGTTGCTTTCCTGCTTAATCCAATAGTCATTTGGTAGTGTCTTGTTCAATCTCCACATAATATTTTTACCCCCTTTTTCTTTTTATGGTTGACTCGAGGTTGATACCATTGTCATCAGAGAAATATGAGTTCAGTCATCATGAATTTATGACACTTTTTGAGTGGCCCAACAAAAGGTGTATTCTAGAGATTATTCCATGTGCTCTTGACAAGAATATGTATTCAGCTTTTTTGGAGTGTGGCGCCCTATAAATATCTATTCAGCCCACATGGTCTAATCTCTCACTTAAAGCTATAGTTTCCCTGAGTTCTGTCAGGTGGATATGTTCTTGATGAAAGTGGAGTATTGAATTTCTTTACCACTACTGTGTTGCTGCCAATATCTGTTTTCAGATTTGTTTATAGTTGCATTACATATTTTGCTGCTCCTTTGTTTGGTGCTTGTACACCGATGAGTGTTATGTCTTCCTGATGTAGGGTTCCTTAATCAGATGATGGTCATCCCTATCTCTTGTTATGTTTTGGAAGCTTATTTTATCTTATGTGGCAGCTCCTGCAATTTTGGGGGTGCCCCATTTTTTTGTTTTTTCTCAAGAACTTTTCTGATCCTGTCTCCTGGAGACATCATAAAGTTGGGTTTTGTTTTTGGTGCAAACAGTCACTCTGTGACTTTTAGAAGTTCAATTCATGTACATAAAGGGTGATTACAAGATGACTTACTACTGTCCTTTTGTCTTCAGTCAAATCTAACCAAGAAATGTGTGGTATCTGGAGAGGGTGGTGAGGGCTCCAGGGTCACTGCTTCATAGGTCCCCTGGTTAGTTTGCAGGATGTTGTCAAGTGGGAGGCCCAGATATTAGCCAGGTGGCTGGGGTTCAGACCTGGGCACTGCCATCACCCCCAGTCTCCATGTCCTTTTTTCTGAAAGGGAATGGGGGAGGGGTGTCAGGACAGTATCAACTCCCAATTCACAGAGTGCTGGGGAGGAATCCCCGAGGTCACATAGAGAAAGTAACTGCTGAAGTCACTTAGTCAGCCTTCCATCAGCTCCCTGAGCCACTTCTGTTTCTGTGCCCACATCTGGCTTTCAAGCCCCAGCTCCCACATTGAGGAAGGAACCTCCCCAGCTCTGCTCTTGGGCCCCTCTGAGGCAACTACCACAGCCCTTCTCTCCTCACACACCCCAGGCTACAGGTCCTCCACGGTGGGGTCACATGGTTCTCTGTGACCCCAGCACCCAGTGGAGTATGTTCCTAGGCAACAGAGTGCATTGGGCTAGGGTACCCCAAATGCCCAACTGCAGGTCTGTGTCAGCAGAGTCACCTGGGTTCTGTTAGAGAGAAGTTCCCAGGCCTGTCCCCAGAGGAAGAGAGTGGGCTCCAGTTGCCCAGGGCTGAGAAGGGGAAGGTGGGGGTGGTGCCCATAGGCCCAGGCCCAGGAGACAAGGTTGTTATGGTGATGGAGATGTTCTCAAGGTAGAGTATGGTGCCAGGCTCTGTGCTTACCAAAAGGACATGAGAGGTGAGCCTCCAACAAGTGACTTAATGGTCCTAAGTTATATCTCAATTAAGTTGCTTTAGATCCATATCAAAAAATGGGTCTACAAGTTGCCCTGTGTCTGTCCTCCACTGTATCCACAGCGAGGGCTTGTGAGGCAGGAAACTGCCTCAGCCCATGAGGAGCTGAGCACAGACGGCTTCACTGCACAGATGCTCTCACGGAGCCTCCTCTGCGTGGTCCTGTGTCACATGATGAGGTGCTGATGTCACACTGCTCTGTGATGGAAAGACGTTTAGGGGCCTTGGGTGGAAGGGAGTTTATTTTTGATGTAGGAAGAATGGAAATAATTAGTGTCCAGAAGATCTTCTGTGTTGGTTTTCAATTTTCCACAAATTTTCTGATACACAGGAGGGGAGACAGTTCCCCCCCATGAGTGTGTCTGACTTGCTGGCTCTTCCTTGTGAGGAGAACAAAGCAGAAGGGATGTGCCATGTCACAGAGTCAGGCTCACAGGGGCTGAGACTTCCCGCCCAGGCTCCCCTCCTGGTCTCTCTCTGGGGTGACTCCCTGCACACGGTGGACCCTCAGCTAAGGGGACATCCACAGGACAAGGACCTGAGGGTTTTCTCCAGGAGCCACATGCATGAGCTCTGAGGCAGGTCCTTCCACGCTGATCACAGCCGTTCAGATCCGCCAACATCTTGTCCCCATCGCAGCCTCGTGGGACCCAGAGCTGGAGCCTCTGAGGGAGGCCCTTCCTGTCGCTTCCCCCTCAGACGCCAGATCTTTGTGGTTTAGCTGCTAAGTTTGAAGTGATTTGGTACAAACCAGTAAAAATTAAGGCTATAAAGTGATCAGTGGCTGTTTTCTCACAAGAAACAGTGGAGGCCAGAATAACTCACATGACAGTCAAGGTCCTGATAGCAATGAGCTGTCAGACAATGATTCCATGTCCCCTGAAAGTGTCCTTCAAAATAAAAGTGATTTTAAAAAATTATTTCTAGGTTTTTAGATTCCATTTAATTTTGTGTTCATTTATTTTTCACACTGTCCCCAGAGCGGTGTCTGCAGGTTCACAGTACAAAGGGGCTGTCCGGCACCCTGGGACTGTGAGCAGGGCTGACTCTGACCTGCCTGCAGGGAGTGGGGCCCTGGAGCCCCAGAATCAGCCCTCAGGGCTGGTCCTCCATGGCGGCACAAGCCTTGCTCTGCCCTCCTCTTGGCTCCCTGAGTTTCCCTGACACCCAGCATTGGGGAATTGAGGGGGGATTTTCTGAAACAGGAGGGCAGCTTCCTCTTAACCATCTATCTCCCCCATCTCTCTGCCTTCCACGGAATCAAGACAAAATATGTAAGACCTTTAATGGAAAGGATCTTTACTACAATTAGTGTTGAACAAAGAAAAAGGAAAGAATAAAGTTTCCAAATCAAGCACCAAATTCACCATCCCCCTGTGTGTAAATGTTCAGCAAAACAGGGCTGGCCCAAGCAGGGCCTGAATGCTTGTCACAGTATAAAGCACCTTCTTGTGTGGACCCATAAAAAAGAATGGGGCTGACAAGTCTGGAAGGAAAAGAGCAAAATCAAGATAGAAGCTGCCATTGTCACCTCCCCATGGGCCTCTCACCCCATGTTTGTTTCACCCAGTCCAAGGCCAAGAAGCAAGTGCAGCTTCTTCAGTGGTCTCTCTGTTCCATGTGCCTCTCCCAGGTCTCCTTCTGGCTCCATCCTGCTTCCTTCCTCCTCAGCCTCCTCTCCAGCTGCTTCTCCCTGCTCAGCTCCACCCTCCTTGGGTGGGACAGGGAACCCAGATCCTCCCCTGGGGGCCCCCTGTTACAGTCCTCTCCTTCACCAGCATGTGAGTGAGGGGGTGACACCAGCCCTGCAAGGACGGGCAAGGCCCCGGATGTGCGCAGTTCCCTGGGCAGTCACAGGCCAGCACTGCTGCATCCCCCAGGTGAGACAGACGCTCCAGCCCCCCAGTGAGAGCCCGTGTCACCCACACAGACCTTCCACCCTCAGTGTCCCCTATGCTGCCCCTTTCCTGCCCGGTCCTCTCTGGCTCCCCCTGCACCCCTTTCCACCTCTGTCCCCTAAAGTCCCATTTCCATCCTCTGCTCTTTTCCAGGAGCCTCCCCATCTTCCTAGCCAGTGCCCTGGGGGCTCTCCTAGGCCCCTCCCCTCCTCCAAAGGATGGAGAATGTCCGGTGATTCCCAGGAGGAGGGGCTTTCGTCCTTGGAAGCAGAAGCAGAAACAAAGTACAGGGACCCTGGAATCTAAGTTTCCATCCCAAGGGACTGAGGCGACCTATATATTTGGGGATTTGCCTAGAACCTAGGGGCCAGTTGTTATGTCCTAGAGTCCACTGGAAACTAAAAATAAGGACACTTAAGCTGACCCTGGTCCTGGGCGCCCCCTTGTGTGCAGATCCCTGTCCTGCCGCTGGGGGCCCAGGGAGCCTGGGGAGGGCCTGGCTGAGCAGGAGAAAGGGCGGCTCTGGGCTCCTGTGCTCAGCCCTGTGGCCACACGGGGGCGCTGCCGCGCTGCTCCGGATTCTGGTGGAGCCGCCAGGACGGGGCGGGGGCTGAGGTGGGCAGAGTTGGGGGTCCTGGAGGGCGGCGTCCTGGGGGTGAGATGCTCTGTGAGGAGTCAGAGAAGCTGGGCTCAGCGGAGAGGAGACTCCGGACCCTGCCCTGGGTGTGAGGTTTCCAGCTTTTCTCCCAGGACCCCTCTCTCCAGTCCCTGGATAACAAAACCTGGGGAAACAGAAAAGTAGATCATTTTTAACTTCTGCAACCTTTTTAGTATTGAGGACATTAAAAAAAAATAACATTTAAAGAATACTGTTAAATTTACAGAAAAGTTGCAATGGTGTTACAGTTCTTGTTTATACCACACCATTTCCACTTGTCAACATTTTACATGAGTAAAGTTGTTGTTTTTTCACAGCTAATGAAGCAATGTTGACACAATCACCAAATTCCATGCTTAATTTCATTAGTTTTTCTTAATGTCCATTTTATGTTCCAGAATCCCCTCTAGTTTGCCTCATTCAGTTCCAACCAGGTCTCCTTGATGTGCCTCTGGCTGACAGTTTCTCTGACTTTCCTTGTTTTTATAACATTGACAGTGGGGAAGAGAGATGTTTGGGAGAGGTGCTGGGGTCACAGTTGGGGGTTCCTGGGTCACCTCTGAGAAAAGTTTCACCACAGTCCTCCTTTCACATACGCAGTGAGTTTCCCCACAAGGCAGAGACTTTTAGTCTCTGCCAAAGAGAAGATTTATTATATTTAAATAAAGGGGGCTGGGTAGAAGGAGGTGTTTGCGCAGACACCAGCAGGCACGAAGAGCTGCCCCTGGAGAGGGCACGTGTATGAGGAGAAGCCTGCAGGCCCCAGACCGAGCCTTGGGAGCAGAGCTGTCTCTTCCCGGGGCACAAAGGGCACTGAGGTAGTGTTCCAGTTGGGAGAGCTCATTCCTTTGTGCAATTGTCATCTCTTGTTAAATTAATTACGTCTCTGGTGACTAGGTTCATTGTAAGGACAGGTGATTCTCTGTAATGGCCTCATCCCCATATCTCAGCTCTGGTCTGCACCTCTGGGTCCTTACTAGAGCAGTTGGTGCTCCCTAGAGCAGCTGCCCTAAGCATTGTTCATTTCTATAGTGGGTTTAATAACTATGTTAATCACCTCTACCCCCAGCTCCACTTTCTGGTCTTGTGGCCCCTCCATCCTCAATTTTCTATTCTTAGCCTCTATCAAGGAGTCCTGCTTAGGAATATTGTTCCTCAATTTAGTGTTTTGTTTTTTTTTTTCTTCTTCTTTGAATGGGACTGTGGCTTGGGAAAGCAGACCACAGAGGTGCAGGCCATTGTCCACTCAACATATCAATTGCATATCAATCAACACTCAATCATTTCCACCTGATTGATCACTGATGGCATTAACCTTCACCACAAGGCTAAGGTAGAGTTTCTCTGTTTTCATTTGGGAAGCTTCTTTTTTTTTTTTTTTTTACAGATTTAGTTATTTATGCATAGAAGAACTGGTGTACAGTCCAGAGGAGTGGGGGCAGGTGTGTGTGTGAGAGGATTCACCAGAGACAGAGTGGAGAACAGAACAGGCAGATTGACTGAAATACACTGCAAAGGGGAGCAGCAGGTGAGTCAGGAGAGGTCTGCTGCACCATGTGGGTTATCTCCCTGGCCAGGGATCAAACTCGTGCTGCAGAGGCTGTGGGTAGCTGCATAAGTTGCGGCTGAACCCCCTGTGCCAACAGGGAGGCCCCTGCAAAGCTTCTTTTTGTTTCATTTTTTTAGTTACCATTGTCTTTTGCAGTTAGTCACTATGGGCAGCTCACGCTTGCAGGTGTTCTGCTATAAACATTTACATGTATGCAGGGTTTTTGTGCAAATATAAGTTTAAAATTAGTTGGGTAACTAGCAGGGCAGTGATCACTGGGTGTATGGTCAGTGTTTTTTCAGCTTTCAAAGAAACTGTCAAAGATCCCACAGTGACCCGCCATTTTGCATTCCTGCCGGCAGTGCTGAGGCTCCTGTTGTCCACACCCTGGGCAGCACCTGGTATTGTGCAGGGTTTGCATTTTCAGCCTCTCCTAGGTGTGATGGTGTTACTGCTGTTCTTAGTGGTCTTTCCCTAGTGACTTGTGATTCTGAGCATCTGCTCATGTTCTCCCTTGTCGTCTGTGTCTCTTCTTGGTGAAATGTCTGTTGAAGTCTTTTGTCCACATTTTTACTGAGGTACCACTGATGACTCCACTGTTTGTGACTTTTTTTAAATTGGGTTATTTCTTTCTGATACTGAGTTTAAAGGGCTCTTTTGTAAATTCTAGATATAGTCCTTTATCAGATTCATGATTTGCAATGTTTTCTCCCACTTTGTATCCTGAACTCCATTGGTGACAGGAAAACAAACACTAGTGTCTAGACAGAAGCATGGATATATATTTTTTAAGAAGAAAAATGATAACTTGTGAACTAGTTTTGAGCAGATACTGGCTGACTGGGGTGCTGGGGGTGAGGGGGAATAACTTACCCATGTGTCTCCTTGAGTGTTATTTAAATGTTCTTGCATGCACTAGAAATAATGTTTTCAAAATTAAATTATGCTAAATTCCTCAACTTATAAAACACTTCACATGTCACATCCAAACCACAGGGCATGTGTGTTACAAGTGAGGGGCCCACATGTCATCCCCTCTCAGAGTCCGTGGTTTCCCTTTTGTTCACTCTGGTGTTGTCCATTCTTGGGGTGTTGGACAAATGCATAATGACCTGTGTCCATCATGAGAATATCATGCAGAGTATTTTCACTGCTCATAATGTTTCTGTGCTCCAAGGAAATCACCAATGGAATCACATCAGACTAAAAAGCTTCTACAAGGAAACTATCATAAAAATCAAAAGACAGTTATAGGTGGGAGAAAATATTTGTACATCCTAAGTCCAATAAGGGGTTAATAGCCAAGATCTACAAATGACTCCAAAACAAGAAAACAGACATCCCAGTCAAAGCAAGAGCTAAATAGGCACTGCTTTAAAGAAGACACACATGTGGCCAATACGTACATGGATACATGTTTGTCATCATGTGCTGTCAGGAAAATGCCAATTAAAACCACAATGACCCATTGTAGGGTGAGGAGGAAAGGGAACTCTGGTACATGGTGGGTGGGGATGGAGACTGCTCCTGTTAGCGGGCAGAACGAGGGGTTCCCCAGATCCTCATGCCTGATCAATCTAAGTGGGTACTGTCATCAGTTACATAAAGTCAAAACATATTATAGAAAAGAATGATAATGTAATTCATGTGCAATAGAGAATTAGTGTCGAATTAGTGTGAGAATTAGTGTAAGAAAGAGAAGAGAAAAAAGATAGTTAAAATAGTTTCTAAACGAAACACCCAAAGTTACCCGTCCCCTCATGGCTAATGCCCAGCCAACCAAGGTTGGCCCAAAGCAGGGCTGCTGAGGCCCAAAAGCCTGCCACAGTCTAAGGCACCTCTGGTGGAGACTCCCAAGAAAGGGGCAGGAGGGGCCAGGCAAGTCTGGAAAGACAAGAGCAAAATGAAAATCCACATCAAGATAAAGGCTGCCATTGTCAGCCTCCCCTGGGTCTCTCACCCACGTCTTTGTCTCTTTCAATGTCCCCCAGGTCCCTCACACCAGTTCAAAGCTCAGAAGCAAGTGTGGTTTCTTCTTCACAAGTCCCTCTGCTCCATGTGCCTCCTCCGGTCTCCTTTCCCCACCTTGTTTCTTCTGCCTCCTCTTTAGCTTCTCATCCCTGGTGGGCTCCACCCTTCCTGGGGGGGGGGGGGAGCAGGAGACCTGGAACCTTCCTTTTCTATGGATACCACACTGTTACAGTCCCGTCCCTGTGGAGAACAGAATGAAGGTTCCTCAAAATATTCAAAATACACCTTCCACAGGGTCAAGCATGCCATTCCTTGGTATTTATCCAAAGGAGGTAAAAACACTAATTCCAAAGGATATGTGCCTGCTATGTTCACTGCAGCACTGTGCACAATCACCAACTGTGGAAACAACCTAAGTGCCCAACCACAGATGAGTGGACAAAGAAGAGGTGGTAGATAGACACAATGGAATACTACTCAGCTGTGAAAAAGTTAAAGCCTTGAATTTGCAAAACATGGATAGATGTAGAGGGGATGATGCTAAGTGAAATAAGCTTGAAGGAGAAAGTAAAATACTCGATGATTTCATTCATATGTGGAAAATACAGAAACAAAGCAGGGACAGATGAAACTAAACCAAAACAAACTCTAGAACTATGACTGAGAATTGACCCTATGGGTGAGGGAGGGTGAGAGCAGGACACAAAGAGGGAAGAGGGCCTCATGGACTGTGATGGAGGACTGTGGTGCCCTCAGGTGGGTGTGATGTGGGAACAAACATCTGAAGATGGTGACCCTGTGCCTCTGAACACATACAGTGTGTAAACTGATGTTGCCTCAGTAGAAATAATACAGTAATGAGGGGGAAAAATGCAAGATAGTAATTTGTCTCCTCCATCCATCACTGACCTCAGGACTTTGCCTTCAACTCCTCACTGTCATGCAGGGTGAGGGGCTGGTTTCCCACAAGATCAGAGGCAGGAGGTGCAAGAACTCCTGGGGCTGCTCAGACCCTGCTGAGTAGAGACACTGCAGAGAGGGCGGCTCTGAGGGGACCAGAGACAGAGGTTCAGAGTAACCCCAGTGTTGAGTGAGGGTCTGGTTCCCAAGGAGAGGGGAGTGTGTGTGTGTGTGAGAGAGAGAGAGAAAGAGAGAGAGAGAGAGAGAGAGAGAGAGAGAGAGAGAGAGAGAGAGAGAGAGAGAGAGAGAAGAGAGAGAGAGAGAGAGAGAGAGAGGAGAGACAGGGCACCCAACATAGACAATGGGAGAACAATTACACATGAAGCCCAGCATAAATGAATTCAAATCCCACAAAGAACAAAATGTCAGTACAACACCCCGATAGGTACAGTTCAATGAAGAAACAGTTTTTGAGCAGGACTTGAAAATGCAGGACTGGAGAAAAGGAGCAAGTTTATTACTTTATTACTGTTCTCAGAATGGTTAGAATGGAAGGACCTTGGGTGGGACCCCTCTCAAGGCCTACTGCTAGGTTGTGGTAGCACCCCCACCCCTGACATCTCCCTCCCATAGTTCCCAATGTTCACTTCAAGCTCATCGCCTTTGGGGTCACTATAGAAAACCCACATCCTCAGAGTCAGGGAGCTCCAGCCTGGCAGCCCCTCTGTTTCCCAGAGGTCACTACCTCCATGGGCTGCAGCTACTTTCTCTCTAGAGCAGAGCTGGAGGGAGTCCCACAGGGGGAGGGAGGAGTGTGTGCCCTGCTGGCCTGGCCCAGGGGCTGGATTAGCCCAGGTCACACCAGTTCTTGAGCTGAGCCTTTGTCTACAGTCCAGGAAGGGAGGGAGAGATGGAGCAGGGCCTACCTCAGCTCCTGGAGGAAGGTGTAACATTAGAGGGGGTGAAATTATTGTTTCTCATTTTCTCATCATCACTATCCACTGGACAACATCCAGGGTGAGGGTTGGGTCCTCTTAGTGATGGGCACCCACTACCTGCCCAGGCAGCCATATGTGATTAAGTTGAATTTAAAAATTCCTCCTGATGTTGCTCTTATGGTGAAGGGAGATGCGTGGGGAGAGAGGGGAGGTGATGACAGAGGCTGGACCCCAAAACTTCTACAGAATGACCAATTCAAACAGAATAAGGATACTTTTTCACATTATAGCACTTGAAATGTCTGAAATCTCTGTGTGCATAAGCAGGGCAAACCCCAACAAAATACATGGTTGTTTTCAGTATGTTGGTTGGTGTGAAAGTCCTAACCCGCCATTACCAGAAACAAGAGTCCTCTTGAGCTGCTTTTTGCATAACTGTATTAATTTCTTAATTCAAATGATATATATTGGGGTGCCACCCTCCAAGCACTGGGGCACAGAGTGAGCAGTGAGCCATCCTGGGACTCTGTGTGTCTGTAACTCAGGGTCCAGCTGGAGACAGGCCCGGGGAGCACAGAGCAAGGGGCCCCTGACCTGGGAGCCGCTGGGCCTCCTCTCTGAGTAGGTGACAGGTGACCTGAGCCCCAGAGTGAGCAGGAGGTGACAGGGGATGAGTAACTCCAAGGAGACAGTGGTGTGGGTCCTGGGTATTGGGTGCAGGGTGGGTCCAGGCTGGGCACAGGCTGGAGCTGGAGCAGCTGCAGTGAATGTGAGCTGTCCCTTTAAGAAAATCAACAGAAAGTTGACAAATGATAATAATTAATTGCCTTGATAAAGTACAAGCTCCAAGTGAAAACCAGATAGTGAAAAATTGTGTCCCATCACTATCAACTTAACAATTTCCATTAGCCATTTACTTTTATTTGGGGATCTTTGGAACATAAAACATGTATGATTTTCAAAATTTGATTCTAGAATAATTAACATAAGGCTCATATTACCTGGTAAAACAATGCATCACTTTTTTTTTTTTTAAAGATTTATTTATACAAGCGCTGGGTACAGTCAGAGGCACGGGAGGGTGAGAGAATTCACCAGAGCCAGAGCGGGGAACAGAACAGGCAGACTGACGAAATACACTGCTGAGGGGAGCAGCGGGCGCGGCAGGAGAGGTCTGTCGCACCCATGTGGGACCCTCGCTGGCAGCTGGGGATTGAACCGGTGCTGCAGAGACTGCAGGCAGCTTTGCAGCCCAGCGCTCAACAGCTGGGCCACCAGGGGAGGCCCAACAATGCATCACTTTTTTAAATCATGTATTAGTTCAAAATTAATAATCAATAGAGGCCTATGGAATTAATGTAACATAATAGAAAATATTCAGTGATATTGTTCTACCACTCACTTTGCAAATAACATTTGAGAAACCACCATTTGTATAGTTTCAATTTATTGTAGAAGTGGAACAAAGTCAAATATTCACAATTATCTGCAAGGTACTTAAAATACTATTTTCACATATTTCAGAGAGGCTGTATAGTTTTCCATTGGCCAACCAAAGCAAAGAGTAAATGCGGGAGAAAATAGGACAATCCAACATTCCTCTAGTGAGACAGAGAAGGAAAAATAATTGCAAAAATGTGAGCTGTAAAAGATCCATTCATGACCCAGATTATTTTCATTAACTATCTATATTTTTTTAAGACACTTTGAACACACATTGGGTTATTAATATTATTCTAAATAAAACAAAAACATCTTTAAGTTGTTTTCATTCCTCATGTAGTAAATACTGAGAGCTATAACCTCCTAAAATTATACTGGGGTCCTCACTAATTTGTAAAAGTGTGCAGAGATCCTGAAACAAAAACACTTGAAAACCGCTGTCCCAGTTCCGGCCCTGGACTCCAGGAGGCAACAGTGTGACAAAGGCCTTGGAGCAGGAGAGGAGGGGCTGTTGATGTCCCAGGTGCCAGGTGTGGTTCTCAGGGTCTCAGCATCCAGGGCTGTATCTGGGTTAGGGAGGGTTACTGTTGGGGATTCCCCATCTCCCCAAAGCGTCACTTATTTCTCTCACAGCCTGTGTAGAGGACTCCTTTCTGCATAGGGTGACTCACGCAGTTTCACTCTCCATTGCCTGCAGGTCTCCAGAGCAGCCAATCAGCATCACCCTGGCTCCAAGTTAAGAAAGTCCCCACGGACCCGCCAAAATTCAAATGCTCAGCTTCCTCTAGGGCACAGGTGATGCCCCCAACTCTCCTGCTGCTGCTTTCACTGGCCCTGGTCCTGATGGAGACCTGGGCAGGTAAGTGCTGGCTTGGGAGGGAAAAGGCCAATGAGGAGGGGGGAACTGAGGAACCCTGGCGGGGGCTCAGGACCTGGGAAAGGCATGTCTCCCCCATCACTGGCCCTGTTGTCCCCCTTGGCCCCCACATTGTCTTGACCCCTTTCTGTCCCTCCCCGCCTCCTTCCTCCTCTGGTCCCTCTGACTCTCCAGCCTTCTCCTCCGCTGCCCCATTTCAATCTCAGGAGCCCCCTCACCCCCCCCCCTCCCGCCCCGTCTCCCCAGCCTGGGTCTCCCCTCCCGCCCCCAGGCTCCCACTCCCTGAGGTATTTCTCCACCATGATGTCCCCGCCCGGCCTCGGGGAGCCCCACGTAGTGGTCGTGGGCTACGTGGACGACACGCAGATCGTGCGGTTTGACAGCGACGCGGCGAGCCTGAGGATGGAGCCGCGGGCGCCCTGGGCGGGGCGGGAGGGGCCGGAGTGCTGGGAGCTGGAGACGCGGAGCGCCAAGGGCACCGCGCAGACGTTCCGCCTGAACCTGGGCAGCGCGGTCTGCTACTACAACCACAGCCAGGCCGGTGAGCGGGGCGGCCCGGAGCGCTCACGACCCCACCCCGCGGGCGGGAACCCCAGATCCCGGCCCGAGCGTCCCCCGAGGCAGGGGGACCCGCGGGACCCTCGACCGGGGACGAGCCCGCGGGACTGTCACCCCGAGGTTTCCGGGGGGTGGGGGCGCGGGCGGGGTGACCGCGGGGTGACGCGGGCGGGGACAGGTTCTCACACCTTCCAGAATATGTGCGGCTGCGACGTGGGGCCCGACGGGCACTTCCTCCGCGGGTACAGTCAGTCCGCCTACGACGGCGCCAATTACATCTCCCTGGACGAGGACCTGCGCTCCTGGACCGCGGAGGACTTGGCGGCTCTGATCACCCGGCAGAAGTTGAAGGCAGCCGGAGCGGTGGAGCGCTTCAAGGACTACCTGGAGGACACGTGCGTGGAGTCTCTGCGTAGACACCTGGAGAACCGGAAGGAGACGCTGCAGCGCACAGGTAAGAGCACAGCGAGGTCTCCCCACCTCCCTCAGGCCACGTCCCTCGGGGAGGGTGGAGTCAGGGTCACAGCAGCGCCCTCTCTCTGGTCAGGGGAGGAGGAGCCCCCTGGGTTTCCTGACTCCCCAGAGGATCCCATTTTTCCTCAGCACAGTTAAGGAATCCAGTCTCTCCTGAGCCTGAGGGGAGACCAGCCCTAAATCCCCCTTCACCGATCCTTTTGACCCAGCAGCCCTCTTGGGAACCATCAGTTTTCCCTCAGAGTTTTGCTATTGGATAGATGACATTTTCCTGCTTTTCTGAGTCCCCCGGTCAGGAGCAAAAGCCTGAGCTCTCCTCCTTAGAGAGCTGCGTCCTTGTATCCAGTTGTCATCCTAATTCTAGAACTTTCTAAGGAATAAGTTATTATCCCAAACTCCAAGACCAGTCTGGTTTCTAGATTTTGTGCTTCCTCTTTCTGAGAATGGCACATGAGGGTTTTTCAGGGTCCATGAGAGAATAACCCAAAGTGTAAAAGTTCTCACTCTTCTCCTCAGATGCCCCAAGGACACTCATGACCCACCACCCCACCTCTGAGCATGAGGTCACCCTGAGGTGCTGGGCCCTGGGCTTCTACCCTGCGGACATCACCCTGACCTGGCAGCGAGATGGGGAGGACCTGACCCAGGAGATGGAGCTGGTGGAGACCAGGCCTGGGGGAGATGGAACCTTCCAGAAGTGGGCGGCTGTGGTGGTTCCTTCTGGAGAGGAGCAGAGATACACGTGCCATGTGCAGCATGAGGGGTTGCTGGAGCCCCAAGTCCTGAGATGGGGTAAGGAGGGAACATGGACACAGAGCTTCTCAGGGGCATCAGGAGCCCTTCTGGAGACCTTCAGAGGATCAGATGGAGGCCTGGGGCTCAGGGTCTCATCTTCTCTTCCATTCCAGTGCCCCCTCCTCAGCCAACTGTCCCTACCGACTCCACCAACCCCATCGGGGGCATCATTGCTGGCCTGGTTCTCCTTGGAGCTGTGCTCACTGGAGCTGCAGTGGCTGCAGCTGTGATGTGGAGGAAGAAGAGCTCAGGTAGGGAAGGGAGTGGGGGATCATGTCTACTGGGGGCTTTCGGGCCACAGGGAGAACTTGCCCTACCCGGTAATGGGAAGTACCACCCATACACATGTGTTGCCCAGTCTGAAGCTGATTGCTAACCCTCTTCTGTAAAGCATTTTTGAAAATGAGTCACATTGTTCACCTTGATAATTCTGGTGCTGGGTTCCTGATTTAGGCAAATGGCAGAGGGGAAGGTCCCTGCTGAGGGTAGACCCAGGAGGCACTTGGTTCATTCCCCTCTCATCTCCTTTCTTCATATATCCTGGTCTTGCCCTAAGTGTCCAGTCACAGTTCTGGAAACATCATGGGCTGACTCCTCCCTGGTCTCACACAACGCTTCTTCCCTCAGGAGGACAAAGAATAAGCTACGCTCAGGCTGCAAGTAAGTGTGGATCAGGGGTTTCGTCCCTGAGCCCCTGGGGACAGTGTAGGCGGAGCCCATGGGGGAGTCACCCACATCAGTCCCTCCTGTGGTCTCATCTCTCTGTGGCTCTGACAGGGTTCTATTTTGTTCTCCCCCAGGGAGTGACAGTGCCCTGGGCTCTGATGTGCATCACAGCAGCTAAAGGTGAGGCCCTGGAGGCCTACGGTGGTAGGGGCTGGGGCAGAGAGGATGGGGCCTGGTTATGGGGAAGCTGTGAGGGGGACATTCTGAGGATGCGGTGGACTGTGGAGAATGTCGACACTTACGTGTTTCTTTGAATTATTTTATGATCATTTTTTCCTTCACAGTGTGAGCCAGCTGCCTGTGGGAGCTGAGTGATGCAGGATTTCTTCTCACTCCCACTTTGTAACTTCAAGATCCTCTGGTTTCCTTTGCTGTAAAAGGCATTCAAATGTGTCTCTGTTCTTATGAGATAATGTGAGGAGGTGGGGAGACTGGCCCAGCCCTGTCCACCAGGGCCCTCCCCACACTGACTTGTGTTTCTCCTCGATGACTTTCCTGTTCCAGAAAGAATGGCTTCATCTGTGTCTACCCCTGTCTTTGTGTTTTCCTCAAGAATAGTAACTACGGGACTTCTCAGGTGGCGCAGATGGTTGAGCGCTGCGCTGTGAAGCTCTCTGCAGCCTCTGCAGTGCCGGTTCTATCCCTGTCAGCCAGCGAGGGTCCCACATGGTGCAGTAGACCTCTCCTGTTGAGCCCACTGCTCCCTCAGTAGTGTATTTCGTCAGTCTGCCTGTTCTGTTCCCTGCTCTGTCTTTGGTGAATTCTCTTGCCCTCCTGTGCATCTGGCCTATACCTTGGTTCTTGTGTAAATAAATAAATAAATCTTAAAAAAAAAAGAGAAAAAAATACTTAAAAAAAAAAGAATAGTAACTACATTCCTCTTGAAATAATAATTGATTCTGAAATTACTGTTTGTAAGCTTGATGGATAGATTTGGTTGGCTAATGAAAATGATTCCTAAAATTTGAGATGAAATAAATGAAAGAAAAAGAAAAAAGAAATAAATGGGAAACCTTCCAGAATCACGTGTTTGCTGTGCTGAGTCTGTGCAGATGGGGGCAGGAGAGACTGTGAGGGGCTGAGGGGGACGGGGCCTGTGTCCAGTCAGTGCTCAGTGTGTCATGGGCTTTGACATGGTCACTCCTCAGGGGTCATCTCTCTGCTCCTTTGTCCTTGTCCTTCAGGAGCACCTGTCCCAGCAGGACCTGTGATCACAGGGACTCAGACTTCACCTGGCCTTGTAGTGTCATGTCTGGGCAGGGAGTGCTTGTGTGTCCAGGTCAGCCCAGGCTCAGCTCAAGGTCTAGCCTTTCTGTGGATTCCTACTTTGCTTCTTCAGGGTTTTCTTTTCTTTTTTTTTTTTTAAAGATTTATTTATTTATTTATACAAGCACTGGGTACAGCCAGAAGCGTGGGAGGGTGAGAGGAGTCACCAGAGCCAGAGTGGGGAACAGAACAGGCAGACTGACGAAATGCACTGCTGAGGGGAGCAGTGGATGGCAGGAGAGGTCTGCGTGCCATGTGGGACCCTTGCCCAGCGGCCGGGGATTGAACCGGCGCTGCAGAGGCTGCAGGCAGCTTCACAGCTCAGCGTTCAACCGCTGCGCCACCAGGGGAGGCCCTGTTGTTTTTCTTTATGCCTGTTCTCCTTATGTTTTGAGACCAGGCCTCATGTCCTCTTGGTTCCTGTGTCTGTCAGCAGCAGGAGCATCTGTCATTGTCCCCACAAGGCCCAGGTGTCCCCTGCACACAGGAGTCTGGTGAGATGAATTTCCAGACTCATCTGATTTTTGGCCTCATTTAGGACTTTTTTTCTGGATTGTTCTTTCCACCTTTTCTAACAAAATCCTGGTATTATTAGAGAGGAGAATTTGATAATTTCCTGATGGATTTAGGTAAGTTCCTGATTGATTTCTGTTTTTCTCTATAGCTTCTCCCTGTAACCCTGCCCTTAAATGTAGTAACCCCAGTGCTGGTGCCAATCAAGACCCATGGGTTGACGGAGTCAGTTCCCTTCATAGTTGGCTGAAAAATAGGACCCATAAGCCTAGGTACCTGGGCCTCCCTGTTGGCCCAGGAGTTAAGTCTCAGTACTGTCACCTCTGCACCCTGAGTTCAACCCCCCACTGGAGAGCTAACCCACATATGGAGAAGCAGACCTTTCCTGTTTGGCCTGCTGCTCTCCTTGGCAGCGTGTTTCAGTAAGTCCACATGTTCTGCTCCCCACTCTGTCTTTGGTGAATCCTCTCACCAACTCCACCAACACACTTCTGACCTACACTCCAGTTCTTGTTCACAAAAATTAATCATTAATAAAAATGTAGGAACACCATTTCAAAAGATCTACACCTGTGTAATGTGCCACATTAGTTAAGACACTGTCTCTAGAACAGGGAGGTGCTCTACACTGATGACACAACTGATAACTTGCACCAGATGTGTGACTGACTTTATGCTTTGTTGTGTTTCGTACTGTTATTTGTAGGAAACCTCCATGAACTGAAAACATGCACAACTTGTGGTCTGTGGAGAGTGTGTCCTAGTGGGGAGGGGAGGATGGGGACTGTGTGACAGTAGATCAGACAGTAAACCATGCGTGTCTGGTTAGAAGTGGGTAAGGGGTGTGGAAAGGTGACAGGATGGTTTTCTTCCCAGCGTGGTCAGTGTGGGTCTCACTGAAATGACCTTTGAGAAAAAGTCTGATGGACACATTGCCCACAAGGATGTGATTTTCAGGGAAGTTCAATCCAGGCAGGACAACCTCCAGGGCAGATGCCCGAGCAGGAATGTGTCTGTGTGACTGACATGAGCAAGGAGGCCAAGGACTGGAGCAGAGGTCAATGGAGATGGGATCTGTGTGTACCCAGGTCATGCAGGCCTGAGGATGTTGGGAGGGTTTGATTCTGTAAGATGTGGGGTGACAAGACCTGAACAGACATACACCTTTGGGACATCTCTCTGGTAACCTCAGTCTGGCTGCTGTGCAGCATGGAAGGGTGAGAGGTGGGAAGAGAAATGGAGGAAACCATTGTAGGTCCAGGACAGAGAGGTTGGTGGCTCAATGTGGGGTGAGTAAGGAAATAATACAAAGTTATAGGACAGTGCATCTTTAGACATGGACTTTACAGTGTTTCCTGCTGCTGGGCTATGAGAAAGGGGTCAAGGATGATACTCAGTGTCTCAGACTGTGCAGGTAGAGAGGTGGAGCCTCAGTGACATGGGGAAGACCCCAGAAGAACCATATGTGGGCATCCCAGGCACTCAATTTAGAAAAGTTGAATCAGATCTATTAGAATTGAAAGTGATGTTGGCAGCTGGACAGACAAGTCTGGGGCACAGGTGAAATGTCTGAGGTAAGAAACAGATCTGGGAGGTGATGTGATGTAAATGATATTTGAAGTCTTGAGCATGTAAAGGTCACCCAGAAAGTGATGACTAAGCAAGAGAAAGGAGCAGAATTGAACCCCAGATTCCACAGTGATGAGCAATCAGAGACGACGACCCCCCCACCCCCGAGCCGACTGCACAGTCTGACCCTACATGGAGAAGACACGGAGCCCAGGGAGCCCCCACTTCAGTGAGCACAGGAGTCACCTGGACATGCATGAAGACTCAGAAGGTCTAGAACAGAGCCTGAGAGTCTGTTATTTGGCCCCTCCCCTCACACTAGGAATGAAGAATTTGGGGCTGATGCTCAATAAGAGGCACTTTCCTCCCTAGAAGCAACATTTCATTCATTCATTTATTTATTTATTTATTTATTTATTTATTTATTTATTTATTTATTTAATTTTTTTTTACATCATTGTTCATTTTGAAACAATATTTGCTTCCCCCACCCTCTCAGGTATAGTCCCCATAGAAGTTCCTTCACCAATGCACCCGTGCACCATCACCACAGTCCCCTGTGCTCCTCCCTCCCTCCCTCTGATCCCTCTCCCTCCTCCTCCCCTGCAGGATGTCTCTCATTTAAAATTGTCCGTTTTTGCTTTGTTGTGTTTCGTACTGTTATTTGTTGTGTTTTGTACTGTTATTATTTTTGTACACGATGTCTTATTTGGTTCCCCTGTATTCCTGCTATAAGTGAAACCATCTGATATTTTTCTTTTTCCTTCTAACTTATTTCACTGAGCATAATCCCTTCTAGCTCCATCCACGATGCTGCAAATGGCATGGGTTTGTTTTTTTAGATTGCTCATTAAATTCCATTGTGTATATATATACCACATCTTCTTGAATCAATCATCTATTTTTTGGCATTTGGGTTGTCAAATAACATTTTAAAAAATACTGTTAAATTTACAGAAACATGCAAAGGTAGTGGAGTTCCTATACAACCCACATCATTTCTAAATTGTTAGCATCTCACATGACCACAGTGCATTTGAGCATCTAAGGAAGCAATATGGGTGCACTTTCACTAAACTCTGCACTGTATTTGGATTTCATCAATTTTCCTAATGTTATTTTCTTGCTCTGACATCCCACCCAGGACACCACATGAAGTTCCATCCACAATTCTTTAGTTGCTCTGGCTGACAGTTTCTCAAACTTTCCTCTTCTGATGACACTGTGAGCAGAGCTGCTCAGGCACAATGGCCTCCATTTGAGGCCATTCTCCATCAACACATTAAGTGTACAAATATCCACTTTTATTTTCCTTTCTGTAGTTACTGTTTTCGTTGGAAGGAAGTCATAATGGGCAGCTCACACTTAGTGGGGATTCTGCCATAAACATTTACTTCCATGCAGGGTTTTTGGTTTAGTTTTCTTTATTTTTTGTTTTGTAAATACAAGTTTTCAGATGAGTTGGGTAAATAGCAGGGACAGTGCTCGCTGGACTGTATGACTGTTCTGTGTTTGGCTTTAAAAGAAATGTCAGCGGCACCGGTTCGATCCCCGGCTGCTCCCCTGCCACCGGAGGCGGGTCCCACATGGCGCGCAGACCTCTCCTGCCGCCCGCTGCTCCCCTCAGCAGTGTACTTCGGTCCTTCTGCCTGCTCTGCTCCCCGCTCTGGCTCTGGTGAATTCTCTCACCCTCCCGCACTTCTGACTGTACCCAGTGCATGTATAAACAAAAAAACAAACAAACAAATAAATAAATTAAAAAAAAATAAAAGAAATGCCAGATCCTCCCTTGTGTGTGCCTCCCTTGGGTCATCCTATCCTGCCAGCAGTGAGGGGTCCTGTTGCTGCAGTCAGCACTTGGTGTTGCCCATAATAGGAGGTTTTTTTTTTAAGATTTATTTTTTTTTATGCATACGAGAGCTGGGGTACAGGCCAGAGGTGTTGGGGAGTGAGAAGATTCACCAGAGACAGAGTGGGGAACACAACAGGCAGACTGAAATACACTGCTGAGGGGAGCAGCGGATGAGACAGGAGAGGTCTGCCTCGCCATGTGGGTTGCTCCTTGGCAGGCTGGGGATCAAACTTGTGCTGCAGAGGCTGTGGATTGCTTCATAGTGTGGTGCTTAACCCCTTGCGCCACCAGGGAGGCCCCATAAAAGGAGTTTTTGCCTTCTAATAAGTGTGTAACTATATCACTGTTGTCAGTCTGTCTTTCCCTAATAACCTGTGATATTGAGCATCACAGTTATTTGGCATCTGTATCCTTCATTGGTGAAATCTTTTGTCCATTGTTTGCATTGGATCATTTCTTTTCTTATTGTTGAGTTGTAAGTCTTCATTTATAATATCAATTCTAGATACAAGTCCTTTATCAGATACATGATCTGATTTGCAATCATTTCTCCCACTCTGTGTCTTTCACTCTTGTACTTATATAATAGTAAACACTAGTGACTAGATACAGGCATAGATATTTTTTTCTGGAAAGAGAAATGATAAATTTCTAACTGGTTTTGAGTCAATGACCTGGCTCACTGGAGGGCTATGGTGGGAAGGGGGTGTTATTCATTTAGCTACGTAAATTCTTGAGTATAAAATTTTCCTCTGTGCTCATGAAATAATACTTTCAAAATTAAATCCTCCTAAAACCCCTTCAATAACTCATGTCCTAATCACATGCTAAGCTGAGATCGGCACATCTGCCACATGATGGACCTGCTCATCATCATCTCTCACGGCCCATGGCTGCAGGTTAGAGTCACTCTTGGCGGTGTCCATGCTGTGGGTTTTAGACAAATGTACAATGACATGGACACCATAGTGTGTCCTACACAGTAGACTCACTGCCCTCGATATCTTCTGCGTGCCAAGAAAACAGAAGCAAAGACAGACCAATGGAGCCACATCAAACTGCCAGCTCCTGCCCCGTGAAGGAAACTGTCATTACCTGTACAGACACCCTATGGGGAGGGAGAAATAATTTGCATATCATACATTCAGGATATACAAATAATACATATAACTCAACAACCAGAAAACAATCCAATCAAAAATGGGGAGAGGAGGTAGGTGGACACTTCTCCAAAGAAGCTAGAGATGGCCACAGTCACATGGAAAATGCTCCCATCACACGTCATCAGGGGATGCAGATCAGAACCACAATGAGACACCACCACGCACCTGTGAGGGGCTCATATTAACAAGACCAGAGACAACAAGTGTTGACAAGGTATGGGGGAAAGGAACCTTCATACACTATTGTGGGAACTGGTCCAGCCCCTACGGAAAATACTATGGAGTTTCCTCAAAATATTAAACATAGATCTGCCAGAGGCCCCAGTATCCACTCTTTGGGGTTTATCCAAAGAATTCAAAAGCTCATTTCAAGAAATATGTGCACTCTTGTGTTCACTGCAACAATATTTACAATCGCCAAATTATGGAAACAATCTATATGCATAAAATAGATGATGGGAACTCTTGTGGCAGGCACATGAAATCTTGAATTTACAACATACATGGAAATGGGTAAAATTATGCTAAGTGAAATAAATCAGGAGAACCACCAACACCAGACAACGTGATTCATATGTGGAATATACAGAAACCCAGCAAAGGATCAGATAAAACTAACCAAGCCCTTGGATTCTGCTGCAGAACTGAGGCTACGAGAGGGGCTTGAGGGTGGGGAGCAAAAGGAGTAAGAATTTCCAGGGGAATATAGTGGAGGACTCTGGGGGCATTGGAGGTGGGGGGTGAGGGAACCTGCATCTGAGGAGGTGAGTCTCCAACTTTGAGTCATGTGCAGTGTGTAAACACATGTCACCTCAAAAATACAGTAACAAATATACTATTTTAAACCAAGAGAAAAAAAATAACTTGTCCTCTCCATCCATCAAGTCCTGACCTCAGGACTTGGCCTTCACCTCCTCACTGTCATGCAGGTTGAAATGCTGGTTTCCCACAAGGGCAGAGGCAGGAGGTGCAGGCACTTCTGGGGCTGCTCAGACACCTGAGTAGAGACACTGCAGACAGGGCGGCTCTGAGGGGAACCAGAGACAGAGGGTAAGAGTAACCCCAGTGCTGAGTGACGATCCGGTTCTCAAGGAGGGGTGGAGTGTGTGTGTGTGTGTGTGTGTGTGTGTGTGTGTGTGTGTGTGTGTGGCAGGAGAGACAGGGCACACAGCATAAGGCAATGGGAGGACAATTGTACATCAAGCTCCAGCATAAATGAATTCAAATCCCACAGAGTGAAGAGTGTCAGGCAACACCCCAATATATATAGTTCCATGGAGAAGCAGGTTTGGAGCAGGACTTGAGGCATCAGAGGATCTGGAGACAGGAGGGGGTTGGGGACTATTCTCATGGTTAGATGTAAGGAGCCTGAGTGGGACCCTGCCGTGCTGTGGGGGCAGCTCCTCCTGACAGCTCCCTCTCTCCTCCTTTAATGCTCACTCCAGGCTCATCTCCTTTGGAGTCAGGGAGCTCCAGCCTGGCAGTCCCTCTGTTTCCCAGGGGTCACTGCCTCCGTGGGCTGCAGCTACTTTCTCTCTAGACCAGAGCTGGAGGGAGTCCCACGGGGGGAGGGAGGAGTGTGTGCCCTGCTGGCCTGGCCCAGGGGCAGGATTAGCCCAGGTCACCCCAGTTCCTGAGCTGAGCCTTTGTCCACAGTCCAGGAAGGGAGGGAGAGATGGAGCAGGGTCTACCTCAGCTCCTGGAGGAAGGTAAAATGTTAGAGTGGGTGAAATTATTGTTTTTCATTTCTGGGGCTCTCCCACCTCCCCAGGGTCACCCTCCATGTGCAGCAGGGAGAGGATCTCGGATAAACCCAGGCTGGTTCCCCCACCTCCCTCCCTCCCTTCCTCACTGCTGTGCTCAGGATGACTGTCCTTGTCCTCACTGAAGAGGATGCAGAAAAAAAAGTGTTACCACATTAGCCACCAGGATTGGAGGTAAGTGTTTTCTTTTTTACTCTAAAAGTTCTATTACTTTTTGTGGTTACAATGATGTGAACTAGAAAATTGTGGGGAGGGAGAAAATGTTAACCCAAGCAAACAATAAAAGCAGGACAAAAAGGCAAAAATCAAACAAAATAAACATTTCGCATCAGGGCCCCCCTGCTGTGGCAGCTGCAGTGAGGAAGGGTCTCAGGGCTGAGGGGGCTGAGGCCTCAGTGTGGTCACACCCACTGGAAACATCCAGGTTGAGGGTTGGGTCCTCTTAGTGACGGCGCCCACCACCTGCCCAGGCAGCCATATGTGATTAAGTTGAATTTAAAAATTCCTCCTGATGCTGCTCTTGTGATGGAGGGAGCTGAGGGGAGAGAGGAGGTGATGACAGAGGCTGAGCCTGAGACTGCTGCAAAGTGACCAGGTTCTGACCTCTGTGTTCAAACAGAATAAATATCTCTCTTCACAAAATAGCCCTTGAAATAACTGAAATCTTTGTGTTCTTAAGGAGGGCAAATAACACCAACAGACATTGTTTTCAGTATGCGTTTGATGGAAACGTTGTAACAGTCATTACCAGAAACAAGACTCTTCCTGAGCTGCTTTTTGTGTGACTGTGTTAATTTCTTAACTCAAATGACTTGTATCTGGGTTGCCACCCACCAAGCACTGGGGTGCAAAGTGAGCAGTCTCGAGATTCTGTGTGTCTATAACTCAGAGTCCAGCTGGAGACTGGTCGGGAAGCACAGAGCGAGGGGCCTCTGTCCTGGGAGCCACTGGGCCTCTTCCCTGAGGAGGTGACAGGTGACCTGAGCCCCAGGGGGAGCAGGAGGTGACAGGGAAGTGAGTCACCCCGAGGAGACAGGGTGAGGGTCCTGGGTGTTGGGTGTGGGGCTGGTCCAGGGCTGGGCACAGGCAGGAGCTGGAGCCGCTGCAGCAGGTGCTAAGGGGCGTGGGCCTCGCCCTGGGCCTGGACTCCAGCCCGTCCCCCCAGCATGCGGGTTGGACCTGCACAGTGACTCCCCACCAGAGCCTCAATTTCCTCACCTTTGTGTGGTGAGGTTAGGGATGCAGTGAGGACACTGTGCTGATGCCTGTGAGTCTGAGCACAGGACCTGGCACATCGTGGGTGCTCAGCTCAAGGGGCTGTGGGGAAAGGAGATGGGAGAGATAGTGAAGGTGATGACAGGCCTCATGAGCCCTCCCTGCCTGGTGTGGGGCTCAGAGAAGGCAGGTGAGGGTCCATGTTGAGAAAGGCCTGGGGCGCCGTGGGGAGCAGAGACTGGAGAGGGTGAGAGTGTGCGGGGCAGGGAGGAGGCTCCTGTGGCCTGACCAGGGCAGGTGTGGTCACCTCATCCCTGAGCATCTCCTCTGCCCTCCCTTTGTTCCCCTTCCTCACCCACCTTACAGGACAGTCATGACCTCGGTGCCATGACTGGACCCTCCTGGCAGAGGGGAACTGCAGCATCTGCCTGGAGACAGGGGCCCAGGGAGCATCTCTTGTGGCCACAGCTTCTGCCAGGCCTGTCACCGCTGAGTCACTCTCAGACTCACCAAGGGCACGGGCTGTCCACACTGCCAGGAGCCACCCAAGAGGGGACAGCAGCCCCGTTGGGTCCTGGTCAGTCTGTGCTCTGGCCCAGCATTGGAGCCAGGGGAGACAACCCAGACAGGAAATGGGGGGGTCTGTGGGCAGCACAGGAAGAGGACGTTTTCCATGTCCAGCAGGCCAGGAAGGTGTGGTTTGCAAAAACCTCAAACACAAATGTCACCCCGTGCTGCAGAAACAGAAGACACTAGGTCTTATGTGACTGGTAAACTCTATGACTATTATTCTGCATTTTTAAATTTGCAAGTCTTGGTGGCTTGTTCTATTTTCGATTACCAGGCACTATTCTAGAGAGACAAACTCCTGCATTCTCAAATCACTGCTGCTGGCAACACTAGACTCTCTTTGATCCTATTGTATTGTTAAAAATTATTTGTGGACATAAATACCTGCATTATCAAATGCCCCTCCTAGATGACAGCAGGGGGATTTCCCAGGCCTGAGGACCCCTGGCCCTGAGAAGGGGGAAGTAGGGGTTACTGGACAACTGATCTTTCTTTCCCTCAGGTGGAAGGGGGTGCAGTTTCCACTCCCATAGCTGTGTCCTCAATGACTTATTGCCCCTTATTTAAAGCCTGGAAAAATCATAACACTTACTTCAAGGCTACACAATAGGGAGCAGAATTAGGATTCAATCTTGGTGTTTCCTTCTAGATCATGTGCTTAGCTGCATCATACCCTGCAGCTGTTTTTTGTTTTTGGTTTTTTTAATTAATCATTCTTGTTTATTTCTTCACAATGTAGAATTTCTCCCCTCAGTTGGAGTCGTACAGTTTTTCCACCACCAAAGCTCACACAGCCTCCTCCGCCAGCTCTCCCCCCCATTCCCTACTCTCCCCCTTTCCTTCCCTTCTGCTCCTGTGTGTCAGGTCTAAGGTCTGATTTCTAGGGTCAGACTTACTGTGTGTCTTTGTCTGATCTTTTGTTTAGTGTCTCTAGATTCCACATATAAGTGCCACAATCTGTATTTCCCTTTATCCTTCTGGCTCACTTCTCTTAGAATCATCCTTTCCAGCTCCATCCATGTTGCTGCAAATGGCATGAGTTTATCTTTTTTTGATTGTTGATAATATTCCGTTGAGTACATGTGCCATGTCTTCCTGATCCACCCATAAGTACTTGGGATTTTAAGTTGCTTCCATATATTAGAATCCCTGGATCATATGGTACGTCCATTTTTCCTCTTTTGAGAAAAGACTTCCTTCCACAGGGGCTGGACCTGTCTACCAGGAGTGTGATAGGGCTCCTTTTCTTCCACACCCTCGCCAGCACTTGTTTGTTGTTTTTTTTTAATATGAGCCATTCTCACAGGAGTATCTCACTGTGGTTTTGATATAAATTGACCTGGCTGATGATGAGCATTTTTCACATGTCATGAGCCATCTTTACGTCTTCTCTGGAGAAGCGTCCATTGTTCTGATTGAGTTGTTTGTTTTCTTCTGCTTGAGCTGTGTAAGTGCTCTGTAGATCTTCTATATCAATTCCTTGTCAGATGTGTGCTATGCAAATATTTTCTCCATTCAGTAGGGTGCCTCTTTGTTTTGGTCACTGTCTCTTTCACTGTTCAGAGGCTTTTTAGTTTGATGTAGTCCCAGTTGTTTATTTTCTTCTTCTTTTAACTTGTTGCTGAAGATGAATCTGTAGATATTTCTGAGGTTTATTTCATGGAGTGTTTTGCTTGTGTTTTCGTCTATGAATTTTATGGTTTCAGGTCTTATGTCCAAGTCTTTAACCTATTTTGAGTTGCACAGTGTGAGCAAGTAGTCTAGTTTCATTCTTTTTCATGTGGCAGTCCAACATTCCCAGTATCAATTACTGAAGAGGCATTCCTTGTTCCAGTGTAGATACTTTGTTCCTTTGTCAAAGATTAATTGTCCATAAATCTATGGTCTTATTTCTGGGCTATCTATTTTACTCCATTGGTTTGTGTGTCTGTTTTTTCCCCCAAAACCATGCTGTTTAAATTTTTGTGGCTTTTTAGTATAGATGTCAGGAAGTACAATACTTCCATTTTTCTCCATTTTGATCAGGAGAGCTCTGGCTCTTAGGATATTTTTGTGATTCAATATGAATTTCAAAATCTTTGTTATTTTTCTTTGAAAAACGCTATTAGGATTTTTATTGAAATTTCTTTGAATCTGTAAATTTTTCTGTTTGGATGGCCATTTTGACAATGTTGATTCTACCCAACCATGAACATTGAATATCTTTCTATTTATTTTGTCTTCTCTAGTTCTTTGAACAATATTTTTATGGTGTTCCTGGTAAAGTTACTTTGCCTTCTTTGTTTTTTTTCCCAGCTATTTATTTTTTTGGGTGAGATTATAAATAGGATGATTTTCTTAATTTCTCCTTCTTTTAGTTCATTATTTACATTTAGAAAGGCAACTGAATTTTTGTGTGTTGATTTTGTATTCCACAACTTCATTGAACTGGATTATTGCATCAATTAGTTTTCCTGTGGAGTCTTTAGGGTTCTCTATGTAAATTTTCATATTTCTGCAGATAATGATGGCTTTAATGCTTTCCCAACTTGGATTCCTTTTATTTGTTTTTCTTGCCTAATTTCTCTATCTAGGACTTCTATACTATGTTGAATAATAGTGATGAAAATGTATATCCTTGTCTTAATACCAGAACTGAAAGGCTTTCAGGTTTTCACTACTGAGAATGATATTAGCTATGGGTTTGTCAAATGTGCCTTTTATTATATTGATATGTTCCTTTTATTCCAAGTTTTTCAAGGGTTTTCATCATAAACAGATGTTAAAATTTATCAAATGCTTTCTCAGCATCTATTGATATGATCATGGTATTTTTACTTTTCTTTTTGCTAATATAGTGCATTACATTGATTGCTTTTTGGATATTCGAACCTTCCTTGTGTTCCCATTATAAATCCCACTTGGGATATTCAAGACAGGGAGCTAGGCATCAGGACCTCACCAAAACTGTGTGGAACTGAGAAAGGGCTATCCTTGCACCCAGAGGTGAGCTGAAAAGCACACGCATGCCAGGCCCCATGTCTGGCTGTGAGTTAGAGCCCAGAGGAAGATCCAGCAATTTGGAGCCCAGGGGGGCAATCCAGCCACCACCCAGGCAGACTGAGGGCATTGGGAAGTGCTTTCCAGACACCATATTCAAGACAGGGAGCTTTACATCAGGACCTCACCAGAACTGTGTGGAACTAAGAAAGGGCTATCCTCACAGTCAGAGGTTAGCTGAAAAGCACATGCAAGCCAGGACCCACGTCTGGACAAAAATTGAAGCCCAGAGGGGGATCCAGTGATTAGGTGACCAGAGGCTGATCCAGCCACCACCAGGGCAAACAGAGAAACCTAAAGACCCCTTCTGGAACTGAGTAAACACAGAGGGAGGGAATTTTCAGGGACAGCACCCATTAACATATCCACAGTGGAATTCCTGTGTAACAGTATTGGTCTCAATTGGACCACTGGTTTCCAACATCACAGAAGGATTACCCCAAAGAGATGCCAGCCAGTACCAGTGACACAGTGTCTGAACACATAGGACAAATTAGAAAACAAGCAGCAGGGAGAAGAAAAATTGCAAGCAATCAATAAGTCCTCAGGGAAGAGACATACCACAAATAGAAAATCAACCACCAGATTGCAACAACAGTGATTTAAAAGAACTTGTGAGCCTCCTTCCAGATAGAGAATTTAAAGCTGCCATGATTAAAAAACTGAAAGAAGTCATAAATGAAAACAATGATATGGGAACAATAATCAATGATCAGAAGAATGAAATTGAGTCCCTAAAGAGGGAAATGAATTGAGTCCCTAAAGAGGGAAGTGAAAGAAACGCAGTGATCAAAAGATCAATGAAGGAGCTAAAGAACTCTGGGAAAATCAATGAAAGCAGAATAGATGAAATGGAAGAATGAATAAGTACTCTTGAATACATAGAAATAAAAAGAACCAAAACAGAAAAGGAAAGAGAAGTACAAAGGAAAAAGAATCAAGAACAACTTTGACAACTATCAGAATTCATGAGGAAAGGAAATAAAAGAGTGATAGGGATCCCAGAAGGAGAGGAGAGAGACCTAGGAACAGAGAAAATATTCAAGGAAATAATTGAAGAGAATTTCCCAAGCACGAAGAAGGAGCTGAAAATAGACATACAAGAAGTGAGAACACCAAACTTCCATGATGAAAGGAAAAATACAGGAAGACACATAATAGTAAAGCTCTCAAGAATCCAAGACAAGGAAAAAATAATGACGCTGACAAGAGGGAAGAAACAGATAACATTCAAAGGAAAACCAATTGGGCTGACAACAGACTTCTCTGAAGATACACTATGGGCAAGGAGAGAGTGAAGGGATATAGTCAACACACTCCAGAACAACAAATGCCACCCAGGAATACTTTATCCCTCAAAGTTTTCCTTCCTCTATGAAGAAAGAATATGGACCTTCTCAGACAAACAGAAACTCCAGAATTTCATTATGACTAAACCTTCACTCCAAAAAATACCACAAGGAATCCGAAAGCTGGAACCAAACAGAGGGATGGTAAGAACAAAACAAGAAAAATAATAAAACTACAAAAAATACAACAAAATGGCAAATACAGATGCTAATGTATCAATATTAACTCTTAGGTATAAACAGACTAAACACTTCAATAAAAAGACACAGAGTCACAGGCTGATTAAGAAACAAAACCCAATCTTTTGCTGTCTCCAGGAAACACATTTAACTACAAAAGATAAAAATAGACTGAAAGTAAAAGGATGGAAAACAACCCTACAAGCAAATGGACCAAAAAAGAAGGCAGGGACAGCTATACTTATATCAGATAAAACAGACTTCAAACTCAAAAAGGCAAAAAGAAACCCAGGTGGTCACTACATTATGATTAAGGGGACAATACATCAAGAAGACATAAACTCATTAACATATACTCACCAAATGAAGGATCTCCAAAACATATCCGACAACTATTATCATCTCTGAAAACAGACATCAGAGAAAATACATATGAAGTAGATGACTTCAATATACCACTCTCAGCAATGGATAGATGAATGAGACAAGAAATAAGTAAGGACAAAAAAGCTCTAAATAAGGATCTAGACTGCATGGACTTAATAGATATCTATAGAACACTACACCCCAAAACATCTGAGTACACATTTTTGTCAAGCACACATGAATCATTCTCCAGGATAGATTACATGCTGGGACACAAGACAAACATCAACAGATACACTAAGATTGAAATCATACCAACTATCTTCTCTGACCATGACATAAACCATAAAAAGAAGTCAAGGAACCCTCCTACCTCTTGGAGATTGAAAGCCACACTACTGGAAGACCACTGGACTAATGAGGAGATCAAAGAAGAAATTAAAAATTACTTTGAACGATGATGAGGACACCAATTTCCAGAATGCATAGGACACAGCAAAAGCAGTAATAAGAGGAAAATATATAGCAATACAGGTTCATATCAAGAAACAAGAAAGAACTCAAAGAAACAACCTAATCTCACATCTCAAAGAACTAGAAAAAGAACAACAAAAAACCACTAAAACCAGTAGAAGAAAGGAAATAATAAAAATCAAAGCAGAAATAAATGAAACAGAAATTTTTAAAAAATCCAAAATATCAATGAAACCAAACGTTGGGTCTTCAAAAAGAAATTTTTTAAAAATATTTGTTTATTTATGCATACAAGAACTGGGGTCTAGGCCAGAAGAGTGGGGGTGAGAGGATTCCCAGAGACAGAACCGGGAACAGACCAGGCAGACTGACTGAAATACACTGCTGAAGGGAGCAGTGGGTGAGACAGGAGGGGTGTGCTACACCATGTGGGTAGCTCCCCAGCTAGGGATCAAACCTGTGTTGTAGTGGCTGCGGTCAGCTCCATAGGTTGTGTCTTAACCCCTTGTGCCACCAGGGAGGCCCTTTTGAAGAAAAAAAAAAAAAAAAAGACAAACCCCTAGCCAGGCTTATAAAGGAAAAACGGGAGAAAGCACAAATAAATAGGCTCACAAATGAAAGAGAAGAAATCATAACAGACACAGCAGAAATCAAAGGAATAATTAGAAACTACTATGAACAGTTATATACAAACAAGATAAACAATCTAGAAGAGATGGACAAATTCCTACAACTTTATAATCACCAAAAGCTAGATAAAGAAGAAATAGAACACCTAAACAGACCAATTACAAGCAGTGAAATGGAAATGGTAATCAAACCCCTCCAAAAAAACAAAAGCCCAGGACCAGATGGATTTACAAATGAATTCTACCAAACATTCAGAAACAAATTAGTGCCTATCCTTCACAAACTCGTTCAAAAAGTTGAGAAGGAAGGGATAATACCAAACACGTTCTATGAAGCCAACATTGCACTAATACCAAAACCGAACAAGGACAACACAAAAAAGGAAAACTACAGGCCAATCTCCCTAATGAACACTGATGCAAAAATCCTCAATAAAATTTTAGCTATCAGAATCTAACAATGTATCCATAAGATAATTCACATGACCAAGTAAGATTTATTCTGGGGACACAAGGATGGTTCAACATCTGAAAATCAATCAATGTAATCCAACACATCAACAAAAAGAAATATAAAAACCACACAATATCAATAGAGGCTGAGAAAGCTTTTGACAAAGTACAGCACCCATTTATGATAAAGGGCCTCAAAATTCGCAGGATACAAGGAACATACCTCAACATCATAAAGGCCATATATGACAAGCCCACAGCCAGTATCATTCTCAATGGTGAAAAGCTGAAAGCATTTACCTTAAGATCGCGAACAAGACAAGGATGTCCACTCTCACCACTGCTTTTCAATATAATACTGGAAGCCTTAGCCAGAGCAATAAGACAAGAAAAAGACATGCAAGGAATCCAAATAGGGAAGGAAGAAGTAAAACTATCACTATCTACAGATGATATGATAACACACGTAGAGAACTCCAAAAACTCCACAGAAAAACTACTCAAACTAATAAGCAAGTTTAGTAAAATAGCAGGATACAAAATCAACACACAAAAATCAGCAGCTTTCCTATATGCAAATAAATCTGAAGAAGAAGAAATCAAGAAAACCATCCCTTTTATTATTGAAACAAAAAAAATCAAATACTTGGAAATAAACCTAACAAAAGAGGTAAAGGACCTAAACAAAGAAAACTATAAAACAATGTTAAAAGAAATAAAAAAAAGATGCAAAGAAATGGAAAGACACCCCCTGCTCATGGATTGGAAGAATTAACATTATCAAAATGGCCATCCTGGGCCTCCCTGGTGACGCAAGGGGTTAGGATGCAACCTTTGAAGATGTCTGCGGCCACTGCAGCACAGTTTGATGCCCAGCCAGGGAGCTGCCCACATGGCTCAGCAGACCTCTCCTGACTCTCCCACTGTTCCCCTCAGCAATGTATTTCAGTCAATCTGCCTGTTCTGCTCCCCACTCTGTATCTGGTGAATCCTCTCACCCCTATACCTCTGGCCTGTACTCCAGTTCTTGTATGCACAAATAAATACATCTTTTTTAAAAAAATGGCAATCCTACCAAAAGTAATTTACAGATTCAATGCTATTCCAATAAAAATCTCAATGACATTCTTCAAAGAAATAGAACAATTATTGATGAAATTCATATGGAGCCACCAAAAGCCCTGAATAGCCAAAGCTGTCCTGAAAAAAAAAAAAAGAAGGGAATGGAGGTATCACACTTCCAGACTTAAAACTATACTACAAAGCCATAATAATCAAAGCTGCATGGTATTGGAACAAGAACAGACATACAGACCAATGGAACTGAATAGAAAATCCAGGAATAAACCGACAGATCTACAGTCATCTAATCTTTGACAAAGGAGCAAAGAATATGCAATGGAGCAAAGAAAGTTTGCTCAATGCATGGTGCTAGGAAAACTGCATCGCTACATTCAAAAGAATGAAGCTTGACTACTACCTCACACCATGCATAAAAATCAACTCAAAATGGATTAAAGAACTAGATAAAAGACCTGAAACCATAAAATATATAGAGGAAAATATAGGCAAAACACTACATGCCATACACCTCAGTAACATCTTTAAAGACACATCACCCAAAGCAGTGATAGTGAAGGAAAGGATAAATAACTGGTACTACATCAAATTAAAGAGCTTCTGCACAGCAAAAGAGAAGTAACCAAAACAAAGAGACACCCCACTGATTGGGAGAAAATTTTTGCACACAACACTAATAATAAGGGACTGATGACAAAAATCTACAATGAGCTGACAAGACTCAACAAAAACAAAATAAATAGCTCAGTCAGAAAATGGGCAGAGGAGCTAAAAAGAAACTTCTCCAAAGAGGAAATGCAAATGGCCAACAGGCATGTGAAAAAATGTTCAGCATCACTTGTAATCAGGAAAATGCAAATCAAAACTACAATGAGATATCATCTTACACCAGTGAGAATGGCATATATTAAAAAAAAAACTAGCAACAACAAATGTTGGTGAGGGTGTAGGGAAAAAGAAACTCCCCTGCACTGCTGGTGGGAGTGCAAGCTGGTCCAACCACTATGGAAAGTTGTGTGGAGGTTCCTCAATCTACTAAAAATGGAACTTCCATACATCCAGCAATTCCACTCCTAAGTATCTACCCAAAGTACACAAACAAATTAATTCAAGAGGACACTTGCACCCTTATGTTTATTGCAGCACTATTTACAATAGGTAAGCTATGGAAACAATCCAAATACCCAAAAATAGATGACTGGATCAAGAAGACTTGGTACTCAGTGAGAATGGCACATATTAAAAAAACTAGCAACAACAAATGTTGGCGAGGGTGTGGAGAAAAAGGAACTCTTCTGCACTGTTGGTGGGAGTGCAAACTGGTCCAACCACTATGGAGAACTGTGTGGAGATTTCTGGACCTACTAAACATAGAGCTTCCCTATGATCCAGCAATTCCACTCCTAGGTATTTACCCAAAGGACACAGAAACATCAGTTCCAAAGAACACCTGCAACCCTATGTTTATAGCAGCACTATTTACAATAGCTAAGCTTTGGAAACAGCCCAAATGCCCAAAAATAGATGAATGGATCAAGAAGATGTGGTACATATATACCATGGAATATTACTCAGCATTCAAAAAGGATAAACACATGCAATTTGCAGCAACATGGATGGTGCTGGAAGGGATCATGCTCAGCGAAATAAGCCAGAAAGAAAAAGAAAAATACCGGATGGTCTCACTCATAGAAGGAATCTAGAAAACTTAAATAAGGGACCAGGAAAATGAATAACTATAAGAAAGTGAAAATCAAAATCAACAAAAAACTATGAACCAGAGACGCTTTTTGGGGGGTGGGGGGTGGGGGGCGGGAGGGGAGGGATTGGGGTCAGAATGGGGGGGTTGCAATTGTATGGGGAATATAAAAATAAACTTTATTATTTAAAAAAAATTGAAACAGAAAATAAAAAGAAGACTTGGTACATATACACAATGGAATATTACTCTGTAATCAAAAAAGTTAAACTCATGCCATTTGCAGAAACATTGATGGAGCTGGAAGGGATCATGCTCAGTGAAGGAAGCCAGAAAGAAAAAGAAAAATACCAGATGGTCTCACTTATAGCAGGAATATAGAAGACCCAAATAAGGGATCAGGAAAAAAAAACTAATTACAAAAAGTAAAAATCAAAATCAACAAGCAACTATAAGCCAGCGACACACTACAGGGTGGGGGGAGAAGGGAGTAGGATCATAACAAGGGTGGTGGGAATTTATTGGGGACTCTAACCAAGATGAATATGCATACATTGTACAAAAATGAAATATGATGTAAAAATATATAAAATAAAAATTAAAAAAAGAGTGACCCAGTAAGAAAACAAAACAAAAAAATAAATATATACTACTTGGTCATGGTATATAATCATTTTAATGCATAGTTAGATTTGGTTTGCTGAGATTTTATTGAGAATTTTTTAGCTGTGTTCATTAGGGAGAACAGTCTTTAGTTTTCTTTGTTTCGGTATTAGTATAATGTTGGCCTCATAAAATTGTGTTTGGAAGAAAATTCTTTCTCAACCTTTTAAAAGAATTTGAGCGGAATAGTTAGTTATTAGTTCATCTCTGAAAGTTTGGTAGTGCTCATTTGTGAAGCCATCTGGTCTTGGACTTTTGTTTTGGGGAGAGTTTTGATTACTGTTTCAATTTCCTTGTTTGTGATTGGTTTGTTCAGGTTTTCTATATCTTCCCTATTCACTCTTGGAATATTGTATAATTCAAAGAATCTGTCCATTTCATCTTGGTTGTTGAATTTGTATGCATATAAATCTTTTATGATCCTCTGAATATCTACAGTGTCTTTTATAACTTTTCTTTCATTTTGGATCCTATTTATTTGATTTTTCTCCCTCTTTTTCTTAGTAAGTCTAGCTAAACATTTGCCTACTTTTCATTTTTTCAAAGAAAAAGCTTTGTGTTTCATTGGTTTTCTGGCTGTCTTTTTATTTCTTTTTAAATTTTTTATATAAATAAATATATATATATATATATTTACATCATTGTTCATTCTCCTCTCAGGTGTAATCCCCATAAAACTACCACCACCAAGACATCTATGAACCATCACTAGAGTCTCTTGTGCTCTTTCCTTCCCTGTTTTGATTCTTCTCTCTCTCTCTCCCCAGCTGAATATCTGGATTTATAGTTTGCCAGCTAGTTTTGTCATTGGTTGCATTTCTCATAGCATTCATTTGCTTTTCTGAGTTTTCTTGCATAGCTCTGAACTATTTTTCTGTGTTGTTTTTTTCTGTATTTTTCCATTTCTTTGAATTTCTTTATCACACTTTTGAATTCTGTATCTGGTAGGAAGTTGAGCTCTTCTATGTCTTTGTGGCTGGATTCTGGAGATTTCTTTTCTTTCTGTTGTGCATTGTTCCCATGAGGACTTTCACAGACACTTATTTTTCCTCTTCCCCATTATTTGCTTTTGTGTTCACTCTGCTATAGTTAGGGCTTCTGCTGTGCACGGGTCCTCTTTTCCCACTATTTTGGGCTTTTACTCTGGGTGGCAGGCACAGTGGCTGGGGCCTCATGGTTTCTGATGTTGTTCTGGAACCACCATCAAGTCTGTTCCAGGGGTAGGATCATCAGGGGGCCACTAGGGTGGGTGGGTTAGTACTGGACCAGTCAGGGAATCATTTGGGGCTGCCTCTAAAGCTGTTCTAGGTGCAAGGCCACTCATCAGAGCCCAGAGCTTGATCTTAGTCGTCAGCAACTTATTTAATAAAGTTTTCTCCCCCTAATACAGTGGTTCTTAACTGGGGCATATTTCCCCTACCCAAGATATTTGACAATGTCTGGAGACATATTTGATTATGAAAACTGAAGGGGATAAAGGGTAGGTAAATACCAGCTGTTTTACTAAATATCTTGTAAACCACAGTACAAAACCCATGATAAAGAATTACCTTGCCCAAAATGTCAACAGTACTGAGACTGAAAACCATGTGCAACTAATACGTCAGATAGTTAATTACACAAGGCTCTGGTATGATAGTTCAAGGTCCTATGAGGCAAATTTTTAATGTTTCTTGACCTCATTCCCTTAACTGTAAAATTGAGATGACAGTAACAACCACATATCATTTGTGGGAGAATAATACAATTGTGGTTGATTATATTTTCACAAAAATTTCTTTACAAATATATATCCCATTCCAGATAGAGGTTATGTTCCCTTCCCCTCGAAATTAGGTGGAGTCTTCTAACTGCCTGTCCCAACAGAACAGATGTGATGTCGCATGACTACTGAGATGAGGTCATAAAAAGCAATACAGCTTTTTTTGTCTTTCTATTTTGGGGTATTGTCTTGGAAGACCAAAGTTAACATCAAGGAAGTCTAGCTATGCTGGAGAATCACACAGAGGGACCCTGTAGAGACAGGAAGAGGTACTGGCTCTTCCACCTCAGCTCTTGCTGTCTTACTAACTCAGCCACCAGACACGTAGACAAGCCAGACTTTGAGATTCCCAGTCACATTTGAATGGAAACTTGTGAGAAACCTCTAGCCAGAACCACCCAATTGAGCTGTTCCTGAATTCCTGGTTCACAGAACTCTGGGAGATAACAAATAATTATTGTTTTCAGCCACCACGCCTGACAGCTATTTGTTCCACAACAAAAAACTAAAACAACAGCACAAACACAGTCCTTAGCATCATGTGGCTTACAATTAGGACAGTAATTGGTCTCTTATTTGCTGTAGTTTTAGTATTTTTAGTTATTATTTAATAATTGCATTTGATTCACAGTTTTGCTGTTTCATGCACTGGAGGGCACTCTATCCATTGACAGCAAGACCTCGCCAAGCAGGTATCGTTTTCTAACCAAAGCACCAGAGGGCGCCAGCTCCCAATTTTTTCCCTTTTAGAAGCTGAACTTAACAAAAATAGGAAAGATGTGTTGGTGAATGACCATAAACAAATTGTAAAAAGAAAGATTCTTTTGATGAATAATGTTCCCCTCTTCCCGCAGCCCCAGGCTGGATGAGCAGACAAATGACAAACAAGTCCTTTATTTTTCCATTTTATGTATGGCAGAGCAAATTCTATTTTCTTTAATTTTTGAAAAGAAGGGGTCTGTAAGGCTATCATTTTTAAACAGTATTTTACTGTTTAAAATATTTAAACATATAGTAAACATGGCAAACACAGTCCCTCTGTTGTAGCTTCTGATGGCAAGAGGATAATTACTGGACTGTTTTATAGGGGCACGAGTAACATTTGTGCCACCATTTTAACATATAAAATTTTGAGGTTTCTATATTTTTCTAGTTTTTCACTTTCAGGATATATTCAGGATTTGATATTCTAGTTGCTGAAAATGGTCATGATTATGATTGCAGGAAATTTGGAAACCAACTCCCTTAAAAAGAATTGCTTGAACCAAATACACTGTAAATCACCTTTTCCCAATGAATGCAAAACAGACTTCATCCATAATCATTCTCTATATAATTCTTGAAGACTTTCCTATATAATTTTTGAAGTCTCTATATAATTCTTGAAGACAGTCCTCTGCCTTGAGATGACTTGGGTCCAGCTGGATCTTCAATGGAGCTACGGTTTTGAAAATAAAGATTTTGTGGTCAACTTATCTAATGACAGCATTACATGGTGCAATGTGGGAATGTATAAATCAAAGAGGACTTGGGACTGGGAGAACTGAACTCCAAAGAGCTGATTCGTTGAGGATATCCTGTAACTTTGACACAATCTCAGCTCTAGCTGCCTTATTGTATTACCTTGCTGATCAACCATAAGGATAACTGAGGGAGAAAGTAAGATTTTGTCAACTCAAATCGTATTTCATGCTAGAGGTTAAAACAAAACAGGCACAAATGGATGGTGGGTCAGTAGAGTGGTGTTTCTACCTAAGGTGTGTCTATAAATGATGAAGTTATTTTCAGGTAATATTTAGGATGTCTCGTTATTTTGTGGCCACAGGATGTGTTATTTATCATACATTTCTATAAAACACAACTAATAGCAAATGCTGTCCTCTCTGACTTAACCACAAAATGTGGCCTGTAAGAGCCTTAGATCATATCTAATCCCTCCCCCATCTAGTTTTGCAAATTCCCCAAATCTTTCATGCACAAGTTTCTGAGTTCTTTTGCTTTTCAAAACCTTGTCGATCTGTAGCAACAATAGGAATGTTCTCCCTACACGCTCTATCTAGAGGCTCCTTGGCTGGGTCCCCAGGTCACTGATACTCATAGCAGGCTTTCAGGTCACTGCTGGGATAGCCCTTACAACTCCCACTAGGTGAGTTTTGTTTCTTTCTTTACTTCCACAGTAGCTTGTCAACACCGTGACAGGATTGTGCTGAGGGATGGGAAACATTTTGTGTCTCTACAGCTATTCTTCTCCATTCTTATACCTTTGAGAGCTCATCTTTTTTTTTTTTCTTTAAGATTTATTTATTTATACAAGCACTGGGTGCAGTCAGAGGTGTGGGAGGGTGAGAGAATTCACCAGAGCCAGAGCAGATAGTAGAACAGGCAAACTGATGAAGTACACTGCTGAGGGGAGCAGTGGGCCGCAGGAGAGGTCTGCTTGCCATGTGGGACCCTCGCCCCGGGGCCAGGGATCGAACTGGTGCTGCAGAGGCTGCGGGCAGCTTAGCAAACCAGCACTCAACTGCTGCACCACTGGGGAGGCCCTGAGAGCTCATCTTCTAAGGGCTCTTTTTGAAGTCTATGAGAGACTGACCCGATGTCCAGGGCCATAAGAACCACTCCTACCACCCATTGCGTCCTAAAATGATAAAAGATCATATTCTATGGCCAAATACATACAGCCCTAGCTGATGAAACTTTCTCCTCAGCAGCCATTCCCTCTGAAGGCAAATGAAATCGTGCCTGTGAGCCCACATTTTGCTATTCCTGGACATATCAGGCTTTACAATGGCAAGAGCACTTTGGTACCTTGGCTTCACAGGTGAAGACTCTGATAATCACTTTTTTTCAATTACTTAATCTGAAATGGATTAAGGCAGGATTTGGAATCATTAAACAGGGCAAAACTTTTTTCAAATGGGCACATTGCCAAAGGATGGAGTAACTGGATGGAATTTTCCAGTATGATGGCCTTTCTGGGGTGGAGGCAGTGTGCTGAGATTGGGAAGGGATGAGCTAAGTGAAAATCTAGTCAAGTGCAGGTCTCTGCCCCTTTCTATTAAAAAAGTAGCACATATCTCAGTCTTCTCCATCCCCCCAGCCCCCATGTTAGAATGTTGATGGGGGCAAGCCAACCCTGTGACTTTCTGCATATCTACACTTCCACTCAACTCCCTGAGCTATGTTCATTTCCTGCAATTTTGCACAAAGGAATCTTGCAAAATCATTCCACCCAAAGTGGAATTTTTGGACTAACAGGGTGGATGTGATATTCACCGCCTGCATGAAGATAGTTTTCCCGAAGACACTGCTATCATCTTTTCCTTGCATAAGTCCTTTTCTCACATTCTTTCTCTTCCTTTTGAAGGCATAGCCAAACTTGGCTTCGCTGTAGCCTGATAAAGTGGCATGTGTCTTTAACTTTTTCATTAGAGCTACCCGAATAGCCCTTTCAAACTAATTATTTAAGAAGATTAACTCTGGCTGGGAAGGGTACTTTTGGTATTACCTCCTGCTGCTAGAAAATTCAAATGCTCAATAAGAGAAGAAAAAATTAACACAGTGGCATTTACTAGAAGAATCTGTTGCCTGTGGATATAATTATGAGGAGATACTGGGGGAGTTTTGCTAGATCATATGTGAATGCTGACCAAGTACTAAAGTAACTACCATACACACAAATAGCTCAAGTGACTTTACCTCAGCTAGAAAACCTGTTTCATGTGCTAACCCAATAGGGACCATTTCAACGTCTTATTTATAGACCAATATTGTGATAAAGGGAGTAGAACAGAGCAAAATGTTTTACCTACTCCAGAAACTGACTTCTCTGCATCTTTGAAACAGATTTTTTTTTTTTGGTTGTCTTTTAAGAAGTTTTTATTATAGGTCCTTCTAGAGAAACACACAAAATCCAGATCCAGCTGTCAAGAAGCCCCCAATAAGCTGACTGGGCTGGAAGGCAGCTCTGGTTTCCCACCTTTCTGTTCTGAGATGGGAGTGAAAGGCGGTTTCTCATTCTTGAGCTCCCAATGCCCATGTGGTCAGACAGGGGCTTCTCAGGGCCAGTCCTTCCATTTGGGCCTAACACAGCATGATTTTCACTTTGTGGCTCAGGATGCCCTGTCTGAGCAGTGCGTGGCTCACTGCAGGGCAACCTGGTGGCTAACACTCCCACTGTGGATCATCGGACCATCCATAGACTTAGTGGACTTAGCCATCTGTCCTCAGAATTTCCTGGACACAACAAAGCTCACTACCTCTGGCCCCAATGTCAATGAACTACAGCACACCGTAGCAGGTGCTGCACAGCAAGGCTTCCTAGGAGTTTGTAAAACAGACTGTGCCCGGGCAATGGCACACAGATCTCCTGCACTGCCCACCGTGAAGCCAAACCTCTTAACTACAGCAGTCAATTCTTGGGAGCTGCCAGCCTTTCTCACCAATAACTTTTTGTGTCCTGGTGGTCAAGGTAATGTCTTCTGTCCTGATTGGTGTATTCTGGACCTCAACTCCAGAGTAGTCATCTTCAGTCAGTTCCCGAGTGAGAAACATTCAGATCAGTTTTGAAGATGCCATCAGCTACCAACTTCCTCTCCCTGGAAATTCGCACCACCATCTTGCCTCCATGAACTGCTAAAGGAAAGGCGAAGTAGATGCATTTTAATAGCCAACCATCTAGAGAGAAGTTTTCTTTCTTGGTTGCCCAATCAGGAGATCCAACAGTTACACTGCCAGGCAGGAATTCCACAGGGTGGGAAAGCAGAGATATTTAGAAATGGTTACCACCCCTCAAATTGTTCCGGGCAGGCCTCTTTCACATTTCTTGTCCCTTATGTTGCCCCATATCTAGTTTTATATCATAATATCTTTTGAAAACACTATGAGGATCCAATGCTGTACCCTCTAACTACCTTCCCTCCCCAAACCCAAGGCCAACTGATCCCCACATCAGCAGACTCAGCCCATGCTCATCCTCAGACCAACCTTGGATTGTTTAAGCAATTTTAAGCCCCAGACTGACAAATGCACTGTGTAACTCTAGATTTGATGAGTAACAATAACCCTGACTCCTGGCTTCTATGTTATTCCTTTAATTGCCCTTTCTGCAAATTTGAACTAGCATAAGGGTAACCCAGAGCTATCCCCTGACATCTGACATCCATGATTACAGCTACCTGGCCCTGAATTTTAAGCTTTGGGCACTCATTTCATCCTCACATCTGTCCTTGAGGTGGGCGATTTTACTATCTTTACCTTAAAGATGAGGATTCTGGGACCTGAGATAAGTTGCATGGATTCTCCAAGTGAGTACCAAGCTGGGACTGGGAGATGAGCTATTTGGAAATCACAGACTTTGGACTGTGACTGCACCTTGGGGCTTACACCTAGAGTCAGCCAGGACTTCAGGTTTAACACCTGTTTGAGTTTCTGCTTGTCCACCTCCCACCAGGCTCCTCTTTGGAGATAAATTGGCCAAGCATCTGGGATCCAACACACCACCTAGTCTGGCCTTGATATGTTGTTCTCTGGAGTTTTCTATTGTAATTTTCAGGGACATCTGACAGCATAGGGTGTGTCTCTTATATCATCACTGGGAGATGCCCTTGGACACAGAAAAGAGTAGTTTCATAGCATTTCTTATTTTCACCCTGAAACCTCCAGTGACATTGTGCTTATGTGTGTCCCGTATTTGTGGGTGCCCAGCCCCACCCAACTCCAACTCTATTCTATGTGACCTCTCTAACAAATCACAGCCATTTAGTATGTATCCAAAGTTCTAGTCATAGGCATCAGTTGTCCTGGAAGCTATGTTTCCTATAAAAATATGATGAAATTGGTAGGAAGTAAACTCCAATAAATGAAGAGGGAGCTTGAAAGTTCCATCTTATTTTTTAAATGTACAATTTGAAGAAAGAGCATATGATGGTAAGGAGGTCAGGACCATATAACATGTTTGGTTTAGGGCACTATTTTGTCAACTAACAGTATATTTAAAGGAGCCTCTGTGAGCATTGTTGATAGGGAATCTCTATTCTTCATGGTTCCTTGTTGATGAGAGGAGCAGAGAAGACCACGTGTGTGTGTGGGGGGCCTGTGTTGTAACAGCCCTGCTATGGGGAGCAATGTGACATGGCCAACAGACTGTTCCCTGCCTTTCTGGAGAGCTGAAACAAGTACCTCTAATGATTCTCAGCACATACACACACACATACTTTATAACCATATATACATATGACACACCACATGCCACACATATACACACAACCACACCACGCACACGTATGACCCCCAACACACAATACTTGCATCACACACACTCACACTCGATTCCTCTTAGATTTCCAACTTTTATGCTACTCTCTTGCCTCGCCTAACTGGTGCAGAGGCTGAACCCTGCCCATTGTGTTTGGCCTGAGTGTAAGATACTAGAAATGCCCAAGAATTATTTCCCTCTGGAAACAGTCCTCAAATAAATAAAGGAGAAGGCATTTTGGGAAACAAATACCCCAGTCTTGATGACCTAGGTTGGAATCACTGCATTATACATTGTCACTGGATGTGTTTAAAGCTGTGCCAAAGGACGGTGTCAAGATGGGGCACTCACTGTAGGCTCTCACCCATGTGCTGACCATTGTAAGACATGACACAAGCTCAAGGTGCAACTACAGGGGTTTGTTAACAAATGGGAGACAGGGAAAAGGAGAGTTTCTAAGGCCACAAATGGCCATCAGTCTCACCCCACATTGTATCCTCAGTGTCCTGTTGTACCAAACAAAGGCAGTCCCTTCCATGAGGACCTGGAGCCGGAGGCAAATTCTTTACCAAGATGCAACCCACAGTGGCAGCCAGAGGTGTGGCGCTGCAGAGAGGGCACCACAGCAGCCAGGAACATCTATTTGAAGGCCAGCTGGTCAGTGCCAGACAGTGGACTGGACATTGCTGGAGGCCACAGCTCCAGGAGGCATGTGGAGGATCAGAAGCAGAAACCAGCACTTAGATGGAGCCCAACCCAGGTTAGCCGGCTGGTGGTGCCAGAGCGCAGACACTAGCATTCAGTCCTTTGAGAGCTGGCAGCCTGACAGAGAGACCAGGCCCAGGCCAAAGGCTCAGGTAAGGGTGGCCTCAGCAGGTGACATCAGAGGCAGGGCAGGAGGCAAAAGTCGTGGTCAGCCTGCAGTTTGAAGCCGAAGCAAATGTGGAGGCCTCAGAAGTCTAGGAAGCTCTTTCCCACGGTCTGGACAAGTCTTCCTGAAAAGCCTGAATCCCAAGGTCTGACTGAATCCTAGGCTCCTAGAACCTTGGCTTATATCCCCCCCTTTAAAGCCTGAATGGCCTGGTTACAGTTTCAGCTGTCTGGTTGGAGCCAGTTAAGCACCAATCAGCTTGGTTCATTTTCAGTCCCAGGGCCCTAACAATAGGGAAAGCCTAGCCTGCAGATCCAGACCACCATTGGGGGTCCTGATAGGCTCATTGGCTGTGCACTCAGGGCTGCTGTGGCTAAACAGGGCCAGACACTTGTCCTTGAGCCAGGCCAGTGCCACTGGAGCTGGGCCTGGCCCAGTCTACATGCGCCACTGACCCTGAAAGCCACTCATGTCTCTGTTTCTTGGTGCTGTGTCACTTAGGGCACAGAACAACTGACTACCCTCTCGGAAGAAACAAAAGGACTAGGACCTGGCATTTCATAGTATCTTGAACAATGTTTCATTCTCCACAAAGCCTAGCTGGGGATAGCTGAGATCTTTCTTACATTCCCTTGTACCCTCTTTGAAAAATAAAATAATTCGATAAATAATTGAAAAAGAACCTGTAGGGTCAGGTAAAAAGTATCAGGCTTTTCTGCCCTCCCACCATTAGGATTGATGAAGATCCCTGCGGTCCTGAATGCATGCCTGATGGTGGGCACCTGGAGTGGGGTGTGGGCACATGTAGGTGGGATACATCTGGGCTGAGACTGGGCTTTTAAAGGCGGTGTCATGGGGACGCCAGAAGAGCAGAGCAAAGAGAGCAATAGAGAAGCAGAGACCACGAGAAAATGCCGGAAAGCCCAGAAAGAGTGAAGATTTGCCAGCCTCCCAACCTCCCCAGGACCCCTGCCCTCTGTGTACCTGGTAAAATCCAAAAAAAAAAAACCCTGAAAAAGCCACGGAGGGCTCCAGGACTCCTTACCCCATGTGCTCGGATCATAGAGATCCTGCTCTGTGCCCTTCCTGCCACTACAGAACCCAAACCCAATTCTGTTTCTTGAAATTTGAAAGAAATAGCCAGAACATAGGGTCAAGTCTTAAAGGCAGAGTGAGGCGGGACTGAGGCGGGACGGTTGGCATCCTTGCAAAAAAGTCATTCTAGAACATTCTCAAAAAGAAGCATCTCCGGCCTCCCCTGGTGGCGCAGCGGTTGAGCGTTGGGCTGTGAAGCTGCCCGCAGCCTCTGCAGCGCCGGTTCGATCCCCGGCCGCCAGCGAGGGTCCCACATGGCGCACAGACCTCTCCTGCCACCCCTCAGCAGTGTATTCGTCGGTCTGCCTGTTCTGTTCCCCGGTCTGACTCTGGTGAATTCTCTCACCCTCCGGCGCTTCTGACTGTACTCAGTGCTTGTATAAATTAAAAAAAAAGCATCTCCAATGGCTACAATCTCAGTGGACCCATGTTTAATAAAGTATAGAAAAGTCAGGCTTACCCACATACTATCTATAATTGTGCCCCAAATCCTATGAAGTGACTTTTAACTTAAGGGAACTAAGAGTACAAATAGCTTAAAAGAAAGAAACCTCACTTTCTTGCAGTCTTTTATAAAAATAGCAGGTTAAATTTCTCTATGTTAAAACAGATAAGGAGTTACTTAAAAGTCAGATGAGAAAGAAATCAGAGAACCCTATAATAGCAAGGGACCTTGCAGATTATTAGGGCTAAATTTTGCCCTCCAGTTCTTATGTGGAAGTCCTAACCCCTAGTACCTTGGAAGTGACTATTTGGAGGCAGGACATTAGAGAGGTAATTAGGCAAGATTAAGTCATATGAATTGACCCTAATTCAATTAGACATCCTTATAAGAAGGAGATTAGGACATAGGTACAGAAAGAGGGACGATCCTATGAGCAGGCAGAGGAGACCCCAGCTACAAGTCAAGCAGAGAGGCTTCAGAGGAATCCAGCCCTGCCAACACCTTGATATAGGACTTGCAGCTCCAGAGCTGTGTAAGTGTAAATTTCTCTTGTTCCCCCGCCCCCCATGCAGTCTGTCATTTGTTATGATTCTCTTAGCTAATACAGAAACCAGCCAGTGTAACTCTTTCCCTTTACTCCAAAAAAATCTGAGGTCCAGAGTCACACAGCTACATCAGAGCTAGGTCCAGGCCTCCTGGGGCCTCATTCTCAGCCAAAAGGCCTTCACATGTACCACACCCTGAATTTGACTTGTGTGGGTTTTCAGAAAAGAGAGACAAGGATGATGGAAAGAACAATGACACAGAGTTGGAATCTAGTCCATCATGTGAAAGGAATGGATGGGAAAACGAACCTCTGATTTAATAGCGTCTTATAAAATCCTATGAATCTTGGCCTACCTTATTAAAGTCTTTCTGTTGTTTTGTCTTCTTATTCCCATTCCTAGAATTATTCCTGACTGGGAAAAATGATTGGTTGTAGACATTCCAAAGTGATTTCAGCATGATTTATAAATATGTGAAAAAATTGGGCTTAAATGGAACCAAAAAGAAATTATTCTTTCTTTTGTTGTTTACATGTCTGATTTGTTGATTACCTTGTAGAAACTTCTTTAATGAGAGAAATCTGGGATAGCTGGGGAATTCGTGGGTGGGGGAAGTTTAAGTGATGTGTAATTGTATAATTAAATTTTATTTTAGTTTTAGTTTCTTTTTTCTAAGCATGTGTGACTTTTAGTTGTTTTTTTTTTTTTTGATGCTAATTAAGACCAATTTTCTCTCTCAATCCCCTGTTGGTTTCAGATGACAAGCTTTTAAAAGCACAGCTCTGTTGGTTTTAGGGGCCTTAAGACTCATTGTCTTGTAGCTTTCCTGTCCCCTGGTACACTCTTTGTTGTCCTATTCCAGGGTGTTCTAAATCTCTGATTTCCCTTTATGAGTGATTGTCTAGCATTTATTTTACTTAGACACAAGGCAAAGCTTTTGAATCTGAAGGAATTGGGGCTAACTAACTGAGCTTAGTCTTTTAGGAAATATCCCCTGGATAATCTTGCTGTCAAAAAGAAAGGGGGAAATGCCCACAGGCTATTTTGGCATATCTCAGAAAACACTTCTTTCTGCACAATTCTGCAGGTGAAATTCAAGCTCCCCCACTCATTTCCTTTGACTGGCATGATTGACACAGGGCCAGGCGTTGTGCTGTGGGCCTGGGGACTGTGGCCTAGACCCTGTCACAAGCATCAAATGAAGCAGCTTAGACTCCCCATGTAGTCTACACAGAATACCTGTGATTATTTGGCTGGTGAATGCTACAGATCAGAATTCTGGTGCCAGTGAAAACTCTACATTCATGTTCAGCAAATGGAGAAAAAAAAAAAATAACAGGCCATATTCATAAGTACTAGTAGGTAACACAAAAACAGAATCCAACACAAAACATTCTTTTTTTAATTTGCTTTATTTTTTAAATTTGTTTCATGTAAATAGAATGGTCTACATTTAAAGTATTTAAATAGGTCAAAATGTCATTTTTAGAAAACATACTTTTTTTTTGTTCACAGTGTTTACTTTCTTTTCTCAGGTGTGGTCCCCATAGAATTTCTACCACCAGTTCACCCATGCACCATCACCATAGTCCCTTGTGCTCTTCCCACCCTAGTTGTGATTCCCCTCTCTCCCCCCACCACAGAATATCTCTGATTTATAGTTGACTGTTTATTTTTGTTTTGTTGTATTTTTATTGTTAATGAGGGCAACCCTCATTCAGTTGCCCTATATTCCTCTTTTTCCTTCTGGCTTATTTCACTGAACATAATCCCTTTTAGCTCCATGCATGTTGCTACAAATGGCACTAGTTTATCTTTTTTGATTGCTGAATAGTATTCCATTGCGTATTTATACCACATCTTCTTGATCCAGTCATATTTTTGGGCATTTGGGTAGTTTCCAAGTCTTACCTATTATATAGTGCTGCAATAAACATAGGAGTGCAGGTATCTTTTTGAATTTATGTTTTTGTATCTTTTGGGTAGATCCGTAGGAGGGGAATTGCTGGGTCATACGGTAGTTCCATTTTTAGTAGACTGAGGAAACTCCACACAGCTTCCCATAGTGGTTGGACCAGTTTGCACTCCCACCAGTAGTGTAGGAGAGTTCCTTTTTTACCACATCCTCACCAACATTCTTAACTTGTGTAAGGTGGTATCTCATTGTGGTTTCGATCTGCATTTCCCTGATGAGAGACGTTGAACAATTTTTCATGTCTGTTGGCCATTTGAATTACCTTTTGGAGAAGTGTCTTTTAAGTTTTCTGCCCATTTTTTGACTGGATTGTTTACTTTGTTGAGTCATATGAGTTCTTTGTATATTTTTGTGATCAAGCTCTTATGAGTTGTAACACAAAACATTCTTAATCAGGCTTCTATCTTAATACCATAAAGTAGTTTTAAGTGCCAAAAAAATGTATTATAGGAAAAATACTAGTTTTATTTTTTTAAAGATTTATTTATTTATGCATACAAGAACTGGGGTATAGGCCAGAGCTGGGGGGGTGAGAGGATTCACCGGAGACAGAGTGGGGAGCAGAACAGGCAGATCTACTGAAATACACTGCTGAGGGGAGCAGTGGGTGAGACAGGAGAAGTCTGCTGCACAATGTGGGTCACCTCCCTGGCTGAGGATTGAACTTGTATTACAATAACTGGGGATTGCTTCATAGTGCTGACACTTAACCCCTTGTGCCACCAGGGAGGCCCTTTAATTGTTTATTAATTTAATTTTGGTCCCTGAAAATGGTCTTAGTTATGTGGTTATCAACATATTATTATATCATTATTAATTGATTACTATTCACCTGAATTAATTCCTTAACATGAATATTAGACCTTTTAAATTAGTTGTTTAACAATGTTAAACAATTGCATTTTGTTTTAATTAAGAATAGAGATTTAATACTAAACTTCTTTTACATTAATTATATTCAGATATAATGGATATTAACTATATCTGGATATAATGGGTTACATTAATCCAGAATTAAAAGAGCATTTAATTCTTTATTAATCTATTGCTTTCACCCCAACAAAGTGAAGAAATAAAGGAAGAAGCTGCATCTCTTGGGTTTATTAATTGCTGGCCTTCCTGGGAAGACAGGCAAGGTTCTTGTTGCTTTTATTTTTAAAAAAGTTTTATTTATTTATGTATACAAGAACTGAGGTATAGACCAGAGGTGAGGGCGGTAAGAAGATTCACCAGAGAGAGTAGGGTGCAGAACAGGCAGATCTACTGAAATTCACTGCTGAGGGGAGCAGCAGAGGAGACAGGAGAGGTCTGCTGCTCTATGTGGGTTGCTCCCTGGCCAGCCAGGATCTAACTTGTATTGCAGTAGCTGGCCATAGCTTGATAGCACTGTGTCTTTAACCCCCGTGCCACCAAGGAGTCCCTACTTGTTGCTTCTGTTTTCAGTCCCTTAAACATCTTCAATGCATAGCTCAACTTTTTGGAACTCTGGAGAATATGCGGGGAAAGTGAGCACAAATGATAAATAGTTTGGAAATAAAGATCAAAAAGCAAATATTAGGAGAACTGGGAATGTTTAGTCTAGAGAAAAGGAGAATGAGTAGAGACATACTTTCACTAACTGTCATAAACAGGACGAGAGCAATTCTCCATTTTCACTGAAGAGTTTGGAGGATCAAGTGAATATAGAAATAAAGGATTTAACTTTAATGAAGACAATTTCTTTTAGTTTGTTAAAAAATAGAAATATGTCTAGAGACTCAAGAAATTACCATAGAATAGAGTCATAAAGCTGTTCTACAATGCTTAACCTCAAACTGGAGATTAAGAATGTAGAAATACCATTCAATTGACTACAGATTTAATGTTATTGACAACAACACAAAGTCAGAAATACTTTCCGTAGGAAATTGGAATAATTATAGTGCTTACTTCTAACAGGAATTTAACATTCATTACGTAATGATGAAATGCTTATTCAATGTCAGGCACTAAGGACTTCAGATAGTTAATATTCAAAGTATTTCTTATATGGGTATTTCTAAATGCTTTATAAACATAAATTAATTTAATCCTACCATAATCATCTGAAATTGTTACTTCCCCCCTGCTTTTGCAAATGACAGAACTAACACAAAAAAATTATTTACTCAAAGTCATATCTTTAAATTATAAATTAAAAAGTCAGGATTGAACCTATTCCATTAGGATTCTCTGAGATGCACACCCCCAGGTGAGATTAGAGATGCATGAGTGATGCATGGGACAAACACCCAATGAAAGAGTGAGGGGATAGATGGAGACATGGGGAGGGAAAGACTTCAGGTTGAGATATAGGTGTGCTGTCTATAAAGGCAAGGAAGGAAGGAAGGAAAACGCTGGGCAGGAGGAGTCTCAGACTATGGTGCAGATCCAGGGAAGTCTTGGCCAGGCTGATGGATGGCCCAATCCCTGGGCCAAAGCTGAAAGAAACTCTCACAGGACATGAGTGGCCTAGTTTTGTACCTCATTTTGTTTGATCACTAGCTAGGAAGAGTCTTGAGATAGGGGAGGGCAAGGCATCCACTGTGGCCGTTGTGGGTTATGTCCATGCTGTAGGCTTTTTTTGAAAGGACATCTGAGCATGACACTACAAAACCCAATCTGGCACTCATGTCCATACTCTCAGTTATTCTGTTATCCTACCCTCCTGGCCTCATGCTTTAGAGTAGATAGTGAAAGATGTAACCCTCAGAATGAAAGAGCTCAGTAGGAAAAGAAGATGCCTCATACAGAGCAGTGTCAGCAGTGCCCTGAGCTTGCACAGAACAATGACTGGTGATACAGAGCTGCATAGAAATCTTCCCAAACATTTCTGTAAGTTTTGCTCTCAGACAGACAGCTCCATTTCATAAAATCTCATAAAATTTTTAGTCAATATTTAAATGTGTATTTAAAACTTACTAAATGTTGCATTAAATCCAAAGGGAAATATCCAAATTCCTAAGCCTTTTCAATAGGGAAGGGGTCATTAATATAAATAGTCCTGTACTCTTGGTAAAAAGTGCTATGCAAGGCAGACAAGGTGCTATGGAAGTTTAGGGCAGAGAGGGACTACTTCTGGATGGAAGGTTGGGGAAGGATTAATGAAGGAAAAAGCAATGATATTGATTCCCCAAATGCAAATATGGGGACTGCGAAAACTAATATTCATCCCATGTGAGAAAGTAACAAAATATGTCAGAGAAGTAGGAAGCCAAACATTAAGTGGCAATGTCATGATTCTCATAAAATTGAGAATTTTATGAGTATTTTTAAAGATTTATTTATTTGTGCATACAAAAACTGGGGTTCTGGCCAGTGTTTTGTGGTTTGGTTCCTTTTTTATTCTGCAGATGTTTGATCAGACAACTATTTCCTGTCCTTCGAACTGAAGTTAAGGAGACAATATCAGTTTCAATACAGGTAACACAGGTAGAATATTGTTTAAAAATCTTTACAAAGAAAACACTTGGATAGAGGTGGTTCTGTCTTTTGGGATTACAAACTTGTTGGTATAACTAATACACTCTGTATTATTGTTGAGAAAAGGCTCAACATTTTTCATCCCTTGCTTCCTCCCTCCTTCCTTCTTTTCTTTTCCACCCTCCATCCATCTTATCGGTAGCTTTATCACTACTGTCTAGAAAAATGCTAGTGCACAATAGGTGTTCTGTAAGTAATTATCAAACAAAAGCATTAGGCTTTGAAAACACATTAGCAAGTTTGGCATTCTTGTCTAATTAAGAGCTGTTACAAGTAGTAGAAACAAACTGAAGCTATGGAATTGTGAATGCAAGTGTTAAAGATCTTTTATATCACTGCTCTGTGATTTTTAGGAAATCCTTCTTTATTTTCTCTATTTCTTCTTGTATGGTACCTACAGTAAATTAATTATTAAAAAGATAGAAAAAAAATCTAAGGAAGGAAGAATAAATACATTAAAAACATAGTTGGTATTGATGTGTTATCTAGTTTAAAGATCAGTTATATCTGGTTTGGGAATTATCCCCATTGGGGCACTTGTTGAATTATTGAATTTTTCAGTTGAACCAACACATTCATCTTTTTTTTTTAATATTAAATTTTATTTTTATATTCCCCCATACAATTGCAAACGCCCCATTCTGACCCCAATCCTTCCCCTCCCGCCCCCCACCCCCCAAAAAGTGTCTCTGGTTCATAGTTTTCTGTTGATTTTGATTTTCACTTTCTTATATTCATTTTCCTGGTCCCTTATTTAAGTTTTCTAGATTCCTGCTATGAGTGAGACCATCCGGTATTTTTCTTTTTCTTTTTGGCTTATTTCGCTGAGCATGATCCCTTCCAGTGCCATCCATGTTGCTGCAAATTGCACGTGTTTATCTTTTTTGAATGCTGAGTAATATTCCATGGTATATATGTACCACATCTTCTTGATCCAGTCATCTATTTTTGGGCATTTGGGTTGTTTCCAAAGCTTAGCTATTGTAAACAGTGCTGCTATAAACATAGGAGTGCAGGTGCTCTTTGGAATTGATGTTTCTGTGTCCTTTGGGTAAATACCTAGGAGTGGAATTGCTGGATCATATGGAAGCTCTATGTTTAGTAGGTCCAGAAATCTCCACACAGCTCTCCATAGTGGTTGGACCAGTTTGCACTCCCACCAACAGTGCACAAGAGTTCCTTTTTCTCCACATCCTCGCCAACATTTGTTGTTGATAGTTTTTTTAATATGTGCCATTCTCACTGGTGTGAGATGGTATCTCATTGTAGTTTTGATTTGCATTTCCCTGATTACAAGTGATGTTGAACATTTTTTCATATGTCTGTTGGCCATTTGCATTTCCTCTTCAGAGAAGTTTCTTTTTAGCTCTTCTGCCCATTTTTTGACTGGATTATTTTCTTTGTTGTTGCTGAGTCTCATCAGCTCTTTGCAGATTTTTGTGATCAGTCCTTTATCATTAGTGTTGGGTGCAAAAATGTTCTCCCAGTTGGTGGGGTTTCTCTTTGTTTTTGTTATTGTCTCTTTTGCTGTGCAGAAGCTCTTTAATTTGATGTAGTCCCAGCTGTTTATCTTTGTCTTCACTATCACTGCTTTGGGTGATGTGTCTGTAAAGATGTCTTTGATGTGCAAATCACGTAGTGTTTCGCCTATATTTCCTTCTATGTATTTTATGGTTTCAGGTCTTATGTATAGTTCTTTAATCCATTTTGAGTTGATTTTTGTGTATGGTGTGAGGTAGTGGTCAAGCTTCATTCTTTTGCATGTAGCGACCCAGTTTTCCCAGCACCATTTATTGAACAAACTTTCTTTGCTCCAATGCATAGTCTTTGCTCCTTTGTCAAAGATTAGTTGACCATAAATCTGTGGGTTTATTTCTGGATTTTCTATTCGATTCCATTGGTCTGTATGTCTGTTCTTGTTCCAATACCATGCAGTTTTGATGATTATGGCTTTGTAGTATAGTTTGAAGTCTGGGAGTGTGATGCCTCCATTTCCTTCTTTTTTTTTTCAGTAGAGCTTTGGCTATTCGGGGTTTTTGGTGATTCCATATGAATTTCATCAATAATTGTTCTATTTCTTTGAAGAATGCCATTGAGATTTTGATTGGAATAGCATTGAATCTGTATATTGCTTTTGGTAGGATGGCCATTTTAATAATGTTTATTCTTCCAATCCATGAGCAGGGGATGTCTTTCCATTTCTTTGTGTCTTCTTCTATTTCTTTTAACAGTGTTTTATAGTTTTCTTTGTATAGGTCCTTTACCTCTTTTGTTAGATTTATTCCCAAATATTTGATTTTTTTTGTTTCGATAATAAAAGGGGTGGTTTTTTTGATTTCTTCTTCTTCAGATTTATTGTTTGTGTATAGGAAGGCTACTGACTTTTGCGTGTTGATTTTGTATCCTGCCACTTTACTGAATTGATTGATGAGTTGAATTAGTTTTTCTGTGGAGATTTTGGGGTTCTCTATGTATATTATCATATCATCTGCAAATAGTGATAGTTTGACTTCTTCTTTACCTATTTGGATTCCTTGGATGTCTTTCTCTTGTCTTATTGCTCTGGCTAGGACTTCCAGTATTATATTGAAAAGCAGTGGTGAGAGTGGACATCCTTGTCTTGTTCCAGATCTTAATGGAATTGCTTTTAGCTTTTCACCATTGAGAATGATACTGGCTGTTGGCTTGTCATAGATGGCCTTTATGATGTTGAGGTATGTTCCTTGTATCCCAAGAATTTCAAGGGCTTTTATCATGAATGGGTGTTGCACTTTGTCGAAAGCTTTCTCAGCATCTATTGATATTATCATATGGTTTTTATATTTCTTTTTGTTGATGTGTTGGATAACGTTGATTGATTTTCGGATGTTAAACCATCCTTGTGCCCCTGGAATGAATCCAACTTGGTCGTGGTGAATTATCTTATGGATACATTGTTGGATTCTGATAGCTAAAATTTTATTGAGGATTTTTGCATCAGTGTTCATTAGGGAGATTGGCCTATAGTTTTCCTTTTTTGTGTTGTCCTTATTTGGTTTTGGTATTAGTGTAATATTGGCTTCATAGAACGTGTTTGGTATTGTCCCTTCCTTCTCAATTTTTTGGAAGAGTTTGTGAAGGATAGGCACTAATTCATCTCTGAATGTTTGGTAGAATTCATTTGTAAATCCATCAGGTCCTGGGCTTTTGTTTTTGGGGAGGTTTTTGATTACCATTTCAATTTCGCTGCTTGTAATTGGTCTGTTTAGGTGTTCTATTTCTTCTTTATCTAGCTTTGGGTGATTGTAGAGTTGTAGGAATTTGTCCATCTCCTCTAGATTGTTGAACTTGTTTCCATATAACTGTTCATAGTAGTTACTGATTATTCTTTTGATTTCTGCTGTGTCCGTTGTGATTTCTCCTCTTTCATTTATGATCCTGTGTATTTGTGCTTTCTCCCTTTTTTCCTTTGTGAGCCTGGCTAGGGGTTTGTCTATTTTATTTATTTTTTCAAAGAACCAGCTCTTGGTTTCATTGATCTTTTGGATTGTTTTTTTAGTTTCAATTTCATTTATTTCTGCTTTGGTTTTTATTATTTCTTTTCTTCTACTGGTTTTGGGTTTTTTTTGTTGTTCTTTTTCTAGATCTTTGAGCTTCGAGATTAGGTTGTTTCTTTGAGTTCTTTCTTGTTTTTTGATGTGAGCTTCTATTGCTATATATTTTCCTCTTATTACTGCTTTTGCTGCATCCCATACATTTAGGATATTGGTGTCCTCCTTGTCATTCAATTCAAAGAATTTTTTAATTTCTTCTTTGATCTCCTCGTTAGTCCAGTGGTCTTCCAGTAGTGTGGCTTTTAATCTCCATGAGGTAGGATAGTTCCTTGCCTTCTTTTTATGATTTATTTCTAGTTTGATGCCTTCGTGGTCAGAAAAGATGGTTGGTATGATTTCAATCTTGGTGTATCTGTTGATGTTTGTCTTGTGCCCCAGTATGTGATCGATCCTGGAGAATGATCCGTGTGCGCTTGAGAAAAATGTGTACTCCGTTTTTTTTGGGTTTAGTGTTCTATAGATATCTGTTAAGCCCAAATGCTCTAGGTCCTTATTTAGAGCTTTAGTTTCTTTAGTTATTTTTTGTCTTGTTGATCTATCCATTGTTGATAGTGGTGTGTTGAAGTCTCCCACTACGTATGTGTTTTCTCTGATGTCTGTTTTCAGAGAGGACAACAGTTGTCTGATATATTTTGGTGCTCTTTCGTTTGGTGAGTATATGTTAATGAGTGTTATTTCTTCTTGAAGTATTGTCCCCTTAATCATAATGTAGTGACCATTGGGGTCTCTTTTTATTTTTTTGAGTTTGAAGTCTGTTTTATCTGATATAAGTATAGCTGTTCCTGCTTTCTTTTTTGGCCCATTTGCTTATAGGATTGTTTTCCATCCTTTGAGTATGAGCCTATTTTTATCTTTTGTAGCTAAATGTGTTTCCTGGAGACAGCAAAAGGTTGGGTTTTGTTTCTTAATCCAGGCTGCAACTCTGTGTCTTTTTATTGAAGAGTTTAGTCCATTTACATTTAGAGTTAATATTGATATGTTAGCATCTGTATTTGCCATTATGTTTGTCTTTCCTTTGATTTTATTTATTCTTTTAATAACTTTTTTTTTTTTTGGTCTTCTTTCGTTGTTATTCGTCCCTCTGAGGTTCTGGCTTTAGGATTCCTTGTAGTATTTTTTGGAGTGGGGGTTTATTCGTAATGAAATTCCGGAGTTTCTCTTTGTCTGGGAAGGTCCATATTCTTTCTTCATGGAGGAAAGAGAGCTTTGCGGGATAGAGTATTCTTGGTTGGCATCTGTTTTCTTGGAGTCTGTTGACTATGTCCCTCCACTCTCTCCTTGCCCGTAGTGTTTCTTCAGAGAAGTCTGATGTCAGCCTGATTGGTTTTCCTTTGAATGTTATCTGTTTCTTCCCTCTTGTCAGCTTCATTATTTTTTCCTTGTCCTGGATTCTTGGGAGCTTTACTATTATATGTCTTGCTGTGTTTTTCCTTTCGTCGTGGAAGTTTGGTGTTCTTCTTGCTTCTTGTATATCAATTTTCAGCTCCTTCTTCGCATTTGGGAAGTTCTCTTCAATTATCTCCTGGAATATTTTCTCTGTTCCTACATCTCTCTCCTCTCCTTCTGGAATTCCTATAACTCTTATATTTCCTTTCCTCATGGAGTCAGATAGTTCCCGAAGTCTTTCTTCATTCTTTTTCCTTCGTACTTCTCTTTCCTTTTCTGTTTTGGTTCTTTTTATTTCTGTGTCTTCAAGAGAACTTATTCGTTCTTCCATTTCATCTATTCTGCTTTCCTTGCTTTTCCCAGAGTTCTTTAGTTCCTCCATTAATTCTTTGATCTCCTGCATTTCTTTTACTTCCCTCTTTAGGGACTCAATTTCGTTCTTCTGACCATTGTTTTCCCTCTTTAGGGACTCAATTTCCTTCTTCTGATCATTGTTTTCCTTTATGACTTCTGCCACTTTTTTAATCAGGGCAATTTTAAATTCTCTTTCTGGAAGGCTCAGAAGTTCTTCCAAGTTGCTGTCGTTGCTATCTGGGGAGTGGTTTTCTTTTTGTGGTGTGCTTCTTTCCTGAGGAGTTGTTAGGTTGCGTGTGGTTCTTCTACTCCCTACTGTCTGTTTTCTAATTTGTCGTATGCGTTGGGACACTGTGTTGCTCGGACTGACTGACATCTTGGGTGAACTTCTCTGCTCCCCTCTGGCTCTTCCAGGAGCCATCTCTGTCTTCTGGGGGAGCTTTCTGCTGGTTTTAGGCAGTTTTTACTGAAGAAATGTCCCTGTTCTCAAATGGCGAAGCGGGATGCAGTCCCTGCGCATCCGGTTTCAGGCACACTCTTCTGCGCACCCGGTCTGCCCCGGACGTGGGTTCCTGCTCCCTCTGTGGGCTCAGACTGCTGGTCGGAAGGGGCCTGGCGTGGAATAACTTCCCGGCTGGCCACTGGGTCCTCCAGAAGCCTTCTGCCTTTTTCAAGCAGTCTTAAGAAATTTCCTGTCTTATGGGGTGTTAGTGACTTTTTTTTCCTGGTCGCTAGGTGGCGCCAGAGATCTCTCCTATTGTCCTTGGGGGGCTGTTTTTCGCCTCCCCCCACCCCGTGGGACAGGGAACAGAGCGGGAATGGTAGGGTACACCTCAACAGCTTTGGGGTGCTGTGTCTGCCTTGTGCCCCACCATCGTGGAGAACCCATACCCCGAATTTTCGTGCCCCGGGTCTCAGTTCAAAGCCCTCAGTTCCAGGACGCGGGCTGTAGCCCAGTTCAGTGGTGCGGGAATGGCGCCTTTTGCACTGCTCCCGTGCCTGGGTGCCTGGTTCCTGCTTACTCAGGGAGGGACCTTCACCTCAGTGAGGACCTCCGCGCGTCTCCCCGCAAGCCTAGGTCGTCTCCCCGCAAGCCTAGGTCGCAGGCGCGGGGACCTGGGCAGCCGAGATCCAGGTCTGCACTTGCTTTTCAAGCGCGCCAAGCGCGCTGCTTTCAGCGCAAGCTTACCGGCAGCCCGGGCTGTGTGCGCGTCTCCCGGGGTCTTTGTTCTTCTCTAATGGCGCCCGGAGCCGTTCGCTCACCACCGCGGCGAATCCTGCAGGGTTCGCCTCAGCTCCCGTTCACGGGGTGTGGTGGCTGCAATAGTTCCTTTCCACTCACAGTCCCGCTTGCTGCGTGGTTTGTTCTTGTTGGCCGTTTTGGTTTGTTGTTTTCCTCCTCTCTGCGGGTCGGAGAGTGCTGCCTCTGTGGGCGGGGGAGGGGAGCAGGGTTCTGCACTTCCCTCCCTTCTAGTCCTCTTTTATGGCCACTTTCTTCTTCGGGTAGTTTGCTGGAGTCACCCGTTTATCTTCCGTGTCCCAGTTCTCACTGGGACCTGCCGCTTTTCCTCCCTATTAACTTTTTTTAATGGGATATCTTACTCGCAGCGTCTCCTCGCCGCCATGTTGCTCCGCCCCCCTGTAAGGTATCTTTATAATGCAAGTAATTGTTCAGCTTTATTTCCCTTGACAGTTGTGGCTTTAGCTCATTTCTTGGTGCTATTTCTTTCATTTCCCACATCTGTGTCACCCAGTCCACGACCAAAAGACAAGTGCAGTTTCTTTACGTGTCTCTAGGCTCCATGCGCCTCCTCCAGGTCTCCTGGCTCCATCCTGCTCAACACATTCATCTTAAGTTCTCATTAGAGTTGTATGAATCCTCCTAATTAAATGCAATATTGCATTAGCATGGAATTCAAGATTTCATTTTAAATCAATGAAATTGACCTCTACAAGGTCAGAACTGAAGAGCCATAGAGTGGAACATCTTTCAAAATGGGTAAGAACTCAGAGATTATCTAGTTGACCCCTTTTTCTTGCTAGTTACTGAAATTAAGATACTTGCCCAAGATTAGAAATTTGAAGGTACCTTTAAATTCTGTACCTATCTATCTATGGGGGGTGGGGTGGGGAGGGGAGGGATTGGGGTCAAAATAAGGGGATTACAATTGTATGGGGAATATAAAAATAAAATTTATTTAAAAAAACAGAATAATAACTGCTTTTTATATTAAAAAATAAAAAGCAATCAACACAATAAATAAATAAATAAATAAATAAACAAACAAACAAATAAATAAATAAATTCTGTACCTATCTAGTCCATCACCCTAACTCCATGTGCTAGACTTTGGAAACTTGGTGGTGACAAATGGCTTAGATTAGGAAATGTACTTCAGATCATAAGCTTGAGAATACTGATATACTTGGGTAGTGGTAGAAATTGGAGAGAGATCAGAGATGAGAATGGAAAGCAGTGCCTAACCTTTTAATCCATTTAAACCTCCTAATTATACTTAAAGAAAATACCAAGGTTTAGTATTCATGACCCAAACCACAGCATAATGTGCAATGTTCTACATGCCCTTTACCTCTAAAATCACACATTTACTTTAATATAATATCCTCATGGTTCAAGGGGACCTTCCCAGACCCATCTCACTCTTATTTTGTGAATGATTACTTTAAAAATACAATGGGGCCTCCCCTGGTGGTGCAGGTGGTTGAGCGCTGCGCTGTGAAGCTGTCCACAGCCTCTGCAGTGCCAGTTCAATCTCCTGCCGCCAGCGAGGGTCCCACATGGCGCAGCAGACCTCTCCTGTCTCGCCCGCTACTTCCCTCAGCAGTGTATTTCATCAGTCTGCCTGTTCTGTTCCCCACTCTGTCTCTGGTGAATCCTCTCATCCTCCCACGCATCTGGCCTGTACCCCAGTTCTTGTATAAATAAATAAATAGATATTTAAAAAAATAAATAAAAATACGTTAATTTGTCAGAAGTTTCTCAATCATTGTTCTAAAATATGTATTCTTTCTGTATTTTATTGATTTTTTGTTTATTTCCTTATTTTGTTTATTAACTTATTAGCTAAGTAAATTTATATTTAATCATTCTCTAGACTTTGAGGCAGGTCATTTGAGGAAAATAATTCTTAAACTTACAGACATTTCCATGTTTGTGGAGGTCAAGGATATGGAGAATGCCTCTAAACTGCATCAAGCTTTGAAAACACATTAGCAAGTTTGGAATTCTTATATGATTAAGAGCTGTTACAAGTAGGAGAAACAGAAATTGAAGCTATGGAATTGTGAATGCAAGTGTTAAATATCCTTTATATGAGTAATTTGTGATTCTTAGGAGTTATGAAAAAACCTGTAAAGCTTTTATTTAAATTTTATATATTCATTACAGAAGTCAAAAATATTTGTCTTAGAATGCAAATGTCAAGTCTGAACTTTTCTTAGGTGTGATAGCACCTGCTTTCACTTGGGTAGTATAATCAGGGCTGACTTCACTTCTGTCATAACCCATATTTCTGCATCATCAGGTTTGCAAACTTACTAGATCATTCACTTCACTGTCTTTAATCATTTTTTTTTAAAGATTTATTTAGGCATAGAAAACTGGGGTGTAGGCCAGAGGTGTGGTGGGTAAGAGTATTCACCAGAGATAGAGTAGGGAGCAGAACAGGCAGATTTACTGAAATCCACTGTTGAGGGGAGCAGCAGGTGAGACAGGAGAGGTCTGCTGCACCATTTGAGTCACCTCCCTGGCTGGGGATTGAACTAATGCTGCAGTGGCTGGCAATAGTAATGCTGAGACTTAACCCCTTATACCACCAGGGAGGCCCCCATCATCTCATCTTAAAACAAAAGAAAACAAGTCACACAAAGGAAAATGCAGTTTTTGCCCCCATATCACCTTCCAACTTCTGCCATATTTATTTATTTATTTACTTACTTACTTATGTTTTATTTTTTATTTATATAAGCACTGGGTTCAGTCAGAAGCACAGGAGGGTGAGAGAATTCACCAGAGCTAGAGCGGGGAGCAGAACAGCCAGACTGACGAAATACACTGCTGAGGGGAGCAGCGGGCACAGTAGGAGAGGTCTGCGTGCCATGTGGGACCCTCGCTGGTGGCCAGTGATCAAACCGGCGTTTCACAGCTCAGCAGTCAACCACTGCACCACCAGGGGAGGCCCTCTGCCATATTTATCTTCAACCTTTTCTAGCAAAATTCTTAGCAGAGTCATTTATAATCTCTGGTTTCACTTCCTCTTGCCACTGGAATTCTTTCTGAGATATTCTTGTTCATGTTCATATCTTGTGTTACTTTCATGTTGGTAAATCCAATACTTTTCCCAAATCCCCCAACCCCTGACTCAGTACCTCAGTATCTTTTAGTATAACAGACTACCTCCTTTCCCGGAAATTCTCATTTCTCTTAGCCTATATTTACTGGTTTTTCTCATACCTCTCCAGGAAGTTCCTTTTATCTTTGCTGATGAATTCTCTTTAACTTCATCTCTAATTTATTAGAGGTCCCTGGGGCCTCTTTACCAACATTATTTTCCTAGGGAGATAATCTTATCCAAAATTAAGATGTCATTGACAGCCCATGACGCCCAGATTCTCCTTTGCATATCTGAACCTTCTTATGAGATCCCAATCTAATATCCAACTTTGTATTCATTACCTCCATTTGGCTCTCCATTAGACATCTTGAATATAAAGTTAATTTTCTCCCACCCTCCAACTTGTTCCTCCCCCAGGGCCCCCCAATTTTAGATAATGAATTAATTACCCTTCCAGGAATTCAAATCTTGATTTATTCTTGATTCTGAAAGCTTGATTCTGTGTCTTCAAAATAAAACTCAAATCCATGCACCTCACCCTACCTTCATTGCTATTTCCATAAATCTAGTCCATCATTACCACTTGGGTGACTGTAATTACCTCCAAATATGTCCTTGTTTCCTCTCCCCTCCTATAATCCACTCCCACATTACAACCAGAAAGATGTTTTAAAAATATAAATCATATCATGGCTTTTCCAGGCTTTAAGTCATGCAGGTATTTCCTTTCCAAAAACACTTAGAATAAAATATACACTCTTTTCCCAATCTACAAGGCTCCAGTTGACTTGGCCCTTATGTTACTCCTTGTTACCATATGGTATGCTTTCCTTTACGTAGTCCATCCTGGCCATGTTTTTTTTTTTTTTAATTTTTATAAGATTTATTTATTTATTTATTTATTTATTTATTTATTTATTTATTTATACAAGCACTGGGTACAGTCAGAAATGCGGGAGGGTGAGAGAATTCACCAGAGCCAGAGCGGGGAACAGAACAGGCAGACTGATGAAATACACTGCTAAGGGGAGCAGCGGGCGGCAGGAGAGGTCTGCACCCCATGTGGGACCATCACCTGGTGGTGGGGATGGAACCGGTGCTGCAGAAGCTGCGGGCAGCTTCGCAGCCCAGTGCTCAACTACTGCGTCACCAGGGGAGGCCCATCATCCTAGCCATGTTAGCTATATTTTTGCTCCTCCAAAATGCCATGATGCTTTCTACCCCGGGGTCTCACCTTTATGTCTTTCCATAGCTATTTCCTACTCATTTTTCAGGTCTTAATTTGTATGTTACTGTTAGCACCTTACAGTGATGATTCCCTTCAAAGAATGTCCTCCCTCTCATCACCACACCCAGTTCATTGCCACTGAAATATGTACTGCAGGTTGTGATTCCAACCTTGTTTGTTTTCTCATTTATTATTGCTCATCTCCCACAGCACGTGAGCTCAATTAGAGTAGGGACTCACTCTGTCTTATCAGTAGCTGTATCACTACTGTCTAGATAAATGCTAGTGCACAATAGATGTTCAGTGACTATTTGTTGGATGAAAAAATCAGTTTTTATTTATTTATTTTTTAAAAGATTTATTTATTTATTTATGCAAGCACTGGGTATATTCAGAAATGCGGGACGGTGAGAGAATTCACCAGAGCCAGAACGGGGAGCAGAACAGGAAGATTGATGAAGTACACTGCTGAGGGGAGCAGCAGGTGCTGCCAGAGAGGTCTGTCCACCATGTGGGACCCTCGCTGGCGGCCGGGGATGGAACCAGCGCTGCAGAGGCTGCGGGCAGCTTCGCAGACCAGTGCTCAACTGCTGCGCCACCAGGGAGGCCCGAAAGAATCAGTTTTTAGGTTATTCAAACCATTTGTTTGTCCTTGATTGCCTGCCAATCCACTCCATGATAAAATATCTGATCATTAGAGTAAGGAACATGTCTCATTTCAGATTGTGTTCAAAGAGAACATATAACTTTTATAGATTAGAGGTCTAGCTTTTAAATGTTAACTTTTAAACAATAGATTCCTTAGTGATGGCCAATGATCAAAGATTAAGTAATGAGATGAATTAGCTTTCACTAGAAAAATGTAGTCTTTTCTATTTTTGTCCCTTTTGTGAATTTATTTTATCAGAATTTAGAATATGTCATAAGCATGGAAATTTTTGCTTCTCAAATGTTTGATTATTTTAATTCTAGAAATGCCACAAAATTAACATTTTTGTTTATTTCAAGAACATTGATCCAAAGGCTATATTATGGCAACTCTTCTTATTCATGAGAATTCCAAAATAAAGATGTTGAAATGGAACTTATTGCAAGAAGACCTTGGGATTTGGAATTTTGTCTATAAAACACTGATGTAATGCTATGTGCTCATAACATAAGAACTCTAAACCCTTGTATTTTGTGGCACATTGTATCATTAATTCTTTTGTCTAACTAAAGGAAAAATAAACAAATTTGCAACTAACAGGTGTGTTGCTTCAAACATACAACTCAGCAATTTGAAATCCTTCCTTGAAGAAATGCCTGCAAAAGCTAAAGGTCAGGTTAAGAACTACATTTAATACTCTAGAAAATAGAAGAGAAATGTCCTTAAAATATATTGGAAATAAACAATAAATTAAATGTAAAACTTTTTCATCAAAATAAAAAAGATTAATGTAAAATACTTTCTAATTGAGAGAAAAGAAGGACCTAATGGAAGGACCATTCACAAGAGAAAAGAAGCTGCAATTTGTTGAAGAGGTGCTGTGTCTGAGCTTGTTTAACTGCTTGAACTCAGTCTCTTGGGTTGTGAAATCAGGAAAATAATGGTCATAATTTATTTACTATTTGCTCAACATTTCCATGCTTTACAGTGTGTTTCAGCAGTGACAGGTCTCACAGCAAGATAAGGACCACAAAAGCAAGCAGAGTTCAGAGAGGGTCTAACCATCGGTGTGGACCAGAGAGTTGGGACTCACTGATGGAAGGGGTTGGATGTCATTTAATCTTGTTTGACACATTGGATTTTGTTAGAGAAAGATGTGTGCATTGAGGAGAGAGTTGGTGAGAGATACATGTGCAGAAACAAAATAGGTTAGGAAAATTATTTTTCTTCTTTTTCTTTTTTTTCCTTTTGGCTTTACTTTATTTTTTTCAAATTTTTAAATTTTTTTTACATCATTGTTCATTTTTAAACAATATTTTCTTCCCCCCACCTCCTCAGGTATAGTCCCCATAATTTTCTTCACCAATGCACCTGTGCACCATCACCTCAGTTCCCTGTGCTCCTCCCTCCCTCCCTCTGATCCCTCTCCCTCCTCCCCTGCAAGATGTCTCTGATTTGTAATTGTCCGTTTTTGCCTTGTTGTGTTTTGTACTGTTATTATTTTTTTACACTGATGTCTTATTTGTTTCCCCTATATTCTTGCTATAAGTGAAACCATCCGATATTTTTCTTTTTCCTTCTGGCTTATTTCACAGAGCATAATTCCTTCTAGTTCCATTCACGTTGCGGTGAATGGCATGAGTTTATCTTTTTTGATTATGCTTTGATTGTCAACACTGTAATACTGAACTAAGCAGGTGCCTTCATAGAGATTGAATATTGTTGTTTCTGCTCTTTTCTGATATTTATGGCAAAGCTTCCCAGAAATCTAAATTCAAGTAAAAATTTGGTAGCCTGTCATTTGGTTGATTGAAAGAAATTTTGTGGAACTTCAGTAGAGCTCCTGAGACACTCCACAAAATTTCTCCCTTTCCTCCTGGGAAAGGCATTAGATGAATTTGTCCTATTTGGCTTACCTAGTAAAGTAAAACTAGAAGGGAAGCATTGTCACTTGGGAAAAGGGTAACACTTTGACGTGTACAGAAATGTTCACATTGATTTTCTAAAACATGTATACAAACTCTCAATACCTGATATGTATCTAAATTGTCAATGGTAATTTTTGCCTTGCAATATTGTATAGTACAGAAATTGTTTCTGGAGAAAAAAGGGAGAAAAGCCCTCAACAGATTCCTATTGATGGAACTGTTGAAAGTAAAAATTTCCTACAAAGAACTGACCTGGAAATACACCTGATTTTTACTAAGTTTTCTTTGACATAATACTGGTAATTTTTTTATTTTGCATTTTGTTCTGAATTCATAAAGTTTTCTTGTTTTGAGTGACCAGGATCTGTAACAATGTTGTATTTTTTCTCCAGCAAATCTAACTTGTGTTCACATTTTATCTCCCCTTGATACCAACACAGCATGAAAATAGTGGTAGTATTTTTTTTACTACTTATCTCAGAGTCTATTTTTCATAACTTCCATAGGGATTTTGTCTGCTTAAACTAAAACAATTGGACATGAGTTTCATTGTGTGGCTTTGAGTGGAGTTCTTCCAGGAAGTTGAAACAGAGCTGAACCAAGAAGAGGAGAACCTGTCGCTTGGTCCGTAGGTTCCAGAGACCACCAAGGGAGGTGAGGAAGCTGCCTCCATGGGCAGGACTGGACAACCCAGAAAAAGAAAAAGCCCTGGTACCCTTGAGAAGAGGAATCCCGGTTTAATGAGACCAACTTTGTTCTTGAAGCCTACATGGACCTGATGTTAGAGTTCGCTCTGATCCTATATGGAATATTCCAACAAAGCCAGCTAAAATTGCTGTTTAGTTATTCTGCCCTGTGATTTTTTGCAAAAATAGGTAATATGTTTTAAAAGTAGATTTTGGTTTGCAAACTTTTGCTATGCTGAAATAATTTGGGATCAAGGTTGAGAGAACCTGTTTTTGCATAAGCTGAATCAATTTTAATATTTTTTCTGTGATTTGATATCTTTGCTGTTTTGTTTTGGCTAATGCCTCCAGATTTTTCTTTTCTTTTCTTTTGTTTCTTGCTTTGAACTGATAAACTATTTCCCAGGAATGGAGGACTTTTGCTTTCCACAATGGACAATACCTGGAGAGACTGGTTTCCTTTCCAATGGGAACCCTAAGAAAAATTTTCATCTGAGACTGTACCCCAGCATCGATGGAAATGGTAGCAAAAGTGAAAGGGGGGAATTTTTAGGGGGAAAGGATGTCCTGAGCTAATTCCATACAGGATTTATGGATGCCACCCCCACTCCATCAAGACACTGGAAACTTCAAATCCCAGGATCCCCAAAAGGAAGTTGCGAGGACCTAAGGGCAAAGTTAAGCAGCCATTTTCTCTGTTTGTAAATATAATCAGCCATCTTAGTGGGGTTGAGGGCACACTTAGCTCATGCTCTTGGCCAGTCAGGTTTGGTCTCAGTGGATATTTGGGATTCCAGGTTGGTGGAATGAGTAGGACACATTTAAGACTTTATCTCCCTCTTTTCTCCCTGAGTTGTACCTTTCCTCATTCCCCTTCCCTTTTAGAAAAACTTTTTGTTAACTTTAAAAAAATATATAATAAAAAACTTAAGCAAATTAAGTTAGATTTCTCCGTCCTTAGGAAACAGTTTAAAAGGATACTCTAAAAATTAAATAAAGAGGCCTTCTCTGGTGGCAGAGGCATTAAAATCTTACTGATATCAAGCTATCACCAGCCACTGAAGCATGAGTTTGATCCCTTGCCAGGGAGCTACCCACATGGTACAACAGACCTCTCCTGTGTCACCTGCTGCTCCCCTCAGCAGTGAATTTCAGTAAATCTGCCTTTTCTGCTCCCCACTCTGTGTCTGGTGAATCCTCTCACCCCCCACACCTCTGGCCTACAACCCAGTTCTTCTATGCATAAATAAATAAAAATAAATCTTTAAAAAAATAAATAAATAAAAAATAAATACTCTGAAACATGGTAACATTTAGTGTAATCACAAGAAATGAATGCAATGAACTGCAGTGGGTTTTGAGCTCCAGACTGCAGAGTGAGTGGGCAATAGGAAGCTAATAGAAATGTCAAACCAGGGTGATAGGAAGAAAATGATTTTAGGAAATGAATTCCCTGATGGCATCAGGCAAGTTGTTGGCAAAACAAGTAAGCTGGCATCATACCATTCTGCTCTTTCTGCAATGAAGAAGGAAAACTAAATGAAGCCCTGCACTTTAATAGAGATAAAGGAGTGATTTCACAAGGCAGTCTAAAATGAGTAAAGGCAGAAATTTAAGTGTAGTGTGCTGTGTATTCTTCATATATTAATTCTCACCATCCTTCCAAATAGGTATAATCATTCCAATTTAGAGATAACTGAATCTCAGTGGATTATTCAATAGAATTTAATCAGCTACATTTAGGAAGGATGGAAAAGGATCATAAAGACCTTCTGGCATGAACTTCCTAAATTCATGAATAAACTTATTCACTAACTTACTCAAGGTCAGATAATGGAACCAGGATGGGTGTGGGTTTAAGTCGAATCAAAGAGTTTTCATTTGTTTTATAAAACAGTCTTTCCTTTTTTATTTTATTTTTTTTTCTCCTAAGGCTGGGAATAGATCAACACCAATAGTTTGTGTATGTTTATATATCAAAACAAGTGCTGAGTAGGTAACACCCAAAGCAGAAAGTGATGGCCAATTTTGCTTTAATTCTTTTTATAGATTTATTTATTCATGCATACAAGAGCTGGGGCACAGGCCAGAAGTGTTGGGGGTGTGGGAGGATTCACCAGAGACAGAGTAGGGAACAGAACAGGCAGACTGACTGAAATACACTGCTGAGGGGAGCAGTGGGCGTGACAGGAGAGGTCTTCTTCACCATGTGTGTGTCTCCCTGGCCGGCCGGGGATCGAACTCATGCTACAGAGGCTGTCGATTGCCTCACATTACGGCACTCAACCCCTTGCACCACCAGGGAGGCCCTATTTTTTTTTTTTAATCCTTAAACTAAGTATTTGGTTTTAGAAAAAAGAAAGGCAAGTTCCTGATAGTAAACAATGGTCTAATGAAGACTGATAATGCATGATTACCACCTGGCAAACATCTTTTCACCAAGTCTGAGATCCGTGAGCTGCTTTCAGTGGCTGTGGCCCTGGGCTGGAGAGGAATTCCAAATCAGTTTCAAAAGCAAAGGGAGGTCAGCCCGTGGTGTTCTGAGCAGTGTCCGGGTGCTGAGTGAAATCAGGATAACCCACTTGGACTTTTTAGAAGTAGCATGTAATAAATGTGCAACACTGGGTAGAACTGAGAATACAACTCAAATTTTAGATTCAGATTTAAACCTGGAAAACTCTCTTTATAAAGAAAAACAGAAGCTTGCAGTCTCATTTCATTACCCACCAGTGCTTTTTAAGCCGTGAACTTTCCCCCACTTTAGAATCTGCTCTGGAAAATTCATTTCATGCTTGTCTACTCCAGTGAAACCCTTAACTGAACTGTTACAAAACAGACTTGGCCCAGGGAATGTGAGAAATCACCCGATCCTGTGAAGCCACTTGGCATCCTTGACAGCCTGTGCCAAGACCTTTGGTTTACCTGTGGTCCCGTAGGTGAACTTCTCCCAGCAGAGGGGGTGGGTGGGCTTCTGCTAGTTTCTGTACCAAGTGACTGGGGCGGGACTCTAGCACAAGTACCACTTTCTTCTCCATACTGAAAAGTGCCTCTTAGGCTGGGGAGGACTGTAGGAGCCTGGCTTCAGGGCTCAGCTTCTTAGCACCTCAGAGGCAGTCTCAGGAAACTTTTCCTCTGTGACCATCACATCCCTCTGAAAACCTTAACTTTCTCTTTCGGATTTTTTTCTCAACTACCTTATTATGGCTAATGTTCTAAAATGTGATAAAACATCTCTGACTCCTCTAGTGCAGATTTTTTTTAAAGATTTATTTTTATGCATTTATGCATAAAAGAATTGGGGTACAGGCCAGAAGTGTGGGGGTTTGTGTGAGAGGATTCACCAGAGACCGAGTGGGGAGCAGAACATGAAGATCTGCTGAAATACACTGCTGAGGGGAGTAGTAGGTGAGTCAGGAGAGGTCTGCAGGGCTGTGTGGGTTGCTCCCTGGCTGGGGATCGAACTCGTACTGCAGTGGCTGTGAATAGCTTCATAGGTTGCATCTTAACCTCTTGTGCCACCAGGGAGGCCCTCCAGTGCAGATTTTTTTTTTTACTTAATAATCCTTGCAAGGATTTCAGCCAGTTACCTCCTTTTTTTCTGCCTTGGTTGTTTCTGAACTTCTTTTCTCAAGGCCTTACCTTTTCACTCTTGGGAAATGATATAATTTGCTCTTTACCCAAAATAAGGGAGCATATTTCAACCAATTTATTGAGTTTATTGAGTATCTGCTATGAATGGGACTTGTGCTAAATTTTCAAACTATAATGACAAACAAGGTATGAAGTCTGCCCTGGACAGGCTTTTAGCTTGGCAGAGGGAGAGAGACCTGAGGGCAAATTCGGGCAGTCACACTGTGTAGGTAAATTCAGGCATGGATGTTGAGGGCAAAGGAAAGCTAGAGCAAGACTCAGGGAGCTGCATTTAGGAAAACAACAAAAGAGTCATAAGACTCTCTGGCAAGAACTTCCTAAATTCCTAAACCTCTGCTTCCAAAAATCATCTATTATTACAGGTATTCTTACCATTTTTCTTCCTACTCTAGAACAGGACTTTACTTCTTTCTAACGCTTTGCATTAATGTTATTTTTTAATTTTTTTTTAAAGATTTTTTTCATTTATTTATACAGCACTGGGTACAGTCAGAAGCGCAGGAGGGTGAGAGTATTCACCAGAGCCAGAGCGGAGAGCAGAACAGGCAGACTGATGAAGTACACTGCTGAGGGGAGCAGCGGGCAGCAGGAGAGGTCTACGCACCACGTGGGACCCTCGCCCGGCGGCCGGGGATCGAACTGGCGCTCCAAAGGTTGTGGGCAGCTTCGCAACCCAGCACTCAACTGCTGTGCCACCAGGGGAGGCCCTGCATTAATATTAAATCATATCATCTCCAATATAAAAGTTGGGCCAAGGATTTATGAAAATATTGTAAAACAACAATATAAAAAATTAGGAAAGAAAAAACACCTGCCCATAACCCAACCATCTCCTTAACATAACCACCATCATATATGTATTTGTGTATATTAATCTCTTTTTTTCCTGTGCAGGTTAAATAATTAGAGGCATAATCACACCTCTTCTGGGAGCTGACTCCTACCAGTTCTATATCCTGACTGTCTTTCCCATTGGGAATTGCCATTCATTTCCCTTCTCACTTAAGCCTCATCCTTCTTGCCTGAGAGGAGGCTAAACTCTTCTGGATTCTTAATAATTAACTCCTAAGGTCGAGTCACTTCTGTTGATTCCTTCCTTGTTTCTGTAGCTTTTCTCCTTTGAGTTCAATAATCTGTTTTTACAATTATTTCCTCTCTACTTTTCCAATAACTCTTTCCACCTGCAACTCTTGTATTAGTTTCTTTCCTTCTGTCCATCCTTTAAAGACCAGCAGTTCCTAGAGTCTCACCCACTGTCAACTTCTCTCCACTCACTCCAAATTCTCTTTAGGTCCTCTCTATGAGTACTTCCAGATCTGTTTCTCCACTCTGGACTTGTTGCTTGAACTTCAGTCCTATTTCCACCTTATCTAGGTATCTTTTCTCTAGATACCTCCATTTCAACAACTGGATTCCTCTTCTTATTCTTAGCTTGTTCTACAGTATTACCACCCACTTTAGTCCACCATGTCAGAAGAATGGACACTATTCACCTTCCTTACTTATATATTTTTAAAAAAGATTTATGTATGCATACAAGAGCTGGGGTATAGGCCAGAGGTGCAGGGAAGGTTCAGAGAATTTACCAGAGACAGAGTGGGGAGCAGAATAGGCAGATTGAAATCCACTACTGAGGGGAGCAGCAGGTGAGAGAGGAAAGGTCTGCTGTGCCATGTGGGTTAGATCCCTGGTTGGGGATCAAACTCCTGCTGCAGTGATTGCAGATTGTTTCATACTGCTGAGACTTATCCCCTTGAGCCACTAGGGAGGCCCAGTTGTAAATTATTTTTGCAAAATGTATCTCAAATCCATCACTCACTTTTAAATCTCAGACCCTGACATTTCTTACATGGTCTACGAAGTAGCCTATGAATGAAGGCACTGTGCTCCCTTCCATTTTAGAACATATTTTCTTCTATGCTTTTTCACAAATTATATTTCTCAACTACAATTTTTTTAAATCACTTTTTGGGGTTAAGTTATATTTATTGATTTACATCACAGTATATGTCTTAGGAGTACAGGTTTACACCTCTAAAAATACATGTTATTTCATCACACCCATCACCAAAGCCCCAATAATCCTCCATTGGGCCCCTCTCTCCCCTTTGCTTCCACCCTACCACATCCCCTTCTGGCAACCTTATTCATAATCCATTCATAATCCAGTGTGCTCTTCCTCCTCCTGTTTTCACCCCTCCCCCAACCTCTCCCTTTCTGGATGCCTCATACCTATGGTCAGCTTTCAATGTTTGTCTTTGTCTGACCATTTGTTTAGTTTCTCTATGGTCTATATATAAGTGAAAATCCAGCATTTTTCTTTCTCCTTCTGACTTATTTTACTTAGCATAATTCCTTCCAGCTCCATCCATGTTGCCACAAATGTATGATTTTTATCTTTTTTCATCACTGAATAGTATTCCATTATGTATACATGACACATCTTCTTGATCTGGTCATCTCTTTTGGGGCATATATGTTGTTTCCATAACTTTCTTAATTGGAAATCATTGATGAGTTTCCATTACCTGCACCAAAATTCAAAGTTCTTATATAGCACTCAAGGGAATATGCAATTTGCCCCAATCTACTTTTCCTGCCCTAATTTTGCCTACACATTCCCCATACACCCTCCATGCTGCCCTGAAGCCCCAAACATGTTATGAATTCTTGCATCTCCTAGAACCTACTGTGGTTCTCTCTCTGCCTAGAAATGCCTTGTGCATTTGTCAAAATCATATTCGAGCTCATTAGCCCACCATAAAAGATACTTTTCCTGTGCAGTCTTCCCAGATCTTGTTTTTTCCTCTCCCCTGGGAAATCAGTGACTCTCCATTATGTTCTCATGCCGGAATGGTTCCCAGACCTAGCTACGCATTAAATCAACTGGGAAATTTTTATAAGATACCAATGTATGGGCCTTATCTTATATCACTGATACCAGAATATTTGAGGGTAAGCTTTGTAAAATAGCAATTTTAAAAAGCAGAACTCAACTGCTCAAAATTTGGTAAGTTCAAATCCTGATTCACAACACATTATCATCACTGTACTTGCATATCCCTCTTTTTGTGTATTTTAATAATATAACAAATACTTGTGAACCTGTCACCTGATTTAAGAGCCAAACATTACATATGATAGATACTGTATATTTTTTTATTTTTGCTTATCTTTTAATTTCACAAAAGGATGTATTGCTATCCAAGCATTGGCATTTTTACAGATCTCCATGTGATTCCTGATATATGAAGCCCACATAGAGGGACAAAACAAAAAATTCCCCTGTATGTCTACTTTCTAATGATTGGGCAGGCAGAACTGGGGTTTAGCAAAAACACAATCGTATATAAATAGTAACCGAGTCACTGTTTAAAGCATGGACAGGAGGATAACTCACAAGGAGAAGAAATCTCTGTCTCTGAGCACATATCATCGTATGCCCACTCCCCTTTATTATTTGATTTAGTGATTCCAGATAAACTGCTACAGTTTAGAGTATATTCCAATTACTGAAACTGGTTACTAGTAGGTTATGAACAGAAAGAAGAAGACTCATTTTATTCTGGGTTTGCTTGGATTTAGAACAAAAATTAGTGTGATTATCTTTTGGGTCTCTGCCAAGTCCCAGAAAAGCTGAGGTTCTTTGAAAGACCAAGGAAAATGACAGACATTGTGATCTGATGTATTAAAATTGTAAGAAAATCACAAGGGACTTAGCAATAGAGTTGGAATGTCCCTTCTGTTGTTCTTTGGTTGTAACATTACAAATTCCCTCTCTCCCAGTCAGGTATGTATCAGGGTCTTTCTGGTTCTGCCAGGTCCAACCACCCACTTACAGATAGACAGGGTTAGATGAACCTAAATGAAATGTTTGCACCATTAATTGGGGGCTGAAGATAAATCAGCTGAATAATTTAAAAGATAGTATTCTATTTATAAGTTAAATATTCCCAGTACTCACACTGGGAGTTCACACACTGATTTTTTTTTTTTTAATGGTTCAAATGGGAAGTATTGGAACAGGTTACACTTTATCTTAAAATAACAAAAAGGCTCTCATTTGAGAACCACTGTGGTAAGTTTGCTATTACTGGGGTGAACTGGAAATCAGCAAGTTAATAAAACTATTTTCTTACAAGTTTTAATTTAGTAAATAACATGTAGGGATTTTAATTTATTCAAATCATTTAATTTTAATTTATTTAAGTGATTTAATTTATTAAATAACATGTAGGAATTTTTAAAATCTAAAATGTTATCTTGTGTCACTGAGCCCATGTATCAACCCGATCCTTAGAAATTTTAGTAGAGAATATGTATGTTTCATGAGTTGGGTGGCACCAAACTGCTCACCCCTCACACATGTGCCCTTTGCATTGCTGTGCACACACCACACATGTATGTACAGGGAAGCCCATGCATGGCCACATCACTGACCTGACCACAGTCTGGGTCTAAAAGAAGCCCTGACTTTTAAATTTCCTGTTTTTTTTTTCTTTTTAATCATCATTATACCATTAAATCCAAAGCTCAAACAAACACGATGTCAGATGTCATAGTAGGGCAGTTTGAGGAGATTAGATTTCTTTAAATTACAAAAACTGAGAACAGAGGCCTGTAAAGTTAATATTTTATAATCTGAGTCATGCTCATGTTTTTGTTCCCTTGCTTAGAAAATACAGTATCATCAGAGTTGACCTTAAAGCTGTGAAGCGGCACAAGGCACAGTTGGAGAAGGTGTGCATTTCTGGAGAGACCCTAATAATGGGGGATCCTCTATATCTTTGAATTCATGCCAAGGCTGCAAGTTCTGAGAATCTCAAGGACAATATTCATTTCCTTCACTTATACAAAAATATTTAAATAAGAATTATATATTAACTTTTTTATTTAAAGATTGATTTTAAGATCCAATGTTCCAAACCAAAAATATGAGGATAGATTCTGCCACCAAAATTCTAGCAGCAAAATTGTCTTAACTATTTGAAACTCAGTTCAAAGTGGTGGTTTTCAAAATGTCCCTGCATCAACAGCACCAGCATCACACTGAAGGGCTTCAAGAGCAAATTTTCAGACCCCACCCAAAGTTGGCTGAATCAGAGACTTTGCGGTTGCCACCCAGAAGGGGTGCTTTAACAAGGCCTCTGGGTGATAACTACGCAAACTCAAGTTTGAAGACCACTGGGTTCTCACAGGTCACTACGCGAAGACCACAGTGGGTATTGGCTAACCATGTGGCATTGCTTACAGACAGGACAGATACAACCAAAAGGTCTCTGCAGTACATGAGCTGTATTACTAACATTTTTCTCATGCTGCAGAAAATAGATTAATGCAGGAATAAAGAAATTCTTTCCAGTCAAAATTCATCAATTATCACAAATATAGATATATATATTTTTTTCTTCTTGACAATAAGAATTATAACATATTCAATTTGCTATTTATCCCCCCTCAGTTAATCATAAGGAACATATGACAAAACCAGGAAAAATAATTGTTTTCTATTATGGCTTATTAAATGAGACTCGATAGAGGAGCTCATTTTCTTGAAGGAAAAAGGCTCCTGTCATATTTAAAAACCTAGCCAGGGGCCTCGCCTGGTGGCGCAGGTGGTTGAGTGCAGTGCTACAAAGCTGTCCACAACCTCTGCAGCGCCGGTTTGTTCCCCACCGCCCGGCGAGGGTCCCACATGGCGCTGCAGACCTCTCCTGTCACGCCCGCTGCTCCCCTCAGCAGTGTGTTTCATCAGTCTGCCTGTTCTGTTCCCTGCTCTGTCTCTGGAGATTCCTCTCACCCTCCCATGCATCTGGCCTGTACTCCAGTTCTTGCATAAATAAATAAATCTTTTAAAAAAAAAAAACCTAGTCAACTTGTTAGTGTGAAATAGGTGACTGACAAATAATCATTAACATTAACATTAAGGGTAAAGGTAAATAATAGAAATGGGAAAGAGAAGTAAAAGAGAAAAATAGAAAACACACCAGGATGAAATATAAACATAAGAAAGAAAAAGATAGAAGAATATACAAAGGTATTGCATGGAAATAAAAGAAAGTGACCGTGATAAAAAGCAAAGAGACGAAAAAAGCAGAACTAAATTGTGTTATAAATTATAGAAATGAGCTTTGAATTCAGTGACCTAGCTACTAAGTCAGGCAACATTTTATCTTTTAGAAAGTACTCCTCAAGTTTTCTATACTAAAATGCTGGCCAAATTTCAAGAATCAAGGAGCAGAAACCAACAGATTCTACCTAATAGCAGGAATGTGACTGCAAGTCTGGAGCTGAGGCTGCCTGACACCAACAAATGCCAACAAAGCAGAGGCAGAAATTGAATCTTTAAGGTGAGCTTTGATCAGACAGCCAGCAATCTAGAAGTGGGGGTTGGGATTAACACCTTAAAAAAATCTGCCTTAACATTTCATGTCCAGCTGGCTTTTTATAGTGAATTAAATAAAGACAGTTGTTCAGCAGTAGGCGGGCCTTTCCCGCTTCCAGGAGCTCATGATGTCCAGCCCCGGAAGCTTCTTACCACCCTCCTGGACACCTGGCCTCACCCTCAACACCATGTGCTGAGCTGGTTTCCTGATGGTGCTGTTCCCACCACGCCTCCACATGTGTCCTTGGTCTGGGAAATTAACTGAGACTAGAAAGACTATAAGCAATGTGTGTGTATAAATTTCTTTTTTCTTTTTTAAATATTTATTTTATTTATTTATACAAGAGCTGGGTACAGTCAGAAGCGCAAGAGGGTGAAAGAATTCACCAGAGCCAGAGCGGAGAGCAGAACAGGCAGATTGACGAAGTACACTTCTGAGGGGAGCAGCGGGCAGCAGGAGAGGTCTTCTCGCCATGTGGGACCCTCGCCCTGGGGCCGGGGACCCGAACCAGCGCTGCAGAGGCTGCGGTTAGCTTCGCAACCCAGCGCTCAACCACTGAGCCACCGGGGAGGCCCCGTGTGTATAAATTTCCTACTTTACCATGTACGGTGTCCTACCTAACCCCTTCGGCCCCCACCTCCCTTGCCTCTACTAGGAACAGCCTTTGTCAAGGGAAAGAATTGGATCTGAAATGAAATGCTCTTGAGGATGCCACAGGTGCTCAAGCTAAGGAGGATGAGTAGTTGTGAGGATCATGGAAAATTCAGTGTCAAAAAGGAGGGGGAAGGAGAGTTTGTTTTTAATAAAGCCTTCAACTTTCCTGAGAATTTCTCAGAATCTCAACTCATTTCACAGATATGTAAACATGGGAAACATGGCTCAGTGGACCAAAGCCTGTGAATTCTCACCTTGAACCAAAATTCACCATTACTCTCAAGCAGCCACTACCCTGTCTCATGCTTCATTTCATCTCAGCAAGGAGACTGCTCTAATATCATATGGTGCAGATAACTAAGAATAGTGGCCCTGAGAATTTAAAAATCAAAGTCTTAGTAATTACTCTTTAAAATACATGAGTTTTTAATATCAGAACCTGAATAATTCAGGAGAAGTTGTAAGCTGAGTTGGCCTAGGGGGAAAAGTACAATCTCACATAAGAGTTGGCAGGAGACATTCCACCCTCTCCCAGGAGGGGTGAACATGTTCAAGAAAGGACATCAGAAAGCATAAACCACTGCAACACACATAGTCAGAGCTGGCTGCTGAATCTTGGGAGTGTGGATTCAAGATTTGTGGATCCAAAGGGTAATTTTCCTGTTAATTCTTCAGTTCAGGGCCTCCGTGGTGGCACAGGGGATTAAGCACAGCACTATGAAGTAGTCTGCAGCCTCTGAAGCACGAGTTGATCCCCAGCCAGGGAGTTACTCACATGGTGCTGCAGACCTCTCCTGACTCGCCCGCTGTTTCCCTCAGCAGTGTATTTCAGTCATTCCTTCTGTTCTGTTCCCCACTCTGTCTCTGGTGAATCCTCTTACCCCCCAGCACCTGTGGCCTGTACCCCAGTTCTTGTATGCATAAATAAATATTTTTTTTTTAAAAAAAGGAAAAAATAGATGGTGAGAAACCATAGGAAACTTGTTTGTTTTTTATATATGCACAAAGATGCATGTATATCCACATAAAGACATCAGTCCCCTTGGTGCCTTACTGGGCACATGTTCAAAGTAAAGATTACTGGGGATAATGTGAAGGAGTCTTTTCTTGTGCAACACTATCCTACCTAGTGTGCTCATTTTTGAATCAACTTAGCTAACTAGTCAAGTATCTAGATCTCTATGTTTTCTTTAATCAATAAAATAGTGCATTTATGGCATTTTCTATTAGTCAAATTGTTGCACCATTAAGAAAATCAAATTAAGAGAAGAGAAAAGATTTTGATCATGTCATGATTATGTCTTGTAATGACCAGATTCCACTATGATGATGCTCAGTTAAGAGTGGGAGGCAGTACTTCCTGTGTGATAGACATTGAAGGCTGACTTTTGACAAAGTTGTGATATTCTGAAGTAAAGGGAAAGGGAATACAGATCTAGCTCATTAATAGTGTCCCTGATCCTTACAGTTGAAATTCCTCCACTTGAAGTAAATATGGGTTTGATTTTATTGGGTCCTGCTATTAGGTCTCCGATATCTATGTCTTTTGTACTTCTGAATAGACTCTAGCAGAATTCTAAAGAGAGAGGAGGCAATCTAATTCTTGTACATGAAAATATAAAGTGGTGGGCCTCCCTGGCAGCGCAGGGGTTAAAGACACAGCACTATCAAGCTATCGCCAGCCACTGCAACATGAGTCGATATCTGGCCAAGGAGATAACCCACATGGTGCAGCAGACCTCTCCTGTCTCACCTGTTGCTCCCCTCAGCAGTGTATTTCAGTAAATCTGCCAGTTCTGCTCCCTACTCTGTTGCTGGTGAATCCTCTCACTCCCTATACCTCTGGCCTACACCTCAGTTCTTGTATACATAAGTAAATAAGTCTTCAAAAAAAATAAAGTGGTAACTGTATCCATAGCCAAATTATTAATACAAACTAACTGTCTAAGAGTGGATTAAGATGTGCGATTCACACACACACTCACAGACACACACACACAACAACAAAGATGAACTCTTGTCATCTGTGACAACATGGATGGAACTGGAGAAGGATAATATTAAGCAAAATAATTCAGAAGTAAAAAGACAAATACCAGATGGTGTCACTTTTTCATGGAATATAGAAAAAAAAAAATCAAGCAAAGGGTCAGTCAAAACCAAAACAGTAACAAACCCTAGGAATCAGACTGTAGAGTCCAGGCTATAAGCAAGTTAATGGGGAAAGTGGAGAGCAAGGTGGGGAAGGTGCCCAGTGCACTATGTTGGAGCACTATGGGTGGGTGTGGTGTGGTAATTTACTTTGAAGGATGTGATCCTGTACCTCTGAATCATATACAGTGTTGTAAACCAATGTTACCTTAATAAGAAAAAAAAGTGGCAATGAATGTATTTGTGCAATGCATCTCTTTCTTTTTTTTAAGATCACATTCTTGTCTCGCTTTGTGAAAATTAAGATAACATTTACTGAGTACCTATTATAAGTTAAGTACTTTATGACCATTTAAGAATGTTCACAACTAAGTCAAGTAGATATTATTCCCCTGTTCAGAAGAGGAAACTGAAGCCAAGAGGATAAAACACTTGGTCCCTGTTACCAGGCAGCTGGTGGCAGAGTTGGTATTCAAACTATTTGTGCTCAATTACAAGACCAGACCAGAGTATTTTGCATCGTATATTGTTGCAACATTTTCTAGAAATATCAGTTTGCAGTTATAATGTATATTCTCTCACTGGTGTTTGTTAAAATTGAGCAATGACATACATACCCAGTATACTCATATTCATATATAAGATACAGTTTAGTAGTGAAGTATAGAAACTGGAGCAAAACAAACTGGATTAAAATGCTAGCCCTGACCATCTATACTTCTGGGCAAGGTGCTTTCCTACTCTCTGACTCATTTCCCTACTTCCATAAATAACTAAGAAACGGTTGAGAACATCTGAAACATCATGCAATTAGTAGACATGACCAAAAAAGGTACAACTCTTGAGTAGTATTTCTCATTTAATATATCTTGGCTAGAATGGTTTGGAATAAGGAAAATTTAGTGAGGTGGAGTGAAGGTTAAAAACTGAGATATATTTTTAGACCAGTTAACTTTATTTCTGTCCCTAGCTCATAATCTCCCTAACCCCACTCAGCTATATTAATGAATATGGTTCTGTCAAAGGGCTCTTGAATTAGAACCATTTTTTACCCTTTGCAAAATACAAAGGTTATTGAGCATGATACCTTATACTGTTGTAATTTAAAAAAAATACTGATTTCAAAAATCCATATTTGGAGCAGCATTATTCATAGTACCCAAAATATAGAAACCATCCAAGTGTCTGTTGATAGGTGAATAGATAAGAAGAATGTGGTACATACACATACAGTAAAATATTATCAGTCTTTAAAAGAATGCAATTCTAACACATGCTATGATTGGACGAACCTTGAGGACATTATTGTAAATGGAACAAACCAGTCGCAAAAGGACAAATACTATGATTCCACTTATATGAGACACCTAATAGTCAAAATGACAGATGCACAAAGTAAAATAGTGGTTTCCAGGAGTTTGGTATATGGGGAAAGTAGGAAATTATTTAGTGGGCATAGAGTTTCTGTTTTGCAAGATGAAGAGAATTTTAGAGATCAGTTGCACAACAATGAGAAGGTACTGCACATTAATTTTGCACTTCAAAATGGTCAAGATTACAAATTTTATGTTATATGCATTTTGCCATAATTAGATTTTTCTTTAAAATGATTTAAGCAAACCAGCTGTAGCTTCCATGGTGGTTACCAACTAGTGGGAAGGTGTTCATTTGTTACTGATCTATAAGACCATGATGAAACTGTCAGTCTTTGTTCTGTCAGCAGCCCATCTTAGTGAAACTCTGCAGCTGTTGTCTATGCTCTCCAGTACAAACAAGTGTCTGGGCCACCCACCCTTGGCCTTTGATTCTTTCCTAAGGCAGCTATAAATACAACTCTTGAACTGAAGTGTATGTGTAGAGAAAATGCATGTGTGTCCCCTCATGAATTCTTTTATAATATGGGAGAATAAGTGGCAGTACTAAAATCTTTCAACTTGTCCAGCAGTGTTAGGTCACTAATGGTCATCAGATGTAATGGTGGTGTTTTTTCCTGACGCCATCATTGGAACTTCAGGCAGTATTCCAGGTCCTCTGTCTTTGTTCCATGGTTTTCCATGGTATGTGAATGTCAAGTATGTGAATGTCAAGTCTAGAATTTGGAACTTGGCAATACCCAAGCAAAGAATGGTTGAGTCCCTTCATTAATTAAGATCAATTTAGATTTCTAATGGTTTCAACATGAATCCTTTAGGTTAGAATGTATGCCCATCAATTATTTAAATGTGTGTTTGAATTTCACATCTGTATGAATTGCATATCTTTTATTTCCTAGTTGGGAGGAAGGAACAGAAAGGACAAATATTTTATATTTCAACACAAATCAAAGTCACTTTCATATCTAGCATATTAATTAACAAATGATTATCCTTTATAATAGCTTAATGGAAAAAGGAATCTATGACTTTTTTTTTAAAGATTGATTTATTTATTTATACAAGAACTGGGGGGCCTCCCCCGTGAAGCAGCGGTTGAGCGCTGGGTTGCGAAGCTGCCCGCAGCCTCTGCAGCACCAGTTCAATCCCCGGCTGCTCCCCGGCCACCGGAGGAGGGTCCCACATGGTGCGCAGACCTCTCCTGCCACCCACTGCTCCCCTCAGCAGTGTACTTCAGTCCTTCTGCCTGCTCTGCTCCCCGCTCTGGCTCTGGTGAATTCTCTCACCCTCCCGTGCTTCTGACTGTACCCAGTGCTTGTATAAATAAATAAATCTTTAAAAATAAAAAAAAAGAACTGGGGTACAGGCCAGATGCACGGGAGGATGAGAGGATTCACCAGAGACAGAGTGGGGGACAGAACAGGCAGACTGATGAAATATACTGCTGAGGGGAGCAGCGGGCGAGACAGGAGAGGTCTGCCTTGCCATTTGGGACTCTCACCAGGTGGCCGGGATCAAACCGGCGCTGCAGAGGTTGCGGACAGCTTCACAGAGCTGCGCTCAACTGCCTGCACCACTAAGGGAGTCCCAGGAATCTATGACTTTTTAATAATTTTTCTTTTATTTAGACATTAACATAACTTCTCTACATATCCCTTTCTGAATACCCATACACTCACACACGTGTGTAAGCATGAGTGAGATCAAGAGTGTAGTACATTTAGTACATGTTATATTGAAATGTGATTTGAAACTGTAGTTCCATTATTAAAGGAGGAGAGAATTTGTTTCTGACACATATGACACCTACTGCTACAGGCTTATTTCAAAAAGCAGTCATTGAATCATTTCTGGCTTTAAGAAAACAAAATGGAAATTGACAGTGTTTTACAAAAGCAGAGGCCATGCTGAAGATCAGCACCATCTTTTCCTGACCAGATGACATCTGCTCAGAAGGCCAAATGGGGAGGTTTGGCCACATCTGTGATTTCCATCAACACCCACCCTCTTGTGCCCATCAAGAGGGCAGGGCAAAATTTGTTTACAGAGGGAATGTTGCTTTCAGAAGACTGAGAAGACAGAACCACTGGAATCAGACAACTTACTATAATAACTGATTGTCTTTTGCATGGTACTAAGCCTGACCTGTCTTTTACCTGCTAAAATGTTGCTTCCAGAATATCAGTGTGTCAGGGGCCTAGAAAGGAGAGAAGTCACTGCAAATGATAAGAACATTGAGTGTGATTGGCAGGTCTTGAGGGCACAACCAAAATGATTCTGCCTTTTTCAGTTCCAGGACTCCCAAATATGACAGATTGATTGATTGTTGCTTCTCAGGCAACTGAAATGAAGAAACTGAAAGTGATCTTGACAGGAACTATTTTAGCAGGGACCACAAAACATTAAACGAAGAGGAAGCAAGAACTTTATACCTCGTTTCCCTTTTGTGTTCCACCAAGAACAGGTGTTAGCTTTGCTAAAAAGGATTTCACATAGGTTATTTCATGCATAGCTAAAATCAGTAGTAGGATATTTTAACTGCCATAACTGGGATTCATTTACATGATCTGGGAATTAACACTCCAGTGGCTTTCTATAAATATCATTATTAGATGTGCGTGTGTGTGTGTGTGTGTGCACGCGTTTGTGTATGCAGGGAAAATGACCATCACCAGTTCCCCAGTTTTCTTGAGAATGTTTGCTATATTAAAATAGCTCTTTTATCATTCATTTATATATATAGTTACAGAAATACTTCAGACACAATATCTCATTTAAATTTTATCAGACCCCCATGGTATGTTATGCCCCTGTGGACTCATCTTGCCATTTGTTGTTGTGTTATTCCGTCTTCCCATTTTTGTTTTGGCTTTGGGATCCTGCTGCTTTGGCAACAGGATGCTTTCACTTTTAAAGATTTATTTATTTATGCATACAAGAGCTGGGTATGTATAGGCCAGAGGCATGGGGGTGAGAGGATTCACTAGAGACAGAGTGGGGAACAGAACAGGCAGATTGACTGAAATACACTGCTGAGGGGAGCTGCAGGTGAGTCAGGAGAGGTCGGCTACACCATGTGGGTTGTGCTGCAGTGGCTGTGGAGAGCTTCATAGTGCTGCTTCTTAACCCCTTATGTCACAGGGAGGCCCCCTGGAGGCGGATGCTTTTAAGCCAGGTGAACCTCCAGCTCCAAGACTTGGGCTTGCATTACTGAGACCACTGGTTGCCTCTGCTGTTTGAGTTCTTTTTATGTTGTGGATATTAATCCCTTGTTGAATATGTGATGGACAGATATCTTCTCATATTCAGAGAAAGGAGTTCTTTTCATTTTAATGCAAGTTTCTTTCCCTGTACAGAAGCTTTTTAGATTAATGTAGCTACATTTGTTTATTTTTAGCTTTTTGTTTCCCTTGTCATTGGAGTCATCTTTAAGTCCTATGCTAAGTAGTGTGTCATCTATGTTTACTTCAATGTATTTTATGGTTTCAAATCTTACATTCAAATCCTTGATCCATTTTGAATTAATTTTTGTGTATTGTGTTAGAGATATGCTAGTTTTATTCTTTTGCTTGTGGTGGTACATTTTTTTTTAACATCAACAGTTGAAGAGACTTTCATTGCTACATTGGAAGTTCTTGGTTCCTTTCTCACAATATAGTTGTCTATATGTATAGTTTCATTTCAGGGCTCCCAGTTCTGTTTCACTGATCTGTGTCAGTTTTTATTCTAATACCAAGCTGTTTTTTTTTTTTTTTTTTAAGATTTTTTTTATTTATTTATACAAGCACTGGGTACAGTCAGAAGCATGGGAAGGTGAGAGAATTCTCCAGAGTCAGAGAAGAGAGCAGAGCAGGCAGACTGATGAAGTACACTGCTGAAGGGAGCAGCTGGTGGCAGGAGAGGTCTGCGTGCCATGTGGGACCCTCACCGGTGGCCATGGATCGAACCGTGCTGCAGAGGCTACAGGCAGCTTCGCAACCCAGTACTCAACCACTGCACTACTGGGGAGGCCCCCAAGCTGTTTTAATTACTATCACTTTATAGTGTAGTTGGAAGTCAGGGAACATGATACCTCCATTTTTGTTCAGCTTTTATTTATTAGTGTATTTTTCCTCTTCTTTGTTAGTCTAGTTAAAGGTTTGCTTATTTTATTACTCTTTTGGAATGTCTTTTTGATCTATTTCACTAATTCCTACTCTAATTTTTATCATTTCCTTCTTCTATTGACTTCCCCCCCCCCCTTAGGAGTGTTTTTGCTATATAGAGTCTTTTATAATTCCAAATAAAATTAATGATATTTTTTCCCTATTTCTCTGAAGAATGTCAGTTGAATTTTGATAGGAATTACATTGAATCTGATATTACTCTAGGTAACATTACCATTTAAATGATGTTAATTCTTCCAATCCATGAATACAGAATATCTTTTTATCTGTCTTCTATTGCTTTTGATAATGATTTATAGTTTTCTTTATACTGGTATTTCACTTCTTTTGTTAAATTTATTCCAACATATTTAATTCTTTTTGATGTGATTTTAAATAAAATTTTTTCCTTACTTTTCTTTCTGCTAGTCCATTATTTGCAAATAGAAATGCAACAAAATTTGTGTATTAATTTTGTAGCTTGACACTTTACTGTAATTATTGTTTCTAACAGTGTTTACTGGAATCTTTGGGATTTCTATGTATATTATCACATCATTTGCAAGTCGTGTTTGTTTTGCTTCTTCCTTTCAAATTTGGATAGCCCATTCCACCCCTTTTTTTGGTTTGTTTTGCTAGAATTTCCAACACTCTATGGAGTAGTAGCTTGAAATACATTTCCACCCCTTCTCTTTCAGTCTCTGTTTATACTTTCAGTTATTGTTCTTGTTGGTGCTTTAAATAGCATATATGAGTGTTATATATGCAGCGTATAGATGGATTTTTTTTTTTTCATCTGGTCATCTGTGTTTATTGACTGGTAAGTTCAGTACATTTATATTGAGGATGATACTTAATATTTGAGGACTTGTTATTGTCACTTTGTTTTCTGTTTTTTTTTTTTTTTAAAGATTTATTCATCTATTTATACAAGCACTGGGTACATTCAGAAGTGCAGGAGGGTGAGAGAATTCACCAGAGCCAGAGCAGGGAGCAGAACAGGCAGACTGATGAAGTACACTGCTGAGGGGAGCAGTGGGCACAGCAGGAGAGGTCTGTGCACCATGTGGGACCCTCCCCAGCGGCCGGGGATCCAACCAGTGCTGCAGAGGCTGCGGGCAGCTTCACAGCCCAGCGCTCAACCACTGCGCCACTGGGGAGGCCCTATTTTCTGGTTCTTTATATCTACTTCCTTATTAATTTTTTGGTGAATACTCTTCTCTCTGAAATAGATAGGAGAACTCTTTTCAAACATTTCTTATAATGGAGCCTACTGTTTGCAAACTCCTTCAGTTTTTGTTTGTCTGAGAAGGTCTTATTTCTCCCTCTAATGTGAAAGAGAGTCTTGCAGGATATAGTATCCTTGACTGGCAGCTTTTATCTTTCAGTACTTTAGATATGGCACTTCATTATCTCCTGGGCTGTACAGTTTTTGCTGAGAAGTCTGATGGAAGCCTGATGTGAGTGTTTTTGTAAGTTACCTGCTTTTTTCTCCTAGTCACTTTCAATAGTCTGTCTTGAACACCTCATAGTTTCACTACTATGCATCTTGGTGTAGGTCTCTTTGCATTTTGATAATCAGGTATTCAGTTAGTTTAATGGATTTGTATTTTCAGTTCCTTTTTCAGATTTGGTGAGTTTTCAGCTATTATTTCTTTGAGCAAGTTCTTAGTTTCCTCCTCTTTTTATCTTCTACTATAATATTCATTATCCTTTATGTAGCCTGGAACTACTAGAACATCCATTGTTCTTTCATAGTTTTTCCTAATGAAGTCAGATAGTTCTCATAGTGTTTCTTCATATTTTATATCTTATTAATCTCTCCTTTTCCACTTGATTCATTTGTATGTTGATTCATTTGTATGTTACTTTCTTTGAATTCACTAACTTACTCCTCCATTTGGCCTATTTTCCCATAACTTTCTATAGTGCTCTTTATCTTGTTTATCAGATTCTTTACATATTGAATCTCTGTTATTTTCTTATTTAAGAACTCAATTTCTACCTTCTATTTGCATTTTTTTTCTGAGTTTATATTTTGTTTTTCTGCATCTTGTATACATTTGATTTGCTTTTATGAGTTTTTCTTCTATCATTTTGACTTGCCTTTGTTTTTTTCTATACCTTTGAGTTTCTTTATTATAGCAATTTGAACCCTCTATTTTATTGGAAATGTAATCTTCCATATCTTTGAGATTGAATTCTAGAGAGTTGTTCTCTCCTTGTGATGCCACATTCCCTTGAGGTCTCAAAAATTTGTCAGCCCATTTAGCTACTTTAAAATTTCCTTTGTGTGTGTGTATGTGTGTGTGTGTGTGTTTTAAACTGGATTAGCAATTCAAAGAGTTGAACTACTTTTACTTTTCCAGAAGATGGTGCTATGGCTTTATTTTATTTTATTTTTAAGTTTTTGCTGGCTTCTATGAATATTTAGGTCTGTGCCTGTAGTTACTATATTGGCAGGGTGGGGAGGAGCACCAAGTTTTCAAGGCCTTGTGGCAAATGTGCTGTGTGAGGAAAGAGCTGATTGATATATTACCAACATTGTCTTCATAACATTACCAATATTCTTCCTCTCTGGGTTCCCAGCTCTGAGAACTGACAGTCTGTCCACCGTCAATGCACTTCATAATGTTAGTACAATTCCTGATTGTTAGGGGAAGAGTAGTACAGTCTAGAGTATTCTCTTTATTGTCCTTCTTATCAGTGTCTCAGCCTGTGTGGAGAAATTCCTCTGTATGTGCTTCACCTAGGTCAAGTGCGTGTACCTTCACACCAGTTCTCTACTCCTCAGGATCCCTAGTTGGGTCAGCAACTCTGCCATCTGTGACACCCCCTCCCTAGACCATAGCCTCAGTGTGTTTCTCTCCACCTACTTTCTCTCCAGTGATGCATAAATCTCTTCTCTGTTCTCTCTGGTACAACTGTTTTGGTCCCTGATAAGCTTTGGTCTCATCCTGGGTTGTTGAACTTTCTCAGTGGCATCTCTTTCTTGTCAATTGTTGCTCCTGGGATTGAAGCAAGAAACCTCCTCCATTGCCTTCTGGTGAATAAATATTGAAAGTTTTCATCATGAGAAAAAATTGTAACTGTGTGGGAATGGATGTTAACTTGACCTATAGTTGTTTTCTCCTTGTGATGCCGCATTCCCTTGAGCTCTCAAATATTTGTCAACCCATTTAGCTACATTTTGAAATATATAAATATATGAAATTATTATATTGTACACATAAAACTAATATAACGTTACATGCCCATTGTATTTTAATTGAAAAAAGAAGAAATAGACCTGAATAATTCTACTTTTATGAAAGAAATTAAAGTTGTGGCTACAAACCAGGCCCATAAGTCTTCACTGGTAGAGTCTTTCAAATGGTTCAAAAATAAATTATATCAATTCTATGAAAATTTTTCTAGAAATTGAAGAGGATATAATACTTTCTAAGTCATTCTATGAAACTGGAATTACCTTGAAAAAAAGATTATGAGAGAAGAAAACTATGGTTCAATATTTTTCATGAATGAAGTTGTAAAAATTCTTAAAAATTAAATCAAGGAGCCTTCCTGGTGGTGCAAGGGGTTAAGTGTCAGCACTATGAAGCTATCTGCAGTCACGACAGCACGAGTTTGATCCCCAGCCAGGGAGGTGACCCACACTGGACAGCAGACCTCTCCTGACTTGCCCACTGCTCCCCTCAGCAGTATATTTCAGTCTATCCACCTGTTCTGTTTCCCATTCTGTCTCTGGTGAATCCTCTCACCTGCCACACCTCTGGCCTATACCTTAGTTCTTGTATGCACAAATAAATAAATCTTAAAAAATCAAATCCAATTGAACAAAAATTGAAAATGATAAACTATCATGAGCAAGTTAGCCTTATATCAGTAATATATGTTTAGTTTAATATTTTAAATACCAACTAATGGAATAATAAAAAAAGGTAAAACCATATGATCATCTCTATAGATGTAGAAAAGCCTTTGAAAAAATACAACATTATCTCCTATTAATGCCTCTTTGTAGAAAAGAATTAAAGGGAACTTCCTCAGCATATTAAAGAGCATTTATAAAAACCTATAGTTAACACTAAATATAATGGTGAAACATTGAATGATTTACCCCAAGACAAGAATGCTTGGTCTCATTACATGCTCCAAAAGTGTAATAGTCAAGAGGAGGACATAAAAATTATCAAAATTAAAAATTAAGAAATGTCTGTTTTTAGGCAATATGATTGTCGACATAAAAATTCAGTGTAATCTGTAAGAAAGTTGCTAAAATAAATGTTAGTTTAATAAAGAAGATTAGATACAAAATTGTATTTCTATAAATTAGCAATGAACAATTAGAAATTGGAAATTTAAAAGCAACACCATCTGCAATAGCATAAAAAATATGGAATATTTAGAGATAAATCTGACAGAGTGTAACTTGATAACTATGAAGCATTGCTGAAAGTCATTAAAGAGGGATGAAACAATGTAAGTGTAATCATAAATGTAGATCTCATGGGTCAGATAAATCAATATTGTTCAGATATCAATCTTCTCCATATTGCTCTTTAGAATCAGTAGACGCCCAATCAAAACTGAAGATGTCCATTTTTTTTGGTACAAAATAAATGCTAATTCTAAAAGTTGTTTGCAACAAAATTAAAAACTGCTCTTTTATTTTGAGATATAAGGCATTCAAGTGGGGATAAGAATAAGAACAAAAACTCAATAGCAAGTTTGCCCAAAGTATTTCCAAATAAAAGAGTATAAAAAAACATTTATTGTATGGGAATATAGTGAATAACATAATAGATTGGTGTACAATCACACAGATTGGCAAATTTGCATCTTAACTGAGCCTAATTGATAGTCACTGTATGTAAACAAAATTGGTTAATAGTGAAGAGTCTTGAAGATTGGGTATATACTAGAAATGAGCTGCTTTCCAACTTGATAAATACAATTTTATTCATATATATATTATTTTTACTTCACTTCTTTAAAAGACTTGAAAATAGCCAAGTTTTATTACTTTGAATACACATGTAAATCCTTGTGTATTTCCCAATTTTCTTTCTATTGGAAAGGAGCTTGCTGAATGACTTATACTCTGCAATAATAAATTATGGGGGGAAACGTAGATCTTATACATGGTTTCCACTGTCTAGACTTCTTGCTTATTTTAGATCCATGAAGGACAATGGGACAATTTCCAAGAGTAGGAAGAGCACATGTAACTGGAGCTGTCATCATAGTGCTCCTTGTGTTTGGAAATTTCCCATCTTTGTTCCAAGAAGGCAAACACTTGGGAACCACAGTACAGGAAATGAATGGTTTCATAGAAATGGCCATTTGCCACATAGTCCACAGTGTCATAAAATGTCTTATAATAATAGCATCTTCTATTTAGCATCTTCCTTTCCTGAGGAAAGTCTGATTCTTTCTATTGAAGAAATTGGTGACTGGGGATTTACATTTTGTTCTTGAAGAGCAGATTTTCCCAATTTTTGTGAAAAATTATACTATAAATAGATTATGTCTACATAAGGCATTGGATTGATATTTCAAAAGCACTTCTACTTTTATTAGAAATCAATAGAGTTTTATGTGTGATGAAAATACTATGTATTGAGGAGTTTCTGTGTCCACAAGCCTTAAGTCTTCTTTGGGATAGTATGGGGAACTTTCTACTTAAATTTTAGAAATAATAATGAAGGAGAAAAACAAGCACCATGTATTTTATTCCAAAATGGAAAAACAAACATCCCTTTCATTTTCAGAATTTGGAGTTTGGGAAATTAAGTGCTGCCTGCATTTAAATTCTTCTCTCATTCTTACTTGGCTTATAGTGGCCTTTCTACACTATATATTGTCTACATACAGACAACATTTCTTTCTGCCTCCCATTAACTATTGTTCAAACTCTTCAGTATGTTTCACCAGGACTTTTATGATCTGGCCCTTGCTTATCTCTCAGCTTCATTTCCCACCCAGAAACATACATATTTATATACATATGCTAAACTCCCTCCACCAACTATATCCCACTTTTTTAGATGAGGTACCACAAAGAAGTTATATGAAATTATTTGTCTCATATATAACTTAGGTCACTATCAGCTGGACTTCTGCTTTTCTATTTGCTTAAAATACTTTTTTATGCAGCCTTTCTTATGAACCTCATATGAACACATTTCTGTCCCCATCAAATTCATGTATTTAAATCCCAACCCCCAAAGAATGGTATTAGGGGTAGGACCTCTGGAGGATAATTAGGTTATGAGAGTGGAGCCTCTCTGATGGAATTAGTATCCTCATAGATGAAGAAGAGAGAAGAGCTCTCTGCCATTTGAGTGCATGGTGACAACATCTATGAACCAGGAAGAGAATCCTCACTGGGACCTGACCATGCTGCTTCCCTGATCTCGGACTTTTCAGTCTTCAGTACAATGAGAAATAGATGTTTGTTGTTTGTGGCACACAGTTTAGGGACTGACAAGATGGTGGTAGGTGGAAGAGGTTGGGGCCACATATAATCACAACTAGACTGCAGCAGAAGAAAGCCAAAAAACTGATGAAAAAAGGATGACCAAAATTCATGCTAGGAGCAACAGTCTGGTGTAAAGGGTAGGAAAAGCTTTAGTTGAACTATGTTGACAGTGACACAGAGACAGTATGACCCACAAGTGGGAAAAACTAGCAACTGCTGTGTGGAAGTCTCTGCAGTTGCTGACTCAGGAACACAAACCAACATTGGGAAGCTTGAGACCCAGAACTACACTGAATAAGGGGACACACAGAATTGGCACCCAGGACTGAGGGTACACTGGAGAGCTATGTGACTAAGGGAGCAACAATGAGTATTACTAGCTTGAGCTTGAGGTTCTCAATACAAAACAGCTGATGGTGGCGGTGATGGGGGTGGATATAAGTTGAATCACATGTGTTTTCTCATAGATGTGGCTGCTGCTCAAAACTGAGGCTGAGATATTCACAATACCTGCCACCCCCACCTGAGGGTTAAACCCAACAACAAATGAGTATTTGCATAAACCAGAGTTTAAGCTCCTGTTAATAACAGGTATAAGTACCCCAGGATAAGGCTCTGCTGGAATAAATAAATAAATAAACAAACTACTGGCCTCCAACCCCATTTCAAATATAATTTTTGCCCAGAAAAAATAGCCCAGAGGTGGAAGCTGACATGAGACTATAAGAAACAATAAGTCTGGGGCCTCCCCGGTGGCGCAGCGGTTGAGCGCTGGGTTGCGAAACTGCGCGCGGCCTCTGCGGCGCCGGTTCGATCCCCGGCTGCTCCCCGGCCACCAGAGGAGGGTCCCACATGGTGTGCAGACCTCTCCTGCCGCCCGCTGCTCCCCTCAGCAGTGTACTTCGGTCCTTCTGCCTGCTCTGCTCCCCGCTCTGGCTCTGGTGAATTCTCTCACCCTCCCGCGCTTCTGACTGTACCCAGTGCTTGTATAAACAAAACAAACAAACAAACCAGCAAACAAATAAATAAAGCATGCCTCTATTAAAAAAAAAAAAAAAAAAGAAACAATAAGTCTGAGGGTCTGTCCTAGAGGAGGGGATCACTGTGTACCCCCACTATACAACTCCAGCATCCATAGCACTGTAGGAATCCCTGATGACACTTGGCCCCACTTGCCCCAGTCCTTTTTTACTTAGATCACTTCAAGAGATGAAAAGCCAAGAGTCTGAAAGGCTATCCCTATTACAACCCAGCCTATAGTAATTTATTTTAGCAACCTGAACAAAGACAGTCTTTGTCTGTCTCATTTATATTGATCCTCACTTTCACACTAGTGGGCATTTCCTTTGAAAATTTTTTCATTGACTCTGCCAACCAAGATTAGATACCCTTGATGATTTCCCATCCTCCCCTATCATAACATTTATTTCACTGTATTTTTGGCAGATTATATTTTCTAAACATGGTCACAACTGCATCTCTTATCCCATATGTTCTTACCTTGTCTCTCCCTGATCAGGAGATAAAGGATCGAGGTTGAAGGAGTCTAATTCTCCTTTCCTGGAACCTACACTGATTTAGTCACCAAAAGAATGTGGTGGAAGTGATGGCCCATGTTTTCCAAAGCAGGGTCACAAAAAGCCATGCAGTGTTCATCTGTTTTTTGTTGAGTTACTTGCCCTGGGGGAAGTCAGTTGCCATGTGAAATGTCTCCCCTAAGACTGTCTTGCTTGAGAGGATACAATCTCATGTACTGAATGTTTAAGGATTCTTACTAACTGAATTGTTTAAATTATATTTTAGAATATATTTAAAAAAACACATTCCAAGTAATAGCTCCCATATGACTGCCAAGCAAGAATTGTTAGCTAATGATGTAGACATTGGCTAGATAATGAAGATAATTCTAGATGATTCCTCAGCCATTGTGTCTTCCCAGATGAGGCCCAGACACCATGGAGGCCTATACCCTGTTCAAATTTCTAAGCTACAGAGCCATGAGCATAATGAAGGAGTTGGTTTAAACTACTAGATGGGGTGGATGATTGGTTACATAGCACTCTTAACTGAAACATGTATAACTGAATGTCCACTTACCTAGGTTGTCTGACGTCATACCAGACTCCGTAAGCATGAAGACAGCTAATATATTGGATTTGTTTGCCATTATAACCTCAGCTTTGATCAAGATCAATGCCTGGCACATAATAGGAATTTAGTAAATAATCTTAACTAAGTAAATAGATGAACGAATGAATGGGTGCTTGGTTCTTCTAACTTCATTTTTATCTACCATTTTCCTACATCTTAACATTGGTGATCTAGATATAGATACTTGGTTTTCCCAAGTTACTATTTTTCTCATCTGTCACGTTCTATATCATTAACTCCTAAAGAGTTCCTCTTGAACAGGCCTTGCCTAAGTGTTTGCAATAATGGAGTGTACAAGTGACAGGCTTATATTGTACCATGCGGCTCTCAGAAAGCCCATCTGGACAGCCTCCTTACTTTCCCCATAAATCGACTAGTGTGGAGTGTGGAATGGCTGGAGACCAGCAACCCTCTGGAGCTGTGAACTTGAGCGAGGGTATAGAACCATTCGTTAGAAAAATGCTCCCTCTTCCTACCTATCCTCCTAGGACTCAGGGATTGATGAAACAACAGAGATAGAGCAATCAGCCCCTTGCTGTGGGATAGATATAGGGGTAAAGTGTTGAAAGTGAGGAGCTGGGAATTTAGACACTGTGTTATAATATTCCTGCTTTTAAATGTCCGTGTCATGTTCCACCACCTCTACCCCAAACCCTTTCCTTGCTCTTACATATCCACACACATGGTCAGAGAAGGCCTAAAATCTGAATCACTCCTGGAATGGTGTAATCTTCCATGCTGAATACTTGTCCCAGTTGCAGACACGAAAAGAAAAAAAAAAAATGAAGAAAAAAAAATTGGAAGTTAAGAAGAGATGTGGGAGGAGATGGGAAGATGGACTAGCCTTTATTTGGCGTTTGCTATATGTCATGAATTGTAATAAGGGCTTTTGGGGTAAAATCCCACAATTTAAATAACTCAAAAATAGGTAGAATTTGTAGTTTGTGGGAAACTAATGCACAAGACTTTATGTAACTTACTCAAGATCACACGGTTAGTAAATAATGGTACCAGAATTTGTAGCTAGGTGTGGACCCTTCTAAATTACATGCTCTTTGATTCTGACTCTGCAGAATTGGACCCATCGAGTAATACAACTATTTGAATTCTACCCTTGCTTGTTCTCCTTAGCCCCCACCCTACACCACCCCCGACATGCACACAAAACTACCTAAATGCCTAAGCAAAGCCAGGAATTCCTAACTGACTTGGGGTATAGTGTCCTGATCATGCCTGAGGATCAAGAACTCAAGCTCTGGGATTCCAACCCAGATAAGACAATAGAGAAATTCAGTTGCTGGCTCTCAGCCATTCAGTTTCTTTATGCTCAAGAATGTGTTTGTTTCCTGCAAGACAAAAACAACTTTCTAAGATCCACCCCTGTTGACTACATTACTATCCTGATTATAGCTGTCACTGTGAATTGAGTTGGTTTTGCTAACTCCTCCCATTATATAATGTATATACAAGTTCTGTTTGCTAAGGCAACAGTCAGTTAGTTCTTCAGTGTTTATGGTGACAAGAAAAAGAAGGACCAGAATAAGTGTCTAAGCTCTGGATCAGGTTACTCGGAGATTACAGTGACCTCTCAGAAGCATTTAATTTTATAGCTTCAGGAGTGTGCTTCCTTGAAATACAGGCTTGGGCTGCAGAGATGACGGGCAGGCTTCTTTTAACGAATAGCCACATTCCAGAACTGCAAAGCTAAGAATGACCCTCCAGCAACTACTTTGAATTGTGTTTGTTTATTTTTCTAAGTTTGCCAACATTTCCTGATCCACTGCTAACAGAACACTCTGCTTTGTCATTTAGCTCCATGGAAGACACGAAGTAGAAAACATGATTCCTGTTTCAGAATATTGAAATCTGTTGGACAAAAGATAAATACTTAACTAACATATGACTCAGTGGGTGAAATAAATTTTGCCCCAAGGACACTCCCAAAATTCATGGGAAGCACAGGATGGAGAATTCTATTCCAATAGTTACATATTTGACTTTGGTGAACCATTCATTCCTTTAATTTGATTTGTTTTGACCATTGAAGTCTCCTTCTGAACCAGATATTATGGTGCAAAAAAGAGATAAGTTGTTTTACCTAGTGATTATAGAAAAGTTATATATATTGAAGATTGCTTTGCCATTTCCTATTGTTTGGTGCATCAGATATAATTGTTCATAACATATATACGCTTGTTTGTAGTTCTCAAAGTCAGGATATATGGTTAAATATGTAATTATAATAGATGATAACTTACCTATAAGGTACTCTGCCAGTAAGTCTTTCAGTTTTAAATCACTTCACATGGCCACTTTCTCCGACACTGGGGAACAAATATGAAGCTTCTGTGACATTAGTCTTTAGAACATAATGTAAGAAGTTGAATTTTATCTTTAGACCTGCTTGCTTGGATAAGAAGTCTTAATCTTCATTCAGGATGGATAAAACTCTGGGTTTCTTAATCTCAATAATTTATATTAACTCCAAAAGAGAAAGGGGTTAGATTAGAGAAAGTGAGAAAGAAATAGACCAAACTTTAGTACCAGCAGATACAGAGGAAGTTAATAAATTTAGAGAGGGTGAAGAAAAGGAAAGAAGAGGGCCTTTCTGGTGGCGTGGGCGGTTGAGTGCTCCACTGTGAAGCTGTCCACAGCCTCTGCAGTGTGGGGTTCAATCCCAGCCAGCCGGCGAGAATCCCACATGACAAAGCAGACCTCTCCTGTCTCGCCCGACACTCCCCTCAGCAATGTATTTCGGTCGGTCTGCCTATTCTGTTCCCTGCTCTGTCTCAGGTGAATCCTCTCACCCTTCCGCGCATCTGGCCTGTACCCTGGTTCTTGTATAAAAATAAATAAATCTTAAAAAAAAAGTAAAGAAGACAAAAGATAGACTGAATACAGGAAATTTTTTAAATATCTGAAAAGCACCCTGATTTACTATAATCCATCATATCTTCAAAATATGCCCAAAATAGGATTCAGTTTAGCTCCAAGGAAATGACTTCTAAACACCACTTGATGGTGACTCATAGCTTAGGATTACTCAATAACTTAGAAAATCAGTTAAATCAGCTATAAAAATGAATCAAAATTTATTTTTAGTATTTAATAAAATGGTTGATTTTCTTCTAATAATATCAGAATACACAATGTCATTCTGTAGGGCCTAGAATTATATCTAAGGATATTGTCAATTTTATTTTTAACATGAGACACTCTTTGTTTGCCTTAATTAAATGCAGAGAAATTACAAAAGCACTCCAAAAAACTATGTTGCTTGAAAAAGAGGAATGAGGTGTAACTGTGGTGTGGTAGTACAAAGAATTACAGAATTAGAATAATAAAAATGATATTAGAGGTGGTGCTTCTTACTTTAGTATCTTTGTGCTTCTCTAGTCTTCAAGAGTTCATTATTTGGTGCAGTGGGTTGAGCACAGCGCTGTGAAGCTGTCCGCAGCCTCTCCAGCGCAGGTTCTATCCCAGCCGGCTTGCGAAAATCCCACATGGTGAGCAGACCTCTCCTGTCTCGCCCACTGCTCCCCTTAGCAGTGATTCCGGTCGTCTGCCTGTTCTGCTCCCCACTCTGTCTCTGGTGAATCCTCTCACCCTTCAGTGCATCTGGCCTATACCCCAGTTCTTTTATAAATAAATAAATAAATCTTAAAAAAAAAAAAAGAGTTCATTGTCAACATTCCGATTGTGGCCACGTAGAGGTGGTCACCTTTGTAAGGGGTCCTACTTTATTGAGTCTGTATTTTATTTCTCCTCTATTGCTTTTCTCACTTGACTTTTAGCTTGTATTCACTTACCACATAAAAATACCAGAACTAATATGACGATTGGATTAAAAAAAAAACAGAATAATAACCATGTAATATGTAATGTGCCATAAATGTGGTGTACACATATTATATATTATGGCAAAACCTTGGTAATTGCCTGTCTGGTTTAATTTTCAGCTGAGTAAAGGGAAAAAATTCTGAGTGTATGCTATCTTTTTCTCTGTTATTATTATCATTATTATTATAAATATCTGTATTGGTCAGGGAACCACATAAATCCATCACTCCAGTTATATAGTTTTCAAAGTTTCTGGCGTTGGAAGCTAACCTAATGTAAAACACCCAAGTACAGCTTTTCAGAGTTTTCCTACTTTGGCCCAGAAATGAATTTTAAGTTAACCTTTAAATAGTAAGAGGCAAGAGTTCTTTATGAAACTGTGAGGTAATTAAACCCCAGGGTAAGGACAATATTTTCCCACTTATTCCTGTTAGCAGATGGCTTTAAACCTGGATGGCTTACTTGGATCTTGCAGTCTTGCTGGGTCTCCACACAAAAGACTAGTGATTTTTGGTGGGGGTGGGGTAGACAGGGACAGCAACAGCTTGAGCGGAATTCTGGTGTGTACATTTCCAGCCTCTCATTTTTCTATCCTTTTTGGTCCCTATCCTCCCACTTAAAATGCAAGGAAAGCTTTGTTTGAGAGGGCAATTCAGGCTTCTATTGTAAGTTAACCTTCAGATTTTTACAAGCATCTAATAAACCTAGTTTTAAGAGATTACAGGATAAAATCTAGTGGAGGTGTTTTTTTTACCAGTTTCCTAGCACTTCTCTGTCATTAACAAAGTACCACAAGCTAGTTGGCTGAAGCAACAGAAATTAATTTTCTCACAGTTCTGGAGTCAGAGACAGGGTGTTACTAGGGTTGGTTACTTCTGAAAGCTGAGAGAAGGAATCTGTTCCATGCCTCTCTCCTAGCTTCTGAGAGCCTCAGGTGTCCCTTGGCTTGTTCATGGTGTTCTCCCTGTGTCTTCACATCATTGTAACTTCCATGCATATTGGTCTCTGTCCAAATTGCTGCTTTTTGGAAGGTTATCTATCACATTGGATAGCACCTCATCTTAACTTGATCATTTGCAAAGACCCTATTTCCAAAATGGTCACATTCACAGGTACTAGAGTTAGAACTTCAAGAGCTTTTGAGAAAACACAATTTAATCCATAACAGAGTCACTCAAATGCATTAAAATTCTGTAGTCTCTCACCCACAATATTGAATTGTATCTTCTCTAGATACTACATTCTGAGGTTCTACAATCTGCTTCCATTTCAGCCACCCTCCGCTACTTTACCACCTTTGCTCAACAATTCCAGAAACATTTGACACCCCCCCCCCCATTTTGACTTCAAAGTCCATACTGCAGGCTGCTCTCTAGTCTGTGTGTGGTCTTTCCCTGTACTGGCTCAACTTTGCATCTACAACTGATGTCCTTTGTTCCAAGGGCTTCACTGATGAACAGGTTTCACTCAATGAATCCATCACTGACTATTGCTTTAGGAGTTAATCCTGGAGCTTGGAATATACATTTGCCTTCAACAAGAAGCTCACAGTTTAGTGAGAGACAGCAAAGCATGAAAGAATAAGATGTGGGGCCTCCCTGGTGGCACAGGGGTTAAAGACACAGTGCTGTCAAGCTATTGCCAGCCACTGCAACATGAGTCGATTCCCGGTCAGGAATATAACCAACATGGTGTGGCAGACCTCTCCTGTCTCACCTACTGCTCCCCTCAGCCGTGTATTTCAGTAGAGCTGCCTGTTCTACCCCCCACTCTGTCTCTGGTGTGGTTATTTTGCACACTTATGGAAGCTAGGAAGGCCAAGATCAAGGTACCACCAAATCAGTATCTAGTAAGAATTTTCTCACATATACATAGTTGCCCTCTGGCTGTGTCCTGTCATGGTGGAGAGCAAGTGAGCTTTGGTATCTTCCTGTTAGAACACTAGTCCCATCTTTTGGGCTCTACCTTCTTATTGCATCTATACCAAATTACTTTTTAGAGACCTCATCTCAAAAGCAATCATATTAGCGGCTAGGGTTTCAACATGTGAATTTGGGAGATCCATGTTCAGTCTATAACAAAGCTTCTTTTGATATTAACAGAAATGAATGCACGGTGCAGAAGAACTAACAGGTCAAATTCCATCACTATAAACCACAAGAATATTCTTTAGTTGATTAAACCTGTGATCACAAAGCAATGATGATCACACACTATGGTTCATCACATAGTATAAGGGCAGATCTATCTAAGACAGCCATTTATTACTTAACCATGTAAACAGAGGTTGCTCCAGAAACCCACTAACTTGCCCATGTCAGGCTGTTACAGAGGGTGACACAGCTAGTCTTGGGAGAGCTGTTCCACTTCCTCCCCAGCTGTCATGTGATTTCTGGACTGTTATTGCTCCATAACTCTGGTCAACTGATATTGTAGAGGCCCCAGATACCTACAATCTAATATTAATTTGAAAGAGAAAACATACCCCATGTTGCCTCCATCACCTCAAAGCTCTTCATCCCCTGATGCATTAAAATGCACATTCTGAGCTTCAGGTAAATGTGAAAGTTCACCAGACTGTCAAGCCACAAAGCTTAAAGAAGAAATTGAGTAAAATATGCTGAAAATAGAGATGTTTCATTGGTAATGCAATTGGTGTGTTTTTATAAACAAAACCTCAGAGTTCCTTTTGTGTAGTTTTCAGGAAGGATATAGATGATTTCATTTTTTTTTTGTTTTTTTCCCCAAGTCATCAAGAGTCTTGACTATGTCACAGAAAAAATGCCAGTGGTCACACCATTTATCATCTTTTAGTATGAAGCATGTTGACCAGGAGACTGATTAGAAAAGGGAAGAGACACAGTGTACACATAAGAATATCTGTACCAAAGAAGGTCAGTAATGAAACAATGTGGCTAACCATAATTTGGCTTCTAAGATCCACATTCTGGGCCACTGTGTTCCCCTCCCCTGTGTCCTGTCTATCTTTTTCAATACCCTTTGCTAAGTGGTTTGTGGGCTGATCTAACTTCTGAGGCCTCCACACTAGGCCTCACCCAAACACACATAAACACCCTCAGGTTTAGCTTCCATTCCACCAGAGGGAGAAGAGAACTGGAATTTCACAGATCAGACTCCAGAATTCCAGTCTCTAAGCAGGAAGAAATGTTTATAACTGCTGTCTGGTTTGAGGGTTAGGGTGTTTCTTTGAGACATATTTGATAAAACTAAAGAATGAAGCATATTCCTCTTTCCACATTCAGTCATAGTTTAGAAAAGTTAACTTTTAGTGTTGATTCAAACTCTGTCTGGCATTGCACAAAAGAATGAAGGATAGAATTGTACTTTCACTAGTGAATTTAATGCAGTATATGCAGACATTGAGTTAATAATGCACATTTGAAATTTATATAATGTCACAATACAATGTTCCTTTCTTGAGCAAGCATGCATGGGGCAGGTTCACTGTGATTAGGGCAAAGGGAAAGAAGAGTCCTGGAGCACTCCGTAGATCTTACAGGCCTTTCATGCTCTCTCAGTGAACCAGGTACACAGGCACTCCAGGCAGGGGGGCTGGCATGCCAGAGGCAGGCATGGGCCAGGCAGTGGGGCTGGGAAACAGAAAAGCACCATGAATCTTCATGGTCTTTCTCTGGGCTCCTTGGCATCCTCTCTCATGTCATCTTGTGGTCTTGCTTATTCTGTAGTCACACCGCTCGTCCTCTCGAAGCCTGAGTGATGCTGCCCTTATAGCCCTGGCCTCCAAGCTCAGGTGTGCCCACCCACGCACACCCATGCCCATGCTCCAGGTGTCTACCATCAGGCACACATGTCCCGCACCCATGCTCCTGAGTGTCTTCTGCACTAGCACAATCAAGTCCACAGGTGATAGCCACAGAGGCCAGTGGTGCAGAAAGTCTGACCAACTCACTTACCCTACAATGCATGTTAGGTGTTCAGTAGACATTTGTCAAATAAATGAAAGATTAACACCATATGAGGACAGTAAGAATTTTCCAAGCTGAGAAGGGAGCTGTCTGGCTCAGGTGATGAGGGCAGGCTTCATAAATGAGATGGGATTTCAGCAGTGTGTTCAGGAAGGGATAGGACTCCATGCAACTGGTGAAGGGGCAACAGGAAAGGGCTATTCTTTCAGATAAGGATGAAACTGGTGACTCTCCCTTACTTGGGGTTTCTGTGCTTGGCCCCAGAGCACTGCTTGCGGGAGTGCAAGTGGCAGGGGGTGATGGGCATTATGTTACCCACCACCAGTGGCCCCACTGGGGCTCAGGCTGCAGGCAGAGACCAGCAGTGATGGTGGGCAGCAGTGCTTCCCCTACCAAGCCACCCCAAGGTGTGCAGTCCCCATTTTAGGGCTGTAGAGAGGAGCATGGGACCCCAGGGGGTAGCTCCAACACTATGGCTCCTTCCAGCTGCAGGCAGCAGAAAGGCCTGTGCATTTGGTGCCTGGATTGTAGAATGGACCATTCAGGTGTGAGCTATGATACCAGAAACCCCCATGAGCCTGGTCTTAGCCATAAATTGCTGAGAAAGCAGAAACAATGTGCCCTCACCCATGGACATGGATAAAGACTACAAAGCACCTCTTAAGCCCTGGTCATTGCATTCTAAGACCTTCCAACACATAGGGCGTGTGTATGTGCACCTACGTGAGAGTTGTGTGTGTATAGGGTTGTCTGGGCACTGAAAGGATTTGAGGAAGAGAAAGAGTGGCATGGGGCTCAAGCCATGCCAAGTTTCTCTGAGCAAGCTTTATGTGCAAGTCACAATGACAAAAAGAAAATAAACAAAACACTTTTTTTTAACCAGAAAAACAATTTAGCCAGTAGAGGGACATTTAAAAATTCCTCAGGACATTAGAATTTTCAATAAAATAGTTGCAGGAAATGGTTTATACTCCAGGATAGATGACTTCTTTTCTATAATTAGCTTTCACATCAATGTTGAGGTTGTCTAATCTGAATAGGCAGTATCAGCTCCCATCCCCACCACCATACTGTGCATCCTTCTGTCTTAGTCTCTCTCTTGCTTCCTGGCAGGCTGTGACCTCTTGAATGATAGAAACTGATTCATTATATAGATTGTTACTGGCACAGAGTAGAAGCTCAATGAATTTTTCGTTTGAATAAGATCCAGGGGCCTCCCTGGTGGTGCAGCGGTTAAGTCAGCACTATCAAGCTATCACCAGCCACTTCAGCATGAGTTCAATCCCCTGCCAACCAAGGAGAAACCCACGTGGTGCAGCAGACCTCTCCAGACTCACCCACTGCTCCCCTCAGCAGTGTATTTTAGTAGATCTCCCTGTTCTGTTCCCCACTCTGTCTCTGGTGAATCCTCTCACCACCACTCCCCCAACCCCCGCATCTCTGGCCTGTACCCCAGCTCTTGTGTGTATAAATAAATATATCTTAAAAAAAATTGAATAGGATCCAGGAAGGGCTTCAAAATACAATCTTCTTGGCAGCAGAAGCCCCAGGACGGCTTGCTGATGGTCCCACAGGTAACTCTGGAATCTAAACACTCACATCTTTCAGAAAACATTATTTAAAAAAAAAATCATATGTGCCTCCCCAGTGGCACAACGTTTAAGCATCACGCTGTGAAGCTGTCCGCAGCCTCTGCAGCACCGGTTCAATGCTCTGCTGGCCAGGGAGAAACCCACATGGCGCAGCAGACCTCTCCTGCCTCGCCCACTGCTCCCCTCAGCAGTGTCTTTGGTCTGGCTGCCTGTTCTGATCCCCACTCTGTCTCTGGTGAGTCCTCTCACCCTCCAGCACTTCTGACCTATACCCCAGTTCTTGTATAAAATAAATAAAATCTTTAATAAATAAATAAATAAATAAATAAATAAATAAATAAAAGTTAAAAAAATTTATATAAACTACTTCACTACCCAGGGATTAGCACGTTTTCTACACAGCATAATCTATTCCTGCTAATACAGTCTCAGTCTAGTTTATTGAATTTGCACTTTACATGAATATGCTGGAAGGTATTCCTCTCTCCTCCAGCAGCCCTCTGAGGCCCTGTTTAAGAACACAGCATCAGTCAGGACTAAATAATTATAGGTGGGTACAGGAAGCCCTGCAGAGCTTAGGTCACACCGTGTTCTGGGAGGCAATTTGAGGATTTATGACCCTTCAGCTTAAGCAGAGAGGAAAACAGACTAAAGGGATTGGTTCTTTCTCTATTCCAGTTATAAAAACAAACTGCCAGTTATAAAAGTGGGATAGCACAAACATGTTGCAGCCTTGTAGAGAAAGTACAATAGAATGTAGGTCACTGTGAAATGCTTAGGGAAAAGATTCCCCAGGTGCTGGGTTTGGAGCCCAGATGGGGGAGCTTGATCTGGGTAGGTGGGATAAGTGGGGAGGGGGCGGGGGACATTCCTCACATTCCTTCATGGAGTGTCAGCAAAGACCCAGCTAGAAGAGGGCAGTTTGTACAATCTGGGCTCCCTCATAACCACTCTCTATCGGGGAACTCAGTGGGGGAGAAGTTTGGACATAAGAGCTCTGCAAAGCAGTATACACACATGTGCATTTTAGAAGTTTTTATTTGAGCTCCTTATCTCAGAAATCCTTTTACCTCCCTTAATCTGAAACACATAGCCAGTGTATTAATAATATAACGGTATCTCATATATGTGAAAGAACATTTTAAAAGTGTTTTCTCATATCTTCGTCTCATTTATGGCATAATATTAACTCATTTGAAGTGCTGCCCGACTCCTGGAGGTGCAAGGAGTGCTTATCAGTTTAAATATTGTATTTTTAAGTCTACATATTTAAAATAATTGCTAAAATATTTCTTTTGTGCTAAAATATTTTCTGTACTTTGAGAAGCAAATAAGAAGATTATGCGCTTCACACCCACATATTTTCAAAGGCATGCCTCCTCCAGAAGGGGCTGGGAAGGAAATGCAAGAATGACATGGTACCTCTTTCTCAGAAGGGAGGAGTAGGGCTGGGTGAGTCAGCTGTTACCATGCTAACTCTGCTGTTTCTCAGGATGGCTGGGAAGGAACAGTTAATCAAGGATCTAAGAATGCAATTCCCCTGCCTTCAGTTCCTTTCCCCACTTCCCACCCTGTCTAATAAGGGAGAAGCATCATTCAGCCAAACCAGCTTGATAATCCCCACCTAGAGGGAGCTGAACCAAAAATTTCCCCTTCCATTGTCTGGTGAAACTCACAGGCTGCATGCTATCATGAGCTCTACGCTTTTTCAGATATTGGCCCTGAGGAGCTGAGATGTGAAGCAGGCTTGTGGCCTGTTTGTGGAACAAGGTGAACTTGAAGACTGTGTTTAGATTTGTTGGAAAAACCCAAAGTGTGTTCTTACTGCCCTAGCACCTCCTGGGACCTGTGACCATGCCCAGGATTTTTTCCTTATCCTTGAAGGGCTATGACTTAGCCCTGAGCCTTAAACCTCTGCATTGGAGTGAGGGTTCTGGATTCCCTGAATTCACAGCTTCCCAGGTGAGAAACTACTAGAACAGAAAGGCACTTTTTTCAAAAGCACTTTTTTGAGTGCTTACTCTAAGCCAGGTCCTATGCTTAACCAGGCATTTTATATCTTATTATTAGGCCCCTTCATACCTGAGAAAACAAAGTCAGAGAGAGTGAGCAGATCTTGCTCAAGATCTTCAGCTAATAAACTAAAGCACTGCAATTGTGGTAAATATTTACTGAGTTCCTATTAAGTGCCTGGGGCAGGAAAAGGCCCTGGGAACAAAACAAAGCTCAGGATTCCATGGAGTTTACATACTAGTTGATAGAGAGAGCAAGCTAGCAAATACGTGACATTATATGGTGATAACTGCCACAGGGAGAAATAAAACATGGTAACTAAGATAGAAAGACCTGGGGTGAGGCAGTTCTCCTTATATAGAAAATGATGCATTCCTGATGCTAGGACATAAAAATGCTTCCCATCATGTCAAGAACAATGTCTAAATTCCTGGACCTTGTCATATCCATCTGCGATGACAGTCTGATAGTTCCCCCGCCAGCATAAGAAGACTCCCTGCCAAATCGATACATTTCAGTTATTGAAACACATGGTCAGAGTGGAAATATAGCACAGATGGACTGAATGACATGGGTAGGTAATGATTCAATCCAGTCTTGAGCCTCCTCTCTCTACTTTGATTGGGAACTAATCCACCCCCCTCTCTCTTCATGAGGACCTTTTGAAAACTGACCCCCCACCAATCTGGAAACCATTTAAAGTTTCTCAAGAGAAAAGGGCTCTGTACCAATGTGATTACTGGTAGTGCTTTTTCATTAAATATGACATGATTGGGAATTACTGGGGAAAACCACTACTGATGAAAGAAGGAGTTTCAAAATATGTGACAAATTAGCATGTCCAAAGATTGCTCATAAAATCAGGAGTTTGATGAACTATCAGTGTTTCTAAGCTGTGCAAATAAGCAGTTTTATAAAGTAGAAGTACTTAGAGATTTCTGAGAAAAAGGTGGTCCTAGGCTTTAGAAAACAAGTGATTTAATAACATAACAATCTATTTTGAAAGAATTAATTTCCCCAGAAATAGCAAGGTTTGTTAATACACATGTAGAAGATAGAGTTCTTGCATCCAAATAGATCTACCTAGCTGCCTGAGATACCTAGAATATATGAAAAAATAGTAAAATTATCTTATTAATAATTTTATATTGATTAAAATTTTTAAATAACATATTGAATTTAATAAAATAAAAGTTAATCTTACATATTTCTCTTTATAATTTTAGTATAACTATTAGAAATTTAAAAGTACATAATTGCTGTGCATTTATTTCTATTGGGCAGTACTGTTCTCAAGTTTAAGAAAACAAAGAAAGCATTTATTTCAATTGACCTCAAGGTATTGTTAAATCAATTTGGAAATCATAATTAAGCAAGAATCACCCTAAGGGGGTATAAAATTAGTAAGTATAGACTTTGTGTACTCCCCTCTGATTTAAGAAGATGGATAAAATATAAATAAATAAAACAATATAAACAGATTCAAAACAAGATAGGATGGACCAGGTACATGAACCAGGAAAGCAAGGTAATAAGTAGCACATTGTATAAAGATCTGAGCCTGCTTTGGGGGCAAGAGGCAGGCAAAGGCATCTGGGAATGTGGCAAACTAATGGTAACTGAAATTACCTGGTATAAAGTGACTATAGGAATCAGGTTGGTGACTGGTATGAAACTATATTCCCAATTAAAAAATAGTAAGAAAAAGACTGAGAAAAGCTCTTTTGTTACCTGAGAATCTTAACTCCTAGAATGGATAAGACATGAAAATAGCCTCCAGGATCTGAAAGAAGTTAGCCACTGGCTCTATGACCAGAATGACCATAAATATTAGTTCTTGGGGCCATAATCCTTAAGGTATATGAGTTCCAAACCTGCAACACATGACTTGTTTAGTTAGTAAATCCCAAGGAACCAGGTGCAGGCAATTATAAAAACAAGAGAGGGAGAGAGAGAGAGAGAGAGAGAGAGAGAGAGAAAGAGAGAGAGAAACAAAAGCTAATTCTCTTTCAAAATGAGCCTAGAAACTATAACACCAAAACAAAGAAATATAATACTAAGACAGGTACATAATAAAAATCACTGAGCAAAAGATATATTTAACTAAACAAAATGTAAGTATAAGAATAATCTGACAAATAAGTATTCTAAACTTGATAAAGGAATGATATCCACTAACAATATAACAAAATTGGCAAGGAAAATCACTATAAGATTCAGTAGATCTAAAAAGAAAAGCACAAAGAACATATCGAAAAGAAATTTTGAAAGATGGTAAGACTACAAATCTAGGGAACTTAAAGGTCCTACTGCAGATTTCACTAAACTGTATCACAAAGACATGATAAAAAAGTATGGCAAATCTGTTAAAGGTCTGAGAGGATAAATGGAAGTCAAATTTTAATATGTCTAATGGAGTTTTCCATAAGGGTATAAAAGCAATATTTGAAGAGTACTTGCTATTTTTTTTTTTTTGAAAGATAGGGATCTTATGGTAAAAATTAAGTCCAGAGGTAAAAATTTTTTACAGTAAAAATTAAGAATCCAGAAGGACAAATAAATACTAATGACTGCAAAGTATATATGTTGTAAAACTACAAATTATCAAGAATAATTCAGGGCCTCCCCAGTGGCACAGCGGTTGAGCGCTGGGTTGCAAAGCTGCCCACAGCCTCTGCAGCGCCGGTTTCTCCCCGCCACCGGAGGAGGGTCCCACATGGGCGCAGACCTCTCCTGCTGTCCGCTGCTCCCCTCAGCAGTGTGCTTCGGTCCTTCTGCCTGCTCTGCTCCCCGCTCTGGCTCTGGTGAATTCTCTCACCCTCCTGCGCTTCTGACTGTACCCAGTGCCTGTATAAATAAATAAATAAATCTTTAAAAAAAAAAAAGAATAATTCAGTAAGATGAAGTATCTTAAAATCTAGAGTAAAAGAACAGATTACTTTCAAAGGACTGACAAACTAAAGGAATAGTAGATACCAGGAGACAAAAAATACAATCTCCCATACGCTAAGTCAGTCAGTCCAGACTTTTATACCCAAACTATTATTCAAAAAAAAACAGAAGAAACATAAAGGTGTTTTTAGATTTGAATGAAAGACTAAGTGTTTACTGTTAATTGATACTCATAGACAAAATTATTAAAATACATCTTCAGGAAAATTGGGAAGGCTTGGGATGTTATTATGGCAGAATTCTGTCAGGGAAGCAGGCATCACTCAGAGAGGAGCAATGAATATCTTTATTTACACTTGCGGGCTTTACACCTGCTGGCCCAGAGGAGATCTCCGAAGTCCTGAGCAACTAGGTTACAGAGTATTTATTGATTAAAGCAAGGGGTACAGTCATCTGTAAATGCATGAATCAGGGTGCTTGTGGCCTTGAGGGTGCTTATCAGTTGTTCCCTAAAACTTTTAGTCTACAGGCTATGTCCCAACTTCAGCTAATCAACAGGTCAGCTGACATTTTCCACTTCAATGTAAGAAACGATAGTAAACAACATTAATGAAACATGTTGGTTAATTCAACTTAATGTCAGCTATTTAAAGCAATTACTTCAGATTTTTGGAAAAAGTTAAAAAACTCCAAAAAGTTAAATGTGCCCAGGCCAGGAAGTGTGTGACATTCCAAAATTGCCTGAATAAATTCAGACTTTGAGAAAAATAGTCAAAGATTGACAATAGTCATTAAAATAATAGACATGCTTCCAAAGCAATGGGGTAAATAGAGAAGACTCATGGAGAATATTAGAAAAATACTTTACACAAAAGAAAACATAAAAGTATGTGTTTTTAAATTTAATAAAAGTAGATTATAAAAAATGATAGAATTTTTATAACAATGAAGGTGGATTAAACTTGTCTGGCAAAGATGAACAGTGTTTTTAAGCTTGTTTTTAAGCTTTGCTGTTTATCAGAAATAATAAATAAAATCTAAAATGTAGTCACATAAGTGGTGCCTACGATTAATAACCAAGTAAGTCTTGTATAATAATATAGCTATTAGAAAAAAATAAATTTCAGATATCATACATTAGTAGGTATAAATATAGGTACTGGATACTGGTAAAAAAAAGAGAAACAACAATAATAAGCAGAACCTATTCATCTGTTTTGTAAACAGCTTTATTAAAAATATAATATTGTGGTAACACAATTCACTCGTTTCAAATGAAAAACATGATGTTTTTAGTATATTCACATAGTCATGCAATTATGCCATCTAATTTTTGATCATTTCATCACCCCAAAAAGAAATCCCATGCCCCTTAGCAGTCACTACGTAGGAGTCACCAGAGAACAAGACACTAAATTTTGTTTTTCTCTGCACGTGTAGTAATCAAAACACTTTCACAAGAAAAAGTCCAGATTCAAGAGACTTCATTAGTGAATTCTACCAACTGTTTAGAGAAGAATATCTATCTTTTATAAACTTTGCAAAAAATATAAAGGATGAGGGGACACTTCATTGTATATGGCCAATATTACCATGATATCAAGACCAGACAAAAACATTACAGGAAAAGAAAACTCTACCTGTAGACGCTGTGACTTGACAGGAAGTTTTGGCTCATGTAGCCTGAAAAGTCAAATCTGTAACCAAGATTCAGTCAGTCACAAAGAAAGTGTACTTGATACCAATGCTGAGACCTCAAAAGCAATTCTGAATTTCCCACATTGATATAAACCGGTGCCCGCCCACAAGAGGGGGCCTCCAGATGGTGGTTTTAAATGCAGAGGCACTATTTACTTGAACCCTACATGCAAAAATAGTACTCAAAGTTTGGAAACTCTTTCCTTTGGAATTACACCAGTGTCTTGACTAAGATCACCCTGTACAACAGCTGAATTAAGCAAAATCAGGATTTATTTATTTCCACCCTCAGAAAATCTTTCCTCATTTTCCATAGCAACCTATTACCCTATCTCTCTACTCTATGTCAAATCTCTCAGAATCTTTATTCACATTGAAATCTGAAAGAGGCCCTCCCTAGTGTGTAGGCAGTTAAATCTCAGTGCTCGCACCTCTGGGCCTGAGCTTGATCCCAGCCAGGGAGCTAACCCACACATGGCACAGCAGAACTCTCTTGTCTCGCCCGTGCTCCATTTAACAGTTCTGTTCTGCTCCCCACTCTACCTCTGGTGAATCCTTTCACCTCCCACACCTCTGGCCTATACCCCAGTTCTTCTGCACAAAATATATAAAATCTAGGCCTCCCTGGTGGCACAGGGGGTTGAACACAGTGCTGTGAGGCTGTCTGAGGCCTTTGCGGCACGAGTTCTATCCCTGGCCGGCCGGGAGCAACTCACATGGTGCGGTGGACCTCTCCCGTCTTGCCTGCTGCTCCCCTCAGCAGTACATTTCAGTACATCTGCCTGTTCTGTTCCCTGCTCTCTCTGGTGAATCTTCTCACCCCCCCACGGTTCTGGCCTGTACCCCACTTCTAAAAAATAAATAAATGAATTGCTTTGCTTAAAAAAACTTAAAAAAACTAAAAGAATGAGAGCAATATAAAAATGTTTACAATTATATGACAATATAAAGAATGTTTCAGTCAAATTATGTTCATTACCAGAGATTTGAACTTAAACCTGAAGAAGGAAATTGATCATTTCTGTCTTCAGACAATTTTGTAGGGACTTATTCAAGGGGCAAGATCTGTGAGTTCAGAGGGTTTCTGTATTTTGCTGGCCCCTAAAAGTCCTACATAAACTAAGAATGTACTTTAACTCTGATGCTAAGTGTGTGAGGCTACTACAAATTTATAAAAACAAGCATGTCTGTTTGCTTAGAATAATTGAAATTTGTCCAGGATGTGCATAAGGAGGTTCTGTAAGCCAAGTAAACTTCTAGAAAGCATGACCTGGATATAAAATAGATGTGTTTTATGTTATTATAAATGGCTTTAACATGGAACCCTCACACAAATATTTACAGTTCTTCAATGATTTCGAAGACATTCTAGTATCTGATAAACAGTCACTTTGAATCAGGAGTGTTTGGTACTACAATCACTGGGGAATGTGTGAACTAGGCTCCACAAAACTTTACTTCCCTTATCTGCCTCTGAGATTAGGAGCATCCAAAAGACAGGTATTGTATTTGCTCTGGGACCATGCAGTCCCTTAATTCCCATCGGCACCATCTGGGCTAATTCCATTTTAAGACCAACTAGGTGGGATCTAATCAATGGCAGGTCTCTAATCACAATATCAGATCTCTGTAACTACCAGAGGCTTAATCTTCTTCCCTTGCAGTTCCATATAAAGTGTTAGTCCTTAACTTTTTCACTAGAAAAACAGCAGAGAGTTGTGGTATAGGAAATCTAATGAATCATAATTCTGAGCTCATGTGTTGAAGATGGAGACAACTAAAACATTAAAAGCCCTTAAGTTTCTATTAATAGTATTAGGTTACAAAAGTTCGGCATATGGGGAAAAAAGGGTGCCTATGAAGGCAGATATGAAGATAGAGCAGGAAAAAAGAGTTTTCGACTGAGGAATGCTTCCAAGGGACGACACCGGGAGACTGTTCATTTATTTTATTATGTAATAAAAAGGAAAAATGGAGAGTTTTTTTTTTTTTTTAATAAAGGATCAGGCCCAAAGAGTGATGTGTGATGGACTCATTCACAGAGGCACCAACATATTTTAGAGCAAAGTTGCCTAAAATTAACTTGCTTCATCAGCTCTGGGACACTTTTTCAATATTTTGCCAAGAATCCAATTAACGTGTGTTTTTCCCCCTCTCAGGCAATTTTACATGGTTTTATATTATACTTTTTTATAAAGAAAATTCATACAGTTAAGTGGATGTGAATAATATGATATGTGAGTAGTCAAGATGCTGAGGCTGATAATGCAATTGCTTGATTCCTTCTGCCCCAGGATATTTGCGAGCATCATTTAACTCAGTTAAGCTACTCTTAAGGTTTTCTTCCTCTCTATTCCCAGCTACCACCATATTCTACTTGTGCAGAGTTGGTGCTCAGCCTACCTTGACTAAATGGGCAGTGAATGGGGAAGTGAAAGAAAGCCTGGGGAATAGAAGACAGTCAGATTTTCATGCCTGCCTAGAGCTTATGCAATATGCAAATCTAAAGGGTAAAACCTGCCTGTCTTCCTGGGGCATCAATGAATAATGATATGATTTAATAATGAACCATGCCAAATACATTAAGGAACAGGAAACACATGATCTTTTAAAACAGTAGATTTCAAAGATATTTCGTGATTATTTCTTTTTCTAAGTGGGCCACTTTGGAGTGAGCCTCTAACCTCCTAGAAGCCTGTCACCAGACCATTTACAGCATAATAATTTTAGGGAATAGCTTCGATGGAATAGTCCGTTAGGATAGTATTATTATGAATCCAGCATAACATTCAAGAAAATTAGCCATTATCTATGCATTTTAATATTGGAACAGACTTTCACGATAATCTGGCCTATCTTATTATATTAAAGATGAAATTGAGAACAAAGATAAAATGTGGAGAAAGATCTTTATGAGTTTTCCTTTCTTTCTAATAGGGCCCAGGGCTTAACTTTTCCATGAACTGAGTGATTTACCATTCTCCAAACACATCATTGTTCTTTGTATACAATCTTCCTTTTGTATGTAGTGCATTTTTCCTTTTGGGAAAGTTTTGCTCACTATTCAGAATCCAGCTCAAAATCAACTCCTTGGGGAAATTTTATTCATCCAGGTAGAGTTAGCTAGTTGCTTTCTCCTCTCGATTCTACTAGCTATTTTAGGTAATTTTGTTTTATTTTCTCTCATCTTAAAAAAAATGTAAGCGATCTATTCCTTCTTGGACACCACACTCCATTGGCCTCCTTCAATGACTTGATGGAACTGTTAACCTCCTTGGGTTCTCCTGTCCTGGATCTTTAGTGATAGGGGTTCTCAGAGGTTAGACCTCAGTATTCTCCTCTCTTTCTTTTCCTTCCTGGTGACCCTTTTCACTTGTTGTCTTCAAATTCTATATATATCAACAATTCTCAATAATATGTCTATAGGTAAATTGCCTCTTAGACCTAAACCCAACTGTATATTTATATTACTAGCACAGTCATAAGTGACAAAATCTCACCAAAAATTAACTAAGACAAAACAGAAATAGTAGAGAGAGAGAAAGGTTATTAGATGCAGACTTTTTAAAAAAAGATTTATTTTATTTATGCATACAAGATCTGGGGTATAGGTCAGAAGTGTGGGGGTGGGGGGGTGAGAGGATTCACTAGAGACAGAGAAGGGAGAACAGGCAGATCTACTGAAATACACTGCTGATGGAAGCAGTGGGCAAGACAGGAGAGGTCTGCTGTGCCATGTGAATCAGCTCCCTGGCCCACTAGGGATCGAACTTATGCTGCAGTGGCTGTAAATAGCTTGATCAATCACCTCCTCTATTCTTTTAAACCAACATAACCCCTATAGAGGGGAAATACTCATTGACAACTCTGAATTTAGAGCCTTCCAGCTCTGCAACTGGAGTGTAGAAATGTCTCTTCAGTCCATTCTGATTAGGAGAAGGAATTTAATTGGTCCAGTGAGACTCACATGGATTTTCTATAAATCAGTCATTCTGGTCCAAGAGTCAATACTGATTTAGACTGGTTCATTTGCACACCTCAAAATTATTAGCACTGGGCCTCCCCTGGTGGCACGGGTGTTGAGTGCCGCACTGTGAAGATGTCCATAGCCTCTGCAGCGCCGGTTTGATCCTGGTCGGCCGGGGAGGGTCCCACATGGCGCAGCAGACCTCTCCTGCCGTGCCCGCTGCTCCCCTCAGCAGTGGATTTCAGTCAGTCTGCCTGTTCTGTTCCCCGCTCTGTCTCTAGTAAATTCTCTCACCCTCCCGCTAATCTGGCCTGTACCCCAGTTCTTGTATAAAATAAATAAATAAATCTTTAAAAAAATTACCAGCACACCTCAAAATTACTAGAAAGATAATATGAAGCCAGGCAATCACCCAAAATGTATCATTTAAACTATTTAACATTTCCATTTGGATCGCTTGTATGTATCTTAAGGTATTAGAATCCATAATTTATGTAGTAAAATCCTCCAAAAGCCATGGTTTTCCTCCATCATATTTAATTTCAGGAAAGAACATGGCCATTCATGGGATTCCTTAGAAAAGAAACATAAGAGTCATGCCTGACAATCCATCTCCCTCACTATCACCCCACCTCACCCACCATCCAGTGAGTCTACAGCCAAGGTAGATTTTGGATCCATCCATTTCCTACTGCCTCCATTATCACCTTGCTAGTTCAAGTTAATGTCATCTCATTCCTAGATTACTTCAGTGGTATCCTAGTTGATCTCCTACTGTCTATTCTTAATCTCCTCCCATTCTTTATTCTCAAAGAGTGATTTTCTAAAAATTAAAACTCACCATACCTTGTTCCTGCCTAAAACCTTAAAAAGACTTCTCATTGCTTTTGAGGTAAACGCTGCATCCTTCCATGACTTGGGGATCCAATTCTGCTTTCTTTCCTAAGCTCATCTCTTCCCATGCTCCCTTTCCCTCACTTAAAATGTTTTAACTATATCTCTCGGTTTTTTAAAGTAATTTGAAATTTAAAAAAATAATAATTTTTTAAAGTAATTTTTGGGGAGCTAGAGTTCTTTCACATGTGTCAGAAAAGCATATTGTGTTATATGTACCACACTTCACACCACTTATCACATCTCTAATGCTTAGGGTGCAAATTTTTAATTACAAGTTTCATAAGAACAACTGCGTCTATCTTGTTTGACAGAATACCTGACATTTAGTAGGTGTGTGAGAAATATTTATTGAATGATCATTTTGTTTTATTACAGTTCTTTATATATCTATTTTGGCCTTTTCTTCCAAAATAGAAATTCACTCTCTATTTTACAAATATTTTTTGAGTGCCCACCATGTGCCAAGAAGTTAAATATTAGAGATGGGGCATGAAGAAGACAGAGAGGGCCCTTACCTTAGGAAATTTATAATAGTTTTACTATGTAGCAACTATGGGTTTTTTTCTTTCTATATCTCAATTCCTGTCAGATACACAGTTTAAAACAACCAGTCCGATGCATAGCTCACACTAGAATCAATCAAGCAAAGATAGTATAAAGACATAAAACCAAATTTTTCTTCTCTTTCAGCATCTGAAGTGCTCAGGAAGGGGTGGGCGTCTGTTTCTTGGCTCAGGGCCTCGTGCCACCTCCTTCCCCATTCTGCTCCCCCAGGCCCTTTGCCCTCAACTCGGCCCAGAGGTCCATAGTTTCCCAAAATTTTCTCTCAAGAAGGATCTGAAACTCATTTACATTAAAATACAAATGAGGATGCAGCTGAAAGCATTAGCCCTGGACAGTTACCTTAAACGTGTAGGCAATGTCTCAAACCAACCCAGCAAGGAGTGGAGACCTTTCCTTAACCTTAAACTTAACCTTGCTAATTCACATTTTTAAGGGGGATTTATCCTGGAATTTCTCACTATTTTGCTTGCAAGCTCATCAGCAGAGTTTAAAGAAAGGGGTGGCCTCCCTGGTGGCAAAAGGGGTTAAACGCAGCACTATGAAGCTATCTGCAGCCTCTGCAGCATGAGTTAGATCACAGGCCAGGGAGCTGACCCACATGGCACAGCAGACCTCTCCTGTCTCTCCCGCTGCTCCCCTCCGCAGTGTATTTCAGTCAGTCTGTCTATTCTGCTCCCCACTCTGTCTCTAGTGAATCCTCTCACCTCCCAAACCTCTGGTCTGTACCCCAGTTTCTTGTATACATAAATAAATAAATCTTTAAAAAAAAAAGAGTTTAAAGAAAGCCACAGAGGTTAGGGAAAGCTATTGCTGCTCAAAAAAAATAGTAAGCATCTTAATCCCTTTGGACAGAAGCAGTTGGAGAGACTCCCAGCACAGCACTTCTAGCCTCCCTGACTTCAAAATCACCTGAAAATTTTCTGTCTTGACTGCCAGATGCCCTTGAGTTTCTCTTTCAGTGGGTCTGAGTTAAAACCCCTGATAGTAATTTTCTGGAGAGTATTAAATGAGGACGCTAGCAAGAAAATCCTGGCCTCTGCATATGGGTTCTTATTTAACTTCCTAGTGCTTCACATGGAGTGTGAATCTGATTTTCCCTGTTAAAGCTCTTCTTAATTGACAACTGTAGAAGCTCCAAGGAACTTCTCTTTCCTCTCTGAGACATTTTACATGTTGCTGACAGATTCATTTTTCTAAAGTACAGTTCTAATCATGTCCACACTCCACCCAACCTGTAAGCATACTCACAATTCCATCTTCACATAGCAGCAAGCGTTCTTACAAAAATCAAATTGCTTTCTGCCCATATTTAAAATGAAATGAAAACTTTCCAACACAGCTCTCAAGTCTCTATGTAAATTGGCCCTGTTCATCCTGCTGATTCTCCCATACACCATTTCCCCTGCTCACTAGACTCCAGTCACAGAGAGGATTGACTCTCCTGCCTCACTGCTCACTCACTCCTGCCTCAAGGCCAACCCCCTGCTATTCCCTCTGCCTGGAACGCTCATTCCAGATCTCTGCAGGACCAACTCCACTGCACTGAGTTCTGGTCTCAACAGCTACCTCTCCCTAGACCAGTAGGGAGGTCCCTACAACACTTTTTACAATTTAAAATAATCGTATTTATTTATCTGTTTTCTTGCTATCATATGTCTATGCCCCTCTAGGATGTAAGCGCCTTGAGGACAGGAACTAGCTTTCCCATTCACTGTTCACAGGTTTATCTTCACTGCCTACATAGCAGTTGACCCATGATTGGCTTTCAATAAGCAATTTGCAATAGGCCCAAGTCATCCTTCAGTGCAAATCCTTCTGTAGTTCTATATCTTTTTTAGAATCAAGAACACATTCCTTGGCCTGCCTTCTATTAGATTATCACTTATCATTCAAGCATACCAAATCTTCTATCATAAAAATGAAACAAAAACTCTCCTTTAATTCTATACACTTATTTAGTTACACTCTATTCTTCTGCCTTAGATCAATGCTCCTTGAAGGAGTTGTCTATAATACTGCCTCCAGCTTCTAGCATTCTCTCTTGTACCCACTTCTGAAACAGGTCAAGTCCACCTATCACCTCCACATCAATTCCATTGGGCCCCCATCATACTTTGTCTTTATTTTTTTAAAGATTAATTAATTTATTCATACAAGAACTGGGGTACAGACCAGAGGTGCTGAAGGGTGAGAGGATTCACCAGAGACAGAGCGGGGAACAGAACAGGCAGACAGACGAAATACACTGCTGAGGGGAGCAGCAGGTGAGACAGGAGAGTTCTGGTGCGCCATGTGGAACCCTCGCTGGCCGGCCGGGATTGAACCAGAGCTGCAGAGGCTGTGGACAGCCTCACAGCACAGCGCTCAACTGTCTGCTCCACCAGGGGAGGCTCCCATCATACTTTGTTATCAATAGTTGACAGACTTTTTCATTGGCCTTTCAGGATACCACATGTTCATGACTGTCCTCTTTCCTATTGGACCACTCCTTCTCAACCTTCTTTGCTGATTTCCTTCTTCTCCCTGATTTCTTCAAGTTGCCTTGCCCAATTCTCAATCTTCAATTTTCTCCCCTTTTTTGTGTACACTTATTTGATGTCTCATCCATGTCACCGTTTGATTATCACCCATGTGTTAATGACTCCCAAAGTTCTATCTTTAGCTCAAACCTCTTCCTTCACCTCCACATTCATCTATCCACATTCCTTCTCAATAGCTTCACTTCAAAGTCTAATGACCATGTGGAGTTTAACCTGTTTGAAATCTAACAGTCCTCATCTCCATCAACTCCCTCATAGTCTTCTTCATCTCTGAAAAGGACAACTCCTTTTGCTTTCTGGAACTAAAACCTCTGGGCTTGATTTATTTCCTTTAATTTCTACATCCAACTGAAAATCCTATTGATGTCACCTCAAATTAGAACCAAAATTCATCCATTCCTTATCACTTCATTTCTACCATCCTGATCCAAGTTCTCATCATCTCTTGACTTGATTATTGCATTTATCTCCTAGCAAACATTACCCCATAGCTTGTCTTCACCCTGGTCTGAACTCTTATGATCTCTTTCAACAAAGCACTAAGAGTGATCCTCTAAGAGTATAAGTCAGATCATAGCACTCCCCTCCTTAAGGCCTTTGGTGATCCCCCATTTTCCACAAAGAAGAGACCAAAGCTCTCACATTGCCTGTCAGGTCCTCCTTGACCTGCCCCTGCCACCCTCTCATCTGTTTCGTTCTCTCTTCCCCTGACTCCCTTCATTCTAGCCATTTGAGAATTCCATGAAGAGGCCAAGAAAAATCCTAACCCAGGGCATCTGTGGTCTTTGTTCCTTCTGCTAAGCTCATGGTTTGGTCACTCACTCCTTTCAGGTCTCTGAGTAAATTTGGGTCATCAATGAGACATTCCTGAATGTCTTATATAAAAGCTTTTCCTGGCCCTTCCTGGTGGTGCAGGGGTTAAGAACAGCACTATCAAGCTGTTGCCAGCCACTGCAGCACTAGTGGATCCCCAGCTGGTCGGGGAGCTAGCCAGACCTCTGGCTTCAGCAGACCTCTCCTGCCTCACCCGCTGCTCTCCTCAGCAATGTATTTCAGTCAGTCTGCCTGTTCTGTTCCCCACTATCTCTGGTGAATCCTCTCACCCCCTGCACCTCTGGCCTGTACCCCAGTTCTTACATGTATAAATATATAAAAATAAATCTTAAAAAAGAGAAGTTTTTCCTATCTCATGTCCACCCAATTCTACTACATAATATTATATTTCCGATAGCACGTTGTCCCTCTTTATTAGAATGTAAGTTTCCAAAGACATGAGATTAGTCTGTTTGATTTATTGCTGATCTCTAGTACAAAGAACAGAATCAGGCCTTTTAAATAAATTATTAAATAATTTAATAAAAAATAATAAAATTATATTTTATTATATATTTTATTATATAATATTTATTATAACAATAAATTATTTAATAAAAATAATTACAGAAATACATGTTCAATGTCTAATATGTGATATAAACATGGTAACAGGAACTGGAGGTAAGGAGAGGATGAAATCTCACCTCAGGAATTGATAGGAAAGATTGCAGTCAAGGTGGAAAGCATAGTTCAGAGGAAAACAAAAAAGGGGGGTTTTATAAAAGTATGAAAAGGAGTTGTTGGAGTTAAGAAGTAAATCCTCGAGAGAAGGTTGTCATGGGACCCAGGGGCAGATAGAGTTCCAAAAGAGAGGGAATTGACAAGACTAGAAATATAGCAAAAAATAAAGTAAGGAGAGGGATTAGAAAGTATTTTGGGGCTTAGAAACTGTGACAGTATTCCCCAGGAAACCTCTGTACACATTGTATATTAATGCTTATCAATTAGAACACAAACAAAAATTTGCTGATTGGTTCAGCGATTTAAATTAGAAGTATCCTGGTGACATTGAGGAAGGAAATGGGATTTATTTGCCATTCCTTAGACAGGTACAATGTTAGGTATTTCTCATAAACTAATATATTTGATCCTTTTAGCAACCCAATGATATATCTTTTGGACTACCTATGAAAAACAGGTGTGGGAGTGTTTTCTCTTTCTCACCTGTGTCATCTGGAAGTCCCACACCAAGACAGACCTGCTGTCTTTTTATTCCTATAGATAATCCTTTCTTTCTGTTAACAGAGTTGGATTTTGCACATTTGGGGACCATTCTTTGTTTCAGGAAAGGCTGACCCCTTTCCTAATTCCAGGATTAGGAAAAAGTTGACTGGTCTAAGCCAATTGTGACCATTACATTTGTCTTGCTATTGATTGACTTAGAACAGGCATGTGACGCAGTTCTACGACCTACAAGGGCATTTGTGCTGTAGGGTAGAGCTGGGGAGATAGTCCTACTAGAAAAGGATCTCATATCTCAATAAGAGATACAAGATCCCCAAAAGGGAAATGTCTTTCTTTCGTCTTCGTTTATTTGTGTATTGATATGAATTTGCATGTGGTTGAGAATACACTATATAGAGGTATTATAGCCACTTTGCAACCATGGGGAACCAATAATCTGACAATAAAACTGACTTGAAGACCTGTATTGATCTCTACTGAGTTAATGAATCCTGGAAACACTTCTATCTTTCTTGATTGGTAAGACAATAAATATCTATTGTTCAAGTCGTCTTAAATTTTATTTTTTATATTAGTCATAGAAAAGCATCCACATGCTATCTATATTTTCGCTGAATAGTTTATTCTTAGCTCTTAACACAGTGGTAATTACTCAAAAAATATTTTAATTTACTGCATGAAGAATAGTGCATGGTTTGGAGTAAAAAATGAATGGATTTGATTAATTATTATAGGTTGCAGAAAGCTGTGTAGACAACATGCCATTGATGATCTCTATAACAGTACAACAGGAGCAGGAAATAAACAGCATAACACGTAGCAGAAGCCCTGGCATCACGGCAGCACCCAGCACACCGCCACAAGGGATAAACATTCATGCTAAGACTCTGTCTATAGATAACCATTTCTCCCCATGTAATTAAATGAAATTTGAAATCAATTTTTTGTCCCTAGTTACAGAGGTCCAGACTAAAAACAACTCAGATTGTATTCTCAGTCAGGAGATGGCAGTGTTTGAGATTGGTGCTGACATCCCTGGGCATCACAGCACACATTTTTGTGGGAAATAGCAGATGAAACTTTTACTGCAACATTCTTCCATTAAAAAGGGAGGTGGTGGTGGCAGGGTTCAGCATGCCCAAGAGAGTTTTTCTCCTTCTGAAACTTGTTTAGACTCATTCTTTCCAAGTTAATGAGACCACTTTTCCCTTTCAGAACAAATGTAGTTGGAGAAACAAATGGGCACAAAATTTAGAAACATTCAGTTTTCATTCCAAAGTCTTAATTCATAAGGCCTTATGTGGTTTGTGGGAGCAACTTGAGGTTCTGTTACTGATAAAAATGATACAATATTCAAGATTTTAAAAGCTTGTCTTCTTTGTTTGTTACTGATAAAAAAATTAGAGCCTTAAAGAACTGAAACAGTTGCTTACACCATTTTCAAAATATCCACATTCAGTATTAGTTCTGGGCACATCCCTGGGTCTTGTTCAGCCCCTGCTTCCACTCCTTCACTCAGTTAGGTGACCCAGGTGTGGTTCCCAGATATGGTTCAACTGCAGTGTATGCAGGGAAGCTTGGAAAGTCATTCTGGCCTAGGACTTGAAGAAGAATTTCTTTGTACACACTGGTTTATGACCCTATTCTGAGGCTATGACCCTAAGTGATTTCGTACACACATATTATCACGTTTGACTCCATGACCATGGTTGATGGAATGAGAAAGTGGCAGGTGTTTATGAAGATGGCCATCCATAAACTTTCTGGCAGCTGATGAAATAACCCAGTGAGTCCTCTGTGTGCCCAGTGCCCAGTGCTCTATGATGACCAACAGATTATCTCAGATTCTTTTCCAAGGGAGCTTGAAGTTGACACAGTGAGAGAAATACAAAGCTATACAATGTGAGAGAAGGGTTCAGCAACCATGATAGTCATGGAAAGGAGGTAGGCAGACACCATGAATCAATAGAAACCCAGAAGTTAAGCAGGAAAAGAAGGACATTTGAGGAGGTTGGAAGGGGTGTGAGAAGTGTCAAGGATGGCAGCAAAACAAGCAGTGACCTCATCTGATGCCATGGATGCCTGCTGTTGAGAGATCAACAAGATTACAGAATCTGTAGACTGAGAATAAAGTGCCAGTTCCTGGATGGCCTAATTCTAAATCTATTTAAGTTCTTCTCAGTCCTTCTTGTAATGCTTTATCATCAATCCGATTGCATCAGTTCTTGCAGTCTGAAAGTGTTTAACTAACAGATCCACTTTTACCAGCTTTGCGATTTTGGGAAGACATGACTATGTGTTGATTAATCTTAATACATTATAGGCAGAATAAGGCCCCCAAACATGCTCATGTACTAATACTAGGAACCTGTGAATGTGTTACATTATATATCAAAATAATTTTGCAGCTGTGATTAGGAACCTTGAGATGAATTCCTGTATTATTTATGCAGATCCAACTAAATATATGTGTCCTAAAATCATAAAGGAGAATAAGTTTCCTACCTGTGGTTTGAGGAGATATAACTATGGAAGAATGGCCATGGAGAAGCTATGCTGCTGACTTTGAAAATGGAGAAAGCGACCTAATCCAGTGAATGTGGGTTGTCATTAGAAGTTTAAAAAGGTAAGGAAACATCCTTCTTTAGAGCCTCCAGATGAATGTAGCAGTAATGATACCCTCACCCTACCTCAGTGAGACCTTTGAAGAACTTCTAAACTACAGAGCTATAAGATAAAAAATGTGCATTGTTTTAAGCCATTAAGTTTATGATAATTTGTTATAGTAACACTAAGAAACTAATACATTACATCATATTACATATACACAGAAAAACATTTTTAAAACTATACACTCCAAAGTAACATTGATTATGCGAGCATTTGAATTGAGGTTGCTTTTTTTTTTTAAGACTTATTTATTTTTTTATACAAGAACCGGGGTACAGGCCAGATGCACGGGAGGGTGAGAGGATTCACTGGAGACATAGCGGGGAACAGAACAGACAGACGGAAGATATACACTGCTGAGGGGAGCAGTGGGCGAGACAGGAGAGGTCTGCTTCACTATGTGGGATTCTTACTGGCTGGCCAGTATCGAACCCGCGCTGCAGAGGCTGTGGACAGCTTCACAGTGCAGCGCTCAACTGCCTGCGCCACCAGGGAGGCCCTGAATTGAGTTTTTTTTGTGTGTGTGATTTCAACAATGAGTATGTGTAACTTGTGTAATAGAAAAATAATAAAAACATTTAGAGTGATAAACACTAAAAGAAATTAGATAACTTCTGTGACTTGGTCCAGCTATGAAATCATATGAATAATCCAGGAAATGGCTTCTCAGTTTATATATATATATATATATATATATATATATATTTTTTTTTTTTTTTGGGGGGGGGTGAAACTATATCCAGGTCTTATCTCCTCCATGAAGGGACTGTCAACTACAAATGACTCCTGAAACCTTTATTTCTACCTCTCATGTGCATAGCTTTGTATTCAACTATACAAATAGTATCTGTTTCTATACTTTTGTTATATATACTATTTGATAGATTTAGTTGCTTGGTAAATAATAAATCCAACAAGTATTTGCTGAGGATACTTTGTGTAGTTGTGAGGTCATTCAGATAATGCAAATTGTTAAGTCTTCATTAGGTTGAAATGGTATATTACTAGCTCAATATCATGTTGATAGAGCTTAAAACTTACTGAAGAAATGAAAAAAGGATATTTTAGAAAACTTGTGGTCTAGGACCCCCCTGGTGGCCTAGGGGTTAAGTCTCAATGCTATCATTCCTATGGCCTGAGTTATACCCCAGCCAGGGAGCTGACCCACATATGGCGCCACAGACCTCTCCTGTCTCGCCCTCTGCTACCCTCAGCAGTGGATTTCAGTAGATCTGCCTGTTCTACTCCCCACTCCATCTCTGGTGGATCCTCTCATCCCCTGCACCTCTAGCCTGTACCCCAGTTCTATGCAAAAGAAGAAAAAAAAGACACTTGGTGGGCCAAACAAGTCTTCCCTATCTTCACAAGTCCATCAGCCTCACCTAAAGTCTGAGAATGCTCAAAGCCCATTCACCATCCATCCAAAGTCAAGAGCGAGGGCTATTAACTGATGCTAGAGTCACAAAGTCGGTGATAAGCACAGCAAATGAGACAGCAGGACTCCTTAGAAGGCACTTGTGAAACACTTAAGCTTAAGAACTTGGCTCTGGTGAGTTAAAAATTCAGAGTATGCCCTCAATACCAGTTCTCACTTGAGCAAGAATTTGTTAATTCTTATCACAGCTTGCCATCTTTGGGCTTTGAATGACCCTAAACTTAATTTGGCATTTGGACAGGACAATAGGTACTTTGTATGACCTGATTAGAGAATCATGCAAGGCTGTTTCTCATTAGGTCACTTTGATCCATGGCTGAGCCAAATTCCCTGGACCTGTCCCCAGCCAAACTATAACCTCAGAGGAATGAAGGAAATAGAGCAAATTTTTAGGAGTAGAAATATTAGTACTTTCATCATGTTTTTATTCATTAAATATTTGTTGGAGACTGTAACTGTGACCTCAAACATTCATGTGATTAAGAATTACCTGGAGGGCTCATCTCACCAGATAAACTGATATAACAGTGCAAGGGGGGATCTGTCTTTAGCCAGTCTTGTGGGGATTCTTATGTAAGAGTTCCAGAGATTACTTTGAAAGTAGGTTAGTTTGGTCCCCCCTAAATGAATAAGCAGTTGCCTGCCTTCAGGTTGTGGAAGTCCAGGGGTGATCATCACACTATTGCGTACGATGCTGTCGTAGCAGTCCTGGTGACTGTCCAGGGCAAAGGACTACCCTGTCCAGGGAGTACGGTCTTGAAGGATTTGGGCAAAAAAAGGGAAGGGAAAAGAGCATTATATGTAGGGGAATGGCCTTTACGAGGCCATAGTCAGGAAACATCAGGAAATAGTGAGCAATAGGTGATAGAAGGTAAAAAGCACTGTAGGGATGGACAAACAGGAGAGAATCTAAGAAAGTACCAAGAGCTCTCCTTCACCAAGAAAGTCATTTTTAACTTAGTTTTGTAGGCAGCACATAAGCCAAAAAATGATATGAGGCAATTTAGAATTTGTCTATGAAAATACCCAGTTTTGGGAAATGTCCATTCAACCAAACTCGCCTCAGGACCAACCCAATGCCCAACAATGTGCTGATAATTATAAGCTGGAAGAGAGCTCTCAAAATTAAGAATTATATCTAGTTCTTTTTAAATTTCTATTGTCCTATGGGAAAATAATTATTGAAAACTAAAAGGAAAAGACATGGGTTTTTAACTCTTGGTGATCAGTCAAAAGAACATTTCTTATTTAATTAGTTATCTCTCAATACGAGATAGTGAACTGAAGGCTGCAGTGAGAGTCAGGATGGAAATATTCAACAATGGGAGAAATAAAGAATAGCATTTGTATACAAAAGTAGCTATCAGAGATCAAGGAACTTGGTGGTTCCTGGGACTGGGGTCATTTTCAAGGTAATATATATTTAAGGAGAGGCATGATTGGACTTGTTTTTTTCAGTTAAGTGATTGTGTGGACAAAAGGGAAAATCCAGGACCTCCCTGGTGGCACAGGCAATTGAGAGCTGCACTGTGAAGCTGCCTGCAGCCTCTGTAGTGTGGGTTCAATCCCGGCTGGCCAGGGAGAGTCCCACAGGGCACGGCAGACCTCTCCTGTCTCACCCACTGCTCCCCTCAGCAGTTTATTTTGTCAGTCTGCCTGTTTTGTTCCCAGCTCTGTCTCCAGTGAATCCTCTCACCCTCCTGCGCATCTGACATGTATCCCGGCTCTTGTATAAATAAAATAAATCTTTAAAAAAAAAAAAGGAAAATCCAGAAAATCACCTTATCAAATGTCTAATGAGCATTTGGTATCTGATCTGGGAATCTCTTCTCAGAGACAGATCAACTGTATGTAAAGTTACATTTTGTATATTTAGATAACAAATGGGCAAAAGTCAGATAAACTGAGGAGTCTAATCTGTTCAACCATCAAAAGCAGCAATATAGGGTTACTTTTGATATTCTTATGAGTACAATGTTGTTTTTAAAAGTTCATGTGAAACTAGAAAGGCAGTGTGTACAGTTCCCTCAGAAACTGAGCATCTCAGAATGGTTTAGTCTCCTGTTCCATTTTGCACACCACACTCAAGGGTGAGCTTGCATACGTGCACAATTGCAGATAAACAGTGTTCACATAGGTTTATACAAATGCCTAAAATGTGTGCTGCTAGACTATATCCTAGTTGGAGCACAGGCGTTCACTCTGAGCAAAGCAGGGCAGGGAACTGAAATTAGGGTTGATGGTTAAAGGTATTTTGCATTGACCTGCAATATTAGTTTTTTACAATACAAATTTCTAACTTGTAAATTTCAAAAATTGATTTTAAAGTTACAGAAAAAAGGGCCTCCCCGGTGGCGCAGCGGTTGAGCACTGGGTTGCGAAGCTGCCCGCGGCCTCGGCGGCGCCGGTTCGATCCCCGGCTGCTCCCCGGCCACCGGAGGAGGGTCCCGCATGGCGCGCAGACCTCTCCTGCCGCCCGCTGCTCCCCTCAGCAGTGTACTTCGGTCCTTCTGCCTGCTCTGCTCCCCGCTCTGGCTCTGGTGAATTCTCTCACCCTCCCGCGCTTCTGACTGTACCCAGTGCATGTATAAATAAATAAATACAATAAATCTTAAAAAAAAAAAAAAAGTTACAGAAAAAAAAAAAAACAGTAGCAAGATTTTCCCCATTTTTTTTTTTTTTTTTGGAAGTTAAAGATGGCTATCAGCTAGTAGAGAGACAGGTGTACAGTATATAAATAATGGAGAAATTAGTGTGTGCTGCTTGCCAGTAACCTAAATGTAATGAATCAGAATCTTCTAGACTTACCATCAGTTTTCTCTTAAGAGGAATTCAGTCTTTCTTCCTTGTCTCTTCTAGATGCCCATGTTTCTTCAAATCACTGCTCTGTAAGGTAGAGTGATTCCATAATTGCAAATGTCATTTACCTCCCACTGATAAACATCAAACATGTTAGCTATTGGTATTATTATTAACCAAGTGTTAATGCTTGAAGCTATAACTCACAGCATTGACGAATGAGCAGAGAAAGAATAACAGGATGTATGAAGGAGGGGACTTCAGTAGAGATTATACAGGACTCTGAAAGATCTCACAGTAGCAACAGTAGGCCTGCCATGACACAAGGGCTGAACTCAGAGAGTGAGCAAAGTTTGGAATGGATGTTGTAGAAGACTCAGCAGATAATGGGAGATGAGCAGATGATTTCTGAGCAGCAAAGTGGCCTTAGCTGAGGTTATTGGGGGAATTTGCAAGGAAACAAATTGGCCTTTGTTAACTTTCCCCAGTGAGTCTGGGTAGCTCTGCAACGTGAAAGACAGTGGATAGAACTTCCACCTAGGATTGGAAAATAGGCTAATACTCAGGAGAACAAGGAAAAGGGAATCAATATCATGCATACTGATGAACTAACTGGCCATGGGGATCAGGAACCAAAGAGCAGTAGTCTCCAGAACTTGGCTGATGGACTGGCAGATTAGAAAATGTGGAATACAATGATGTCCTTCATATTTTGAGGAGGAGAGAATGGAGGGTTGTAAGCACTAAGAGGGCAAAAGAGGAAGGTAGATAAAGTTCATTTTCCCGTCTCTATGATACTATAATCTCTCTTAGAGAATGATTCTCATTCATTTTTTAATTTATCATAGCACATATTCAATAAATGTGTTTGAAATCATAACTGAACCAAATAATGGTAATAGTTATCTCATTAGATTATCTCCCCACAAAGTGATGTATCTTGAAGCAAAGCTTTTATCTTGTGGAGTGATGAATCAAAAATGCCCAGGAAAGCTGAGGGTGGTTGGTAGGTACACAATGGACACATTTGAGTAGACAAATGAACTGGAGTTTTTTAAACACTGATTTCTTCATCTGAAAATGAAAACGCCAAGACAGACTCCCATTTATGAGCAGGAATGAGGCATACGTTATAATACTAGACAACTTTGCTCTTAAAGCTTACCAAATGACTCTTGAGCATACTCATTTAAATTCCTCAGTGGGCAGCTGATTCCCCACGGCTAATATTGTCGTCAGTCTTGAAGGGAAGGGAGTCAAGCAAATAGAATCATAAACACACACACAACTTAATCATAGATTGTTTAACCATTTTATCTTCTCAAATTTCCTCAATTTCCCCTTCTCCCCCAACACTCAACCCTTACTCCATGCAACAGTTGGTTCTTGAACCAAACATCCACGACAAACTCAAAACAGTTGCCAAGTGTCTGGCTACTGCTTAACAGATAGTTATAAGCCACTCTGTGGTGTTGAGATTCCAGCTAACTGAGATGGCATGAAGAAGTTAAAGAAGTCAAAAAGACAAAGATGAAAATATAAACATTTGTTTCATTGGGTAGAGTGATTAGAAGTTATAGTTGTTTATTTTTTTGCCAGAACTATCTGTAGTTAGTCAAAATGTTGACATGTGGCATTACTTGCCATTAATCAAAAAGAAGAAAACAAACCAAAAAAGAAGGAAAAAATCTAAGACTGTAAGTAGGAAAACAGACATAAAAAACTTACATCTTTCCAAGTGGGAAAAAAATATTTAGCTTGTTTTTCTAAAGCAATTCTGATCTGGCTTTGGACAGTCTCAGTTCCTTAGTGCCTGAGTTCTTCAGTGCCTTCACAAATATCCTGTTCACAGATGGGGAAGTCCCCAACAATGGAGGTGTGGGCAGCTCACAGTGGGAAAAGAAACCATGAGGATGAAATGAAAGAACAGAGTTACAGGTAATCACATCGCCAAGCTCAAAGATTTATTTAAGAGAAGCTCAAGCTTAGCTTTTTCAGTATATCTACAGTATCATTGATATGTGGAATTAAATTGATGACATTAATCTTCTAGTTATACAGCTGTAAATTACTGTTTCTAAAATTTACACATTTAAATTGATAACACGTAAGCATCTAATGATGAAAACAATACCTTTATCTAATATGGTATAATGCCTAGTGCATAGATGGACATCTTGGAAAATGATTGCAGTCTATACTTCTCTCTACCTCTATCAATTATTATGAATGCTCTGAGCTTAAGTAAAAACTGGACTAGGATAATTCTATTCAAATCTGGAACAGTTCCAGATACATAATATATATTCAAGAATGATTTTTTTAAGGAAAGGAAGATAGAAAGAAAAATGCATCCTTTGATGATACTTTCACCATGAACATTGCCTATTACACTTAATGCACTATCTGTAAGGTGATTATTATAAATGTTCCTGCTATTGATATAAATCCTAATTGTACAAGGTGCTAAGTTGAGTGTTTGTTTATATATGTCACCTCATGGGCAGAGTATTTCTTAGTATGATTCAGGCCAGTCAGCTCAACACTAAAAATGAATGACATGGATTTGAATTTCAGAGATTTACAGGAAATTGAAACAAAATAAACAACACAAAAACAGAAGTCACAACAGGCACTGTACAATAGAGTACAATGTGGGGAGGGTCAAGGACACCCCTTTCCCCATCTAGATGATGGAGTAGGAGCATCAGGCACCACTGGGTTCTCTGGGGGGATTATCAGTTGTTCCAGCCATCTCAGCCTCTCCTCAAGTCTCTGTCTGCAAGTCATTTTCTGGCATTAGCAAGGGTTGGGAAGTGGGGAAGAGAAGGAAAAAAAAAAGCAAAGGCCTAAATTTATAGCAATTTTCCACTTATAATAACAGCTAATACTCTTGTACGGCTCTTTTATTTATGCCAGGTGCTCTTTGAATGCTTCACATGTACTCACTCATTTAATTCTAGCACTCTGTGATTATCCCCATTTCACAGATGAAGAAGCAGAGGCGCAGAAAGAGTACAGGCAAAACTCAAACCTGAGTGGCTAGCCTCAGAGCTTATCCATTTGCCTGCTTCTCAAGAGCATAGCTAGAAGACAATGGGCTAAGTGACTTTCAAATTCCTTTTCACATACTCATGTGGCTTTTATACCACATTGTAAACAGGAGAGTCTCCATTTAGTTACCTAGCCCCCAGCAGGGTGCCCTTCACATTGTACAGCCACAGTAAATACTTGCCAGATGAAAGGACGTTTCATGTCAATTTGTAGTGGGACTCTTTGGAACATATTGACTCATAAAACCACAACATTCCAATTTGGTTGGCCTTGTAATAGTCTAATTTATCTCAATGCAGTCTAGAAAGGAGCCTGTTCCATTTACAGTGTGCATTCCGCAGCACTTTATTACAATGATAATTTCAAGATCCCCTGTCTTTCTCAAAATAGCAAGTGGTGTAGATTAGAAGTAAATTTTTACCTGCCCCTAAACTACAAATCACCAGCAGAGTTTCAGAAGATCTGAAAGAGGGCCTCCTTAGTAGTGCAGGCGGTTGAGCACAGTGCTATGAAGCCGTCCACAGCCTCTGCAGTGCGGGTTCTAGCCCCGGCTGGCCAGGGAGATACCCACATAGTGTGGCAGACCTCTCCTGTCTTACCCACTGCTCCCCGCAGCAGTGCTTTCAGTCTGTCTGCCTGTTCTGCTCCCCGCTCTGTCTCTGGTGAATCCTCTCAACCTCCCGCACCTCTGGCCTGTACCCTGGTTCTTGTATGCATGAATAAATAAATCTTTTTTAGAAAAAAACAAGATCTGAGAGAGAAAAAAAGAGGCACAGAGAGGAAATGAACTGAGACAGTATCACTTTACAGCAACCGGAAGGAAAAAAGTACATGTATATATGTCACTCACATTTCACATGTGTGTTTGCTCAATAAGGAAACGTTACAGGTGCCTTTAGAAGCAAGTTCTGGTTCTGGTGGCTGCAGGAGAGAAGCATGGTCACAAGGCAGGACTGAACTTCCACCTCCAGCCTGCCAGCCCAACTGCAGAGGACACCAAGGTGCCCAGATGATCCATCAGCAGTGGCTCTGCCTGGGGTGAGCACTTAGTCACTTGCTGGGGCCTGGGGGGAGGGGAGATTTGCTCAGACTGACTTCCTGAATTGGTGTCAGACATCTGGTTGTCTTCCCCCACCTAACACCCTTCACTGGAGCCTGGGAGGACTCAATATGCCTCAACAAGGGAAGAAGGACTCATCTCCTTCAGGTTGACTTGGAGGCATTAATGCTGCCTAAAACCTACAGGAGTCTACTTTTTAAATCATTCTGGGTAAGTGCTTCTGGTGTGTAAAGGACCTTTTTCAAAGGTCCTTGAAGAGTTTACCTGCAATGGCCCTGAGCTTTAACTTTCTAAATTATTCCAGTACTTCACAGTGTAGGTTGTCACTTACTTTTTTTGGTAGATTAGAGTCATTTTCAATATGGGTTTTTCATCTCTTTGGGAATGACTCCAGAGGGGCAAGAAATGGGGACTGAGGATAGGATGCTTTGTGTGTCTAATGAATGGGTCATTAGCATCATCCCCAAGGGAGTGGGGACAAATTAACTTTCCTGCTTTTCCACACTGGGCTGTGTCAGTGGCTCCATCCATAGTTTTCTAGTTTAACTCATTCATTCAATTGCCTTCCTTCCACAAAGAAATCAAGGCAAACTTTTTATCTTGCTGAAATGACTCCCCCTTTTCTGTGTTTTCAATTTCTGAGGTTCCAGGTACCTGTGATAGACCAGGGAAAGCTGTGCTAAAAGTGCATGCTGTTTAAAGCAGTGTGGAGATTGGCCAGCTGACTTCTCTGTGCTGCATGAGATGTGAGAATGGGTGCTCCAGTCTCTAGCTCTTTACCCCTGATCCAGGAGTCAAGACATTCCTTTCTCACCCAGAAGTGGGTAAAGAGCAATTGTCCATGACAGGTCAAGCAGATTTCCTCTTTGTTTCTGTTTCCTTCCAATTTGGTTATTTTTGAGGACATATCTATTCTAAGAATGGGGTAAAGTGGACCAATAGAAAGGGAAGCTTGTGAAATCAGTGTTCATTTAAAAGTGGCACCTTAATTAGCCAATTTATTTAGCAACTATCTAGTGAGTGCTAACTGTGTGGTAGCCACTTTTAAATTAAACCCTCCATGAGATGGAGCAAAAGCTTAGCATAGAGAGGAAGTGATATTAATAATTATATGAGAGATGAGAATCAAGCCATATTGTAGGGTATCCTGATCTGATCTAGAAGTAAGGGAGGTTTCCATAGGAAGGTGGAGACGAGAACAGGAAGAAGTGTAGGAATTCACAAGGTAAAGGGCTGGCCAGTGGTCCAGGCAAAGGGTACAGTTTATACCATCCCTGAGACAACATACTTATCCACAAAATTAAGGCCAGTGTGGCCAGGGGACAGTGTGGAATGCCTCAAACTGAGTCTAGATAAAGGATCGGGTTTCATTACAAAAGAATGAAAAAAGATTCTCTTCATTCTAAAAGCAGTAGAGAAGCTAAGGTTTTTGTGGAATCTGTGCTTTTAAGGGATTCCTCTTGATATGGCATGGAAAATTAATAGGAGCAGCCTGCACCCATAGACAGGGAGATCAATTAGAAGGTTGATTAAGTCCTCCAAGAAAGGCTACCTATTATCTACACAAGGAGACAAGATTGGTGACAGTAAATATAGGATTAGACAGATTAGAGTCATCTAGAAAGGAAAAACCAACAGGAGAGGGGGTGAACAGAAAAGAGAGTGAGGGGAAAGTGCTGAAGTTGGTTTGGGCATCCAAACAGGGCACAGGGGGCATAGAGAAGACTAGGAAGCTGTAACTAGAGGTGTCTGCAAACACAGGTTGCATGCCTTTGGTCAAATGGTGTAACTTTTGGTGCCTCTTCCTCTATAAGCAAATAGGGGAAATAGCTAACTGGAAGGGCTGTGGTGAGGATTCAACATGACAAAAAATTTAGAGACAGAGTGTAGTGCCTGCAGTCAGTGTCCTATCTTCATCCTTCAGGCTCTTCAGGACTGCCCTGGCTTCTTACAGCCTGAGTCTGTAACTCATTACATGAACACTTTCTCTGCGCCAGGTAGGGCCTCTGTAACAGCCCAAAGGACAGATGAGTATGCCCAGGAATTAACTTTCCAGTGGGCTATAAATATCCCAGCTCCTTGAGTGAGTGGAATAAGTATAAGGCATGTTTTTTATCTTTTCTCAAAATGTCCACAGGGGCTTGAGCTCCAGTTGCCCAGAGGCAGCTGGTTTGATAACGTGTACTTTATGGCTTTTTCCTCTTTGCATTTAGCTGCTCTCCAATTGTCACTAAGGTGCCCTGGGATAATTTCTTAAACTATGCGCACTTGAATCCTGTGCCAGAGTCTACTGCCGAGGAACATCAACCTATGACAAGCTAAGTGCAGTACAACTAAGAGCTTCCAATGCTTATTTAGCCCTTTGTTCTCCAATGATCAATGCCATTTGCCTTAGACAGCTGTGTTTTAGTATCCTTCATACCCATTCATATTGGATCATGGCAGGGGAGGGTTTTCCTTATGCCTTCCTGAGATCCCACTTAGAGAAATGTTAGTGTACAGACTGAGGGGTGTCCCAGAACCCCCAGACTTGCATGCTCTGAATGTGTTCTGCCATCATGTCATAAAGACAAATTCTCTTTGTGTGAAAGAACTTTAATAGGATTAGTGTTTTTAGAGAGCGAACAGAAGGATAGTGGTTTTCCAATAAAACACCCAAGGTTACCCCTCCCCTTGTGGGTAAATGTCCAGCCAAACAGGGTTGGCCCAAAGCTGGGTCGTTGAGGCCAGAAATATCGCCAACAAGTCTAAGGCACCTTCTGGCCCGGAACCATGGGAGAGGGGAAGATGGGGCCAGGCTGTCTAGGACAAAACAAGCAAAATCAAAGTGTAAATCAGGCTATTGTCAGCCTCCCCACAAATCTCTTACCACATCTCTCCCAAGTATCCAGGAAGTGATGTGGGGTGTAAAAACTACTCAGCATTGACATACCCACAAGTGTTCCGTATATGTCAGTTCTTCCCTAACCCAGGTAAATTTTGCTCTAGAAAAAAAAAAATTAAAATATCATGAAATAGCTCATTTTAGAGGTATATATGTACTATACATATTCATAGAAACAATAAATACATGTTTACCTACTTCCTACCTTCCCAACCCTTGAAGCCTGCTGCACACCCCAACCATTGGTAGCCATCTCTACCCATGTACCCCACAAATAAAACTTTTATCTTAAATTTTGTGTTGATCAAATTTCCATACTTTTTGGATTGACCACATATGTATGTGTATATGTGATTTGCATAGAAATTAATTTATATGTAATTTATATATAAATTGACTTATATATAAGTTTATAACATATATTTATATAACATATGAAAACTTATATATAACATACATAAGTTTGTGTTTGCCTATTTGGGAACTTAAAGTAAATGTAATCATGCCCTATATATTCTTCCATTACTGGTTCTTCAGCTCAACACTGTTTTTGAGGTGTCTTTGCCAGTGCAAATAGGTGTTAAGTCTCTTTCATGGCTATATAGCATTCTATTGTGTAAACACATGACAATCTATCATTTCTATCCATTGATGGTGCTAAGTAATTGCCAAGTATCAGGACTTTATTTCATGAAGGCACAATGTCCCTCAGAACAGCAGAAGCATAAAATTTTGCCTCATGGTAGAAACAGGTTTTCACAGCATAAGATATGAATGAGTTAGGGATTGAGACCTAAGGAGAAAGCACATCAACAGAGGGAAGGGACTTTCCCCCCCCCTTTACTGAAGTAGCAGTTTTTTTATTTTTATTTTTTTTAAAGAAAGATTGATTTTATTTTTATTTTTATGAAGATTTTCTTTTTTAAGATTTATTTATACAAGCACTGGGTATGGTCAGAAGTGCAGGAGGGTGAGAGAATTCATCGGAGTCAGAGTGGGAAGCAGAACAGGCAGACTGACAAAGTACACTGCTGAGGGGAGCAGTGGGCACGGCAGGAGCGGTCTGTGCGCTATGTGGGACCCTCCCAGCAGCCGGGGAGGGAGCCGGTGCTGCAGAGGCTGTGGGCAGCTTCGCAGTCCAGTGCTCAACTGCTGTATCACCAGGGGAGGCCCTGAAGTAACAGTTTTGTGTTTACAGCACTATATGTGATTTAGGGGAATAGGTTCACACATCATCAGATGTGTGTCACCACACCACACCCACCACCCAATAAGGGACTTTAAATGAAGGGAAGGGGGCCTCCCTGGTGGCACAAGGGGTTAAGAGACAACCTATGAAGCTGTCTACAGCCACTGCAACATGAGTTCAATCCCCGGCCAGGGAGCTACCCACATGGTACAGACCTCTCCTGACTCGCCCACTGCTCCCTTCAGCAGTGTATCAGTCCATCTGCCCGTTCTGTTCTCCACTCTGTCTCTGGTGAATCCTCTTGTCCCCATACCTCTGGCCTGGACCCCAGCTCTTAGATGCATAAATAAATCAATCATTTTTTAAAAAATGAAGGGAAGGAAGGGATTAAAAAAATGACTCCTGTGATAAAAATTACTTGTGGATTGACAACTGTGCTGATTATGGGCCCATTAAGGAAGGACTTTCACTCTCACAGTTCACTTCCCATATCACATAGAAATTTGGTGGGAGGATCTGTATGAATATTTACTTACAAAAACTTCCTCTCCCACATCAGCAAATGAGCAGCATGATTTTGAATCATTTTGCAATACCTAAAGGAACTACATGCCATACACTCATCACCTAGAGGTTTCCCGTTGATATGTTTTTAGATTCATCTTTTTCTGACAGTATATGGGACCAATTAACTATCACACAGTGATCAGATCATACAGTGCCCATGAACCTTTTGTAACCTTTAGGATAATTTCCATGACTCTGAAATTCCCCACCCACAATTTTACTCATGAAGAGTGGAAATAGTTAGAGGAAGTGATACTAATTGTGGCTCAGCATCACTACCGGAAGTATTTTCCCCTTCAAATCACAGCAGTAAGCTGGTACCTCACATTATACCATCACAACACAGCTTTAAGAAGCATGATGCTTTACCACCTGTTTCTCTAAAAGAAAATGTGCAGATGTATCACAGAAGAAACAAAACATTGGGGAGGTGCTGCTTTCTGCCCCTCCCATGGAGTGGAGACCATGAGGTCAATAGCTAGTTTCAGGGGTTATGTCTTTAGGTGGTGAGAATGGTTCTTAGTAAATGATATAAATTATTGATTCATTGAATGAGTAAATGAGTAGCAGATACTGCATTAATCAGGGTTCTTCAGCAAGACAGAACCAGTTGGATGTGTGTGTATGGTGTGTATACACAGACTTATTTTAAGGAACTGGATTTTGCATTTATTAAAGCTACCAAGTTCAAACTGTGCATTGTAGCCTAGCAGATGGGAGACCAGGACAGAGTTGCAGTTGAATACAAAGGCAGTTTGCTGGCAGATCCTTATCCAGGGGAAGTTGTTTTTTTTCTCTTAAGACTACTCACATTTTGGAGAGTTATCTGCATCTACTGGCTTAAAAGTTAATATTATCTTAAAAATAACTTCATAGCAACATCTGGAATAAAGTTTGACCACATGTCCAGGTATCATGTCCTAACAAAGTAGACACATAAAATTAGCAGAGATGATTAGTATGTCATTTAAAAAAATTCAACAATTTTTAAGAGTCCACTATAGGACAGACACTGTGCTAAATGCTGAAGATCCAGCAGTGGAGCTAATCAGACATGTTCCCACCCTAAGGAGTTGACACATGGGAGGGATCCAAGTAATAGAAAACACTTGCAGTGGGTTTCATGCCTTCCAGAAGCAAATACAAGTCATTCAAATTCAATTTCCCCTTATAATATGACACTGGAATATGGTGAGACAGTATCTTCATGGACTTCATGATAGACAAGGAACCTCAAATTATATTTAATGATGACCATAAACTCATTTCAATAATTATATACATAATCTCCATTATATAGCTTTCCACACCACATGCAATTCAGTTATAAATGATGTGAAAATTAACAAAGTGCATATAACTGTATCTAAAATAAAATCACTAGGGTATTTTGTATATACTTAAGTTTTTAATACGTTTTTTATTTTTCTGGCAAGAAAAATAAAAGAACCACTTAATTAAAGTGCTATTATTTCTAAGAGGATTGATTTGGGAAGACTTAGAACTACTTGGTGGTGTTTGCTTATTTGGTTGGTTGCTTTCAGTTGATTATTTCATTGACCTCTTTTTCTAACGACACTGAGATTATCTGTGCTGACTTGCTATATGCCATATGTGTGGACACAGGCAGAAGAGTATACATGCATAATTTAGATTCTAAGAACATCAGTATTTTATTAGAAAATTTAAGTCCTACAAGCCAGTAGTAGTAAGCCAATCAAAGTTTGAGGTCAGGACCAAACAGAGCAAGAGGATGTGTGTGACACATTGGTAGACATCTAAGAGTAGAATTTTACTCACTATAACTCATCCCCTCTCATCTCCAACACAGAGGCCCAGCCCCAATAATCTTATCCTTGAGTTGAGGAGATAACATATGTTTATAAAACAAAAATCACATTTAAATAGTCACCAAAAGACCTCCTTGATATTCACCCAAAAGGTGAAGTAATGCTCAGCTTAGGGCTTTTCCATGCAAACCTTCTGGGAGATACCTGCTAGGCTTCTCTCTTTCCTTGCTGAGCTTGTGGATCGCATGCCACCTTATCATGAAGCCCTCTCCGACCACATTATGTAAAATAGTCATATTCCCACCTTGCATGCCCACACCGTTACCTGCACTTACCATTACCTGACAGATGATAACTGTGCATTTGCTTATTGTCTGTTTCCTACATGGAATGTTAGCTGGTGGGTGCAGGACTTTGTTTTGTTCAGTGCTATGTCCCTGGCACAGGTGCTCATAAATATCTGTAGAATGTATGAATAAATAAATGAATGACTGAAACACTGAATGAGCATTAGAGATGAGTGCTACTGTGCAGAGAAAGCAATATAAGCAAGGAAACCTGCACAAGACAGGTGAGGCTTGGGATGATCCTCTTAGAATAGGAAAGATTCAGAAAAATATGAGAAGGTTGTGATGGGAGGAAGAGAGGGCCTGTGCAGAAAATCCAGACAGCCATGCACCAGCGCACTTCCGGGCCCAATGAATGACCCTTTGACAGGCGTGTAGGTGGTGGGCAGGCAGATGTGGAGGCCATTCTTCTTGCATACTGGACGAGTGGGCAGCAGTCTTGGCTGTCCTTGAGAAAGAGCAGAAGCCCATCCTCCTGGACTGTGCATATTGTAGTCAAAGATGGACTTTTTTTCAAGAAAGCAAATTTGGATCGGTGCCAGTATTTGAATAATAGCCTGATTGAAAAACCGGGTTTTCCTCAATATAGCAGAGCAAAGAATGTTTTGACCTGAGCATTTTTCAGAGAAAATGTTGCTGGCTGCTTGCTTTAGCTATAGGGATGCTGCTATAATGCTTTCATGTAATATTTTACTCAGAGCAGGTCTGTGATTCAAGGATTGGCCTACCTGGGTACGGCCAGAATGATTTAACAGACGAATCTGTCTGTTTGAAAACAAAGTGTTACACAGGGAAAATATTTTTCATATATCAATTAACATCGCCCCCAAAATAACATTTCTTGAATGCCCAGTTACAGAAGTGTTTTTTGCTAAGTTGTATTTTCTCTCTGCTGAACAATTTATTTCTTAATAGTATAGAACACCGACAATTCCTTTCTTTTGAGGTTATTTGAAAGTCAGGTGTGCATGATTTTAAAAATGTGAACACAATCCAAATATACATCAGTAGGGTCTCTGTTATAATTTGGTACTTCAGAATATTATGCTACTATTAAAAAGAACAAAAGTGATATATACACAAAGACATGAAAAGATATGACCTGAATCAAAAATAACAACTACTACAGAACATAAAGTGCAAACCTATTTGTAATAAAATTTATATGACACCCTCCTCAAAAAAGTGATCATCAAAGTTCAGGAGAGAAAGAGGGCTGGCATAGCTGGTGGGGTTCTAGGAAGGACACTCTGGAGCCAACTGCCTGGACTCCCATCCACCTCCACCACCCAAGAGCTGTGTGCTCTTGAGTAAGTTACTTTACCTTTCTGTTTCTCACATTCTTATCTATAATAATTCTTATCTACTCAGTGTTTTGAAGGTATTATGGTTTGAGTGTTAGATGAATCACTGTACACATAATACCTAAGGCAGTACGTGACACATGAAATGTTCAATTCAAAGTAGCTGGTAGGAAGATGAGGAGGAGCTAAAATAAGGTTTCATCTAAAAAAAAAAAAAAGAGGGGCCTGCAGAATGAGTAGGGTTTAATTAGAAAAGATAATTACAGAAGAGAAGAGCATGGAAAAGCAAAAACAAACCCAAAGACTTCTAGGATGAATGAGATGATCCAATTAAATTCAACTCAACTTCTGTAAAGTTACCTCAGTGTGACTCATTAATAAGCAGAAAAAAATTGTATTATTTCTATGCTAATGAGAAATCCTAGAAATAGATATAGATAGTAAACTAAATTACAGCTATTTTATCCATAGGTTAAATAAATCTTTACTGTTGGCTTTTTAAGTTAAAAACCTTTCTCTATGTGGGAACTCCCCGGTGGCGCAGCGGTTGAGCACTGGGTTGCGAAGCTGCCCGCAGCCTCTGCGGCGCTGGTTTGATCCCCGGCTGCTCCCCGGCCACCGGAGAAGGGCCCCACATGGCGCGCAGACCTCTCCTGCCGCCCGCTGCTCCCCTCAGCAGTGTACTTCGGTCCTTCTGCCTGCTCTGCTCTCCCTCTGGCTCTGGTGAATTCTCTCACCCTCCCGCGCTTCTGACTGTACCCAGTGCATGTATAAACAAAACAAACAAACAAACAAATAAATAAATAAAACATGCCTCTATAAAAAAAAACAAAAAAACCTTTCTCCATCTGTTTAGATTTTTTGTTATCCTGCAACCCTATCTCACTGTCTCAAGTTGCAAATGATCACATTGGTCTAAGGGAGAAGTAGCTATTAGGTTACCCACAAAAGTTCTGAGCAGGCCTTGGTCAGTCAACATGGCAACTTTGGTGACCACCTTCTCACCTTCACTTATAAAATGAATACAAGTGGGTCCCTGAAACACTGTTACCCCCAAACACATGAGTCTGTGCGAGCCTCTATCCGGTTCTGTGAATCTCTGAGAGTTCAAACAGGAAGGCCAAACTTTCACAGCTCTGCAGGACTTACTCGCAATGGGTGCTATGTGTAGGTGCCGAAAGTAGCTACATTTAAGAAATTATAATAATGAGTTAGTCCAGAGGGATAACACTCACTCTTAGAATCACATTGCCAAGAATAGAGCTGAGGAGTTTGGACTCCAGAGTAGAGTTAAAAATCAGACAGGAACTATTACAAAAATTTCCACTGAAAAATGTGTTCCTTGCAGGGAAGCTGAGAGACTTCCTAATTACAGCTTACTCTAAACCTAATGACAGTCTGTAGCATTTGCAATGAAAGCGCAGGATGTTTGAATGATGGTGAGAGAGAGAAGACTCCAAGCAGATGGATCTGAATCCAATAGGCTGGTGAAGCATTTAGAATAATGATCCACTTTAGAATGAAGTGCATTGGGAGGTGAGTCAAACTGGCTTTCTCTGAGATTTTGACCAATGGTAAAGTTTGATAAAACACATTTGTGCTGCTATGTTTTTCAAAAGTTCAAAATATAATAACTTTAGCAGGCACATCATAGTACAGGGCCTAAAGTTCAAACATTTCCTTGATGTAGGATGATCACAATAGAAAGGAATGCTATTCTTATCCAGCCATCAAGTAAGATTTTGTCTTCCTTAATCCCAGAAGCTAAATCATTGGCTACTTCAGAGGCTCAGATCGAAATCTTAATTGATGCCCATTGCCTTTTCAGACTACTATGAGTGATTTTAACCAGACAAGCCCAAGAGAAGGATTAAGGCTGTTGCAGTGAGACAAGGCTAATATTTGGCCTGTCATAAAATGAGTTTATTGCAACCCCCTTCCTATTTATAATTTAGCTTTACAAGACACTCCTGTTGAACTTTCTTCTTGATAGTCTTCTAAATCCTCCTTTTTTAATGTTCAATATGGTAAAAAGTAGATTTTTATTTTATGCTTTATTTTTATCTTCAGTCTTGATGTTAGCTAACATCATTAGATCAAAATATTAATAACAAACATTTAGGTAATAATTCAAAATTTATTCAGCATGGTAATTCACATCTCAATGCTTGCGGTGGTCCCAGGAGTACTCATTATGATCTACAGATAATGAAGTTGAGGAGACTGAGGTGGGCTAGATGAGGCGACTTACATACAGTTGGCAACTGATCAACTGACACTTCTGAAACCAAAGCTAGACAAGTCCCTGTTGTGGAAGTCTAGTCAGCAAAGAGACCTTAGGTGTGAAGACATTGATTTTCCTTAGATGAAATTTTATCTCAAGACAGGTTTTGATTTTTATTTCCACTCCTCCCTTATTGTTATCAAAGTGCTGAGCCCCAAGGGACAAGATTTCCCATGGAAGTATCTTCTGCACATTTGGAGTCACCCTTTGGTACCACAGTTTTGCTTCCTAAATACCATTTCCTTTTTTCAGCACTTGTTATGACCAAGACCTCTTTTTTTTTTTATTTTTTTTTTAAAGATTTATTTATTTATTTATATAATCACTGGGTACAATCAGAAGTGTGGGAGGGTGAGAGAATTTACCAGAGCCAGAGCGGGGAGCAGAACAGGCAGACTGATGGAGTTCACTGCTGAGGGGAGCAGTGGGCGCGGCAGGAGAGGTCTGTTGCGCCATGTGGGACCCTCACCAACAGCCGGGAATCGAACCGGCGCTGCAGAGGCTGCGGGCAGATTTGCAACTCAGCGCTCAACCGCTGCGCCACCAGGGGAGGCCCGACCAAGACTTCTTTTTAATTACCTAATGTCCATGGGTTCCTTCCAATTTTAAATCATCAAAATGTGCTCCTCCAAGAGAATTTGGGTCTCATGGATTGTAATTTGTGCAACATTAATTTACTACACATCTGCCATTTACATTTTAAGTCATATTTCTTACGACAACTTATATTTCTTGCAATTTGGATTTAAAATCTCATCTTCCCCATCTACTCCCCCAAATACCCTTTGCTATAAAATCAAATTTCTTGTCTTCCTGCTTCCTTCCTCCCCTGCACTCCACAATTCTACCATGTAGATATACTGAACTTTAACCAGCTTGACTCCAGGATATCGTGATTTTCCAACTAAGCTGTGATGTGTAACAAATATGCCTTTATCATAAAGAACTGGTTTTCTTTGAAAGTCCTGCAAGAATAGATGTGTCAAATATTGGGGTGATTTAGTTTCCTCAGTGGAAAGAAATGGAATGTTTCCACATTAACTAGAAGACTTGAGAGGTTGGAAGGGGTGAGGGTAATTGAGAAATAATTTCAGAAAACAGAATGTTAAATATTTTGTTGTAGCACAATGTGTTCATAATTGGTTGATGGGTGGTAGAAAATATGTCTAACATAATGAAAGAGGCTCAGCCAAAATTGCCTTTTGTTTTTTAAAATTTTTTTCTATTTATTTATGCATACAAGAACTGGGGTACAGGCCAGAGTTGTGGGGGAGGTGAGAGGATTCACCAGAGAGAATGGGTTGCAGAACAGGCAGATCTACTGAAATACACTGCTGAGGGGAGCAGCGGGTGAGGCAGCAGAGGTCTGCAGTGTCATGTGGGTTGCTCCCTGGCCATCCAGCACTGTCCTTAGCCCCTGCACCACCAGGGAGGACAAAAAACTGCCTTTTCTAATAGGCCCCAGTTCTTCTAAATAGCTAGCCCACTGTACAGATTTTATCTCCACAGCTCCTTAAACTAGACACATGGTAGAGACCATAAGAGAGGTAAGGAGGGAGGAGAGGAAGAGTAGAAGTCCATTTGGTTTGTGAGTAAAATGTATTATGATATAGATTATTGTTAGAAAAAAAAGGTAGGAAAAATTCCATTGACTCCCCTACCTTTCTCCTTCTCATAGATGTTTCAACTTCTTAGAGACATTCTCCTTGTTCTTGAAACTGTGGGGAAATACATGGAAGATTTTTGAGTACTTAATACATTCAAACAAACACATATACATTGTTTGACTCACAAATACCCCATAAGGAAAGTATTATAATTTTGGAAACTCCACAGAGGTTAATTAGAAGTAATGGCTCTGGAGACAGCCTACCTAAGGTAAAACCCTGGTTGGGCCATGTGCCTTCTGTGGTCACAAGATAGTTACTTAACTTCACCATGAATCAGTTTCCTAACATTGGAAACTGAGATAATAATGATGTCATGACCTGTGTTGGGGGCCTACATGCCCAGGTTTGATGACTCATAGCACTCAGCATATAGTCATACCCATGGCTAAGATGTATTACATCAAAAGGATGCAAATTAAAATCAGCAAAGGGAAAAAAGCACCTAGGATAATGTCCAGAGGAAATACAGCCTAGGTTACCTTGTGGAGTCACACAGGATGCACTTAGTACCCACAGCAACAATTTGACAGGTGTGAAATGGTATCTACCAGTGACTCAGTGCTAAAGTTTTGACTGAGTCCTGGTCACTTAAGCCCTCCCTGCATTAGGCACATTCCAAAATTCCAGATTTTCAAAAGGCAAGAAGGTATTCAGCATAAAGCACATGGTTTGTACAAACAGGCACAGTGATATTTCATTGTGTATATATACCACACCTTCTTGATCCAGTCATCTATTTTTGGGCATTTGAGTTGTTTCCATAGCTTATCTATTATAAAACATGCTGTAATAAACCAAAGGGGTGCAGGTGTCCTTTGGGTAGATTCCTAGGAGTGGAATTGCTGGATCATATGAAAGTTTCATTTTTAGTAGTTTGAGGACCCTCTATACAGCTTTCCATAGTGGCTGTGTTACGGAGCAACCCCGATATAAAACGGGTTGCCTGGCTGTGGGTCCTCACCCGCATGCTTAAAAGGGACTTATTAATACTCCACTACAGGCACACACAAAAGGTTAATAAAAGGTTTATTTACAAGGGAAAGGGAATTAAGGAAATGTACAACTCAGGGAGAAAATAGGGAAATAAAGTCTTTAATGCGTCCTACCCGATCCGCTGACCTGGAAACCCAAAAGCACTCTCATTGCTGGCCGAACGCTGCGAGCTGGCAGAGAGTCAAAAATGGGGGATCTTCTCCAAAGCCCATGTGTCCGGTTTTACCAAACCTGGCTGCTTAACCCCACCCTCAGGTTCTAGCAACCTTCCCTTTGGTGGTGATGGGATTTGGAGTTCCCAGTGTCTTTTGGCTTTGGTCTGGAGTGGGTGGTGGAGTCCACAAAGCCTGTATGGAATTAGCTCAGGACATCCTTTTCCACCTAACAATTCCCCCCTTTCACTTTTTGCCACCATTTCCATGGTGATGAAGATCGAATATATGGATGTTGGGATGCAGTCTCAGATGAAAATTTTTACCGGGTTACAGTGTACCAGTCCCTCCAGGTATTGTCCATTGTGGAAAGCAAAAGTCCTCCATTCCTGGAAAAACAGTTCATCAGTCCAAGCCAAAAAAAAAAAAAAAATCTGGGGGCATTAGCCAAAACAAGACAGCAAATACACACAGGAAAAAAAAAAAATCTTAAAATGGTTCAACTTATGTAAAACACAAATTTTCTCAACCTTGATCCCAAACTTTTAACAGCATAGCAAAAGTTTGCAAACTAAATTTACTTTTAAACCATTTTACCTACTTTTGCATAAAATTACAGGGCAGAATAACTAAAGAGCAATTTTAGCTGGCTTTGTTGGAATACTCCATATAGAATCAGAGCGAACCATTGGCATCCAGTCCATGTAGGCTTGAGGAACAACATTGGTCTTATCAGACTCCACCTGGGCTTTCCTCTTCCCGAGAGTACCAGGACTATTTTGTTGGCCGGGTTGTCCAGTCCTGCCAATGGAGGCAAGCTTCCTCACCTTCTTTGGAGGTCTCTGGAACCCTACAAACAAAGCAAACAGGTTCTCCTCTTCTTGGTTCAGCTCTGTTTAAACTTTGTGGAAGAACTCCACTCAAAGCCACACAATGAAACTTACGTCCAATTTTTTTTTAGTTTAAGCAGACAAAATTCCTACGGAAGTTATGCAAAAACAGTCTCTGAGATAAGTAGTAAAAGATTACTACCACTATTTTTATGCTGTGTTGGTATCAAGGGGAGAGAAAACGCAAACACAAGTTAGCTTTGCTGGAGAAAAAAAAAAAATTGCAACCTTGCTGCAGATCCTGGTCACTCAAAACAAACAAACAAAAAAAAAACTTTGTGGATTCAGAACAAAATGCAAAAACCAGTATTCTGTCAAAGAAAAACTTAGTAAACATTAGGTGTATTTCCAGGTCCATTCAGTCCTTTGTAGGTAAGTTTTACTCTCAACAGTTCCATCAATAGGAATCTGTTGAGACCTTTTCTCCCTATATTTGCGGAAACAATTTCTGTAGATATTAAACAATTGAAGTATACAATATTACAAGGCGACAATCACCACTGACAATTTACATATATATCAGGTACTGAGAGGTTTTATACACATTTTTGAAAACCAGTGTTAACATTTGTGAACATGCCAAAGTTTTACCATTTTCCCAAATGGCAATGCTTCCCTTCCTGTTTTACTTCATTAGGTAAGCCAAATAGAACAAATTCATCCAACGCCTTTCCCAGGAGGAAAGGGAGAAACTTTGTGGAGTGTCTCAGGAGCTCTACTGAGGTTCCACAAAATTTCCTTGCATCAGCCAAATGACAGGCTACCAAATTTGTACTTGAATTTAAATTTCTGGGAAGCTTTGCCATAAATATCAGAAAAACAACAGAAACAACAATATTCAATCTCTATGAAGGCACCGGCTTAGTTCAGTAGTACAATGTTGACAATCAAACTGTAACCTTTAGTTTTTCTCATAACTGGAGACTTTTTTTTTTTCCCAATGTCTGTGGGCACCATGTATACCAATTTGTCAACCATTAGAGGCCAAGATAAGAACACAAGGAAAGGAAATACAGACATACAACATATAGACACAAAGAGCTCTTTAGTTACCATTTATCACGCGTGGGGTATGTCATACAACTGCAGTTTCACTCATAGTCCAAAGTAACAAAAAAACAAGGAGATTAAAAAAACCCTTAAAGTTAAAAAAAAAAGCAAAAAGTTAAGGGCCTCCCCGGTGGCACAGCGGTTGAGCGCTGGGTTGCGAAGCTGCCTGCGGCCTCTGCGGCGCCGGTTTGATCCCCGGCTGCTCCCCAGCCACCAGAGGAGGGTCCCACATGGCGCGCAGACCTCTCCTGCCGCCCACTGCTCCCCTCAGCAGTGTACTTCGGTCCTTCTGCCTGCTCTGCTCCCCGCTCTGGCTCTGGTGAATTCTCTCACCCTCCCGCGCTTCTGACTGTACCCAGTGCATGTATAAACAAAACAAATAAATAAATAAAACATGCCTCTATAACAAAAAAAAAAAAAAAGTTAAAAAAGAAATAACAAAATCAAGACTGAAAACCTTTCTGTGTAAAAAAAAAAATACTGCCAGCACATGCGTGATCCTACATGTTATTTCATGTCTCCTAAACTTTGAAAGGAAGAAGACTGGTTGTAGCATGTTAGTTTTTGCTTTAGGACATCCTTTTCCCCCTAACAGTTGGACCAGTTTGCATTCCCAACAGACAATGGTATATTACTCAGCAATCAAAAAAGATAAACTCATATCATTCATGTATGGACCTGGAAGGGATTATGCTCAGTGAAATAAGCCAGAAAGAAAAAGAAAAATATCAGATGGTTTCACTTATAGGAGGAATGTGGAGGAAACAAATAAGGGATCGGGGGGAAAAGTAATTATAACAAATTAAAAATCAAAATCAACAGACAACTATAAATCAGAGACATTCTGCAGGGGAGGAAGAGGGTGAAGGATCAAATTAGGGGTGGGAAGAGCATGAGGGACTATGGTGATAGGACACAGGTGAATTGATGGTGGGAATCTCATGGGGATTACGCCTGAGAGGAAAAAGCACACATTGTACAAAAATGAAGAATGATGTAAAATATATATAAAATAAAATTAAGACAAACAAACAGACAAACGAAAACAGGCACAGTGAATAACTCTTATAGGGAAAGGGTGAAAACTGTCCTGATATTCAACCTTGTAAGTAGGCCTTTCTAAGTTTTGTTGTATTAACTGTTTTCTTCCAAATGAAATTAGATGAATCAATATTTAGCCACAACTTTCAGTAGTACTTTATACTTGGAAAAATCTAAAAAAAAAAATAGCCCTTACTATTAATTGGGGGAAAATATACTTAGGTTTAGCTTGACTGCAGAACCACTATTGGTCCAACTGGAATCTGAACTCACATTTGCCTGACTAAAAAACATTCATGCATTTATTTGCTTCATCCTGGCATGAGTAAAACAGTACCCTTCTTTAACCCTCAACTGAGAATGGAGAAAATGGATACCTCCCTTCTCAAGCTTATAGCAGATGAAGCTTTAATTGTAGCTGATGGATTTGAAGACATAACTTCCTCCAGCTCCAAGCAGTATCACTCTGGAACACAAAACCCTTATTGATCAAAACATTACCTGGATGTGACATGGCCTAGTACTTTAATACACCAAATTAGCATATTTTGGAATCTCAATGTTTCCTTGCTACTCAACTAGGCATGCTTCGTCAACGTCTCTCATAATGATCTAAGAATTTTCTTTTATAAGATCTAGATGATGCATCTTCACATGATAATCATGATAATTAAAATCTTCAAATTATCAAGCATTTTTAGTTTTAAAAAACTCTGGAAAATTTCTTCTGTCAACTCCCTCCTAATGCAAACCAGTTAATCAATCATTTTAAGTCACAGAATTCCCTCTACTTCATTTTTCACTAGGTTTTTGTGTTCTTGGCTATGTCAACAGGAGGGACAGCAGAGGCAGTCAACACCTAGCTTCAGTGCATCCTGAAGTATTGTAGCATAAGCGATTCATTTGAACTATCTCTGTATTGAGAAAGAGGTGTTAACTTCAGCCATTTGGGGATATCTTTAAGTTTTGGGAAAAGGACTTAGAAACAAAACAGGGCTAAGTAGGCCTTTCTAAATCCAAAGGATTTTGCCTCAGTAGTTAGAGTCTATAAGAGAAAATGCAAGGAAGGAATTTTAATTTTATAAAATATGTATTATTAATGGAGACTACCAAATGGTCATAGAGTTCAATGAAACAAGTTCAGTGAAACAAGTGAGCGTATTTAGTTATGAATATCTCTTAAAATACATGAAGCATTTTGGAAACACATTCATTTCTCTTCCCCATGGAGCCAAACATAGAATTTACACATAAGTGTTCAATAAAGGTCTATTATTTTAGCATTCAATTCCTAATGTATTGCCATTTAATCAAAGAGTCTCACCTTTGCATTGGTGGTTTCTTGCCTATCACAAATATATAGGTCAGTGTTTTCTGGATGACCACAGTCAACCAAGTGCCAGATTTGACACCTACATAAATCTCTCCCCAAAGTGAGAAAAACAGCATGACATGGGAGCTATAGTCAAAGGATAATCTGACTGAGGTGACTTAATATTTTAATTTGAAGATTAAATAATGGGATTTAGAAAAAATAACAAGTGAATCTCAACATATGGAGGTCAAAGTATTCATTGCACCTCTGTTTGCCAGTACCTGGGCCCCATGGTGCTCCTGAAAGGCTTAAGACATACAGAGGACAAGCAAGATGCACAACACACAAAACAGGGACAGAAAGCAAAAGAGAGAGAGATGAAAATGGAGAACAATAACATAACACCAATTGTTAAGACTTAATTTTTTTCCCCTCTGAAATCTCCCAAATACTCCTTGAATCTGGCCTCCATTATTGCTCAGACTAACTTCTTCTTTATCTATAGTACTAGGATTATCTAACATTTCCTCCTTTCTTGACATATTTTATTGAATATCCCAGTCGACCCAGCCACCATTGCTTTTAAATACAAAGCTTCCATGATAATATTATATATTGCTTCTTACTGTCACACTTAGGTAATTAGTATGTACTTAAATCATAAATATAATTGTCAGTGTATAGTTATCATTAATTAATCAATATGAACTTAGTGAGGGGGCATATATTCAAAAGTTTCTTGAACAAAATTGGCAGATTTTTGTTCTCTCATGAGTAACAAGCATTTCTTAACCATCCACTATGAATAGGGTCAAAATAGGGTACTATCTGGGATTTGGTCAGACTTTAATCAGGGTCCCCTTTTCTCCAATTCTGAACCAAAGCACTGCTTTCTAACCACAAAAGTTTCCTTTAGCAAAGCCAGAACCTGGTTTGCCAAAGTCTATTTTCTTATTTTCAGATCAAGTTGCTTATTCTGGATACCATGCCTGTTTGAATAAAAATAAATAGCAATAAGAAAAAAAGTACCACATATGCACAGACACAACTAAGCTTACTTGTGTATATTATAGAATTTTGTTCATCTCTCAAGTTTAATTGAGAAACTCTGCTGGATACATTTCCTGTTCTTTCTGTGATCTCTCTGCTCTTGTGAAGCTCTGTGTTTCTCATGAAAGGTCCACGTAGGCAGGAGTGGTGCCCTTTCCTGGTGAAGTGGTGACCACACAAGTCTTACTTGTGAGGATTATTCCATCTTCTCTTCTTCTCTAAGACTCTGCTTAAATTGCCAGACACTTGATCATATTCTCTTTTGTATTTTAGTCCTTTGCTCCTATATTACACAATCTTCAGCCCAAGAGGTAAAGATTAAATCTTCTTCCAACAGCAGTTCCCTGGAAACACAGAATTAGAAATTAGCAATGACTGTTGTCTCCCCCCTCATTGACAACTGAAGGTTGCAGAATTCTACCACATGATGGACAGTTCAGTTTTGAGTTCACATCAACCTCTGCAGGTAGATACAGAAATGCCATGATATAGTGAGAAATTGAATAAAATTATTTGATAAGGTCTTATTTTGGGGGGACATAACTGTCACTCATACTGCTTCAAAATGAAGTTTGTTTCTCAATGCCATGAAATGAGTTCCAAGGTAACACAATGGCTACTAACAGGTTCAGGTCTCCTGACCATGGAATATCTTCATGATAAATACAATGCGTAATGGACTGGATATCATTCTTATGTGAAGGATCGTCCCAAAGACCAGGGTTAATAGTATGTAGTGATTTGGGGTTAAGAAAGTAGGACAAGTAGAATAAAAAGGATAGGAAGAAAACCATTTAACCCTGCCTAACAATGATTGAAGCTTCTATTAAAAAAAAATAGCTCAATGACTTCCATCCATCCACAAAGAGGAAGATATCCAGAAGGACATGAGATAAAGTTTTTATAGAGAATGTGGGGAACCTACAGATAACTTGAACTTGCATGTATGTAGTTATCTCTTTAATGCAAATTAAAAAAAAAAAACTAGTCAACATGAACTATTGTGAAATGTGGACAGGTGAGATCTTGTGCTCCAGAATCAGTTGAGAGCATGTCTTTGTGATGCCAATCTACCAGGCAGAAGTTTCCTTCATGCTGTTCCCCAGAGAATCCAAACACAGCAGATGACCTCTACAGATTTCCGGGCAAAGGTCCATTTGTTTCTGGATTTCTTCAAGTGTAAACAGGAAGGCCTTATTGAAAGCTTCAGCCTGATTCTTCAACAATTTCCCTACATAGAAATAAATATGTATCCTCCTCTTTGCATTCCTTCTGCCTGTCCAGAATATAATTCATACTAACTCTCTCCCTGTAACTCATCTGACTTTGATTCTTAGGGACCTGTCCTCCCACATGGTGGGAGTTTTCTCTTCTCTCACAGCTAAGTACAGATCTCTTTAGGGCTTTCAAACACAATATGTCTCTTACAAAGTATTTGTTCCTAGACCACCTTAAAATTTATGTACTTTGGAGATTGCCTCGTTTCCCCTTTAGTGGTAGTAAAATGCATAGTTTAAGCCACAAATACTTTTGCTTTTCTCACTTTTCTGTGGCCTACAATGGTGTTAACAGTCTCTGACTATTTGAATCTCTTCACCCTCTATGAGTGGAAGATTTGTTTTAAATTTCTCTTTGTAGGGCCTCCCCGGTGGCGGTGGCGCAGGGGTTGAGCGTTGGGTTGCAAAGCTGCCCGCAGCTTCTGCAGCGCCAGTTCGATCCCCGGCTGCTCCCCGGCCACCCGAGAAGGGTCACACGTGGCGCGCAGACCTCTCCTGCCGCCAGCTGCTCCCCTCAGCAGTGTACTTCGGTCCTTCTGCCTGCTCTGCTCCCCTCTCTGACTCTGGTGAATTCTCTCACCCTCCCGCATTTCTGACTGTACCCAGTGCTTGCATAAATAAAATAAAACAAATCTCTTTGCAAACTCCTCTTCACCATCACACATTTCATACATTTTTCAAAGGAGAAAAAAAATGCCCTTACTCCAAGATAAGAGACAATTATCAAGAGTGATGCACATTATGTTTCTTCCCTCCTCTGTACCTCCTGCCCACCACCACCGACCACGCTGCTGGAAGTCCACAAGTTACCTACAAGAAAAATACCCAATTTCCTTCTACAGTGATTTGACTCTCCAAGTGGAGAGTCAAAACTTACTATTTAATACAATATTTTTCTTTCAGCCAGGTTCAGAGTGTTTCCTGAAGCATAAATGTAATTAACATAACAGCAAAAAGGTTCTGAAACATTCCAGGTTACACATGCTCAAGTCTCTTAGACCAGTTTGCATTGGGAGACACTTCTGTTATTTATTTCCTTTTGTGGGAAGGAAAGCTATTATTCCTGGAATGCTGTGATCATAGAATAGCAGAGTGATGGCTTCTGGTTAGAGGGCAGAGAAGACTGCTTGTTCATTGCCACAGACTTGGTCATGCAGTTAGACTGATGTTATAGAACTAATTTAAAGGGTATTATAATATATTTTGAGCAGAACGAACCAAAACCCTCTTTCCAAGGAGGCATTAGGAAGACCCTCCATTTCCTAACAATTTGGGCACACATCTCAGTTTCGAAGAGATCACAAGGCTGTTTGCTAACTAATCAACTATTTTAAATATCAATCATAGTAACTGGAGTCTGAAACAGAGAGGATCTTTAAATTCTATTATTTTTCTTTGTGTTTTTGGGTGTTGTTTCTTCAAATAGTTACATAAAAATCTCAAAGGTGGGCCTCCCTAGTGGTGCAAGGGATTAAACACTGCACTATGAAGCAATCTGCAGCCTCTGCAGCATGAGTTCCATCCCCCGCCAGGGAGAAGCCCACATGGTGCAGCAGACCCCTCCTGTCTCTCCCACTGCTCCCCTCAGCAGTGTATTTCAGTCAATCTGCTTTTCTGTTCCCCACTCTGTCTCTGGTGAATCCTCTCACCCCCCACATCTCTGGCCTGTACCCCAGCTCCTGTATGCATAAATAAATCTTTAAAAAAAAACAAAATTAAAAAAAACAAAACTCAAAGCCAATTAAGCAATGTCTAATATTCCTGCAGGACTTGGACAGGTGCTCCCCTATTTAGTAACTAATAATGGTCACTGCCTTTCTCTTCCTAACTTTGTTTGGGATATGTCTGGGTTGAGGTCTGTATTGTGGCTTTGTGTAGTCCATGAAACATTACTTAAACTAGTGAAAGTGGGTGGTAAGAGTTGCCCTCGGTTGTTCTAACACAAATAGAATAAACAAGCCAAAGGACATGTAGGTGATTAGCAGCACCCACCATACCCCCCTCACCCCCCCCGCCCCCCCCCCACATACTCAACCTGAGCAGAGATTAGAGTGGTCATTCTTGGGCTTCCAGAGGGGTGTTTATCCATAGGAATAGTTTGTAAAATCCAGAATATGCTTGGGTAATGTCCCAGCATAGCCATTTAAAGACTTAAATACAATGACAAGCTAAAGAAAACCAGAAAGGAATTGGGCAGTAAAAATAAATCTGCCAGCAGACAGAAAGTGATAAACAAGTAAAACAGTCTATGAAGCAGTTCAGTGGGCTTAGCTGGAGCATTCCCCCCACCCTCAACCCCCACCCCAATGTGGCAGTTGCTTTATTGTATTCAGCACAAAGCCCCTAAAGCTAAGAGCAGGAAATCCTGTTTTCCCCACCCATGTCCTTTCTTATTAGATAACAGGCAGAAAACGTTTTTAAATGCTAAGGGGTGTAGGTCACAATATTCTTTAGAAAGTTGGTGGAAAGGTCACCATCAGTGAGGCCAATAAAACATTTATCCACCCTTTTATTCATCAATAATTTACTGAGTACTACTCTAGGGAGGGTGAAGGGCTGATGTTTACAATAATTACAAGGATTAAAGGGAGATCAGACAAGACACTCATCCGAGCTTCTGATCTACAGCAATGCTGCTAAAGGTGAGATGCCCTGGGGCATCTCAGAAATGTTAGCTTAGACCTACCCTAACCCTGCTAAAGCAGAAACCCTGGGGCTGGAGCTCAACTAGCTGCGTTTTAACAAGCTTTCCTCATGAATGGAAAGTTTAAGGTGTACTAGAACACTGTGTCTCAAACAATAGTGTATCTTGGCCATTTGTGAGATGTGTGGGAAGTAATTTATTATTAATGATAGTTAACATACCAACATTTATGAATAATTTATGTGTATGTCACCTGCAAAGATTTTTTAAAAATAGACATCTCTGGCTCCACCTGATTCCAGTTGAGTCAGAATCTCCAGGTGTATAGCCAGGAATGTAGAGCACAATTAGTTCCCCAGGTGACTCTTATGCTCAGCCAGGTACAGGAGTCAATAGTCTATTAGAGCAATTTGCCTTTTAATGAAGAAAAATAAGTCATGGAATTCTAGGACAAGGACTCTCAGAGAGCAGGTTTCCCTACTCTCAACAAATCTTAGACCAATTTCAATTTTTAAAATATACAAAAAGGAAATTCTACTCAACTAGGGGCCTCCCTGGTGGTGCAGGGGCTAAAATCTCAGCGCTATCAAGCTATCTCCAGCCACTGTGGCATGAGTTCCATCGCAGCCACAGAGGTAACCCACATGGCGCAGCAGACCTTTCCTGTCTCACCCACTGCTCCCCTCACCAGTGTACTTCAGTAGGACCCCTTTTTCTGATCCCTACTCTGTCTCTGGTGAATCCTCTCACCCCCTGAACCTCTGGACTATACTCCAGTTCTTGGATGCATAAATCTTGGAAAAAAAATAAATTCTGCCCAACTAAAGCAGAAGTAGTTGCTTTACATTCCCTTTCCTTCTGCAGTGTTTCCTATAACCCTTTAGAAAAACTCAGATATCCTCCAAAATATGTCACAACTCCCTTCCAGGTTTGCTTAGAACTAAGGAGTTTCTGTAAAGATGAAATGTTCAGTTTTAAAATAGGAATAGTCCTACTGGACAATCCAGGACAAACTAGTAGCCCTAGGTCAGAGCCTAGAAAAAAATGCAGATTTATTGCCTTTGGAATGGTTATTATTATTACTGTCATTACTATTATCATAATCATCATTATTATGCATTGTTCCTGCAAAAAGAATTCAGATTGTTGTTGTAGTTTTTAACTTTGTATGTTTTTATTCCCTAGTTCCAGAAGGATTTAAAGGAGTAAGACCATTCTTTTATGTTTCAAAATACTCTTTGCTAAAATGCTCTTGTAGCCATTTTTGTGTTCACATGGTCCCTATTTTACAAGCTCCCAGGACAAATGCCACACGCAACAGATTATATCTTCTTTCTGCTTACTATTTTTGTGGTATTAGCTTTAGATACAGCCAAAGCCAGTCTCACTAGGAATCGGTTGCTCCTCCATCCCTGGCTCACTCAGGCTGGCCCGTCCAGTGTGGCCCCACAGTTGGGCAAGATGAGCCCTAGCAGTCACAGGTACAAACCCTGTCCTCTCAGTAACTCATCCGAAAGTCTCTAGTTTCCAGTAGTTTTGTAAAAGTCCTTAGGATTGACTGAGTAGATTTATGCCATATGCCCATTCCTAATCCAATTACTTGCTGGGACAGTGGCAAGTCCTGACTGGCTGTGCTAGAGGCTCATGCCCACCCCTGGCACCAGGAACAGAGCAGAGAGGAAACAGAGTTCCCAAAGGGACTTCAGAACAGGGTACTCAGAAGCAGGGAAGGAAACAAATGCAGGATAATTAAAAGTCTTAAACTGAGCCAAGAACCACCTGAACCCCTGTCAAATCTGATTACTTTATTAACTGATCATAGCCCAGTTTATTTCTCCATCCACACCCAACAGAATCTAAGTACTATGTTAACGTAAAACCGGGCAGCATGAGTGTAGAGAAAATGAAGCTAATCAGGGTCTCCCTGGTGGCTCAGGGGTTAAAACAGCGCTATCACACTATCACCAGCCACCACAGCACGAGTTTGAGTCCCTGCCAGGGAGCAACCCATGTGGCAGAGCAGACCTCTCCTGCCTCACCCGCTGCTCCCCTCAGCAGTGTGTTTCAGTAGATCTGCCTGTTCTGCTCCCTACTTCTCTGGTGAATCCTCTCACCCCTTGTACCTCTGGCCTGAACCCCAGTTCTTGTATGCATAAATAAAATCTTTAAAAAAAAATGAAGTTAATCAGGCTTTTTCCACCTTCCTGTCGATAGCCTCTGTGGCCAGCATCTGCAGTCTTGCATTTCTCCTAGGTTGCATTACCTGCATGGATGCTAGGACCGAGAGGCATGGGCACGTGGCATGTACACCTATGATTTTGTACACCTAGGGCCAGAGAGCACCAGGGGTGCGCATATGTAAATAGGGATACCTGGGCTGAGTAGAGGGTAAAAGGTGCTCCTCAGATCTGGCATTCAGGATCAGAGGGCAGGTCCTCACTCTGAGGCTAGGGGGCTCAGTTGCTGTCTCCCTGCCTGCTTCTCTGTCCCCTGACTTGGTATTAAAGGCCTATAAAATGATACACAGGGCCCTAAAATTCTTTCTGTCTGCGAGAATTGCCAATGAACCTAACCCGCCTGGAAGGTCGCACAACAATGAGTACTAGGCTATTACTTCCAGTTCAGACTTTTAAGACCAGCACAATGTCTGTAGCAGCCCCAGGACCAGGGGACTGTCGGGGCCCAGACCTGGGGCCCAGACCTGAACATTCGGGTTCTTGCCTGAAACAGGTATTGAATGTTAGCTCGAGTGAAGGTTTCAAGTTTCCTATTGTGACGTCTGAACCTTTCCCCCTGCTTGCTACTGTGGCTTGTTTGCATTGGTGGTCTCTCCTTGTTAGAGATAACGAGAGACCTCCCCCTCCGAACCCTATATAACATTGTACACATTCCTGAATAAATGAGACTGGCGATGATCCTGGCTTTGTCTCCACTCCTCGAGTATCCCCGTCCCATACCAAGCCCCTGCTTCCTCCTCCGGGTACCCCGTTGATCTGCCCGGCTGGCCCGGACAGGGGACTCCATAAGAACAAGGGCGTGGCTTTTGCTGAGTTCCTAAATAGGAGGCTCCTGGAAGTTGGAAGCTGGTGACGTCAGTCCCTTGTGCCCTGTCTGGTCCCACATTTTCCCGCTGGGTTGTGACATGTGCCTCATTCTTCAGTGAGCCCCATAGAAAAGGAATAAATAGCCTCTGAGCTCTTTATTTTTCTTCCTTCCTTTCTTCCTGTAATTCATACTCCAGCCAATTCAACTTTGTTCAAACCACAGCTTTTCAGGTTGTCCTACAAGTTCTGACACAGCTGCTTGTTTTGCTTTATTCTTTTAGTCCTCTGTTAAACCAGGAGTAAAGTTGTACCTTGTGGTTAATTTTTAGTCTGCAAACCTTATCCCCTGATAAGCTGAACTTTAAGATTAAATCAGCTTGAAAATGCCAGCTCCTTAGAGGCTTCTGAATCACAACCTGTATTATTCTTTCCGCCCTGACACTCACTCAAAACCCTTCCAGCTTTTATAATTTGCTTTCCCTCATCCATGAGTAAGGTGGTATTTTGAGTCTTCTTAAGTATTTTCCTGTTTCTTGATCAGTTTGCCTTTGCTCATTTCCGTACATTTTATTTTATACATAATCACATAATAAATCCCTAATCTGTCAATTCTATTTTTAAAATTGTTATTCATTTATTTTAATATTTTTTTATTTTTTACATCATTGTTCATTTTTAAACAATGTTTGCTTCCCCACCCCCTCAGGTGTAGTCCCCATAGAGTTTCCTTCACCAAGGCACCCGTGCACCATCACCTCAGTCCCCTGTGCTCCTCCCTCCCTCCCTCTGATCCCTCTCCCTCCTCCTCCCCTGCAAGATGTCTCTAGTTTATAATTGTCCGTTTTTGCTTTGTTGTGTTTTGTACTGTTGTTATTTTTTTACTCTGATATCTTATTTGGTTTCCCTATATCCCTGCTATACGTGAAACCATCTGATAATTTTCTTTTTCCTTTTGGCTTATTTCACTGAGCATAATTCCTAGTTCACAAATTAATAAATCTCTTAGTTATTCAGACTCTATTAGTGGGGAGAGTGTTTGTTCCTGGGGCTGCCATAGCAAAGTACCACAAACTGAGTATCTTGAAAAGGACAGAAATATATTCTTTCATAGTCTGGAGACCAGAAGACTTAAATCAAGATGTTTGTAGTGCCAGGAAGGCACAGAGCTGGTTCTCTCTGATCTGGGCAGATGGGTAAAGGAGGGTCCTGGAGCCCTCGGTGGCTTTTTCAGGCTTTTATTGAGCTTTCACATGTAGTGCAGCAACCAGGTACACAGCAGACAGGGGTGCCGAGGGGCTGGGAGGCTGGCAGGCCATGGCTGGCAGGCCTCTCGGCCCCTGGTGAATCTTTACTCTTTACTGGGCTCTCTCCTGTTCTACAAGTTTCCCTTGGCGAATATAAATACTGCAGCCATGGCCTGCAAAAGTAAATAGAATACAACAGAATATAACAATGTAACAAAATCCAGGTGCCCGCCATCAGGCATGCATTCAGGACCAGGGATCCATCATCAATCCTAATGGTGGAAGGGCAGAAAAGCCTGACAATCATTTATCCTACAGTGTTGGCAAAACCATATTCAATCTGAAACTTCTAGGGAAAGAAACTTCCTTTCCTCTGCCCACATCCACTTGTGATGGCAAAACTTGTCTCCTTCTATGGTCATGCTGACACCTTCTCCCAGGGGCTCTGTCATCACATCACATGGTTTCTCCTTTTTTGAGGACAACGGTCATATTATCCTGGGTCCACATCATCTTTTCATGACTCCATTTGCGAAGACTATTTCCAAAGAAGGTTATATTCATAGATATTGGGTGTTAGGACGGTGACATTTTTTTTTCTTTTTTTATGGGGGTGGTACTGTGGGAAGATGACATACATCATTCAGTCTTCAACAACCAGAAAAGAGAGAACAAGGAAAAAACAAAAGGACAGAAATATGACTGATCTTGGATAACTAAAAGAGAGAGCACCATTCTAGAGGGTGTTCCCTGAAGAAAAGCTTGACATGAATATCTCACAATAGAGGAAAAGGTTTGTAATTGTCTGCTTGTTTTTGTTTTGTTGTGCTATGTTTTGTATTTTTTTTTACATTGATGTCTTATTCGGTTCCCCCATATTCCTTCTATAAGTGAAGCCATGCGATATTTTTTCTTTTTCCTTCTGCTTATTTCACTGAGCATAATTCCTTCTAACCCCATCCATGTTGCTGCAAATGGCATGAGTTTAAACTTTTTGATTACCACATCTTCTTGATCCAGAGACATCCTGCAAGGGAGGAGGAGGGAGAGGGATCAGAGGGAGGAGCACAGGGGACTGAGGTGATGGTGCAGGGGTGCATTGGGAAAGGAAATTCTATGGGGACTACACCTGAGGGAGGGGGCAAGCAAACATGGTTTAAAAATGAACAATGATGTAAAAACTATATTAAAAATTTAAAAAAAGGAGGAAAAGGGCCTAACGATGAAGCTGGTGATGAAAGTAATAGCCAAAGAAAGAGGGAATGTCTTAGAGGACAAAGTGATGAGGGCAGACCAAGTCTCAGAGTCTGCCAAATAGTTGCTATTATCCCCAGCTATTAGGTGGGAAAACTGAGACTAAGTAATTTGGCCCAGGGCAAACAGCTGGAGGCAGAAGAGCCAAATCATCATTGGTATCCTCACTGTCTTTCTTATGCTGAATAGCCATCATTTTCAAATACTTAATATGGAAAAAGGACATTATCTAAATTAACTCAGATCTACACATCTCTGAAGGCTAGACATTGTCAGTATTATAGAGTTGAAGGAACTGGAGCTCAGACAAGCTCAGTTTCCTGTTTAAAGTCATACAGTTATTGATTAATTGAGCTAAAATTCAAACATACCTCCCTCTGATTCCAAAGAATGTTTTTACCTTTGTGCCATATTGCTGGCAGTGGGAGGAGGGGGTGGATGCAGACATTTAAGATTTACCTAGCTTCAGAGAAAGAAGCTTCAAGAAGAAACTGAAAAAATATATTTGAAATTTAACAAAATAGAGCAACATAAAAAGAACATATTCCTGGTAGAATGTGGCAAGAGTGAAGAGAAAGTGTCTCACCCACTGAGTGGTGATGGGAGAGTTCATGAGAACAAATGTGAGAGATATATTGTGATAAGGCAAAGCAACCTGGACTCAGAGTCTTTGCAAACATTTTCTGTGCACCAGGAGAAGATTCACTTGCTTTATTTGTGCTGGCATGGGTGAGTGAACTTTCTCAGAGGAGAAGTAAGAGGGAAAAACTGGGGTTTCCAAGCTCCATGCTTCATATTTTTAGCATTTGTTATTGATTTGGTTTTGTCTATGTTCTCTATATAGTTTATATTGCTTGGTTTCTCTATATTCTTTATATAAGTGAATTCATCCAGGTTTTGTCTTTTTCTTTCTAGTTTATTTTACCTATCATAGTCCCTTTCAATTCCATTCATGTTGTTATAAGTGACGAGTTCATCTTTTTAATTTTAGAGCTGAGTAGTATTCCATTGTGTATACATAACACATATTTCTAATCCACTCCTCTTTCCTAGGGCACTAAGCTTGTTTTTAGAGTTTGGCGATTGTGAAATCATAAATAATGCTACAGAGTATGCATATCCCTTAGTATTAGTGTTTTTGCATTCCTTGGGTAGATCCCTAAGAGTGGAATTGCTGGATCATATGATAGAGATTTATTTTTAATATTTTGAGAAATCATACTGTTTCCATAGTGGCTGGACCAGGGCAACTCCCTAGATGTGTGAAGAGCTCAGTCACAATCCAACATCCTGGGCTCTCTCTTCTCCCTCACTCTTGGTCTCTTCTTCCCTTCATTCCCCCTCTCTTTGCTGAATTCTGTGCCTGCACATGCTCTAGACTTTCCCTGGAACATCTTCTGTCCAGACTCTACCTCTCTTTTCTGAAAGGCTTTTCTGTTTCCCCTAGTCATGGATAACATTGCCTCCCTGAGACAACTACACTGTATCTAGCCATGCATTCCAGCTGCTCTGTCTCCCTCCTGTGGGGTTAACCATAGTGCCTTGTCCACCATCTGGTCATATCCCCTTCAGTACCCTCTCTAGCATCTGGCACAGGACATGTGAGCAATAAGCATGTTGATTGACTGATGACATTGAGGAAGGCCAGGTCTACTGACTCTTAAGTTCCCTTCTGCCCCCAGTACCTGTGAGGTTCTCTTTCTGCACCCACAGTTAATCACAGAGGAAAGGAAGTTTCCAAATGCAGAGATAAGACTTCTGTTTGGGGTTCCTAGTCTGCCTGGTCTTTGCAAGTTGGTATCAGGGTATTTGATAAACATAGTCTTGATGAAGCAAGTGTTGCAAAAGAATTAGGTGAATAACAAAGATGGTGGCCTGTGAGAAAATATTTGACTCTATTCAGAGAATATACACATTTGTATGGGTTAGCTTTCTCTGTGAACCAAGAGGACAAGTCAAAACTGACTTAAGTGTTAACAAGCCCCTTCTCCCTTGAAGTATTGTCTCTAGAGGTCAAACTAACAGTTGAAATTCTCAATTTTAGTGATTCCTACTTAAAACTGGATGGTTATACATGAAAATACTGGATATAAACAAAACTATGTTACCCATATGATATAATTCTTGAAGCTACTTTGGCTAGTAAGAGTTAACTGTAAACTCATTTATTTAGTAGATGAAACTGTATTACTGGGCCTCCCTGGTGGCTTAGGAGTTAAATCTCAGCACTGTCATGGCTGTGGCCTGAGTTTGATCCCCAGCTAGGGAGCTAACCCACATGGTGAAGCAGACCTCTCTGGTCTCACCTGCTGCTCTCCTTAGCAGTGTATTTCAGTAAATCTGCCTGTTCTGCTCCCCACTCTGTCTCTGATGAATCCTCTCACCTCCCACACCTCTGGCTACATCTTAGTTCTTCTATGCAAAAAATAAAAATAAAAAACAAAAGTAGTGTGTGCATTTAAAATAAGAAAAAGAAGAAAAAAGAAACCGTATTGCCAAGACTAGCTCCTTGAAGAATCATGAACTGTGAACTTCTCAGTTTTTAGAAAGATGGGTAAAAATTCAAGTTTGTATACTATGCTACCTCTTTTGAAACTAAAGATACTCTGAACTAGATAGATTAGGGATTTTGTCACAGGTGTACAAAGAAAGAAACTAAGTCTCAGAGAGCAGTGACTTGACCAAAGTTGCAGCTCAAAGGTGAAAAAATATGGCCAGCTATCCTAATTGCTGTCTGCTCAGTACCATTCTTCGTGCTACATCTCCTGGCCCTGCTCCTTTGATGAAGGAGTGGGTCCTAATCTATCTAGTTCAAAATCCCTAATCTATCTAGTTCAGAGTATCTTTAGTTTCAAAAGAGGTAGAGTGGTATACAAACTGAATGAGGCTGGGAGAAAGGGAGAAGTGCTGTGGGTTCTGGGCAGAGTAGGCTGAGTAAGTTCTTTTCATGGGGAAACTTTAACCCAAGTAGTCAGAATCCAAGAAGGGCAAGGAGAAGGGGGGAGGGCATGGAATGCAGTTGTGAGGAGGACCCACAAGGGAGACGGACTAACCCTTCACAACTCAGCTTTGGTTCAGTCCTGACTGCAGCCCTGGGCTGAAACTGACTGAGTGTGGGCTCCGGAGAATAAAGAGGTTTTTACACCCTCTCTACCTGGGGCCTAAGAGCTGTGACCTGTTGCAAATGAACTCAGGGCTGCTGCCTGCAGCTGCTGCTGACTGGGTTATCAAAGCAAGTCAAGGAGCCTTAAAAAGCCTGTGAGGCTCCCCAGCCCTAACTTCCTCCTCCACCAATGAGAGTGCAGGCCTGCCTCAAATAGAACTATGGTTTCTGTTTAAACTTACAGAAACTATTCTAAGTCAAAGAGAGAGTCAAGTTCTTCCTCTCTGAAAATTCTAGGTGTGGATGTCATAATAAGTTTTATTCTACACAATAAACAGATGGGAACCAAACTCACTTTGGTCCATGCACTAAAAGTGAGCCACAGAGTTTGCATCTTTAATAAAGAACATTGCTCTTTGGGGTGGATTTTTTTTTTTTTTTTTGCGTAGGTGTAAATATCAAATTTTATTTCTTTTTTTCCCCATTTTATATTTTATTTTATTTTTGTTGTTTTTAAATCTTATTTTATATATTTTTACATCATTTTTTCATTTTTGTACAATGTATGCATTTGGTTACAGTCCCTGTAACATTCCCACCACTCTTTTGGGTGGATTTTTAACTGTTGACACTAGTCCTCATTCTTTTGTCTTCGAAGGTGAGGAAAAGTAGGACCAGTGTTGTATCAGTAACTGATTCTGTGCTGAATCAGTAACTAGCACAGAAAAATCACTTTCATGCAACATAAAAGATACAGTAATTTCAATGGGCATGCTTATTCACTCAATGAGTGTTGAGCACTTTCTTTGTGCCAGACACCATCTTTGATATTGGAAAAGATGGGCAGTTCCCTGTTCTCATGGAGCTTATATTTTAATCATGGAGACACAAGTAAGCTTAATAAATACACTGATACACTAGATCGTGCCAAAGTGGGTGATGTGGTGTAGTAGATATGGAGGTCTCAGGAGCTGTCACCCCAGAGACTAGGAGTCAGAGCCTTCAGGCAAAGAGCAGGTGCAGAAGCTATATATATATATATATTAAGATTTATTTATTTATGCATACAAGAACTGGGGTACAAGCCAGAGGTGTGAGGGGATGAGGGGATTCACCAGAAACAGTGGGGAACAGAACAGACCAACTGACTGAAATACAATGCTGAGGGGAGCAGTAGGTGAGACAAGAGGCGTCTGTTGTGCCCTGTGGGTCACCTCCTTGGCTAGGGATTGAACTCATGCTGCAGTGACTGCAGATAGCTTCATCGTGCTGTGACTTAACACCTTTTGCCACCGGGGAAGCCCACCATTGTGTTTTATTGGCTGTTTGTGGAATGTGGCCTTTATTATATTGAAGTAGGATCCTTCTATTTCCATCTTGTTTTGAATTTTTACCATAAATGGGCATCAAATCTTACTGAGTGCTTTCTCTGCATCTATTGATATTATCATATGACTTTTATCTTTTTTTATTAAAATAGTGTATTACATTAATTGATTTACATATGTTAAACCATCCTTGCATCCCTGGAATGAATTCTACTTGGCCATAATGTATAACCCTTATGATGTATTGTTGAATTCAATTTGCTAGCATTTTGTTAAAGCTTTTTGCATTGATGTTCATCAATTATATGGTCTATAATAATTATATGGTCTATAATTTTCTTTTCTTGTGCTGTTTTTGTCTGGTTTTAGTATTACGTTATATTATGCTTAATATTGGCAATATATTGGCAATATAAAAATATTAGGGAGCATTTCTTCTTATATTCTTAAAAACAATTGGAGCAAGATGGACATTAGTTCTTTAAAAGTTTGATAAAATTCATTTGTAAAGCCATCTGGTCACGGGCTTTTGTTTACTGAAAAATTTTTTCTGACTGTTTCAATTTTCATGTCTGTGATCAGTTTGTTCAGTTCATCTGTTTCTTCTTGGATTAGTCTTTTTAGATTGTTGATTTAGAAATTTGTCCATTTCTCCAAGGTCATTTAATGAATTGGCATATAGTTGTTCATAGTAATATCTCATAATCTTTTATATTCCTGTGCTATTGATAGTGCTCTTCTGTTGGGACTTTGTTTATAATGCCCTATCTCTGTTTGTCTGTCTGTTTCTCTATCATTTCCCCCTACCTACCCTTCCCCCACCATGTTAACCTAACTAGGGTGCTATCTATTTTGTTTATCTGCTCAAAGAAATACCTCTTGATTTCGTTGATTTTTTATTTATAGTCTTTTTGATCTCTATTTTGTTTATTTCTGCTCTAATTTCTATTATTTGTTTCCTTCTACTAACTTTGGGTATTATTTATTCCTCTTTTTCAAGTTGCTTTATATGTGATACTATGTTGTTTATTTGGGATTTATCTTGCTCTTTAATATGTGCCTGTATTGCGTTATCTTACCCCCTAAGATCACTTTTGCTGTATCCTATAGATTGTTCTAAATTATATCATTGTTTTTGTTCATGTTGTTGCTTTCTGCTTTTATTTCCTCTTTTATCAAATAACTGTTAAGCAATATGTTGTTTAATTGCCATGTAGTTCATATTTTTTCCTGCTTTTTTCTTTTCTTTCTTATAGTTGATTTCTAGTTTTAGTCCCAATGTATGGTCTATTCTTCAAGATATCCCATGTGCACTTCAAAAAAACTGAGTATGCACCAGTTTTGGGGTGAAACAGATGTCTGTTAGACCTATTTGGTCAAGTTCCCCATTTAAAGCTATTGTTTCATTATTTATTTTTTGGTTTTTTTTTATTTGTCTATTGTTGTAACTAGGGTATTAAGCCCTAGGAGTAATGTGTTGTTATCATTAGCTCTTTTAAGTTCTGTTATTAATTGTCTTATACATCTTGGCGCTCCATCATTTGGTGCGTATATATTTATGTATTGTTTCTTCTTGTTTCATTAGAGTCTTAATCATAATATAATGTCTTTTATCTCTTTTTACCTTTCTTAATTGAATATTTAATTGTATATTGATATAGATGTTTGTGATTTTTTTCATTGCCATTTGCTTATATAACTGTCTTCTAACTTTTATTCTAAGTCTTTGCTGCTCTTTATTGGTAGGCAAGTTTCTTGTAAACAGCAACAGGTTGAACTCTGTTTTGAAATCCATTTAGCCACTCTGCATATTTCACTGGTTAGTTCAAGTCATTTATATTTAAGGTGATTACTGAGATGTAAGTATTGCTGTTTTGTTATGTGTTTAGTTTTTACTTTATTTTATTTTTACTTTTTTAATCCTTATTATGTTTACTTCAGTTTCCATTTCTGTTGTCTTATATGTTACTTCAATTTTTTTGAAGGTTTGTTGAGGTTAGTACATAATGGTCTATTTGTGTGACCCATTGGATGGTCTGGTCTCTGGCTGGCTTAATGGGTCACATTGTCATTTTCCTCATCCTATTCCTTCTTAATCTCCTCCATGTTAAGTAACTTAGATATCTTTTGCCTTCATATTTATTGTTCTGCTGCTTTAAAATAAACCCTTTAGGATTTCTTTCACATGTGACTTAGTATTCATAAATTCTTTAATTTTTACTTTTCAGTGAAGCTCCTGACTCTTCGTCCTCTCTTGATTATTAATCTTGCTGGGTAGAGGATTCTGGAATGGAAATATTTTTCTTTAACTACTTTGAACATCTCTTTCCCATCTCCTCATGCTTGTAATATTGTTAGTGAAAAATTGTTGATAATCTGTTTGGTGTTCTTTATAGAATACCATTTTTTCTCTTAATATTTTTAGTATTCTGTCTTTATTGTTGATTCTCACAGCTTTATTATTATGTGCCTTGGTGAATGTATTTTGTTTGGTGTTATTTTGTTTGGATCTTAAGGCCTCTTGGATCACAACTTCTGGTTCATGTCCCAGAGTGAGATGGTTTTCAGTGATTATTTAAATAGGGGTTGTTCGTTTGAGTAGGTTTTCTATGCCTTTCTCTTTTACTTCTCTTTCTGGGATCCCCATGATATGGATATTATTTTTCTTTAAGTTGTCCCACAGAGCTCTTATACTGTTTTCATTTTGTTGTATTCTTTTCTCCTCCAGTATTGTGTTTTCAAGTTCATTAACTTTTTTTCCATTGATCTGTTTGCTATTAAGGCTCTCAAATGTATTTTTAAAAATAGTTATAGTATTTCTTAACTCTGTTATTTTTGGATGTAGCTGCTCATATTTTCATTATATTTATTCTTTTGTTGTCTTATGTTCTCCATTATTATTTTAAGCCCATCAGCATTGCCAGAACTGTTGCTCTGAATTCTCCTTCTGTCATGTTCTGCAGCTCCACTGAGATTAGTGTCCTTTCAGGGATTTTTGGTTCTGGCATTTGTGCTGTGTCTTTCTGTCTCCTCATACTTGATTTTGCATTTTAGTAAGGATAACTTTTCAAATATTGTTTTTGTGGTTTTTGGTATAGCCAGGAGACTGGGACCAGTGAGGGCTAGCAGGAAAAAAGAGGACCAGGACAATAGGTATTAAAGTTATCAAACTCCAGTAGGCTCAGGAGTTGGAAATTCCTGTTGTAAAGTTTATCTTTGGTGGTGGGGAGGGTGGCAGATGTTTCAGATATATCTCAGCCTGCACTTCAATAGTAGTCTCTTTTATAAAGAGCGCAGGTGCTTTGACCCAGTTCAGGCTACAACTGTTCTGTGTTATGAGCCTCCAACTCAAGCCAATAGTCTTTGCTCTGTGACATCATCTTTTTAACTCTCCCATAGTGCACTCTATGTCCTGGGTGTCAGCTCATGTTGGCTTGTGCCCAAGTTGTAGTGGACTTTGCACCACAGCCACATCTCTCTGATGGGTTGTACCATCCCATTATAATTTTAAACAAAGTTCACTTAGAGTTTTTCCTATTCCTTTCAGTTGGGCTGACACGTCTATTGTGTATACTGATCATCAGTTTTTCCCTCAGGGACTTTTAGCTTTGTTTGGCATCAGTTTTGTTATGTGTTCTTAAGCATTTGTGGAGTAGGCAAGCCCCCTGGCATATTATCAAACTCTACTGTCTTTTTTTAAATTGACATAATTGCATTAGAACACTATGTAAGTTTCAGGTGGGTATCATTGAAAAGCAAATGTCTATATGCTACATTAAGTCTACCAATAAAAGTCCAATTCTATTATCCTTTGCCATAATTTGACCCCTGTTACTTGATTTGCCCCTCTTCCCACCACTTCTATTCTGGTAACCACTAACTGGTCTTATAGTCTAAAAGTTATTTTTTTTTTTATTCACTTGTTTTCTATAAATACCACATATGGTATTTGCCTTTCTCCATCTTATTTCAATAAGTAGAATACTCTTTGGGTCCATCCATGTTGTGGATATGCTTTAGTAAGGAAAAAATTTCAACTTTCACCTTTTTTGTAACAACTGAGTATACCATTGTGTATATATACCACATCTACTTTATCCATTGTCTGTCAATGAACACTTAAGCTTATAACTACTATCCTATGCTTGATTTTCTATCTTATCCACTGTTATCCTGCACACCAAGATAACTTCATGCACAGATAAATGGAAACCTGAAATCCCTCACACTGCTCAAAGCTATGTACCATTGAAATACATCATAAATGACATGGACTCTTCTTACTCAGTTTTGTGACTTGGAGTTAAAGCATTAACCAGATCACCTTCTCCATCTCTCACTCCTCACCCAAGTAACTCCCTGCAAAATCTTTAATATTCTCTTGAGTGGCTCTCTTCTTCTCTTTTTTCTCCCAGAATCTTCAAATCCTCAAAAATCTACATTTTTACTCTTACTTCCTTCCATCCTGCCTCATCCTGCTTCTTCTTTCCAGTACCTTTTCCCAGTCAGCCTATTCTAGACAAAAAAGATCTTTTACAAATATCTTTCTTTTTTGCTATCTTCTCTACTGCCACAATGATCTCATCTCTGACCTATGTCCCCCACCACACATACATACAGGATGACTGCATTTCAAAATAAAGTTCAACCTTTCCTTTCCATTGAGAGGAATGACTTAATGACTTCTGGCACTTAAAATTCTAAGATATGAGGACATGGATTTAGAAATATGAGTATTCCCCCCTCTCCCCCCCACCCCTGAGTCTCAATCCAGTTTCTTTGAATATTGACTCTCTAGTGGAAGAGGGGAGAGTGGAGGGAGAAGAAAAAGAATGAAAAAGAAGAAAATAAAATTGCTTTTAATGATAAGAATAAGGAAGTTAGGGGAAAAGTCACCTGTTTTCTGAACTTTGGAGCAGGAGAAGCTGATATTCATGACCTGGCAGTGGTTGAGGCAGGTGAAGCAGCACTGGTCAAGGACCAGTAACAGCACCCAGTACAAAGTGATCACATGCTGCAATGTATTCTATGCAATCAAAATGCACTTGAAATCAGAGAGGCCAGAGTTTGCCTTTGAGGAGGTGGCAATGAAGTCACACTCTTCAGAGCCATCTAGATGAATGTGTAATGAAAAAACCTTATCAATTATGATTTAGGATAAATATGTCTGTCTTTACATGAAATTTGAAGTCCACTTTGCCTTTTTTTTTTGGAAGGGTGTGACACTTAGGACATGAGTGTGATGTTGCTGATATTTCATGCAACACCCCTATACTTTCTCCTGCTTTGAGTGAATGCCCTCAGAGTAATCATTCTATAGGTTAACCAGGTGGGTTTTTCTCAGTTATTTGGAATTTGAAGCTAAATGAGTTTCTAACCTTTTAGAATTGAGCCTACTTTCATATCTAATGCTATATCTATCACACATTTTTTTTTGTTGCCAGAGATTTGCCATATTCAGGTATCATGAAATCAAATACTTAAGAGAGTTTATATTACTAATTTCCAGAAAGAACTAAAAAGGGACCCTGAGTGGTAAGTCATGGCCTGATAGAAAACAGTTTACCCATCTGTGTCTTTCCAATTGTATCCCACTTTCCTCTCCCTTGTTACTCTGACTCCCTAGAAGCCTCTTATCTTCTAGTGGGTAAATTACAGAAAAAATATCTAAGGTTTTATTTATTATAAACATCCATAGTTCATCTGAGAATGTAGATAAAGTATCTCATGTTGTATGCCAACTACTTGCATACATATTTAGTTTATGTGTAATAACATTTTACTTAGATTTCTTTTCTCTTCCTTAATTGAGGTAATACTGGTTTACAACACTATGTGATTCAGAGACATAGGCTCACACCTGTTCAGATGCATGTCACCACACCACACCTATAACAAGACAACCTCAATACTCTACCTTTATCCATTGTGCTTCCTGCCCACTTTGTTTCCTCCCTCCCCCTCTCCACCTTGTAGCTTCAATTCCGCAGTCAGGTTTCTAAGGTAATTAGGAATATTACACATAATTGCTTTGGTTTTATCTGACCCTTTGCTTTGTTTCTCTATATTTCACATATAAGTGAAATCATACAGCATTTGTCTTTCTCCTTTATGTTTATTTCACTTAACAGTCTCCCCTCCAGTTTTATCCATGTTGTCACAAATGGCAAAAGTTCATCTTTTTTTTTTTTTATAGCTGAGTTTACTCAGGTTTCTTAACATCCTATTTGATTTAGACTACACTGTGGTGTCTTGGGTTTCATAACATTAGTGTTGCTTTATTTTAAGTTATATACTCAATACTACATTTGATATTGGTAAAGGAAGTCCATTCATTCATTCATTCTTTAAATGGTGACTCATGCATTTATCATAAGTTCTCTGTAAATGTTAACTCTCACTATGTGATTATCTGAGTCTGTGATGACCATTTTCTCCCCATGGATATTATCTGATCTCCCATTCTGTGAATGAGAAGTAAGGATGCCAAGTTCCTGTCCTCAAGATATATGTGCAGATTAGTAAAGGAAGCTGGCATGGAAACAATAAGACAACACTGAAGGAAATAAGAGATAAGAAGAGGTACATTTTCAGTTTTCAGCTTTTGAATATGGAAGAAAAGCTATTTATTCAGATTGGTGAGATCTTTGAAGACTTCTAGGAGGCAAATTGCTAGCCTTTGAAAGATAAATGAGATATAAATACTCTAAAAAAGAGAGAACTTATATCACGTGCATATGTTGCCTGACCTATTTGAAGTTCAGGCACCCACTAGGGATGATGTTTCATGAAAATATGGCTTCTGAAGGTAACCTGAACCTGTGGCCAAGGCTAACATTTAAGGAGCTTCTTAGATTCAACATGAAAAATAAGTTAGACATGGGTATTATCTCCTTAAGTTCACAATCAGAATTAACCACATGCAATAAGTTACAGTTGTATTACAGTTGAATGACTTTATGGACTTATTTTTGGAAATTGGATGCTGAATATAACCACAGACTTCTTGAACCAGAAACATTTCCCAGTTGTCTCTACGAGAATCTAGGAAAGTTCCAAGAAATGGAAATGGAGAGAAGCAACAGAGCTCTGAAATTCCCGTGCAGTGGTTATTTGGGAAGTGAATGATGGCCCATGAGTCACAAGAAGTTAATAATGGATACACTACTTGAAAGCTGATTAACGCGTGTGGTCTCACATTTCATCTGGCTCAACATATATCCAACTGATCATTTTGAGCACAGCCCTTGAGAGGAGAAAAATTTAATGAAACAGGATCTAGTGAGCTAGAATGGGGCAGTCCAATGCCAAACAAACTGCTCAGATTTGAAGAAACCTGTGTAAAACATGAGGAACGTCAACTTTCCACAGAGTTTAAAGCATATGTTTAACAGTCTCTGGTGGTAAAGAGAGTATCCATCTCTTTAATGAGGTAAGAACAGTGGACAGGCTCATCACCAATCAGTCTATGAAGGGATCACTTTGGAAATGTTTTCTTTCAGTTTTGATCAAGAAAAGCAGCTGAGAATTTATTAAGAATGGGCAAAAAATATCCACACAAGAAATATATGACTTTCAAAACCAGTGAGGCATATTTGTGTATTGAAATAGAGAATTATCTTCAACACCTATATTAAGTGATTAAGGCACAGAATGATATTTATAGTACAAAATAATTTATGTTAAAATTATATATATACATACACACACACACACACATATATATATGCACATACATAAAAGAGGTTGTCTCTGGAGAGGTGGAATTTCTGAGACTGAGATGAAGCAGAGGACCTATTTTTCAGTCTATCCTTTAATTTATATGTGCCTAAATCCAGACAGGTTACTTTTTTCAGTTGAAAAAATTTAAAACTATAGGAAAAAGTAAAATAAAAGTCATAATTTATCTTTCAAAAGAGCTAGAATAGGTCCTTCCCTTCTCATTTGCAAAAGGAGCTGTAATTGTAGAGATGCTAGCTACCAAAATAGTCAAATAGGGAAGATTTAGGACATAGTGCTCCTTTCTGATATTTTACTTAAAAATCCCTGAGAGTTCATTTGCTAGGACTGCTACAAAAAGTACCACTAATTGAGTGACTTAAACAACAGAAATTTGTTATCTCACAGTGCTGTGGACTCAAGTCTAAGGTTAAGGTATCAGGAGGCCTGTTTCCTTCTGAGAGCTCTGAGGAAAAATCTATGCCTCTCCTCTAATTTTTGGTGTTTTGTTGATAGTCTTGGCATTTCTTGGCTTGTAGAAACAAGAAACATCCTGATATCTGCCTTCTGGTTGTGTGTGTGTGTGTGTCTGTCCAAATTTCTCCCTTTAATAAGAACAACAGTTCTATTGGATAGGCAGTCCACCCTAATGACCTCATTTTAAATAAGTGTACCTATAAAAACTCTATTTCCAGATTTAGGATTTCACTTTGTGAATTCAGGGCAGGGAGGATACAATTGAAACCATAGCCTGAAGTAGCACTCACTTATCTAGAATTATATTACTTACTGCAGTGTGTCTATGTGGCATGGTTAATGGGATGCATTTCTTCATGCTCCAAATGTGTAAGATGCTGACATGATTGAATATCTTAAATTTTTAGTTACATTACCTACTCTTCTGAGGAGAGAGAGAGCCTAAACTTGATGAAATAGGAATGTCCTCTATAGTCAGAGCAATAAATCTATGACAGTAAGCTCAGATGCCCTCACCTCCCATCCCTGGGAGCTGAGGGTATACTCACTAGTATCTATTAAATACCTATGAGTGCCCAACATGGCACAAAGAGTCTAGCACAGTTGGATTAAGCAGTCACCTATGTCCTGTGGCCTGTGAAGAAGAGACACAAAGTAATAACTATATTGATTTGATAAAGGCTAATGGAGAGATATGAGCAAGATAAAAAAGAAAACTCCTAACTTACCTGGAAATGCTGAAGAAGGCTTCCTGTGAGAACTGACATAGTTATGAGCTAATTCTCAAAGTTTGAGTCATGGGGGGGATGCAGTGAAGGGGGAAGAGGGAAGAGGGAGTCCCAGAGAATGTCATACTCAAAGCAGGACAGACCCAGACCACCCTCAGTTTAACTGGGATGAACATGCAGGAGTTGGAGTTGAAGCCCAGAGACAGACAAGCTTCTAGAGCTTGTACTTCAGCTTGAAGAGTTTGGAGTTCTTTATGTCATGGAAAAGCCTGGAAGATTTAGGGGAGTTGCTTGGTCAGATTTGTTTTTCCAAATGACATTTATGAGAGAGAATGAATGAATAGAGTTGGAGGAGTTAAAGAGAAGGTGGTAAGCAAGGAGATTTTTGTAGTTGAGGGAAAAGTGAGCAATGAACTGGTACTGGTGACAGAAATAGAGAGGATGGGGAATACTTATTTTCCCCTATTGGCAATGGCAAGCATTCACTTCACTTTCTTAAAATTTTGTATGTTCTTTAGATTATAAATGGCAACACATGCTCAATGTAAAAATATGGAAAACAATTTTTAATGTGCATTTAATAAATTAATTGTATTCTAGGAATAAACCTTATTTTTGAGGGTATCCTATTAGATTATTTGTAAAATCATATATATGTAAATATAAAGTCATTTATTCTATTCCATAACCTGATTTTTTTCATTTTGTCTTTTCCCCTAGTTTATTAAGTAACATTATAAAGCTTTATTTTTTTAATTGATATGCTGTATTATTTAACCAATCTAGAGAACAGATTTGAAAAACTCTTAGAGTCCTATAAATAGCATCAGGAAGCAATTATTGAGCTGTTACAGTAAGATGGCGAGGGGAAAAAATGGACAACTCCAACTTTCTAGCTAAACCTTTTCTCATTTTAGTTTCCTTGTTTAAGTTCTACCTGGAGGATACATCATAGGAAAGGGACAAGGCAAAAGCATTCATAAATGTTATATTTGATCTCAAGAAAGGTAAAAATAATCACTGTTCAGGGCATGCAGACACAGTCTCGTGTTCAGAAACTGCCAGAGCATTCATTAAGGTAGATAAAATGGCCTTCAGTGAAATCCTCAAAGGATGTGGTAGATAAAGCAAATGCACTCCTAAACACAGCTGTGGCCTCCCAAATCCCAGCGCACTTGATGAGCAATCTCAAGGGAAGCAAGTAGAGACAGTCTTTCCTGCCGGAGGGAAACTCTGCAGGCCTGTGGCCCTGGCCGGGCCTCTGCACCTGTCACTCACCTGCTGTCTTCACCACATCCTGGGAGGGGGTGTTTGTCCTAGCACCCCTTGGGTCTTTCCACAGGAGGATGCGGTGGAGGGGGGAAGGGAGGAGGAAGGAAGGGAGGAGGAGGAGAATGGACTCTTTGCAAGAGAGGCACCAATACCTGTGAGGTGCGGTACATCCAACTGAGGTGAATAATATAGCTTATTCATTCCTGAAAAATAAAAAAGCCATCTTAGGGGAGGTATTGGGAAATGTACAGACTAATTAATTGGGCAGTTCATGTTAGTTTCAGTTGGTTTCCATTATCTAATGCAACTCCGGCATGCTGGGCCTCTTTAGAAAAGATTTCTAGATGAAACCTTTGACTGATTGGGAATGAAAAAACATTTGTCTTTTAATCTCATGGATGGAACTCAATGTATTTCAGTCATTTCTTTCTGTTCATGGACAAAGCCTCATGACAAAACATCAATAATCTGTTCTCTTTCTCTCTGAGGCAGACTCCCTTCTTTCCTTCCTGCCTGCCTGCCTGCCTTCCTCCTGCCTTCTTTTTCTTTTTCTGAAATGTGTTACCTGTTTCTGTTATTTCTTTTTTATCTTAAGGGGAACTAAAGGTTCTAGAATTATGTAAAGCTGATATGAGGGGATATTAAGTACTCTGTTGCTATTCATTCTGCCAAAGATAAAATATAGAATGCACCTTTGTTGGTGCTTTCTATATTATTTATAGGTTGCTGACAGCAATGACCCTTCCATCATTAAGCATTTTATTGACCTACTACTATCTTTGTGCCTGGGATTGTGCTAGATACTTGGAAGCAGGTATGATTAAAATGTAGCACCCACCCCTGGCCACAAGGATCTCACAGTTAAGTTGGGAGGTGATTTCAATAGGACATGGTGGGGGCTATACTGATGTTACGCATGGGTGCAAAGGAGAATGTAAGTGAAGGGTTGTTGAGGTTGGCTTTTCAAAGAAGATGCATATGATTCTGAGAGGGTGTGGAGTTATTAGAGAACCTGGGGCACTTGGAGAACTGGGAGTACAGAATAAAGGTGTACATCCAACCAGGGACACCCCCCAACCACTCCTCTTCATGACAGTGATAGGGAGCCACTGATAAATTTTCAGAATTTTAAGAAAGGTGATGATATAGTCAAATTTTGTATCCAGTATTCTTTGAACCATTGTTCACTGCACCACTGTACATGACTGTAAACTTTTTATTAAGCTAAGAGCTGAACATCTGATTGGAAACCTTACCCTATAGTTCTTATAATGGAAATATGAAGGTAACCCAGAGCGTACAACCTTGGGTTGAAGAAAGAAAGAACATTTCTTAAATCTCATTGCCTTAGTTTTTCTTTTAGGGCAAAATGCACATAAAGAAGACCCTCAAATGGTACTCACTGTAACCAACATTTTTTTTTTTAATCTTATATCTTTCATCCTAAATGTTTATGAAAGACATGTTGCTTCTGGTTTAAACTTGGTCCATTGACAAGGCTTTTCATGTTTGTTGACCCAATAATCAGCCATTGCACCTTAAGACTTAGAGTGAATCAGTTCAAAAACAGCTATTAGAGCATTTGAACTACAGCCTCATCCCATGTGTCTGGGCTTGCTGCTGCCACAGAGAAGCTCCCGCTTCTACCCATGGAGTATTGTGTTTCTCAGTCTATTTTAACATAAACACATAAAGCTTCTTGTGTCAAATATGGGTAAGTGATACACTCATTTATGAATTTCATTTATGAGACTTCATTTATGAAGTTTAGCAAAAGTGACCATATGAGATAAACCCCAAGACTTGTGGCAAGATTGATCTAGTGTCCAATCTTGCAAAATGGCACATGAATCATTATCCAAAAGAGATGGGGCAGCTCTCTTTGCTAATCTCAAGAGATTAGCATTAAATACTCTAGTTTCCTCTAGTCAAAAATTAATTATGGAGCTATCATTTTATAATTAAGCCTCTTTTGAGCTCTTTATTTCTGTAGCCTTTAGGGCTGGAATAAAAGTCTCTTAAATAAGTTCCCCCATTACTACCTTCACTACCACACTGTGTTAGGTAATTGCCTCCTCTACCCCCATTCATATGATGAAATCTTAACCCTCAATGGGATTATACTAGAAGGTGGAGCCTTTGGGAGGTGATTAGGTTATGAGGGGATAGTCCACATGAATGAGGTTAGTGCCCTATGAGAGAGGACCCAGAGAACACTCTAGCCCTTCTGCCATATGAAGACACAGCAAAAAGATGACCATCCATGAATCGGGAAAGGGGTTCTCACCCAGTCTATGGTAGTTTTGTTATAAGAACTGACTGGACTGAATAAAATACTTCATTTCACTTCCACTCCACACCCTTCTCCACTCTGTCAAGTTCAGACAAACTAGTGATTTATGAACAAGTCAATGCTCACTGTGGTCTCTTCTCTCTGTCATACATTTCTCTTGACGTCTGTCAAGAGAAGAATTCTCATCTTTATATCTTTTTTATACTATATCTCCCTAATCTATGTCATAATTTTGATGAACTTCCCCTTTCAGTTCAATGTCCATTATTTCCCATAGGAGTTAGCACAAACAAGAACTCCAATAGCAGCCTCACAGAACATTTTGGAAGAGGGTTTCAGTTTGGATTGGTTTTGTTATAATTATTCATTCTTCATCTCTGGAAATGTAGGTAGATGTAGCTTACTAAGTCAGGTCCTTCTCAAAATCTTTAGAGTATACAATATGTCAGCTCTAAAATTTGTACAATTGGCCAGTGACACAATGATTTATGTAGAAAATAGGTCATAAAACTCAGAACCTAATGCAGTGTTTGATTAACAAGGAAGCATTTACTTGCTTAAGGCATTAGCAGAAATCAGGCCCATATGACTTTGATGGAGTCATCCAGAATTTTTATAATCAAATCATGGGGAAAACCCATTTTGTGTTTTGTTGTTTAGTATTGCATCATTTGGGCTTGCATAATGGAATGGGACACCATAATATTTTAGTGCTTGGAAACAGACCTAGGAGTTAGAGAAAGGTAGACAGGAAGCAGAAAATGGACTCATTTTTGTAATGTACCTCATCTTTTCTCCCTTTGGCTCTAGTTTTCACAACACATGTCTGAATGGGAATTGTGACTATTTGGCTTTTCTTTCAGTAGAGTTCATATGATTAAAGTGTGACCAGGTTGTCTTTGTTCTAATTGGCACGTCTCTCCTGCCTTCAGTTTGCTCTAGATACCTCCCATAGTCTCCCACTCAGTCTCATGGTATCCCTTCTTTCACTTAGTTAAACCCCACTGCTCTCACTATTATCAAAATATCTTTCAGTGCCACTAGCCGTATTAAATAGTATTAGTTCTTCATAAGTGAAAGGTCATTTCTTTCCCAGGGTAATGCCATGTCAATATAGACCAAAGTCAGCTAAAGGAGTGTCTAACTGTGGGCTTTTAATCATAAAACAGTGGAGGAGATAACTGGCAATGGTTTTTCATTCACAGTGTCTGGACCTGCAATGTCCACTATTATAGTCATTAGCTACATTTAAATTCAATCAATTAAAATGAAATAAATGTAAACTTCAGTTCCTCAGTCATACTGGCCACATTTCAAGTGCTATATAACCACATGTCTCATATCTAACAGTTTGGACATCAAAGATATTGAACCTTTCCATTATGTGAAAGTTCCAATAATTCAATGTAACTTTAGGCAATACTTTCTTGACCCATGTAGAGGCCAGGCCAGGCCTATCCCTCACCCTAGTGCATTTTTCCAACCTTGGCACTGCTGGCATTTTGGACTAGATCCTTCTTTGTTGTGGGGCTATAATATACACTGTAGGATTTTTGGAAGCACATCTGGTCTCTATCACCTATATGCCAATATCCCACTCAGTCATCACCATTAAAAATGTCTCTGGATTGGGCCTCCCCGGTGGCTCAGCAGTTGAGCACTGGGTTGCAAAGCTGCCCACAGCCTCTGCAATGCCAGTTTGATCCCCGGCCACCGGGTGAGGGTCCCACATGGCACGCAGACCTCTCCTGCAGTGCCCGCTGATCCCCTCAGCAGTGTACTTCATCAGTCTGTCTGTTGTGCTCTCCGCTCTGGCTCTAGTGAATTCTCTCACCCTCCTGTGCTTCTGACTGTACCCAGTGCTTGTATAAATTAATAAATAAATCTTTAAAAAAAAAGTCTCTGGACATTGTCAAATGTCCCCTTGGAGACAAAAATGCTCTCAGTTGAGAGCATTTTTAGTATTTTAAGTATTTTAAAGCTAGCTGACACTCCAGGTGTCAGAGAGGACAGTTATAAGCATGCTTGTGATGACTTGAAGAACAGTGAGCTCTTAGAGGTTGGGGAGTCTGCAGGAGGCAGGCCATACACACATTTCAAGTGCTCTTGAAACATTACAGATGAGAAGAGATCAGAGTGATGTTTATAGCCAAGAAAGATATTCTTCCCCTGGTTTTGGAAATTCCCTTGATTCAAAATTGACATGAGTGTCAAAAGTCCTAAATAATCGCAGGTAAGACTAAATTCATAGGAAAACCAGAGAAGAGGCCCAAGAGAAAGACTGTGGGGTGATTTAACTTACTCCAGCAAAGGTGAATAGGTTTGCCCCTACTTTACTCTAAGATTTCCAGCCTGCTGTGCTAAGCCCTGTGTTCCCAAAGTGGCCATTCATGCACTAAATGCTCCTTTCTGCCTCATCGGCTTGTCAGCTATAAATTCTAATCCCAGGCTGGGTCTTTTCCCAAGGCCCAGGTCATAAAGATGTTTGTCCTCGCACAGGTCTTTGACATACATGTGCTAGGTCACATTTGAGTATTTGTCTTAGGGCCCTCTTGAGAGCTCAGCACTTCCCTCTGACCCAGGCAAGGCTTTCTGTGGTGCACATCCCTCCTGACCATGATGTCATGCTTGTCCCTCACCATGGAAGTCCAAAGCGAGACATTAGAGGCTGAAACCAAAGAACGGAGAATTTAAAGCACTTAAACAAGCAAATGTTTTTCATTACTTAAGATTATTTTAAGGAAATTGAATTCTGAAATATTTATGAACATAACCTCCTTTGTGAGTCTTCAGTGAACTATTTCCTTTTAGGAGATCTCTTATGAAGAGGAAGCTCTGAACCTTCTCCCCCTGGGGCCACAAAAGAGCTGAGTTGACCATGGGGGGTGGGGAGGGGAGACTGTTGAAAAGCATATTGGTCACACACTTCTAGCTAAAATGAACAGAACCAAATTCAGAAGTCAATGTTTACCACAGATGGCCAAGCAGAAAAAAGAATGAATGCCACAGAGGCTGCACACTTGCATTTTTAATTTAGCTCAAGTTGTTTTTCTGTTTTGATGAAAATGTCAATCATCTCATAAATAAGTGAAGACAATGATTCAACAATTGTGCTAATGTGGAGAGAAAGGAGAAACCATCCCATAAAACACTTCATACACCTTTAGCTTGGGATGAGGATGAGCTGTACAGAATCTTCTGGAAAGACTTCTACTCTTTTCCATTATTCAGGAAATAGTGGAATCAACCTGTTCCATGAGGAAGATCCTCCCAATGATCACTGTAGTGACTGAATCCCCTTATAGAGTTGAAATATTTCTTTATATGTAAGAATTACAATCCATTCTTTTATTCAGCATTTCTCAGTGGGGATGCTTTTAACATTTTGGGTTGGATGAGTCTTCATTATAGGACTGTTTCCAGTTAATAGCATTTAGTGTCCATGATTCCCAGACGCAAGATGCTATGGCGTCTACCTTTAGTCGTCACCCTGTAACATGAACATTTCCCAATGCACTTGGTGGGCAGCAATGTCCCCACCAGGCTTATTGTGAGCTTATTGTTTTAGAAACCAGAATGTGAGCACTGCCTATGGGATCATTTGGGAAGCAGACTTTCCTTTATTTGCCAGCTGATTCTGCAGTCCTCAGATCTAAGACCCACTATTATAGATCGGGGGAGGGGTTTGGCTGCCTTATTTCTTCCCCAAGAGTGAGATATTATGGGTGGAAGATAGGAGAAGAAAGTGACTGCCATTCTAGTCCATTTATCTTCCCTGTTGATCTTAAAATGCTATGAATACACTCTAAGAATTCTTCCAGTAATGAAGCAAGAGGTCTTAAGTCAGGAAGAAGCTTGCCCTAAGGCAAAGTACCCTCTTTAGGCCCTTAGATTAGGGCATCTCCTCCCCATCTGTCATCTTCATAGAGGTAACCTCTCCATACCCACATTAATTAATGGCCAGCAACTTCAGATGTCTAACTGGTCCTTATCATTTTCCACTCTCTCTCTCTACCTATATTTCATAGGATAAGGCACCGAAGTTATCAGATGTCAGAGGAGGTTAGAACTGGTGCTGAGCTAATGAATCATCCAATCAAGTGGTTTTCAACCCATGAATTTAGGATGTTTATTAATTGTAAGGACACTGTAAGGGATGTGTTTCCAAAAATGGTATCGGAACTCCTCCATTTACATAAGACATAGGTATAATAAGGCATCAAAGTGTGTTTTCCCTTCTGTTCAAATCTGCATTAATATAGTATAGTAACTGATTATTGTATGTAGAGAAAAAGTTCTAATTGACAGAACTTCTATTCATCTTGTATGATGAATTATTAGTTGACGTAATATCTAGCTACATGGAGAATGTGGAGGAGAAATTAGAAAAGAAGTTCTTCATGGAAGAAATCCCGGGACAATTGTTGTCCAGCGGTCTCTTTGAGTTCAGAGATACATGTGACTTGCCAAAGGTCAGATTGCTAGTGATTGGCCTAGAACTGTGGTGACCATGCCATACCAGGGCAGTTCCAGTTTGTGTCTATGGCCCTAGAGTGATTATCGAATGTAGTCCCTCTCATCCTCAAAGGAATTCCAGCTTAGTAATAAATTATGTTGTCACTCTACCTAAAACCTGAATCTTCTAACTGACAGTTTACCACCTTTCTTACTACATGTTCCTGCCTCTTTCTCTTTTTTATCTGTGGTTTTCAAAAGTTTTCCACTTTCTGATTCCATCTCACATTATCACAAATTAATCTGTCTCAAAGTGTGGGTGGGGGCCTCCCTGGTGGAACAAGAGGTTAAGTCTCAGCTGTGAAGCTATCAGCAGCCACTGCAGCAGGAGTTCAATTCCCAGCCAGGGAGCTGACCCACGTGGCGCAGCAGACCTTTCCTGTCTCACCCACTGCTCCCCTCAGCAGTGTATTTCAGTGGCTCTGCCTGTTCTGTTCCCCACTCTGTCTCTGGTGAATTCTCTCACCACCCCACACCTCTGATCTATACCCCAGTTCATGCATGCATGCATAAATAAAATAAATCTTAAAAAAAAAGTCTGGTGAGTGTAAATGATAACTCCCAGCCTGTACTTCCTAAACTAAAATACAGTCTTTAGTTCCTCAGTGGATGAGGAAGCAAGACACACCAAGGACAGTATCTATGGGGCTCCCTAAGCCCACAGCCTTGACCAAGGCACAGACACCAAGCCATGTGCACCCACATTCTCAGGGACGAAGGTTGATGGGGGGTGAGAGCAGTTTGTAAATTTTTGTGAATATTTTTTAATTAATCCATGTTGATGGAGCTAGAAGGAATTATGTTCAGTGAAATAAGCCAGAAGGAACAAGAAAAATATCAGATGTTCACTTATAACAGGAATATAGGGGAACCAAATAAGACATCAGTGTAAAAAAATAATAATAATAACAGTACAAAACACAACAAAGCAAAAACAGACAATTATAAACCAGAGACATCCTGCAGGGGAGGAGGAGGGAGAGGGATCAGAGGGAGGGAGGGAGGAGCACAGGGGACTGTGGTGATGGTGCATGGGTGTCTTAAGGAAGGAGATTCTATGGGGACTCAATCTGAGGGGGTGGGGGGAAGCAAATATTGTCTAAAAAATGTAAAAAATGATAAATGTTAAAATAAAAAAATGAAAAAGAAAAAAAATAAATTAATCCATATTGAAAAGAAATGCAAAATAAAACATCACCCACTAGGCTATGAAAGTCCAGTACATTCAGATGACTAAAACATGGTGTTCCTATTCCTTGGTAATATTTTGAAAACTTTTGGGCACAATGAAAGTTAAATATAAGCAAGAAAGTGCTTAATAAAGTCTCTTTTCCTTGTCTGCCTCATGGAGCTAAAAATACCAGTGTCTCTAATTGGTATATCAGTACCACCCTCAAGAATTTCTTATATGCATAAACACCCAGTGCAAATTTGGTGGAGTCCCACAGCAGCAATCATGAGCTGGGAGGAGCCTGCTTCTATAACTCTGCTTGGGTTCTTTTATTGCTTTTAACTAGTGCTAGAACTAAATACCTGTGCAACAAGACCTTCGAATAACAGAGCCCAAAAGCTGGGAGAAACTAGATAAAATGAAGGTTAGTTCCATATAGAATTGTGAGATAAAAATGGCTTCTTTTTAATATAAGGCACTGTGTTATACCATCTAAATATGAGGTTTTTGTATAGACGATATGTCTTTTGAGGGAGTACTCTTCCTCACAGCCTTGGGAATAGCAACTTGCCAACTTCATTTATTTCATGGTGAGCGATACAAGTGCTGGGTTCCTCCTACTTCCCTTGGTAGTTTCCTTGCTGCTAGGGAAACTGATCTCATGAATGTTAACCTTCCCTGGCCTCAGTTTCCCCACTATAAAATGGGGATACTGGGCCTCCCCTGGTGGCACGGCTTTGAGCGCTGGGCTGCAAAGCTGCCCGCAGCCTCTGCAGCACCGGTTTGATCCCTGGCCGCTGGCGAGGGTCCCGCATGGTGCGCAGACCTCTCCTGCCACGCCCTCTGCTCCCCTCAGCAGTGTATTTTGTCAGCCTGCCTGTTCAGCTCCCCACTCTGGCTCTGGTGAATTTTCTCACCCTCCCACACTTCTGACTGTACCCAGTGCTTATATAAATAAATAAAAAAATCTTTAAAAAAATAAAACAAAATAAAATAAAATGGGGATACTATTACCCAACACATGATATTAAAAGTTTCAGTTTAAACCTTAAAATTCTATCCTTTATAGGATAGACTTGCTATTTAATCAAACATATTTGAGATCAATTATATGTCAAGTGTTATACAAGGATGTGGGGCTTTAAAAATGAAGAAGATAAACAATCTGCTGTGAGGATCTTATAATTCAAGAGAGGTGGCAAATAGGTACACAAATACATATGTGGGATATGATGTGATATGGGAAAGAGACTATATTTAGGGAGATGGAATGTACTTCTCTTAGCAATTGGCATCTTCTTTGAGTTTTGAAGGATGAATAAAAATTCTCCAGGCAGAGGATGTGACAAGGCAATCCAAGATTGCTCAGGTTACATAACCTGATGATGAACAGGCTGATGATGAGTGGAAAAGTCTGATCAGATGAGTGGAAAAAGATGATAAGATTTTTATTTTGGTTCCAGTCCAGTTCTTTCAGAACAGATTATGACTAATTTAAACAGGTAAAACAAAGCCTGTTGTTTGTAAGTTGAATTCTCCTTTCCCCTCCAAAGTATGTGTGGCTGGGGGCTTTGAGACATCAGGGGGCTCATTAAGTAAACAGTCCATTTTCCTGAGGTCTTCTTGTCTGGTCTTTGCTCTTTTGGGGCTTGGCCCAGGATAGACCAGCTCTCCCAAGTGTTCTCCACATTCCCTCTGAGCAGCACAGAAATATTTTTGTATTGAAAGTTTCAGTTTAAACCTTAAAATCCATCTTTTATAGAAGATTCATTTGGGAAAGTCCACAGTATTGGGTTTCCTACTCCACAACTTGATTGTCATCTACCCTTAATGCCTCACCAAAACAACCACTTGGCAGAGATGGATCACAGAACTGGGAAGGATAGGTGCGTTCATCTGTAACACCATTTAAATGTCTCAACTAGCTGGCACCTAGATTTCAGATCTATATATGGTGTGTGTTTTTTTTTTTAAAGATATATATATATATATTATTTATGCATACAATAACTGGGGTACAGGCCAGAGGTGTGGGAAGTGAGAGGATTCACCAGAGACAGAGTAGGGAGCAGAACAGGCAGATCTACTGAAATACACTGCTGAGGAGAGTAGTGGAGACAGCAGAGGTCCGTTGTGCCACGTGGGTAGCTCCCTCACCTGCTGGGGATTGAACTCATGCTGCAGTGGCTGCCAAGAGTTTGATAGCGCTGTCTTTAACCCCTGCGCCATGAGGGAGGCCCTATATATAGTGTTTCAATTTGAATGTAGGTGATTATTTAGGAGGTCTTCTCAGGGAAATCTGCAAGGAGTGTGGAAGGTAAGGAGCAAGCAGGTATGCACTACCACATGAGGTGGCATCTAAGGGTAACTTGGTCAACCCCAAAGGGAAGCTTCGAATCAGGGCAGCCACTTTCCAAGGTTGCCCTGATGGGGTATGAATGGAGCTGGGGTGTTCATAACCCCCAAATCTATCAATCATATCAATCATTGGTTCAGCCCTGCTTCCAGAGAATATTAGTTCCCAGGCAACACTGACTGTCTGCACACAGGCAAAATGATTTCTGTAGCTGAAGACAGTCCCTCCATGAGGGGACATCAGTTCTGGTTGTAGGAAGTAAAAGCCTACTTTTATGGCAGGGCCCAATGCAAAATGATTTTTTTTTTTTTTTTTTTTTTTGCAAAAAGCAAGGAAAAGGTGCCACTAGAGGTACAAAATAAAATCTTTCTTTTTTTTCACAGTTTTTCTATTCACTTGTCACGATTTTTTAAAAACTTGCTGTTTAATGCCACTTTATGTAAAGGAAAATTAAAATTTTAAATGACTAGCCTGCACTTTACCTTTCATTTCTATCTTGCGCAACGTTCGTTTGAAAATGCAAATATAATAGCATTTAACTTGTATGCTAATTGCCTAAAGTTATACAATTTGCATATTTTGTTCTAACAGAAGTGGAAACACTGCACAAAACTCGCTCAAATTTTTATTTCACTTTTTGATACCCATCTTAGCAACAGTCTCTGCTTCTGACTTCCTGCTGAATAAGGAAAGCGTGAAAGGAAAGAATGCCAAATTTTCCCTTTCCTTCTTTGTCATCATTTGCAGTGTAAGTTCAGCAAATGCAGGAAAGTAACATGAGCAGGAATGGACATGACAGGGTTCCTTGGTCATTTGTGTTTCTTATAATGCGCTGCCTTCTTTCTGTGCTCCAAGCAAGTTTTGGTTCAAAAAGAAGGTCTGGCCTCTTCGGCTGTCACATTCCCTCCTCTCCAGCTTACTCAGCCATAGACAAAACACACTTAGCTTGTATTCAGTTTCAATCTCCATGGGCTCTGTGCACTGTAAGTCTGCTGCAATGCTGTGCTCACAGTGAACGTTCGCTACGAATGGGGCAAACCTGATAGGTAGACACACGTATTGTATGTCCTTCTGCATGTGGTGTCGTCCTATCAGAATACACTTAGAAGATACAACTTCAAAGAAAAAAGCTATTAACAACTTTAATATGGTGACAGCAGAGCATTAAATCCAATGAGGGGTCTGGGCACGGAATCCTATGTTACCACCCAGATCACGAGTCATGACACAAGCCAGCCCACAGGAAGGCAGCGTCCATGCAAATGGTGAAGAGACCTCAGGGTGCAGGGGTGGAGAAGGAAAACTAGGAATCCAGGCCTGCATACCAGGGAGTTTACCCCAGACGAGTCTAGGGCAACCAAAGGAGTTTGTTACCAAGAGAGTCCAGAACACTAGTCATGCCAGGAAAGAAGAGACAGGAAGAGACATTATCTAGTAGAGGGAGAAAAGAGAGCTGGTTAACCCAGACACTGAACTGGAAGTACCTGGGGAGAGCCAAGGAAGGAAGCCAAGGGTGGGACATCTGGAGAACTAGCAAGTGCTATCATAAGCCACTGGCCATTTGGACCTGGTCGCAATCCTGAGTGTCCTCCATGACACCTCCAGTGCTGTGTGGTACATTTCACATGCTTGGGGTTCTTGGAGGGGGTGGGGCAAATCCTTTTGGAGAGCAAGGCTTCCCAGTTTCCTCCATTGCTCTACCCTGCGTAAAAAAGGAGACCATTGCTCGGTGTGAGGCAGACTCCTCCCTCTCTTGCAGAGAAGACCATTTTCTGCTTTCCCTCATTGTTTCAAATTGGAAACAAACAGGAAACTAGCCACACTGATCATGTGGCATGAGAAGTGGTCAGTGGTGACTGGCCAACTGGGATCTAATGAAAAACTGAGACTTTGCGAGGCAGCTGCGGGAGACTGTTAGTTGTGGGTGTTTAACCACTTGGAGGCAGCTTCCATTACAAGTCTTCTGTGTTAACTTTAAACAGGTTTTCCAACCTTGCACTAGCCTCAGATTGGACCAGATATTCCTATGTTTTAGGAAACTGGAGCATCCCTGGCCTTTGTTCACTAGATGCTAGTAGTATCTAGTGAACAATTACTCTTGTGACAATTACAAAAATGTCTCCGGATATTGCCCAATGTCCTCTGGGGGAAATAATTACCCTCAGCGACAACCAGCAACTTAGATCATGTGAACCCCATAGAAGACACACCTTTCACCATATGCCCTTAGCTAGACTTATTATTCTACTTCCAGCTTAGTCAGTCATAGACAAAACACTCTTAGCTTGCATTTGGTTTGAATCTCTGTGGGCTCTGTGTGCTGTGAGTCCACTGCTTTACGAAAGCATCTCTTTATCGCCCTGCCTCTTTTACAGCATTATTCACCCTACTCCTGGGGAAGACCACTTGGTGGGTAAGTCTCCTTGCTTTGTGTTTATATGAAAAGAGTTATATCAGTCTTTGAAAATTGCTGCAAAAAATTATATATAGAGAGAGATATAGAAAATATCTATATATCTATATCTATATCTATATCTATATCTATATCTATATATATATATATATATATATATAGAGAGAGAGAGAGAGAGAGAGATTTTTTGTTAGTTCAACATCTCTTTCTAACTCTAGGGTAATGCAAGCTAGTACCTAACAAGAGCTTGGTGTTTACCAGCCTCATCCTATGTTTTATTTAATCCTCAAAAAGAAAAAGTAACTCCTATAAAGTAGCATATTCATTTTTACAGATGGGAAAATGAAACTGGAAGTTAATAAGTAATCTTCCCAGATTGCAAATGGATTTGAACTTGAATCTTTTTTGCTGCAAAATGAAGACACTTTCACTTTTATCAATGCTTCTCAAGTCTAGTACATGTAACTCTCTCTCTCTCTCTCTCTCTCTCTCTCTCTCTCTCTCTGTGTGTGTGTGTGTGTGTGTGTGTGTGTGTGTGTGTGTTGGAACAATGCAGTTTCCCAGGCCTTCCCTATTAGGCTAGTCTAGAGCAGGTCCCAAGAACAGGGGTTTTAAACAAGTGTTTCCTAGGATTCTAATGCACAGGTCTGTGAATCTCACCTGCTACATTACACTATGATTTCTGGTGAGGCATTGGGGAAAGGGAGAAGATGAAAGAGGATTATAGAAGGTTTGGGAGAGTTTCAAAGTGCTCTGGTTTCCTTTTCACATCCCCACAGACTTGGTCAAAATCTGGCTGGCAATACCAGCTCCCACATAGTGCCCCTTGACCTCTCCTGCTTCTCTGCAGCCAGCAAGCACTTTGGATGACTGGCAGGTTACCCCAGTTTAGGCCTCAGGTGCTAAGACCCAGGCTGCTGTCAGCTTACCCTCCAGTAATTCACAAAGCACTTTCATTAGCTTAGTTTAATTCTGGGAGTTAGCCCAGTAGCATTGATTTTGTTTGTCCACATATACTTTCAGAAATCCCTGGCCCTCCATGGAGACTTTTCCTGGAATCCTTGCCTAACCTGGCAAGATCATGAAAAGCCTGGGTCAGCTCGGAAGTTGGATGTCTGCTCACTTTAACTTCCAAATAGTCTGGCAAAGTAAGGGGTACCAGACATCTCAGTCTGATGTGTTTCCAAGGAAAAATATTAGCAAAACATAATAAGAATAATATTTGGAGGATTCAGTTCCCATTAGAATACAGCAAATACTCCAAAAGATCTTCTGAGGCTCAGATCTGGCTTAAAGGAGAATAATGGCTGAGGCAGGTTTGAGTTTCAGACTTGATTTTCTCCTAGCTCCCCTGAGAGAGCAAACAGAAAACCTGCAGAGAAACACAAAACCCTGCTCATTGTGCCTGCTACTTGTTTGCAAGTGATTGTATGTCTGCCCCACTAACCTCACTGGGTTCATCGTGCTTTTAAATCAGTGCCTGTGGTGTAACGTAGTCTCTTATTCATCCATACTACGTGTAGAGAATTTAATGTCTGAATCGCAACAGCAGTGATTGCTATTCTCTGTTCAAATCATTGCTTCTGGAAGCTTCAGCTTTTTTCTTTTTTTGGAAGCTGCAGATTCAGGAAAGAAGCAATTCCTTTACTTGGGCCTGATTCTAGCATGGTTGTTGCTTCTGACTCTTCTTTCCCAAGCCTACCTTTTCCAGAAAGACAGACTATTCATGATTGGCCTCCAATGCTATGGACCCCTCAGAAGTCAGACAGGTGACTCATCCTGAGTTAAAACCTGGAAGGAGTGAGGTTCAGAGAGACAGCCTACCATTTGCGGGGTTCATGCATTTTTTTCTGCCTCTGGGAGGTGGGGTGCTGAGAGCCTTGTTCACAATCTCTACATCATTGGCCATTATTAGTGTTGTAATTCATAGAATGGGCCACACCCATAGGCGGGATATGACCCAAGGGCCTTGTTCCAAGAAGTCTTCCCCTGTAGGACTCCTCTCAGATAGAAGAGGAAATAGGGAGGTAGATCATGAACATGATTTGTGCCTTGATTCAGTGAAAGGCAGATTAAAGCCGGTATCTCTGAGAACAGGCTGCTTTCTTTCTCTGACGGGGGTCACAGAAAGCACCTGAGCAGGCCACCTCATAAATGGAAAGATGGACTGCTTGGCAGTTAGGTTTCATTAAAACCAAGTCCCACTTTGAGAAAACAGCTGTCACAATGGTTTCCTTGCCTTTGTTCTAACTCCATGCTCAAGGAGTGACCACCACCTTAGAGGCTTGCAGATATCTTAATGCCTAGAAGGGACTGCCTTGGGTCATATTTCAGTCACTAGAAGAATTGAGTGGAGATAGTCAATTCAATATACTGTCATTCTGTACCCTTAAGTGATAAGACAGGCAGACCAAGTGAGAAAATAAGGGAAAGCAACGTAAACCCATATTTCCTGTTAGAAACACAAAGTCAAACATTTGTCCTTTTTTTTTTTTTTTTTTTTTGTAGAAGAACTGGGGTATAGGCCAGAGGTACAAGGGCTAAGAGGATTCACCAGAGACAGAGTAGGGAGCAGAACAAGTGGATTTAATGAAATACCCTGCTAAGGGGAGCTATGGGCCAGACAGGAGAGGTCTGTTGCATGTGGGTTGCTGCATGTGGGTTAGCTCCCTGGCCGGGGATTGAATTTGGGATGTAGTGGTGATAGTACTGAGACTTAATCCATAGGCCATCAGGGAGGCCCACATTTGTCCTTCTGATAATAGAGAAGTAAATGTTATCTGTCCATAGTAAAGGGGACATCCATGTTTTATTCACAGTACCTGGAGCAATAACTCTGAACTAGACAGTCTCCATCTCTTAGGACCAGACATTCAGTGGCATTGTCAAGCTTGGAACCTGGTGTCTAGGCATTTGATTGACTTGAAGAGAAGAGGGGTTTGGTTTGTCATTTCCTTGGAATGACAGAGACAAAAAGGCCTCCCCATTTGTGACTTAAATCTTAAAGGTCAGTTGACAGATTTAGCAAAATGAAAATACAGAAGATCCACTTAAGTTGAAGTTCAGATAAGCAATGAATAAGTTTAATATATATTTTTGTATTTATTGTCTTAGTATAAAAATTATTTGCTCTTTATCTGAAACTTAAATTTCACTAGGTGCCCTGTATTTTATCTCTCCATACTATATAGGGCAATAAATCCATAAGTTGTTTCGTAGGGTCTTATCATGAGTAAAAGGAAAGGAAACCCTCCTACAGGAAAACTTATTTCAAGGAAATAGCAGCTTTAAGTTTCTATACTCTAGTGTGAGTTTTGTGTTTTTTCTCTTTTAAACACAGTGAAATTTTAGGCATAATTTCCATGGTGAAATATGAGAAATAATACACAGGGAAGGAATTTACAGTCTCATTCCTAGCATACTTCATAGAGTTTTAGTTTCCTCTCATTCATCAAAGAGAAGGTTGTCACCGGTTGAGGTGGAAGTAGCTGCAAATGGTAGACATGCTAGTTCTGCCATGATTTTCCCGCCACTTGGAAATAACTAAGAAAAGGTGCTACGACCAGTCAAGACAAGATGTTATGAACACCGTTTGCAAGTGTCAGTGTTTCTTCTGCTCAAGAGAAAGCAGTTTCAAGTATTTTTCTTAATAAAAGCATCCTGCGAATTTCCAAAATAGAGGTATCATCTCTGTTGAGAACTATCCCCATCCAGAACTATCCCCCTCCCCTCCCTTCTGAAGAGTTGACAATGTACAGCATCCCATTGTTTAAAGCCTCCTAAGAAGCATAGAGTTAGCCTCTTTCCTATTCTCATCTTCTATCTAAGCTTCCTACTCCCCTTCCCACCTCCCCATATACACATTCATGCTCACAAGTAACCTGCTAGTATTAATTTATTGATTATTAATCCAGAGGTTTTTAGTGTTTACACAAACAAACCTGAATAGATACTGTTAGCCCTCAAATGAGTCTACAAAATTCACTGCTTTGTTCTTTTCATTTACCATTATTTCTTAGAGTTCTTTCCATACATAGAAACCTCATTCATTCTTTTTTTACAGCATCATAGTACTCCAATTGTATGGATCAGCATCATTCATTTGCCAATTCTATTGTTACATTGCTAGAAATTTTGGGTATTTCTGATATTTTGCTACCAACAATGCTTTAGCAAGCAACCTTGTACTATGCCTTTTTGCACCCATGAAAGTGTATCTGTAGCAAATATTCCTACGAATGTCCTGATTGAGTCAACAGGTAGGTAAATGCATAATTCTGATACATATGGGCAAGGCATTGCATTGATCACACTTCTACCAACATTGTGAAAGGAAGGAATGTCCCTGTGTGACTAGTTCCTTTCCTAAGACTTTCTTTGGATAAAAAAAGGGGTTAGAGAGTATAGTTGGTTATATTTAATTAAAACACTGGGTTCCTCATTGCATTGTCCAAAGATGTTAACATTGGCATTCTTAAGCCTGAGTTTTCATTGTACAATTCAAGGAGGGGGTATTTTTTATTTTATTTTATTTTTTTAAGATTTATTTATTTATTTATACAAGCACTGGGTACAGTCAGAAGTACGGGAGGGTGAGAGAATTCACCAGAGCCAGAACGGGGAGCAGAATAGGCAAACTGACAAAGCACACTGCTGAGGGGAGCGGCGGGTGTAGCAGCAGAGGTCTACACCCCATGTGGGACCCTTGCTAGCAGCTGGGGATCGAACCAGTGCTGCAGAGGCTGCAGGCAGCTTTGCAGCACTGGGGAGGCCCTATTTTATTTTTTAAATGCAACCAAAAAAGTTAGGATTCTTTTGGCTGCAAGTAATAATAGCATTCACTCAGCTTGGTGAGTGGGTGTTAGTGAGAAAGGAAGGAAAGTGGTTATTGTTAAATTGAGGAGGTAGCTCATGGCACCAGAGGCAGGCACACAGTCATGCCTCCAATTTCACCCTCTCAAAGGGACTGAGTGAGTGACTCAGTGTGTGAGTGAAGGACATGACTTTGAACTTGGGTCAGGCACCCACCCAAGCTTCAGGCAGCTGTGGACAACAGTACATGATTGTATTGTTCAAACTAAAATCTGGAGCCTACCACTCCAAGGAAACAGAACAACCAAGAGAATATTTTTGAGTTGAGCAGTTACAGCAAATGGCATCTGCTCCAACCACAAATAAAATGATTTCTCTATGTCACTTTGACATTATAACAAAAATGATTATAAAGAAAGAACAGAAATGAAATGTATCTGAAGTGTCTAGTATTTGAAATTTCTCATTTAAATCACCCTGTGCACCTCCCTGGTGGCAAAGGGGTTAAGTCTCAGCACTATGAATCTATCAGCAGCCACTGCAGCACAAGTTCAATCCCTGACCACATGGCGCAGCAGACCTCTCCTGTCTCCCCGCTGCTCCCCTCAGTAGTGTATTTGAGTAGATCTGCCTGTTCTGTTCCCCACTCCTGTCTCCAGTGAGTCTTCTCACCCCTCAGACCTCTGACCTATACCCCAGCTCTTATAGGCAAAAATAAATAAATCTTAATCAATCAATCAATCAATCAATCAATCAATCACCTGTGTATTTTCTGGAGTTATATCACTGTTGCAGAAATAAATTGGTATGAGCTGGACAAATTATCACCTCTGCTATTATTTCTATTCGGAAGATATTTCCTAAAAGCTAGATTAACAGAGAAGCTTTTTAGGATAAAACAACAAGGCATTGTTTTACATTTTTTCAAACAAAAGTTTCTCTTTCATGAATATTAAAAAATACTACCCATAGATTTCAGGGTTGGTCTATAGGGCATATTTCAAAGTAATGTGTATTATCACTTCAGAAAAGTGAACTGTTTCTTTTTTCAATCAAATGACAACATGGTAAGGAAGAAAGCAGCCAAATCCCTGAGTAATCTTATTGAGGGTTCAGTTTTCTAAGTATGACCTTATACTAGCAACAGCTGCTAAGTAACAAGAAAACAGTGAGGGAGTCCTACTTCCATGAGGCAAGATGCTCTTAAACAGTGAGGTCTGGAGGCGAATTCTAATTATGTAACATGAATGAGTCATCAGTGCAATCAGAGATGCAGACAGATAAGCAGCTACTCACCCTCTCCCTACAATCCTTAAAGCACGTAGACATTCATAGACCTCGTTCCTCCTACACCTTCCTTTCTCTTTCCTTTCACCCCTTCTTTCTGTTTTTTTTTTTCTTTTTTGTTCTAGATTAGTCAATGTTTTCCCTAGAAACAAAAACAATAGTATGGACATATATATATATATCTGGATTTATTGTAAGGAAGTGACTCATGTAATCATGGAGGTGGGGAGGTTCCAAGATCTGCAAGGTGAGCTTATGATCTAGTTCCGGTGTAAGTCTAAAAGCCAGAAAGCCAGGAAGCAGTGGAGCCTACCATTTTGAATCAACGTTGAAAACTCATAAATCCCAGAAAAGTCTGTGAGTTCCAAGTCTGGAAGCAGGTGAAAGTCAATGTCCCAGTTCAAAGACATCGAGGCAAGTGGAATTCTCTCTCACTCAGAGACAGTTAGCATTTTTGTTCTTCAAGTGACGTAAAGGACCCCCTGCATAGGAAGGGCAATATGCTTTACTCATTTTACTTTTATTTTTTAATTTATTTTTAATTTATTTTTTATATCATTGTTCATTTTTAAATAATATTTGTTCCCCCCACCCACTCCCTCAGGTGTAGTCCCCATAGAATTTCCTCCACCAATGAGCCTGTGCACTATCACCTCAGTCCCCTGTGTTGCTCCCTCCCTCCTTCCCTCTGATCCCTCTCCCACCTCCTCCCCTGCAGATGTCTCTGATTTATAATTGTCTGTTTTTGTTTTGTTGTGTTTTCTATTGTTCTTAATTTTTAAATGTTAATTTCATCTAAAACATCCTCATGGAATCCCAGGCTAGTGCTATTTGTACACCCTGTGGCCCAGTCAAGCCGACACAAAGAATTAACGTCCATAGGGGCCTTTCTATTTTCTTAGACACTGGCTCATGGTGTGGGCCTATGACCATAGTTTCTTGTGTTATTGCTCCTGTTCCCCATTTCTCTTCTTTACAGTGAAGTTTTTAAAAAATAATCTAGACTCACTGTCTGCAGTTTCTCATCTGTCATTCACTGTTCAACCCAATGATATTTGGCTTCTGTCCCCATCAATCCAAGATAACCAATTTCCTTAAGAACATCTGTAATCTAATTTTTTACAGTTTCTTTTTTTCCTGTCTTGTTTTCTATAACACAGCATCTGAATTTCTTCCTGCCTCTCTAGCCCTTTTTTCTCCTGTGCCCCTCTACAGGTGATATTCTCCAGGGGATGCATCTTCCTTTTTTATTTTATAAACTCTGTCTGACTGACGTTGTACATTCCTGTGCTTTGTCTGCCAGGTGTCAATTTATGACTTCAAAATCTGTATCTTCAACAGTCATCTCTCTCTGAATTCCAGACTTATATCTACAATCACTTATGGATTCTTTTCCTATAAGATATACCCACATGAAACTGGAATGCAACACATTAAATTAAATTCATCATTTTCTTATTTTCTTATTTAATTCCTTATTTCCTCTTTCTCAGATGGTACCATTATTGACTTAATCTCCTAAACTGGGAGACATTTATTATAAACAGCTACTTCTCTTCCTTATCTTTTTTTTTTAAAGATTTATTTATATAAGAACTGGGGTACAGACCAGATGCGCGAGAGGGTGAGAGGATTCACCAGGGACAGTGTGGGGAGCAGAACAGGAAGACTGACAAAATATACTGCTGAGGAGAGCAGCAGGTGAGACAGGAGAGGTCTACCACTCCATGTGGGACCCTCGCCAGCTGGCCAGGATCGAACCAGCGCTGTAGAAGTTGCAGACGGCTTCACAGTGCGGTGCTCAACTGCCTGCGCCACCAGGGAAGGCCCTCTTCCTTGTCTTCTAATCCCAGTCAGTTATTAAACTTTTTCCATTCTAATTGCTAAATATTAATTTCCTATACTCTTCTTTGTCTATGTCATGGGGTTACTCTAGACCTTCCTCATTTCTTAAGTGGATTCTAGCACAGATTTGTAATCCATTTCTCTCAACTTCCACTCTAGCCACCGCACAAATTCAGTGTCACATTTATGGTAAGAAAATGTGATCAAGTTACTTTCCAGTTAAACTTTTCCAAAATCTTCCTCATTGTGAAGATAATTGAACAGTCAAGAGACACCTAGGGCCTCCCTGGTGGCACAAGGGGTTAAGACGCAACCTATGAAGCTATCTGTAGCACTGCAGCATGAATTTAATCCTCAACCAGGGAGCTACCCACATGGCACAGCAGACCTCTCCTGACTCTCCCACTGCTCCCCTCAGCAGTGTATTTTGGTGAATCCACCTGTTCTGTTCCCCACTCTGTTTCTGGTGAATCTTCTCATCCCTTCATACCTCTGGCCAATAACCCAGTTCTTGTATGCATAAATAAATAAATCTTTCAAAAAAAACAACAAGAAAAGAGATACTGAGTTAAGCAGTGGCAACTGAGATGGAGTTATGGGGAGGAAGAGAGGGAATTAGAGTCTATGGAGCTGAAAATGACCCCTCCATCATTGATCAGATGAGGGGAGTGGGAATAAAGGAAGCTCTGAGGATAATCTCTCCATTTAACTTGGGTGGTTGAGTGAATCATGGCCTTATTTTCTGAGACTGGGGCCAGAGTCTCTGACTTTCCTCACGGACAGCAGCAAGTTGAATGATCCAGGTAAGGCACCCCATTTAAGGAAGCCAGGTCTTCAGGGAACCTCAAGGTTGGACAGAGATGAGTCAGAGTCTAGTAAAGAAAAAGAATACAAATTAATACCAGATGGAGGAAGGAGGAGTTGAAATACTGTCCAAGTATTATACAGGAGTGGAAGGTACAACATATTATGTCTTCTCTTCTACCAGAAGATTCCTAAACATTTGCAGACAAAGACTAAGAGTCTAGATCATTCACTCAGCAAGACATTACCTAGGTGCAAAAGGATTTAAAAGATTTATAGCTCTGACTTTCCCCCTCAGTTATTTCATAATCATCATCATGTCCTTTTTCTTGGTCAGGATTTTGATCATAGTTTGGAATATCTTGCTGTTTGTAGAAAATTTTAAAACATGAATTATTTAGTTGCTATATCTCTAGGGTACACATTTGGATGTGTGTAGATGGACTAATAGACATGCTTTGCCTATTAGTTCTCTACTCTCTAAGTCTACCCACTTAAAACAAAGGAAAGACTTATTTTACAGATCTTTAAAACATTCCTGAGAATTTCCAATTCACTTAAAAGCCAATCATCTCTATGTATCATTTTTTTAAAGAACAAAGGTCACTAGAAAAACTGTATGCCAACAACATTTAAAATGGTTAAATTGAGCCAAACCATCCAAATTCGAGTGTGTCTAATACATTAGAGTATTAAATCCCTAACAAATTCTTCTTTGCCATGGCCGGACAAGATCACTGGCATTTATTTATTGTTTTTACACAAATGGAAAAAATATATTCTGTAACAAAAAAGGTTTCATAGGTAACATGAACACAGGGTTCTGGGATGAATCCTGTATGGGACCCAAGAGAAAGTTAAAGGACACAATCTTTCTGCCAAATATAAGTGAAAAATCTGACATTTTGCTCTGTAAGCAGGTGGTTGATCGACTGTTTTATGCAAAGTTTAATTAGGTCTGTCTTTCTGTCTTAGTTACCTACCAAAACAAACTGTGCAAATCCCAGCATGGTAGGACTCCATCATCGACTGGCAAACAAAACCTTAGAAAGGATCCATAGCCTCAGGAAATGAAATCATCACGGAAGACAAGTTGGTAAGGAAGAGAGCCTATTTCAGGTAGTGTTAGCGGCTAGACAATGAATGGCTAGGGTACTCTGCTGACTGCATTAGTGCCAGGCCCAGGATTCCCCGCAGGCAGAAACCTAAGAGAGACCCAGTTGGCTTTAGTCCCTGTGTTCCTTTGGGGGAATAGTGTCCCCTGGTAAAGGTCTTTCTGCCATCTTTGCCCAAAAATCTCACACAATTTAGTCCCCATTCTCTCAGAAAACTGTCCAAGTGGTGACAGAGCAACCAGATAGATGCACTCGATATGTGACATTCATGATTGACAAATGTTTAGACTCCATGCCTTAAATTAAATAGTTCCACATTTTCATCCTTACTTTCAGTCTTATCTCAAAGGAACAAGCAAAATGGAAATGTTACACAGTGTAACAGGACCAGAGACAGATACAGAGATACTACTTTTAGTCAATAATGCCTTTCCCGCAGTCCCACAAATAATAATTCAGGTGATATCCTAATAAGATATGAAATGGTGGACACATTTTCGTTTGACCTCTTCAAATTACACATGAGGAAAATGGGACCTAGTAATGTCGGAGTTGCCCAAAATCACAACCTGGGCTAGAGCACAGGTTTCCTGACTTCGAGGCCATAGATCTTTCTGTCAACTTTCTATAACACTGTCAGTCACATATGACTGAATGGGATATATAGAAGGTTAAAGAATATGACTTATTTTACTGGCTACTCAGGCCCCTTCCCATCAAAGACCCTAAATATGAGGATCAGATATCAGACTACAGACTCATCCATCCATCCATCAATTATCCCTTTACCCAGTCACTATCTCTCTATTTATCTTTCCATCCATCCATCCATCCACATACCCATATATTTCACAGATATTTATTAAGCACTGAATGCCTTGCACTTGGACGAAAGGTAGGCAGAACCAAACCATGAAATGTCTCGTGAGTCATATATAAAAGTTTTGAACAATAGGAAAGACACTGAGATTTGGTGATGCTTGAGTTTGGGACTAGCTTTTAAAAACCACCTTTTACAGCATCTTTCAAAAATAGATTGAATAGTATTAATCATCCAGCTTCAACAGTTCTCAGCACACGGAAAATCTTGTTTTATTATATTTTTCCTATTCTTTTCACCCCATTGGAGTTGCAGCTCTCTAAATACTCGGCACCTATCTCTAAAAAACAAAACACTGTTTTTTAGGAAGTATAATTAAAATGCCATTATCACATCAAAGCATTTGGAAGTGATTCCTTAATGTCATAAAAAATTTAGTCAATTGACTGAAGAACTTTAGGGAGGGAACTAACTTGATCCAACTTATATTTTAGAGACATTAGCTTTATTTAACTGCACTGTGAAGAAAGAATTATAAAGATGTGAGGCATGAAGCCAAGTCTCAGTCGATGGCGTAATCCCGATGAGAATGAAGGGACATGGAGTAGCATGAAGCAGTAGGTGCAGAGAAGAACAGAAAGCTCGAGTATTGTAGGAGGCATCATTGAAAAAGTGTGGTGGGGGCCTCCCTGGTGACACAGGGGTAAAAGACAGCACTATCAAGCTATTTCCAGCCACTGCAGCAGGAGTTCGATTCCCCAGCCTGCCTGTAGGGAGGAGACCTACATGGCACAGCAGACCTCTCCTATCTCTCCCACTGCTCCCCTCAGAAATGTGTTTCAGTAGATCCAGCTGTTCTGCTCCCCACTCTGTATCTGGTGAATCCTCTCACCCCCCAGCATCTCTGGCCTACACCTCAGCTCTTGTATGCATAAATAAATAAATCTTTAAAAAAAGAAAAAAAGAAAAAACGTGGTGAAAGATTGGGAGAGAGATGAGTGCCTGCAATGCATTTGAACGATGCCCAAAGCCCAGTGCTGGTGATAGGGTCATTCACTGACAAAGGAAACAAAATCCAAAAACAGTATATTTGGATTTGAAGATGTGGTTTGTAATTTGGACAAGTGGAGGGGAAGGAAGGAAGGTGACTCATATCCAAATGGGACTGTGCATGGAGATTTGGAGAGGTTGGGCCTGAGACTAAAGAAAAAAGCCTGGACTGGGTCCCGTAACTGTGATGGAAATCCCTGTCGTGGCTGCCGACAGGCCCTGTTAGGAACTCTGTACAGTGAAGGGTTCAGCAAACGGGCCTGAGTCTTTGTGGTCTCCTTTTTATTATCTGTTCTAGCCTCTCTTCCTGGCTTGTAGGTGGAAGAAGGTGTAGCCTTCTCCCTGTGCATCTTCACTTTGTCTTCCCATTATATGTGTCTGTGTCCAATTTTTTCTTCTTTTTTTTTCTAATTTCTTCTTTTAATAAGGATATCAGTCTTACTAGATTAGGGAGTCACTCTACTCCCGTGTGACCTCCTCTTAACTAATTACATTTGCAATAACCTTACTTCCAAATAAGCACACATTCTGAACTACTGGAGATTAGGACTTCAACATTTGAATTTGGAAGGGGTGGGCACAATTCAGCCTAGCACTGCTTCTTGCCCTTTCAGGATGAAGGCCTTGGTCAAGCCAATGAAGGACTAACTCAGCCTAAGGAGCCTATGAGTGACACCAGAATCTTAAAGGAAACATACGCCCACTTGTGCTCTCTTGGGAAGAAGTCAGGACAGAGAGCATCCTTACAGTGAAGTCCCTTAGAAAGAGAAACAAGATGGCCACTGAGTAGCTTGAGAGGAAATACTTCCTTTCTTGTTACAAGGAGAAGAGGAAAAAAATGGATGAGTTGGGATGCAAAATGCATCTACAGATATGGAAGAGGGAAGTTAAGGAGATTCTTTCAGATGATTCCAGCTAGCTTCATGAATCAGGACAGGAGATTTCTACTAGAGTGCAATTTATATTGGGGTTCATAGAGGGATTGGCAATAAAAATAGAACATTAAAGGGAGTGGAGAAAGTTTGAAATAAATTTGTACACAAAAGACAGCAGCCAGCTGTGTCCGGTAGAGGCACCAAGAAGTCATTAGAGAAGAGGGTCTACTATCATTGTGATAGAAAAATGGGAGAAAGGGAGGATGAACTTACCAAGAGAACAGAAATGGGTGGCTTAGCATCACAAGGGCCCACATGGTGGTTGTGACCATGGGTTTAAAGGGGTACCATCTGCAAAGTATATGGTTTTCCAGCAATGAAGGATGGCTGGGCAGTTGATGTTGAGAAACTAAACAGTATAGTTTATCTAGGCTTGGGTTTTGCCCCAGAAAACAAGGATATTGAGTATGATAGCAAGAGGAAAGGGAAAAGTGAGGCAACTCAAGGACCTCAGCAGGTGGAGAAAGGAGCGGGCATTTGAGGACACTGTCTCTTTCTATTAAAGAGGCTTGAATATGTCCCTTACTTTCTGCTGACCACAGCACATGGCTATTCCTGTCTCTTGGAAGAACAGATGCTGCCAGATGGGACATGTTAATTAGCTGCCAGCTGATAGACTCCCCCAGTTGATTTTCATCCTCTAAGGTGGTCCTGACTGGCCTCAGCTGGGCAATCAGCAGATCATGCCAGCACAACCACAACTGTCACAACATGCTCTGGGGACATTCACCCCAGCTAGAGGTCAATTCCAACTGCATATTTGGCATGTTGGTTCACTCCTAGGACAGTCTACTAATCTGTGTGTTACTTTCTATTGCTGCATGTGCCAGCCTTGTTTATTTGGACTTAATTACTGTGAATCTCTCCAGGCCACAAATCTTCTCTAGCTTCAAATAAAAAGTATAGATATCATTTTAAATGTTGTTTTTATCATTCTCTTAGACCTCTATTGATGTTATTAGCAGTCAACTTGGAACTCCAAGTTACTAGAATCACTTCAGATATAAGGGGGGGGGGCAAACTTTTTAGAGGAGTGGCACAATACTAAAAGTCAGGAGCAATGGAAACTCTCATATTCTGCTGGTGAGAATATAAACTGAATATAAACTGAATATAAACTGAAAAGCCACTTTGAAAAGCAGTATAGCATTTTCTGTGAAGTTAAAGATATGTACGTCTATTATCCAGCAACACCATTCCTAGGCTTATGCACAACAGAATAAATAAAAATCTGCTTGGAAGTATTATTCATAATGACTTATTTCTAGAGACAATTCAATAGCCATCAACATTAAAATGGATAGATATACATATGATGGAATATTATATAGTGATGAAAATTATAAACTTTGGTATAGGCAACAAGTAAGATGAAGTTCACAAACACAATACTTATGGGAGTAAGTCAGTATAAAAGAATACATAGTGTATTATCCATTTACTCAGAGGTCAAAAACAAGGGAGAATGACTATAGTATATAGGAATGCAGACTTAAGAAGGTAAAGTGTAAAAAAAGTCAAGAAGGGGATTACCATAGCAGTCAGGATGGTTACTGTTAGGCGTGGCCACCCCTAACATTTGTGGGATCTAAATGGAGATATGCCTATCATAGGCTTAAATATTTAAAAGCTGCCAATTAATCCAATAAGCCATTACATAAAAAATTGTTCTCTAAGCCTACTTTGACAAATATATCATCACGGCAACCTGCAAGACAAGCTTGGGCCTTAGAATTTTTGGACTTCTTAGAGCTTTACACTGAAACTTGTGACACAGAAGAGCAGAGACCGAGGCCTCTCGCCCATCCAACTTCTCCTTCCATGCACCACACTTCAAAGGCCTTGTACTCATTCATGTGCACCCCCTAGTCCTTTAGGAACATCCTCCTTCAGCCACATCCTCCAATAAATATCTGTCCCTAATCTAACCTTAAGAAGGCTGACCTGTAGAAGAGGCCCAAGAACACCAGAAAAAAGGGGCCTCCCTGGTGGCGCAGTTGTTGAGCGCTGGGTTGCGAAGGTGCCCACAGCCTCTGCAGTGCCGGTTCGATCCCCGGCTGTTCCCCGGCCACTGGAGGAGGGTCCCATATGGTGCGCAGACCTCTCCTGCCGCCCGCTGCTCCCCTCAGCAGTGTACTTCGGTCCTTCTGCCTGCTCTGCTCCCCGCTCTGGCTCTGGTGAATTCTCTCACCCTCCCGCGCGTCTGACTGTACCCAGTGCTTGTATAAATAAATAAATAAATCTTTAAAAAAAAAAAAAAAAAAACCAGAAAATGGGCTTAGAGTTATTTGGGCCAGGAATACCAATACCCCAGTACTCAGCACGTAGTCCAGAAGGGATATATGGGCTCCAGGTATGGGCACATAGTCTAGAAAGGGAGATATGCGCCCCAGGTGGACTCTTGGCTACACAGAGTCCCTCTCTCTCCCTTTATACAGACATACCTAGAAGAAAGCTAGAAGTCCAAAAGCACAATTACCAGCACAGGTTCCTTGTGGGATACAGTAGTATCCCCACAACAGAACAGAGTTATGTTTAAAGGAAAAGGGGGGGTTGCATTTAGATGGGCATCTGGAAAACTTCCAAGGTCCTGGCAGTATTCTATGCCTTGACTTATTTGGCAGTTACATCATATCAATTTATTTAGCTCTACATTGATATGTACAGTTTTCTGTTCGTATATGACACAATAAATAATAAAATAAGGATTATATATGTAATGTATAGGTATTTATATCAATATATGATTTCTGGTGCTGTAATTTATGCGATTCCCCATAGCCAAATCAGCTCTGAGCAGCGTGTTAAACTTTTGAGCTCAGAAATTTTGGGTTGTTGGAAGGCCTCAAGCGTGCATACCTAAAGTGGAAGTGAATGGAATGCTGGAGAAACACAGTAACTCTTGTGCTGGCTCTGCGTGCTGGGGCAGAGATAGTTGGGTAAATGTGGAGGGGTTCGGGCAGAGCAAATGAAGGACCCATGTCCTCTTGCCTAGCCCCTGCCAGTGCCTCAGAGGAAAATTCCATATGCCCCCTTTAACTAAGATGATAAATACTGTGTTTATCAAACCGAAATTAGAGGAGGTTGTTCCCATCCTACTAGGAGTAAAAAGAGACCAACTCCTAACTACCTTGTATTTGGAAAGTGGCTCTAGGAATCCTTCCCCATTGAGGCGGCTAGTACATTGTGCGGAGTTTCTTCTCTGTTCCAGACATAATCCTTATTTTCTGTTCCATATTTTAAAACATCCATTTACTTTTGATTTTTTTATAGTTGATAGAAAAACAGCACACTCTTTTTACCAAGATTCAGATTCCCAATTCTCAAAAAAATTTCCAGGTAGTCCATGTGGTTTAAATATTAGTTTTTTTTTTTCCCCTAAGAATATATATTTTGACTATGGTCCAAAAAGACACACACACACACACACACACACACACCCATTCCCCAAACTGAACTTTATGGCTATTAGATGATGAAAGGGAAATGAAAAACTTAGCCAAGACTAGTCAACCAAAAATCCAGTTAAATTTTTTTTCCTGCAAAAGTCAAATTCTGAGCTTGCATCTAAGCTCTTTAAAAGCCACATTGCCAAACGCCAGTTTTCCTCATTTTCGGGAAACAAGAAAAGCATATGTGCCAGTGACCTTCACAAGCTGCTGATGAGAGGTAGAGTCAGATTCTGGTGGCTCAAAATGATAAAAGCAGCAGTACATTAGGTTAATTAATGGGGACAATGAGGTAGTGGGGTGAGGAGGGGATAAATTAGTTATATCAATGACAGGAATAAAGAAATAGATTTTAGATGAGGAAGAATCACTCCTGTCACTCTCCCCCCTGCAAAACACCTGGCAAACATCTACATATCCTTCAAGATGCCACCCAAAGCCAGCCCTCTACCTCCTTTCTGCTCTCACCAGGCCCACATCACATTCTATCAGAGTACCTGTGACATTTTATAGCTATATTTTTTGGTTCCTTAAGGACAGGACCACCTTTTATGCATATTTGAAATTCCAATTAATGCACAATAAGAGCTTTTTATTGTTTTTGCATGAATAAATGAGTGAGTGAATGAACAAATGGATGGATGATGGATTTCAGTCATGAAACAATGGATTTGGCTTTTCCAATTGCTATGATTCAAACTGTAAGTGATGGGAAGTGTCAACTTCTACAGAATTTACCCACTTTCATGTTTTTAATGTCTCTTTTCAGGTTCAGGAAGCTGTGGCATCTGTAATGGCATGCACTGGCATGAGGATGTCGTGTATTCTTTAAGAATAGTTATGAAAAGGAAGAAACTGGCCAACAGACTAAAATACTGGAATTGTCCTTTTCAAGATCCAGAGTTCTAACATTCCTTGGCTTAACAGAGATAACCACCTGGAAAAATGTGGACAAGGGTGAGTAGTGATGGAAAACGTGTCCGTTCTGTGCTATCCCTTTTTGTCCAGTTCAACTGAGACTAACCTTTGAAACAGTAACACAGAGTGTTCCATTCTCACCCAGGATTGCAACTGATATTTGAAATAAAAAGATGGACAGATTTTGCTCCATTTAGGTGCATTTCTTAACTTGGAAACCCTAGCGCCCGATGACAAACCCTCTCCTGTTCAGAAATATCTGGGGAAGCAGTTTTTGGAGAGCTAGCTAAAACATTACACTTACTATAACCAGTGCCCACACAAGTTTAGAAATTACAGTCTGTGCTATTTAGAGCCTGATCACGTAGGTCACACAAGGAGTTCTCTGTCACCTCCTTTTCTCTCTGCCAATCACCTTTTAACCATTGTACTGCTATTCAACACACCACAAGAAAATCAACTTGGCCTGGGGAGGAAGTTACTGAGTAGAAGAAGTTATGTGTAATTGTACCTGTTAGTTGATTTCTAAAGTGGGCAGCTGGGATGGCAGTGTGTGCCAGCATTGGGGGTCAGATTGACATCCTCACTCTTTACCCTGAGTGGTGCAGAGACTGTGTGGTAGTTTTTCTTTATTGTTCGCAATGTTTGTATCCCAATTTATGAAATGGTTATAGAACGATTGTCTTGAGGGTAAAATGAGAAAACAGACATTCCTTAAATGTTGATATCAAGAATCTGTGGAGAACACAAATATGAAAGCAGTGGACAGACCTGCCAATCCAAAGATTGTACTGTTTCATTTGCAAGAGCAAGGCTGTACAGGTTACAGAAAATGACAAATGTTGTCTTTAAACATTATGATAAGTAGTGAAAGGATTGTTGTGGAGCATCAGTTAGGTTGTCTTATCACTATAATGTTTTAAAGTAATGACTTCTTAAAAATCCTCCCTAATCTTAGGTTTCTATGACAGAAATATATCATGGAATTGAATATTTCATAGGCTTCAAACAAAAAAAAATTACAAACTAGAGAAAATTACATTTATTTGTGATTCTTCAAGTGAATATTAATTTCTTAATGAAGAGTAAAGCAAAAATGTCTCTTCCCGCTGTTTCATACTTTCTCAACCGGTTTACTAAACCAGTACAAAAACAGCCAAAAGGAAAAGAGAAAAAGTAAAGAAGGAAAGGAAAATCATTATGCAAAGCAAACCATTATTTCATTTCATTGAGTCCCTGAAATGGAAAATAGTATGTATTATTTCAAATACATGTTGATTTCCAATTTTAGCATTCTAGACCTGGGAACCAGACAATTTTACCACTGATTTGTAATTATCCATATTCAGAGTTCAAGAGTCCTTTGAGATCATTAATTCAATCACTTCTGTGTAGATTTTCTCCTCATTGTTGAATTTTATTTCAATATTACAACACACACATACACACACCTAATTTCAGACTATGTAGAATATTTGGAAATTATTAGCACCACCTAATAAGAAGGAATATTTGATCTTTGCTACCAATGCTGGCTTAGGATATGGGCCTAGTGCTCTTTCGAGAGTAGTGTTCTGGTTAAATATACGCATCTGACTTGACTCCCAGTCCTGCCAATAACAAGTAGTAGGACTTTGTTCTTAAACCTCTCTGTCTCAATTTCTTCATCTGCCAAATGAGCATGAGAATAGCATATCCCTCAAGGAGTTGTGCTGATAAGTATGTAAAATGCTTGGAGTTGTATTTGGCATGTGCTAAGCTAGTAGATGCTTCCAGTGAAACTAGGAGTTCTACAGACTCAACAGTTAACATCTATGCAGCTAAAAGAAATTGCAGTGGGACACAGTGGAGATGGAGAAGCAGTGCCAGGAAGGCCCTTGGGAATCCAGTTTGGCTGCACTTGGTTGCTCTCCTGACTCCCTTAGGCTGTGATTTTCTGGTTCCAGCAGCAACTACAAAGATACTGTGAGGGCATAGCCAGAAAAATCCTTGGGGGAAACCTGCACAAAGTTCACAAACTCCTTACCGAAGGAATCATCAGGTATTACCAAAAAAAGCTCCTCAAATGAAAGCAAGCCCCAGGTAACTGCACCTATCCTTGTAAGGAGAGTGGGTGCTCACCACAGGAGGCCCGCGAGGCTGTGCAGGGTGGCATCACCCAGTTCTTTTGTCCTCTGCCAGAAGCCGGTGGAGTTGGGGCAGCTGTTCGGTCCATGTGCTGTGGCTTCCTGTGAGTTCATGAAGGTAGTTTGATAACAGCCATGACTGGGTGTTTATGACACCACAGAAACAACAAAGGCTAGGAGTCTGGGCTGCTTCGTTTTGTTTCGCTTTCAGAGAGCTGGTAGTCAGACATTTCCTAATGCACCTCTGGAGATGATTAATGTACTGGCTCAGAAGAATGGAAAGACTGAAAGAAAATGCTTTTAAATTGCAAAGCGTTTTCTTTGGTGTCCTCAGTCTTCTTTATACTAAGGCAGGAAGCTGGTGGTTGGACATGGGCTCTTACGTTTCCTCTGAAAAACAAATGCCAAACTGAACTATTACTTCACAGAAGGCCAAACAGCGGTGACTGACAGAACTTGAAAATTTTGTCCTTTTTTTACTTAAATACAAGTTCACTGTAGTGGTTTGTGAGAAAAGTCCTAAAAAGGAGATATGCAATGAAATAGACTACTTCACATACTCTTTGTTCGCCGCTTTAAAAGTCTGACATATTTTAGGAAATATGAAGTATGAAAGCTCTATCTACTAAGACGTCTTACCTTTTTTTAATATACATAAAAGACAATTTAACCTTTTCAGATTACTAGGTTGTTCCTTAAGTGTAAAAATGAAAGGGTGTTATTAAATAATGAAATAAGTCTGATGTGCCTGTATGTATCACTGGGGCTGCCACAGCTCATACCGCAGACTTGGGGGTGCGGGCAGGGAACCTCAACAACAGACATGAATTTTCTCACAGTTCTGTAGGCCAGAAGTCCAAGATCAAAGTGTTAGCAGCTGTGGGTCCTTCTGAGGCCTCTCCCCCTGGCTTGTAGATGTTGGTTTGCACACTGTGTTCTCACAGAGTCTTCCCTCTTGTGTCTTCATCCCCTCTTCTACAAGGATACCAGTCCTGGTGTGTAAGGGTCACTCTGATGGCTCATTTCCCGTAGTTACCCCTTTAAAGAGCTTTTCCCTAAAGACAGTTATATTCTGAGATACTGGGCATTAAGACTTCCTCTTGTGAATTTAGAGGGGATGCAGTTATACCCATAACACTGCTGAAATAGAAACATAACTTACTCCCCAGGAAAATTTGATTGAACATAATAGGTTGAGTTCCCTGGAGAGATGGAGACTGACATGTGCAGACAGGTTTATGGGAGCACCATTGAGTACCCATCAGCAGGAAGGAAGCAGGACGAGGCAGAGGGAGAGCTGGATGGCAGTGTGGTTACAACAGAGACTCTGGCTGACTGCCAGGATCCTCAGAAGTTAAGGTGGTCCTTCAGTGTTGTTGTTGTTTTTTTTTTTTTTAAGATTTATTTATTTATACAAGAACTGGGGTACAGGCCAGAGGTGCATGGGGTGAAAGGATTCACCAGAGACAGAGTGGGAGCAGAACAAGCAGATTGACTGAAATACACTGCTGAAGGGAGCAGCGGGTGAGACAAGGAGAGGTCTGTTGCGCCATGTGGGTAGCTCCCTGGCCAGCCAGGGATTGAATTCTTGCTGCAGAGGCTGCAGATAGATTCATAGTGCTGTGTTTAACCCATTGCACCACCAGGGAGGCCCATTGTTGTCTTGATCTAAAGCAAAGAAGCTGAACCTTTATAACCCTGCCTGGACCAGTCATTGGACATTAGCTGTCCCTGGAGGAGGTATAACATGCATTGTAGGACAATCTCCACAGGGGACTCACTTGAGAGCTGCCAACTGTCAAGTTTTGGGGGGCTGAGAAAATGGCTGCTGTGTCCAGATGCGTCCTGGTCAGTGCGCTGCAGTGACTACAATAACATAAGTCTCCCCACAAGATGGAAGGACTTACCATTATCTTCCTAAGAAATTTCTCATAATGTCACTTAGTAGATTAAAGGATGACCTACTGTGAACCCTAAAACATTTTTTCCAATTCTAGGCACATAGAAAATGCCCAGCACTATCGTCATTCAGGAAGAAAGTAAAGTTTTTGAGATCAAAGAGATCTGGGTCCACATTTTTGCCTTATTATATACTAGTATTTCTTACCCCTCTCTGAACTTCTAATTTCTCCTCTGCAAAATGAAATAATAATACCAATTTTGTTAAATTGATGTAAGATTTAAATAAAATGCACAGTTCTTGGCCTAAAGAAGGCATCTAAAAGGCAATAGTTTCCTTCTCTTTCCTTCAGTAAATAGGTAATTGATGGTAACTGATTACAAATTAGAAATACAGGTTTGATCTCCCACCTTGAAGGAGAATGCTTCTCAAATTTTGGTGTGATCAGAATCATCTGTAAGGATTATTAAAAATACAAATTCCTGGACCTCATTTGCAGTGAATATAAACTGGGGGAAGGATCTAAAATAAAGACCAGGAATGCATAATGTTAGCAAACTTCATGGGGGTTTCTGAAACTCAGAAAATCTTGAAATCCCTGCTGGAAGTGTGGATGCTATCTCAGTAAGAATGGGAGTCCAGTGCCTAGAAATTGCCAGAGGACATTTTCACTGTTCTCAGTCATTAGTTCTATGGATGTGGATATACACATCACATCACAGAGACTGCTCTCTCTTGTGTGCATACTGTGTATTCCAAAGCTAAAGCATGAGTAAATTATGTCAGCTACAGAATCAAACCAATTCTGCTTTTCAAGCGGTAGTTTTATTGCTGTATCAATCACTACTACAAGGCAATTTAGTGCAGACAGGAATTTCATTAGGGGGATGCAAATCCCCTGAGCATGTCTGGAAAATGGGATGCACAGTCGAAGATGAAGTGCCTGCAGGTGTAAGAGTCCCTGGGCCACGCAGAGACCCGTCCGCCCAGAGATGTAACTTTCTCACTTACAGCAAGCTCCCCAGGCAGGACTGCTGAGGCTTTCTGGGTTTCATTGTGGGTCACGAAGTCCAGCTGCATTGCAGAAATTATACTGTCAAAAAGACACTGACCAAGGTCCAAAAAGTAAACAGGAGCTGGAAGACAGAAAGTGACCCCTGAGTGTAGACGTGTTTTCAAATCCCTACCAGACCTCTTCCCTGATTTAACATGGGGCCATGTGGTTTCTCAGTGTCTTCTGTGGCTTTCTTTTCCCACAAAGAGGCCTCATTTATTTTAAAATATGAAGCTTTGGGGGTTTCTTGAAAAATAGAGCTTTCACTCAGTAAACGTAAATCAAGATAAAAACACTATCTATGGTAATCCATTCTGAAAAAGGACTAAACTAAGATCATAAAAGAAGCAGTTTATGTATTTTGTCTAACTGACCAGTAGCCACCTGACTTAATCATTTTCCATATGACCAAAAGAAAAAAAAGTTCTGAGAGCAGCACAACAAAATCATTACTATCACTGAGAATTCTAAGATGACTTGCTATTTACCATCTCCATCTAGACACTACGGTGCAGGGGGAAGTGAGCTAATCTGAGTTATTTTATCAATAAAGGTTTCTGTCATCATTTCCCCACAATATGCCTTTGTTTTCTTTTAAATGTTATTTCCCCACCTTTTTTCATTTTATTTTATTATTATATATATATTTTACATAGTTCTTCCTTTTTATACAATGCATACTTTCTCCTCTCAGGTGTAGTTCCTGTATAATTCCCACCACCAGATCACCTGTGCACCATCACCATAGTTCCTTGTGCTCTTCCATTCCCTGTTTTTTTTTTTTGTTGTTGTTGTTGTTTGTTTTTTTAATTTTCTTTTTATTTATATATTTTTGGTCATTGTTCATTTTTAAACAACATTTGCTTTCCCCCCATCAGATGTAGTCCCCATAGTTTCCTTCCCCAATGCACCCGTGCACCATCACCTCAAGTCCCCTCTGCTCCTTCCTCCCTCCCTCTGATCCCTCTCCCTCCTCCCCTGCAGTATATCTCTGGTTTATAATTGTCTGTTTGTTTTTGTTGTGATTTGTACTGTTATTATTTTTTACACTGATGTCGTATTTAGTTCCCCTGTATTCCTGCTACAAGTGAAACCATCCGATATTTTTCTTTTTCCTTCTGACTTATTTCACTGAGCATAATTCCTTCTAGCTCCATCCACGTTGCTGTGAATAGCATGAGTTTATCTTTTTTGATAGCTGAATAGTATTCCATTGTGTATATATACCACATCTTCAAACACACATGGCCACAATATACTCAAAAGATCCATGGATACCCTGTCCTTCCAATGTTGTCCAGGCCTCCTCTGTTTTCACTGGCTGATGTAGGGAAGCGTCTTTGAGTACAAGATTCATGAGACAGTAGGTTTACACCTAGTTTTTCTTCATGTATTCAAATATTTTTCTCTTCTGCTCTGTACTCCTTTGAAATACAGACTTCTGTGCTGAAAGAACACACCAGTGAGTAGTACCATGGGAAGCGACAGTAACAAGCAAACGCTATCACTTTGTGGCTTAACACAGTACAGTTTAGGTCTCATTCCTGTGACAGGAGAGTTGTTCTGCTGTAGCAATCCTCAGAGACCTGAGTGTCTTCCACCATGTGTCTCCAATCTTTTAGGGTCCTTTGTGCACAGCAGTGTACACAAAGTGTACATATGAAGTCAGGGTATGGCATTTTAAGGTATGGGACAGGAAATCACTGTCACCAGCATTCTATTGGCTCAAAGAATGCTGAGAAATGTAGACCAGTGCAAAGATGCTAATAGTGTTTGCCTCCAAGAGTCCTCAGATGCCCCTCATTTTCATCTCTTGAAGTTTTTGTTTGTCTTTAGTTGTGGTAATTGAGACCCAAAGAACATAAGTTGCACAGCTAGTCAGTGACAGCTCAGTTCAGTGTGGCTAAGAGGTCTCTTGCCCATTCCCATTAACTCTAATTAATAGATAAAAGTGTTCGTGAAATCTAAAGATACAGTGGAACATTGTTTCTAGAACTTTCTGTCCAGGACTCCAGGGTGAGGAGGACTCTGACCACCCTGCCTCAAAATTGTAGTTCTGCTGCAGTCCTTTCTGACGGAGAGCTGGGCAGATGAATGTTTCAAAGAGCAAATGCCAGTAGCAAGCCCTAATTATGGGAAATGCTTCTTGGCTTCTAAGGGATATAAAATTACTTTACAGAAAGTTAAGAAAAATAGAAACAGAATATCCTGTAATGCTTTATTTGGAGGCCAAAAGTCACCTATTAAAGCTTGTGTTTTGTACTTGATTCTGTCAAGATAACTTAAAGGGTAGAGACAGTGTTTATAGGGAGAGAAGTCCTGGAGGGTGTCAGCCTGATTTGCAGCCATTCACTCATGGAAAATACATCTTGAAGACTGTCCTCCGCAAAGGTGAGATCGAATGGGAGAAAAAAATCAAGGCTTCCAAAAAACATCTGATAAAGAATAAGGAAACAGACCCAGGGCAGGGTGGTCTCATGACAGGTGGTGAAAGCTGTGTGGTGGGGCAGAGCTTTACTGCAGGAAGTAACTCCTGTTTGGAAATCTGGATAAACCTAGGTCACATTTCTGACCATCTACATCAGTCTATTGAGCAGTCAGTTAATTACATACCTATTTTTTTTTAATCCTGTCTTTACCATCCAATAGGATATATATATATATATATATATGTATATATATGTATATATTTAAATTTTAAAGCTGTGCAAAAGATCCAGATATAGATATATATATATATCTATATCTGGATCTTTTGCACAGCTTTAAAATTTTCATCTGAAGATCTGACACTGAGCATTTAAAGGCTGCATATTAGTTCTATTCATTTTAAAGGGCTTATACAAATTATTTAACATTTTGAGGTCTTTCCTCCCCAAAGGCTAGGGAGGGAAAAAATTAAAATAATATCTACCACTGGGCTGGAAATTAAGGTACTACTTGAATGTAAACATTTCTCTAGAGCCCTCTAGATGGTGTGAACGCATGCAAGGAAGGCAGTCTTGGTGGTACTCATCTCTGCATCATGGTCCCTTGGCATGGCCTACCATGGCATGGTCCTACCATGGCCAAGCAAGCCTTAAGCCATTGACAGCAACATTCTAAGATCAAGCTAGACCCTTTGCTTTGATTCTGTGAGCACCAAGCCACCCCACGGTAGGTTGTCTCTAATGCAGTAAGCCTACTGGCAGAGCTGCCTCAAAGTTTTATGGTCTCGGGCCTCCTTGCTGGTGCAGGGGTTAAAGACAGTGCTATCAAGCTATCTCCAGTCACTGCAGCACGAGTTTGATCCCCTGGCCAGCAAAACAGTGCTATCAAGCTATCGCCAGCCACTGCCGCATGAGCCAGCCAGGGAGTACCCACATGGTGCACCAGACCTCTCCTGCCTCGCCCACTGCTCCCCTCAGCAGTGTATTTCAGTAGATCCACCTGTTCTGCTCCCCACTCTTTCTGGTGAATCCTCTCACCCCCCCCCTGCACCTCTGGCTTACACCCCAGTTCTTATATGTATGAATTAATCTTTTTTTAAAAAGATTATTTATTTATTTATACAAGCACTGGGTACAGTCAGAAGCGCAGGAGGGTGAGAGAATTCACCAGAGTCAGAGTGGAGAGCAGAGTAGGCAGACTGACGAAGTACACTGCTGAGGGGAGCAGCGGGAGGCAGGAGAGGTCTGCACGCCATGTGGGACCCTCACCCGGTGGCCGGGGATCGAACTGGCGCTGCAGAGGCTGTGGGCAGCTTCACAACCCAGCGCTGAACCGCTGCGCCACTGGGGAAGCCCTAAATTAATCTTTTTAAAAGAAGTTTTCTGGTTTACTTGCCAGTTGTATTTATCATTTTAAATTAAAATAATTATATCTGATATTGTAAACTGATTCTACTTAAAACATGCAAGCTAAATCATCTTTGGGAACCAAACAGATCTTAAACCAAGGCATATTCTTCAAACTAAATATCACCTTATTGGGGGCATCTCACTCGGCAATAGTCACTCGGCAACAGCTCAGACACCACTCTGCTCTTCTTGAACTGCTGCTGAACCAGTTGCATGTAATTTTGACTGAACCGTATATAAAGTCAAGGCCAGAATGTTCTAGTCGTATGACTGCCTTTAACAATCTGACAAAACAATTGCCACGTCGTAAGCCAGAAGCAATCTATGGAATGAAAGTATGGAAAGAACTTAAACCATTTTAACAGACCACATAATGGTTTTCAATTGTATCAGAGACCCTGCTATAGACAGCTTCATCAAAGATACCAACATGGTGGACAGAGTAATGTTTTCCAGGTTTTTTCACACCTTATCCAGTCGCAGTCATTGTTAGGTGATAAATACAGTGGCAGCTCATTACAAAATTCAGCTTCCAGAAGCTGCAAAGTTAAGTGGCACCTCTCACCTGCTGGGTGCCAGGTGAGCATCTTACTCCTGTTCCTTCTCCACTCCCCACCCCGTAGCTCTGTCTGAAATCTTGAGCACTCAAGGGGTTAGATTTCATCCAAAAGCCATTGAAGTGAAAGTGAAATCAGAAAGCTCTTTTACAGAACATTGGGAACATATAAGGGAGCACATAAAGATCAGGATAGAAGAAATGATCTAAAAGTTCAAGAACTTAACCCCTCCACAATTTTTTTTTTAAGATTTATTTATTTATTTATACAAGCACTGGGTACAGTCAGAAGCACAAGAAGGTGAGAGGATTCACCAGAGCCAGAGCGGGGAACAGAACAGGCAGACTGATGAAATACACTGCTGAGAGGAGTAGCGGGAAACTCGCTGGCAGCCGGGGATTGAACCGGCGCTGCAGAGGCTGTGGGCAGCTTCGCAGTCCAGCGTTCAACCACTGCGCCACCAGGGGAGGCCCCTTCCACAATTTTTTTGATCAGTGTATGTACATGTGTGTATGTCTGTCTATCTCCTTGTGTGTTTAGGGAGGGAGGTTTGTACATGCGTGTGCCCTCATACCATTTGAATGAAGATAGATAAAGCAACTGTGTGCATAGATGTTAACTACTTGGATTTTTTTAAACAACTTTACTGAAGTATAATTGCCATACAATAAACTACACATATTTACAGTGTAAGTTTTGATAATGTTTACATCCATATACACCTATAAAACCATTCTCATAATCAAGAGATAATGAACAGTTTCCTTATGCCCCTTTATTATCCCACATTCTGCCCCTTCCTATCTGCTTTCTCCCATTATATATTAATTTGTAAATCCTATAAATTTATATAAATGGAGTATATAATACATATGATTTATTTTGGCTTCTTTTACTCAGTATAATCATTTTGATTTTTTATCCATGTTGTGATCTGTATCAATAGATCATTGTTGCTGAGTAGTATTACTTGTATGAGTGGACCACAGGGAGTTTACCCATTTATCTATTGATAAATACTTGGGTTATTCTCAGTTTGAGGCAATTAGAACTAAAGCTATATGAACATATGTGTAAATTTTTTTTTGTTGTGGACATATACCGTTTTCCCCTAACTTGCATAAATAGCTAGAAATGGAAAACTAGGTCACATCATAAGTGTATTTCTAATTTTCTAAGAAACTAACAAACTGTTCCAAAGTGGTTCTACCAGTTTCATTCCTATAAGCAGTATATATATATATATATATATATATATATATATATATAAAAGCAGTATATATATTGCATATGTATATATATTGCATATATATATATATATATATATATATATGCAATTCAATGTAGTGCAGGCTATGGGTCAGAGAAACTTAGACTCAAATCCCAGCTCTACCACTGACAGCCAAAATGATTTGGGAAAATTCATGATCCCTCTTGAACTCCGTTTTCTGAGCAGCAGCATTCAGAAAATACTGGCATCTCCTTTGTAAGGGTCAGCAGAGGATCAAATAAGATCATTAAACACTTAAAACTATTCTTGTCATGTAACAAGCAACAAATAATGGCTTGCAATGGTCATTGACTTTATTATTAATAGCACTTAACATAGTACTGAACATAGTAAGCACCCAGTAAAGTGTAGGCTTTCTTTTTCTTTTTTAAAAAGATTTTATTTTATTTTTTTATAGAAGAACTGGGGTGCAGGTCAGAGATGTGAAAGAGGCGGGGAGGATTCACCATAGGCAGAGTTGGGAGCAAAACAGGCAGATCCACTGAAATACATTGCTAAAGGGAACAGTGGGTGAGACAGGAGAGGTCTGCTGTGCCATGAGGGGTTAGCTCTTTGGCTGGGGATCAAATTTAAGCAGTCACCATGGTGGCACTGAAACTTAACCCCTATGTCATCAGAGAAGCCCCAAGTATGGGTTTTCTTAATTGAGCTTATATTGCAAACTATACCACTTGGGTAGTGCCTTCAGTTATATGGAATCCAATGTGATAGTCCAGTCTCTCACAATTAGCTTTATTGTTGACTTCCTTAATTTCTATCTGGTCTATCTTAGAATCTATAAGTTTGGACTAGTGGGTGTGCAAGTCATTTTTCTTTATTGTTCCCCAAATCCTTAGAAACCTGACTCCCTTATAAAGTTGCATCTACTCCACCCCTAATCCTTGCTATAGGATAAAATGTGCACAGGTAGGTCACCGTTTACACATAGTAAACATGTTTTATGGTGTTATAAAATTCAAGAAGTCTCAGTGCTCCTTTCATCACCCACCACCACAACTCTCTACCCCTGTGTGTATGCACACACACACACACACAAACACACTAAATGTCCCTTGCGGTTTGCTGACACAAAGTGCCTAATCGATGACCCCTTTCTATGCCAGATGACTTTTTTTCCCTATAAAAATACAAATTATCACTGAAGGAAAAATATTTATTAGCTTATGCAAGTAAGTAACAGTATGAAGTAATAGAAAGAGGCCTGGGCCAGAGCAGGAAAATTTTGGGTTTTAATCTTAGCTGCCCTTTTTTGTCCTGTATAACCTAAGATTCCACTTAAGCTCCCTATTACACAAAAGGAAATGATGACATTTGAGCCATTCATTCATTTGGAAAATCTTGAAGGGGTACTTAACATGGCCAGGTGTATTTTAACTGGAGGAGACACGTCAGTGAACAAAACAAAATCTGTTCCCACAGAGCTTATATTCAAGTAAAAGAGATAGACAATAAGCAAAGACATTGTCAAGGAGTGGTGAATTACAAGAGTGAAAATAAAAGAGAATAGGGCCTCCCTGGTGGCACAAGGGCTTAAGTCACAGCACTATGAATCTAACCACAGCCACTGCAGCACAGCACGCATTGGATCCCCAGCCAGGAAGCTAACCCCACGGCACAGCAGACCTCTCCTGTCTCGCCTGCCTGTCCCCTCAGCAGTGAATTTCTGTAGAGCCGCCTGTTCTGTTCCCCACTCTGTCTCTGGAGAATCCTCTCATCCCCCCACACCTCTGGCCTGTACCCCAGCTCTTGTATGCATAAATAAATAAATATTTTTTTAAAAGAAAAGAAAAGAAAACAGAATAAAGAGATGAAGAATGAAAAGGAAAAGTAGATAGAGGCAGTGGTGGTTCTAGGGGAGACAGTGACTGGTGTGACATGAGGCTACACGGTAGAAGAACATTTCAGGCACAGGGAGTGGTCAAAACAAAGGTTATAAGGTAAAAGTGTGTTCAACATGTTTGTAGAAGATAGAAGGCATCCCTGTGGGTGCAGTAAAGAGGTAGGTAGAGAAGGTATCAGTAGCTAAATTATATAGTATATTGCAGGCCAATATAATAACTTCTGAGTGTACACTAAGTGAAATGGGGAATCACTGGAGAAATTGAGCAGGGGAGTTGCAAGCTATGACTTGTTTTAAAAAGATCACCCAGTACTTAGGGTAGATTGTGAAGTGGCCAGAGAGGGAATAGGACACCTAGGAAGAGTTGTAGTTATAGTGTAAGAGAGAGAGAGATTTGTGGCTTAGATTAGGGAGGTTGTGGTCAAGTACCAGAAATCTCAAGTAAAAATAGGTCAAACAATAAGAGCTATCACATAATATAATTCTAGAAGATGAATATTTCTGAGTTTGGTTACTTCATGGGCTCATAGGCGTCAAGGATCAAGATTTTTTGATCTTTCTACTCTGCTAAGCTCACGATAGCAAGGTGGCTGCCGCAGCTTTGGATATAATATCTTTTCACAGAGTCCAGAGGGGGTAAAGGGAGTAGCCTTTTTATTATTCCTCTCTTTTACTAGTGAGGAACCTTTAGCAGAAGAGCCCCTGATGAACTTGCTTTTCAACTAAACCACAATGTGTCGCACAACCATGCCTAAATTAATCTTAGTGATAAAAGACAGCAAGGGGAATTAAAACTGGCCAAGGACAGTGCTCAAATAGTCCATCAGTCGCTGAGTTCTTCATCCACACATGCAATTGCAAGACTACACAGGTTCAGAGAACAATAATAGGATTTAATTAACAAGCCAGGGAAAAACAATGAGTTATGGAGGCCTTACCCAAAACAGTGTCCAGTGTTTTAAAGTCCTAAATACAAACGCTCCCAAGATGGAGCACAAGGTGGAGTCTTCCCACACTGAGACACTGAGACCTGGAGCACATAGCAGCCAAACAATAGGCCAGGATCCAACTGACGAAGACAACAGAAGTCACAACAGGAGATGTTCCCCAGAGCTGCCGAAATGTCCCAGTGCAGCACCAGACAAGCGACACTTAAAACAGCAGCTGCAGCATCCAAGCTACACAACTAACAAATGGCCACTCATGCACTCATGCAGCTCCCGGCTTCAGGTCTTCGCCTTCTTTCCAGACTGTAAATGCCACAAAACCAGGAACAGTTTCAGTCACTCAGCTTCTTGCAAAGCTTCCAAACATTTCCTCTCTGAGGTTGGCTGCTGGAAAACTCTCCACATCCTTCAGAAGCCTGCAGCAGCCTTCTGGAAGATCAGCATGGTAGTCTACATTAACAGGGAGAATGATATCCATCAATATTCACATTTCAGAGATAAGAAACAGCCCCAGAGTCTCTTGAAGGCCATATTCACGCTGAGCAAAATAAAAAGGGACCAGAATTCTGTGAGCAAGAGTCAAGGGTTGGGGTGGTTTATGGTTCACTGACCCATAATATCTGCAACATATGAACTTGACATTCAAACTGTGGTTGTCTTTCCAGCATAGCAGTAATATGAATAAATGTACGTCACTTCTCAGTCAGGCTGAGATGTCATCTCTCCTCAGGGGAGCATTTGAAAGACTACTAGGACACTCATCTGTGCCTACAATTGTATCATAGAATCTGGGTTTAGAAGAGACTTTGAAAGCTCATGCATCCTCAATATAAAATTCTCCTGACTTTGCATTAGACATGGTCTCAGGAAGAGATGACATATTGAGATCATCCTAATTTAATAGTAACTCAGAAGGTCTGATGCCAGGTAGGAGCAGTGTGTAGTGAAACCAAAGAGCAATGCCGCAGCTGGGGCTGGTAGCAGAGGGGCCGCTCTGACCACACCTGGGCTGCAGAAGGCTGAGTGCTCTGAAAGGAGCTGAGACCTTTGTGCAAAGCCACAGCCAGCCCACAGCATCTTTGCTAGAAAAGGGACCCTGGGGAGTAAAAGCTCCAACCTCACCTTTCCCCTCCAACTGGAAGCAGAAAGCAAAGGGGTCCCTCAGTGGAATGTCTGCAGGTGATACTGGGATACAGGGCAGAGGCAAATAAGGATAGAATTCATTCTGAAGAAGCAAATAGAAGATATCCAGTCTGCCCCATAGGAAGAGACCAGTCACTCCTGAGCCACCCATTTCATCCAGGGATAGCTTTGCAGGAACGTTCCTAGTCTAATTCCTTACTTTCATGACAATGTTTTACACAGAGACAACAGCCCACACCTCTCACAGTCAAGTGTTGGAGCAAAAGTCATGGAGACTTTAGTCCTTGACTTCATTGTCAATGGAGATTGAAAGTTAGGGTCTTCATATGTGGTCCTTTAGCACAATTGTTCTTAGCCAGGTGGCAATTTTGCTCCACAAGATATTGGTAATGTCTAGAGACATTTTTCATTGTTGCAACTAGGGCATGAGGGAGAAGAGAGTGTTAGTGGCATATAGTCAAGGACAGAGGGGGCCTCCCTGGTGGTACAGCTGTTGAGCACTGGGTTGCGAAGCTGCCCACAACCTCTGCAGCACCGGTTCAATCCCCGGCCCCTGGCGAGCGTCCCAAATGTGCGCAGACCTCTCCTGCCATGCCCGCTACTCCCCTAAGCAGTGTACTTCGTCAGTCTGCCTGTTCTGTTCCCTGCTCTGGCTCAGGTGAATTCTCTCACCCTCCCACACTTCTGACTGTACCCAGTGCTTGGGTAAATAAATAAATAAATATTTAAAAAAAAAAAAAAGGACAGAGGCCAGGGATGCTGCCAAATACTCGACAATGTGCAGGACACCCCCATAACAAAGAATGATATGGGCACAATGTCAATAGTGCCAAAGAAGAGAAACAGCACAAGATAAATCTGTGCAAGACTCACTGTAAGACTTTCCCCAGAATTCACATTCCAAACTGCCCTGTGTGTACCTGGGCTGAAATCTTAGTTTTAGGGGTGAGCTAATAAAAAGCAGCACTCCTTCCTTTAAGTGCAGGGAGGGAAACAGAAGTGGGAGGAGAGCTGCAGAGGTGAGGCAGGTAGAAAAAGAGGAATCTTTGCTTACATTTGCCATGACCATTGTTGGCATCCCCTTGGTCAGACCCTGCATCTGAGTCAGTGGGGGAGGGAGAAGTGAGCCCTCAGGCTCCAGGGGACCAGCCAGCCACGCTCAGCAGCCTGCCAGCCATCATCACATCACTACATTAGCTCTTCCCAGGCAAGCATGTAAACATGGAGACCAGCCACGAGAAACATAAGAAAGAAATAAAAGTTGTTTGGTCTCCCTCAGGGACAGATTGTTGGAATATTCCAACCCCAGTCAAAAAAGAAGGGCAGAAAGCCCGTCTTTCCTTGTGCAGAGATCGTCCCAAGAGAGTCAGCACTGGCACTTCCCTGTTTTCATCATAATGATGGAAAAAAAAAATCTCCTAGTGAGCTCTGGTGTCTGGTTCAGTCACCCGTGTTAGTGCGGAATAATATTAAAATGTTCAACTCTGACCATGAATCAAGAGCAGGTGAACTGAGTTCCTGCTAAATGTCAGCAGTTGTGAATATTTTAATAAACAATTACCTCAAATAGCCATTACTCATTTATTTGGCATCTGTAGACTAATCAGAGGTACCATATTTTAAACGAATCTTTCAGATACTTGAAGTTTAAGAAGAACCTCATTGTTGTCATGTTTAGAAATAAAGATATTTCCAAAATATATACATTTCCTTTGTTTTAAAAATCAAACCATATTGGTAATAACTCTACCTTTTAAAGCAGCTCAGGGCAATGACTTTAATGTAATAATAAAAAATAAAAGACATCTTCACCTCAGAGCAGTTTGCCCAGATATTAAGTGAATCCATATTATGTTTTTCTTTTTTCTTTTGGTTTTCACTCAGATTCTCCAACCTCCTGTCATCCCTCCTTTGTATAGTTGTCAGTTGTTATTCTTTTTTTTTTTTTTTAAGATTTATTTATGTTATTTATACAAGCACCAGGCACAGTCAGAAGCATGGGAGGGTGAGAGAATTCACTAGAAACAGAGAGGGGAACAGAACAGGTAGACTAACAAAATATACTGCTGAGGGGAGCAGCGGACGCGGCAGGGAAGGTCTGCGAGCCATGTGGGACCCTCACTGGTGGCCGGGGATCGAACGGGCACTGCAGAGGCTGCGGGCAGCTTTGCAGTCCAGCGCTCAACCGCTGCGCCACCAGGGGAGGCCCAGTTGTCATTTGTTATTCTACACAGTACCAGGTCTATCCAGCTCTAAGGCCTGCCTTCTAGCAGTGCTGTTGTAGTTAAAATCTCTGCAGGTGATTCTGTTGTGCAAGCAAGGCTGAGAACTACTGGGAAAAATGATGTCCTATCCTGCAGAGTTAAAATGATCTCAGACATTTTCCTCTGAGTAAACTTTGGTATATAAACCTTTTAGCTTGTATTTCAGAACTCTTTGGGTCTTAGTCTAGTTTGAGTTATTCAAACTAGTCTAGTTTAGTTTGAATAACTAGGAGACAGATAGAAAGAAAGAAAATGTAGTAATTCAGGCTTCTTTTTTCCTCCCACTGGGAGACTTTATGGCTGCCACCAGCAGCTTTGTTTTCTTCCTGGGCGTTTTTTATTATTGCAAAAGACACTTGGGAGCACAAGCATGGGGCACAAGCACCTGTGAGTATGGATACTTGGGCCAAGAGATGAGGGTAATTGAGAAGGAAAAAGAAGCCAGAGAGAGAATATGGAGATCACAGAGCCTGGGAGGCTTTGAGATGCAGATGCTTGGTTGCTTCCAGCCTCCCTGTCTCCCTGCCTCCCTCTTGCCTGCTTCCCTGCCTGCTGGTCTGTTTGCCTGTGTACCCAGTCCCCTGCTTCAGCATTAAAGGCCTGTCAAATCTATCAAGGCCTCCAAAATTTTTTTCTGTTTGTCCAAATCAGTCATGAATCTGCCCAGTCTGGGATGGTTGCACCACGATAGCATAGGACTTTAAATGCTCAGCTAGAGTTCAACTACCTGGGTTCAAACCTTGACTCTGTCCCTTACTATGTGACAGCAGCAAATGTCAACCTTTCTGTGCTTCACCCTCATCAGTAAAGGGATGGAAGGATTATATGTGCTAATGAACATGGAGGACTGAGAATAGTTTGACACATAATAACCCTCAACAATGTTAGTGCTACCAGTTCAGGGTTGGACAAGTGTAGGGGCAGAAATGACATGGAGCAGGTTTTCTGATCCAGCAGATCGGGTAAAGAGGAGAGAGAGTGCTGGAGCCCTCAGCAGCTTTTCAGGTTTTTATTGGGATTCACCAGGTACACAGTAGGCAGGGGTACTGGGAGGCTGAAGGGCTGGGAGGCTGGCAGGCCTCCCAGCCCCGAGCAAGTCTTCGCTCTGTCTGAGCTCTCTGGCATTCTCTCTGCTTCTCTGCTCTCAGCTTCTACTCGTGGTCCTGCTCTCATTTTGCTACTGCTGGCGTCCCCGTGACACTGCCCTTAAAAAGCCCAGTCTTGGCTAGCAGACCTCTCCTGCCTCACCGCTGCTCCTCTCAGCAGTGTATTTCATCAGTCTGCCTGTTCTGTTCCCCACTCTATCTCTGGTGAATCCTCTCACCCTCCCGCGCATCTAGCCTGTACCCCAATGGGCAGAAGAGCTAAAAAGAAACTTCTCTGAAGAGGAAATGAAAATGGCCAACAGACATATGAAAAAATGTTCAACATCACTTGTCATCAGGGAAATGCAAATCAAAACTACCATGAGATACCATCTTACACCAGTGAGAATGGCACATATTAAAAAAACTAGCAACAGCAAATGTTGGCGAGGTTGTGGAGAAAAAGGAACTCTTCTACACTGTTGGTGGGAGTGCAAACTGGTCCAACCACTATGGAGAGCTGTGTGGAGATTTCTGGACCTACTAAACATAGAGCTTCCATATGATCCAGCAATTCCACTCCTAGGTATTTACCCAAAGGACACAGAAACATCAATTCCAAATAACACCTGCACCCCTATGTTTATAGCAGCACTATTTACAATAGCTAAGCTTTGGAAACAACCCAAATGCCCAAAAATAGATGACTGGATCAAGAAGATGTGGTACATATATACCATGGAATATTACTCAGCATTCAAAAAAGATAAACACATGCAATTTGCAGCAACATGGATGGCGCTGGAAGCGATCATGCTCAGCGAAATAAGCCAAAAAGAAAAAGAAAAATACCGGATGGTCTCACTCATAGCAGGAATCTAGAAAACTTAAATAAGGGACCAGGAAAATGAATAACTACAAGAAAGTGAAAATCAAAATCAACAAAAAACTATGAACCAGAGACACTTTTTGGGGGGTGGGGGGCGGGAGGGGAGGGATTGGGGTCTGAATGGGGGGTTTGCAATTGTATAGGGGAATATAAAAATAAAATTAAAAAAAAAAAGCCCAGTCTTAGCCCAGGTGAATCCTATCTACATATACCCATTCCCTATTCCAGGTGCCCACCATCAGGCATGCATTTGGGACCACAGTGTTCCATCAACTATCCTAATGGCTGGAGGGCGGAAAAGCCTGATACTTTTTCCTTACCCTACAACAAGAAACATAATTTACTTCAGATGGTCAAGGTGGAGAGACAGAGATATGTGTGGCAGCTAAGGGAACAGACATCTAAGTAACAGAGGTGTTGCAGCACCCAGAGACTGCCCACTGTGGGAACTGTTATTAACCTAGGCTGAAGGGGGAAACAGAGAAGTTGTATCACCTGTACCCAGTGAAAGCTGAAGCTGCAGAGACATAGCAATTGCCAAAGAATAAGAGTAGAAGCAGGGAGGTAGCATGAAAGGAATATCTTCCCCTTTCTCTCTTCCAAAATTCTAATCTCTTGCTGCTGCCTTCCTGATCCCAGTGGGAAGCCTGGGAGTTCAGGGGTGAGCTGCTCAGGGCACAGAAAAGCAAGGGTGACTGTGAATGCCTGGGGAAGTAAAGAAAGAATACCCAGCACCGTTTACTATTATTGTTTATTGCACAAGTTTGAAAGGGACCAGAAAAGCCCTCACTGCCCTAGAATGAGTGAACTTTACACACATCAACTGCAGCCTCAGAGAACTTCTCATACGACTTGTGGCACCATCCTGCAGACCTTTAGCACATGCACTGAGACAGCCCAACTATGCCGCAGGCCAAAGTTCATCTAAGTACCACGAGGATTTTTGGTAATTGATGACTTGTCGCAAGGGCCCTCATCCCTAGGGGGGATTCCCCGACTCCTCTGAACCCTTTTCTCACTTGCTCACTGCAGTCTCTTCTCTACCCCTGCACCCTGTGCATGGAGAAAAGGAAACTTAACTCACTTCCTTTGCTAATTGAAACACATTCCTGAGTCTGATTTGCAACATACTTTGGAATTTCTTCCTCTTCATTTTCCCCACACCCAAATACCACCTCTTTCTTCTTACTTATGAAAGTTGACCTTTTATCTGATAAAGACTTCAGTCTTCCAAACTCCCACTTTCTATTTAAGTGGTCATTCTGGGCTGTGTTTATGTTCACCCTACAAAAACCATCCCTGGAGTTTCATTACCTATCAAGTCCTAAAAAAGCTTTAAGTAGAAGTAGATGCCTTATTTTCCAGCAGCTTCCATTCCCTTTCCACATTAGAAAGGACAGGGCTCAAGGAAACTGGTGATGGTATGATAGTTTCCTCCCCGTGTTTTGCCATCACACCATATCTCAAGTGAAATGTATGAACTTTTTGATTCATGTCTGGCTGCATCAGAAACTGTCTCCTACTGTGCTGATACACACACTTGGCTGCATTGGCGATCCTGTTGCCAATCTTTATTGCCAGTCTGATGAATACTATTATTGGGTTTTAAGTAAAGAGAAAAAGCAGAAACCCCTCCTGTTCCTCTTCCAGTATTTAGGTGTCCTTAAGTGAAGAAAGTCCCCAGAAAGAGCTGGGGATTGAAATTAAAAGAGCTAATATTGGAATTGGCAAGATTTGGTTCAGAGTGGGCTATAAGCATCAGTACAGAAATTGCAGCTCTCATTGAATGCCTAGCCCCTAGGGATCCAATAAATCCTTGCCCTCAAGGAACTTACATTTTAGACAAGGAGACAGGACACAATGTGCATGTGCACACGCACATACACACACACACGCGTAATAATATGCTAGCACAGGTTGAACACTAAGTTGCATACAAATAATAATAACCCTGACTTGCATTTTAAAAATCTATAAATCAGGCATTTACTTTAATCAGGACACAATCAGTTTCTACCTGGGTAACTTCCTTTCCAATTGCTTTAGTTAAGATTTTTATCATATTTCTTAATCTATCTGTTTCAGCATAACTTTTCTTGCTGAAAGATATCTCCCTATTTCTATATTTAGTGTCTTGTCTGCCATTTTTTTAAAGATTTATATATTTATGCATACAAGAGCTGGGGCACAGGCCAGAATTGCAAGGGGTGAGAGGATTCACCAGAGACAGAGTGGGGAACAGAACAGGCAGACTGACTGAAATACACCGCTGAGGGGAGCAGCAGGTGAGTCAGGAGAAGTCTGCTGTGTCATGTGGGCAGCTCCCTGGCTGGCTGGGGGATCAAACTCATGCTGCAGAGATTGCAGATTGCTTTGCGCCACCAGGGAGGCCCTTGTCTGCCATTTTGAATTCATGACACAGCCACAAATTTACTGAAGTTTTGCCTATCAGTATCTGAAGAAATGTCTTTAGATAATGTTTAAAGATTAAGACATTTTAAAGTAGAACTCCTTACTTGGGTAATTGCAGTGAATGCTTTGTATCTTCATGAAACATCGTTTTTCAGGGTGGTCACTATTTCAGCACTCAATATTTTCAAGAACGTTGCCTCCCACCCATTTTGTTCACATTTACCACTAGTAAAGAGTGTCTAATACTAAACAATATGAGTGATTTCAAAGAATGTATCAACTTTCAGCCCATAATGAATGCTGCCATAGTGACACCTGCTCAGCTTACTGGGATGCTCTGTCCCTTTAGCCCTCACAGCCCCTTCCAAGATGCAGCCTGAGCACTCAAGTTTCCTTGCTAGACTGTGTGCTCTTGGGGAATACACAATGGATCTTGTTCAACTTGGCATTCCCGACACAGGGCAGGGTTCTTTGTGTCCAGCAGGCCAAGGAAAGGATGGTCAAATAAGTCATCAATGGAAAATTGGAAATCATAGGCATTAATACTTCTGGAATACAGGAACAAACCTAGGAGAAATTGTGAGAAATGGAGGATCATCTACAATGTCAATAACCCTCCCTAGCAAAGGGCCCAGAGAATGTTAGCAACCCCAGTCCATTTGCACTACAAGTTGATGACTGAAATGGTGAATATATGTCTGTCCATGTCTTAGAAAGGATCTTAGGGTCAGGGACTTCATCGCTCCTTGTAATACATGGCACACATACTCCCTGGTGATGGGCAGGCTAGAGAAGACCCCGATTACTTAGCCCTATATCATGCGCCTTTTGAATAAAAGACTCTATTATTACTCCCATAAAACCTGGAGACTAGGTTAGATGTAAACTACATTCACAATGCTCCAGAAAATAGTAGCCCAAGTTCTAACCTGATTCTCAAGCCTGGCACAGAAATAGCTGAAGAAGAATGTGATCTTCAATGGACTTCTGGATTTTGCTTTAAAAAACATTTCAATAGAAGTGTCAAGGACAATAAGCCCCATAGTGTTTTCTTACTGAATTGAAGCCTTGGCTACATTCTATCGTGTGGAAGGAGGCAGAGTACATTTGGATACTGAAATGTGGCTGAGATAGTCACACTCTCTTGGCTTAACATGGGAACATGCAGGTGAAGAAGACACTGATGCAGCCTAAGTGTGCCTACCCCTCCATCTGCAGTTTTTTCTATTCAGACATCAGAAGCATATCCATGGAGTTGAAGTTGAGGACAGAGCAGATTTCAAGGGAACAAACTTAAGACCTACCACAGGTGTTATGCAGGTCCCTGCGGTGTTGATTCTGCCTCCAGTTGCATTAACAATGCCTGGAGTCATGTGGGCCTTGATAACATTTACTCAAACATCAAATAAATGAAGTCATACTGAGTCACTGGTAGGATAGAATCTGCCAGCCAGCCGGAAAGGAGAAGCTGACTGATGGCAGGGAGAGACTGACATCAGTGGGGGTAGCATGCTTGAACGGTGGGGATAACCACGGCCACCTTGGACTTGGTGACATTCTATGATCCATGTTATGATTCAGCTTTCCTTGCATTCAGCAAATTGAACTTTAGCACATGTTTTTTTAGATGTTAAATTAGAGAGGTATTATTCATTTACAGACTATTGTTTCTTCTAACCAATCTAAAACAATAGCGCCTGTGCTAGTGTAGTTATAATGTTTTTAAATTTTAACTTAAATACATAATTTTTCAAGAATAGATCTATTCTAAAGTGCATATATAAAGAAAGACAGGGACGCAATCACATGACTATATATTTCTAAATATAATAATCTTGAATACTCCTTTCAATAAAACTTCCCCTTGTCTATTCCTAAGAAACCAATTCCTTAATTCAGTTGGGCAACAATTAAGCTATAAGGATGTATTTTTTCATATGCCAACACAAAGCCAACAGTCCCTCTGATGATCTGTTAATAATGAAGACTAGAATACAAGGAGTACTGTGCAACAGATGCATTCATGTAGCAGGCCCCATGGCTATGGGAGTCAGCATTTTGGCGTGGACAGGCTAATGGTTTCTGGGTCAAGATAGAAGTGATTCATCAAACCAGAAGAAAAGAAATGGGAAAAGCAGAGAGTTGTAAAAACCAGAGAAGAGGAGAAACAATCCAATATTTGTATGCACAAACAATGCTCCCCTTTGCACATGAAGTCTGAATACAATGAAGAGAGAAATAAAGAAACAGTTCCTCCAACTGCAGTTCCCAGGCTTGGATTTTCACTCATGAACTTGGAGGCCCTTCCTCAGCCTCATTCTTTGACTCTACACCTGGATCACACACTTCCAGAGTCTGCGGAAGCCAATGCCTGAGACAACCTGGTTAAGGAATGAAGAAGGAAACACACGTTCTGCCATTAATGAAAAATGCCATTTTCCTGCTTAGTGATCTTAAAACAAATTCATCAAGCGATGGTGTTTTTCTTTCTCCTCTTTTTATCCTGTGGTCACCCATCATTCTTTAAAGCATTTCAATGAAAGACAAACTAAGAAGGCAAATCTATATCAATCTGTATTCAATTTTGCATTTACAAAACCTTAAAAGCAGGAGGTAATTTTTTTTGCTTTAATTAACAAAAATTATAGTATTTGTCAAGTGCTGAATGGTAATACTATGTCTTGCACCGAATTTACCTTCCTTCAATAGGACATTTGTGGGTGGCAACAACCAGTTTGTGATTGATGCAGAAAGAATGCAAGTGGAACAATTTGACTAGATCTAATTTGTTTTGTGCACATAATGAGCAGTCTGTGAGATGTGAAGATCTCTCACCTTCAACTTTGGGAGAGAAGGTAAACTGAGTCCCCAGGCTTAGGGCTGATGGAAGGAAGCAGAGGGGGTGAGTCTCTCAGTTTGCCATGCCAGTTCTTTATTGGGCTGTTCTTTGAGATGACAGCTGCCTTCTGTGGTGGGGCCACCTACGAAGTACTTGGGGAAATATCCCAAAGCAAGGACTAGGCAGAAATATGCTTTAAGGGAAGGGATGCATCTTGTTGCTCATTGTGGTTTTATAATACATGGGCCTCGTTTACATAGCAGTACAGCTCTGTATAATATTGTCATACAAAAACTATGTGCATGTTTATCATTTCCTTACCAACAACAGCTGGAGAAAATGGCTAACTGAGATTGGGGAGACAGGAAGGAAGATGGAGGGGAAATCAAAACATCAGAAGACTTACAACTGCCTTCATGGACTAAGACGCTACAGATTCAGTCACATGAAATCAGTGTCAAAGTGTCATGACTTTCATTCCAGACACAGGGCTGTGGAAATCAAGAAAAAGACAACCAAAGACTTTACCTTGATTTCTTAAAATTCTAGGATATATTTACCCCCTATGGACTTTTTTTTTTTTTGCAGGCACAACTTTTTAATTGCTTAGAGTGTACTTATTGGGTCTTCTCTTGGGGATCAGTGCTTCCCCTCCCCAAGAAGTACAAGAACATACAGTCTTACAGACTGCACCTGCGAACTACTTAGGCCCAGATCCACCTATACTACCAAATCATTCTGCAGCCTAGGACAGCGACATATTGCCTGAGAGGGTCCTAATCCTCTGCCAAAGTCTTCCAAAATAGGGGAAATTGATCAGTGAAGGATTCTCACCACTTAGGATTACGTTAACCAAGAGCACTACTTGATAGCTGTTATTCAACTATCCTTTGCTTCTGCTGTCACCTGACTTGATATGTCCTTTCTCCCACCCACCCAGTTCTGTTATGCCATCTAATTCTTCTCTTCAATACACAACTAAGATATTACTACCTCCTAAAATTTCCTTGAAATCCTTACGCAATTATCTTTCATTGATTTCCCTCCTTGAATTACCAAGTATTTATTTTTCCAACTAGGCTGAAAACTCTTTGGAGGTATCTTTGAATCTCCAGAACTAATCATTATGGTGGGGGCTCAGCCAACACATTAATAACATTAATAGTCATCTGTAGCTGCTTCACTAAGCTTATAATGCCAACAAGGGCAAGATTTGTTAGTTACTACTATTTGTTAGTCACTACCAAAACTGTCAACTGGACATGGGCCCAAGCCGAGTATCTTGCAAAATACATATATTATTCTGAAGAGGAGATAGAGTGATCAAAGGTACAAGGATCACTGTAACTTCAGTCTGACCGTTGGAAATTATAAGTGTTTAGTCCCCTTCACACTTGTCAGTAGCTTCCCCTGGGGTGAATAGTGAGGTATAAGTTTATCTCATCTATGTTTTATTCTATCGTAAAGGCTCAGTCCTACACTAGCCAGTAGATTCCCCACAATTGTGAGCATTCAAAAACCACATAGTCTGCAGGTTACATTTCCCTACTCTTGAGAGTCTAAGTTGGTCTTGTACATGACTACTTCAAGGATTTCTCTAAATCCACTTATTTCAGTATTTTGTAGTATAATTAGGAAATTCAGCAGAGAAATACATTCTACACTATTGGCTAAGAGTGGCAGCAAATGTGAAGATGCAGATCCAGATCCAGTAGAGTCTTGACAACACAGCTCCCAGTTCACAGAACATAGTCTCCCCCAAGCATGAAGTGAATAATGAGGCTGACCATAGCAAGAGTGAATGACCCCTCCCCAATCGCCTTATTAGTCAGGTAACTTAACCTCCTCAGTCTAGACTCCTTCTGTGTCACCCCTTCGAGATGCAAATATGGCTTTAGTAGGAATGTTGCTGTTTAGGATAAAGTTCAGAATCCAAAAGGTTACTGACTTCACAGCTGTGTCACTGGAAGCTGATAAGCACTGGCCAGACCATCGAAGGTCTCCAGCTATTTGAAAGTGTATCTTTGTTTATTTTAGGTAGTAACTGTTGCTTTTTTTCATGGAAGGGTAGGAATACTGGAGGTTGGAGTCACTGGAGACTTTTTAAATTAGAACAGTGTGAAGATTTATTGGAATCACTGACACATTGAAGGGCAGGGGAGGGAAATTAAAGGAGGGGAAGAAACCACTTGCTCTGCATTTGGTGATATCATAATTATACCTCCCCTTAAGAACTGCTAATAAGCACTTACCATTTTATAACCTAAAGGTAATGAGCACTGTAGCTTGGTCTGTTAATTGAAGGTGACAGAATGCGAGAACAGGCTCCAAAGCACTCCCTTTACATCAAGAGAGTATTTTCTCTGTGTTTATCAACAAGGGCGTGTTTGTTTATTCTGTATGACTTAATCTAGGTTTAAATAAGGAGTAAAGAGATTATTCCCAGGAATATCCCTGGGGCAGTGGGTAGAGTCCAGTTATTTGCCATGAGCACACTGTCTCAGTACCTGGCACAAACCAATCCAATAGTGACTCATTTTTGCCATCATAATCTGAATGTATCCCTGGAAATAAAAACAGACCAAACAAGAGGGACAACTAGATGCTCTCAACCTTTTTGCCAGATTTCTTACTATCATGCTAAATAGCCTAAGACTTCAGAGAAGGTCAGAAACAAGTTGTTCTCAGCAGCAAGTAGTCTGTGACCTGACTAGACAGAGCATAGTATAGACCTGCAGGAGTGGAGATTCCAGGGAAGGTGTAGAGACAAGGGGTCTGTCCTGCAAGGCCAACACTTTCTCCCCCCCCCCCCATTCAAAACATTCAACAGATACCAGGCTTGTAGTGAATGGGCCAGATTCACTGAATTACAGTTAAATTCAGATCTTTGGGCTTGCATTAAATATTTTAAAACTAGAAGAGAATAACATTTTTATGTGATAAGGAATTTCTCTTGTTATTTAAATTTCAGATTTAAAAATATCTGAAACTAGGTTAAGGATCTAAGTTGAAATATGTATAAATATAAATATATATAAATATTTCCCAAATACTGGAGTATTCTTTTTTTTTCATTTATTGACAGAACAGGTTAATTCCCCTTACAGCTTTGTATGATTTTTTTTAATGATTTTTTTTTATTTTTTACATCATTGTTCATTTTTAAACAATTTTTGCTTCCCCCCAGCCCCCAGGTATAGTCCCCATAGAATTTCCTTCCCCAATGCACCCCTGCACCATCACCTCAGTCCACTGTGCTCCTCCCTTCCTCCCTCTGATCCCTCTCCCTCCTCCTCCCCTGCAGGATGTCTCTGATTTATAATTGTCTGTTTTTGCTTTGTTGTGTTTTGTACTGTTATTATTTTTTACACTGATGTCTTAATTGGTTCCCCTATATTCCTGCTATAAGTGAAACCATCCGATATTTTTCTTTTTCCTTTTGGCTTATTTCCTGAGCATAATTCCTTCTAGTGCCATCCATGTTGCTGTGAATGGCATGATTTTATCTTTTTTGATTGCTGAATAAAATTCCATTGTGTATGTATGCCACATCTTCCTGATCCTATACTGGAGTATTCTTTTTCTAAAAAAAAGATTATTTATGCATGCAAGAACTGGGGGGCAGGTGCAGGGGGTGAGAATATGCACTAGAGAGTATTCACTAGTGGGGAGCAAAACAGGTAGATCTACTAAAATACACTGCTGAGGGGAGCAGCAGGAAAAACAGGAGAGGTTTGCCATGTAGGTTGCTGACCTGGGATTGAACTTGTGCTGCAGTGGTTGATTATAGCTTGATAGCTCTGTGTCTTTAACCTCTACATCACCAGAGAGGCCCTGGAATATTCTTTATTATCATTAAAAGCCAACTTTAATTCAGTCTGTTTATATGTCTGCTCTCTTATTCCTCTTGCGTTAGCAGTAGGATATATTTTATAAGCACATTGCCACTATTATTTACTTTATTGACAGACATCCAGTATGAAAATTGCTACCAGATAGTTTATAAATCAGAGAATAATATGTAGAAATTAATTGAAGGTCTATTTCAATTGTCTGCCATATTGCAGATAACAACATAGCAATGACTTCTATTGCTATGTGTATTTCAGGAAATATTCCTTTCATTTTTTCATTTACCACATGTTTCAGTTAGAGGCCAAGAACATAAAGCCATGAATGAGGGGAGTTCAGCAGCTTGGTCCAGCCATTTGCCTCTTGTTCCAAGGTATGTTCACCATATTTCAGGAATGCACCTAGAAAAAAATATATAAATAAATTTTATTCTTGTTCCAGGACTGATTAGAGTCTCAAACTTACTTAGATTAACCAAGTTGATAAAGGATTGATGTACAACCTATAGAAATATAAAAAAAAGAATAGGTGGGAAAATCAGGTGGAACCTGGGGGATGCAGCCCCACAGGTTGGTACTTCTGGAAGGAGTCTTAGGAGTTCCAGGAACCAGTGCTCTGCTCTAATTTGAAATCCCAGAAGGGCCTCCCTGGTGGTGCAAAGGGTTGAGCACAGTACTGTGAAGCTATCTGCAGCCTCTGCAGCAAGAGTTCAATTCCTGGCTGGCCAGGGAGCAACCACATGGCACAGCAGACCTCTCCTGATTTGCCTGCTGCTCCCCTCAACAGTGTATTTCAGTGGCTCTGTCTGTTCTATTCGCCATTCTGTTTCTGGTCAATACTCTCATCCCCCCCCACACACACCTCTGGCCTGTACCCTAGTTCTTATATGCATGGATAAATAAATCTTTAAGAAAAAAATAAAGAAATCCCACAAACTTGCTCTCATCTGTGCTTAGGAGTGAAATGAACCAAAATGCAGATGTGCCTCCAAAATGCCTAGTTTATTCAAAATACAGTGAACTAGATAGGCAGTCATGTGGACATGATTCTCTCCTTGCACTCAAACTGTATGGGAAGAGTTCTCATAAGCAGGAACCACTTCATTTTGAGACTCTATTGTCATTAAAAAAAAAAAAATCACAAGTCCAGTATTGATGAGATTCCTACATGAAAACGTAAATGGAAAAACAACATGCCCAAAGGGAGCTTGGTGGCCCTGGAATCAAAACCAGAGACAGAGTGGGGAGCAGAACAGGCAGATCAACTGAAATACACTGCTGAGGGGAGCAGCAGGTGAGACAGGAGAGGTCTGCTCCACCATGTAGGTTAGCTCCCTGGCTGGCGATCAAACTCGTGCTGCAATGGCTGCAGATATCTTGATAGTACTGAGACTTAACCACTGTGCCACCAGGGAGACCCTTCAAGTGCTTTTGTCCTGGGAATTATATTGTCTGCTCAGGAGCTCTTCATTAAATTTTTCGAAGATTTAAACCAAACATCTCTCCCTGCATGAATTCAAAACATATTCCTGATACTTGATTCTGCCGTTCACGTACCCTGCTCTGAAAAGAAGATGCCTGAAACAATGTACAAGTTATTGAAAAGGAATAATATGTGGAAAATTAGTAAATTGACATAATGGCTCATGTCCTGAGTATTTGGGTGAGGGATCAACAAAGGATGCCCTAGAAAATCAGAATGTTGGCAAAATAAGATTGCCATTATAGAGTTAAATTGTAAGATAAATAAGTCGGCCAATTCAAAGTATGCTTGTTTGACTGTTCTCCAGAGACTCACAACTGCTTAAGAATAGTTCAATAATGCCATTTAAAATTTCCTTTCTCCCCAGCCTCCTGGGAAAGAACAGAAAGTGGCAGTGAGGGTGTGAGTGCCTAATCCAAGGGCAGGTGCATTTGCCTAGTACAAACAGCAGGGCTGATAGAGGGAGTGAGAGGATTGTTCTCCTTCCTCCCCCAACTTCCTTGTATCCTGATACAGAATCAAATAATAAAAAAACCTGGCTGTGAAAATGATTCATAAACAATGTTGTATTGTTCAAATGTAATATACTTAACGATAACTGAAAGCTTTATTAGTGATATTAAACAATACTGAAGGCTCCAAATATTAAAAATGCTTTATGTAATTAGTATTAAAATAACTTTTTCTTTGGAGGGCTAGTGAGGCCAAAGAGGATGATGATAAATAAATCCAAATGAAGGAGAAAATCAGGAAAAGGTGATCTTAGAAGAGCTCATGAAAACCAACACAAAATGCATGAATTTATCTATGACCAGGAAAAATTGCCTTTGAGGTAGTTTGTAAATGGATGCTAAGGGAGACTAAGAAAATACCTAAATTCCATCAAGGAAATATCATTTTGCAATTCTTTACAGTTATATTGCAACTTGGATGGGGAAAAACTAGTTTGCAAAAGAATGGTAAGATTACATAGGCTCTAGGGCCTCCTTGGTGGCGCAGGGGTTAAAGTCTCAGCACTATCAGGCTGTATTGCCAGACGCTGCAGCATGAGTTTGATCGCTGGCCAGGGAGCTAACCCACATGGCAAAACAGAGCTCTCTTGTCTTGCCAGCTGCTCCCTTCAGCAGTGTATTTCAGTAGATCATCTCCCCACTCTCTCTCTGTGAATTCGACCCCCACCCCCACCCTTGCGCTGGGCACTTCGGGGCCTAGACCCAAGTTGTTGAATGCCATGAATAAATCTTTAAAAACAAACAAACAAGAACAACAACAAAGATTATATAGGGTCTCTATAGAGGAGCAGAAGAATATGTCCATGGCGTAAGGCAAAGGGAGTATACAGTACTTAAGGGAACGATGTCTTAAGAATTTGTCTTAAGGTTCTTCTTTGAAATATTACTAAAATCACCATCCTGTTGGTTTTCAACTTTTTTAGTAGGAGAAAACTTTCATGAGTGAAGGGGCTTTGTTTAAGGTCTAAGAAGCCTCTATGATTTGCCCACCCATAATACATACCTTATTCCTAAAATTATATGTAACATTCCCAACATCAGACTTGCATCTTATAAGGAATTAATTGTGCTCAAGGATCTAAAGTTTATTATATAAAAGACTTTTACCAAAATAGTTGAAAATACATTGTCAGCCTTTCACACATATTATTTAATTTCATTTTTTAATTCTTATTCATAAGTGAATATAAGCAACGTGCATATGATTTGTGTCTATTGGAAATCTACCATTTACCATTTTGACTGAAGACTCAGTTGCATTTAATTGACAAGGTCTGTTTTTAGCTACTAGTTTCATTTCATTTTATCACTGTATTTGCCACTTCTTTTTATAAAATAGTATCCATAAAACTGAAAAAAAAAGTGAAAAAATGGCATAAATATCAGTGCACAGAGATGACAACCCCAAGCAGTGTCACTGTACAGTGCCCTGAGCTCTGACAATCAGCCAGTGCAGAAAAGGTAGCTTTGGTATGCTGAAGTACACTGCAGGGAAGCGAAGCTAGTCAAAATGTGCTTTTAGGATATTTTGATTATAAATAAGCTATAACAAAAACCCCACAAATACAATGTTTTAAGACAAATGCAGCTCCATGCATCCATGAGCCTCATTCATTCACTCTATAGATCTGATCAACTCCTGAGCCATATGGAATCCATGATAACAGTAGTGTTCTGGCCTGCTCAGCAGTAACATTGCTCACTCTAAATTAATCATCATCCTGGTTGTCACTGCAATTGTCTCTTTTAAGTTAGATCCGTACAGTTGTCTTCTAAACCTTGTTGACTCAGGATGAGCCGATAATGTCCAGGACCAGGGTGTGCAATCCTGAAGCCCAGCAGCTATGGTCATTTGGCACTGGGTACTATACAGCAAGCCTCAGGGGCCAGCCATTTTCCCTTTTCAATGTCTGTAATTAAATTCAACCTATTTTTTGGTATATGCTTAGAAATAGATTTTGTTATATGCCTTAGATAAAATTCATTTAAAGAAAATTTAAGAAAGTTTATTTTTCTTTTCCAGAAAATACCATGTTTCAATAGACATTGAAAACAGATTCATGATATTTTTTTCCTTTTTTTTAAAGATTTTAATTTATTTATGCATACAAGAACTGGGATACAGGCCAGAGGTGTGTGTGGTGGGGGGAGGGGGGTGAGCAGTTTCACCAGAGACAGAGTGGGGAAGAGAACAGGCAGATTTGACCGAAGTACTCTGCTGACAGGAGCAGCTGGCGAGACAGGAGAGGTCAGCTGTGCCATGTGTATATCTCTCTGGCTGGGGATCGAACTGGTGCTGCAGAGGCCGCAGATAGCTTCATAGGTTGCGTCTTAACCCCTTGCGCCACGAGGGAGGCCCTATTTTTCCTTTTCTTACTAGCTCATTAGTATCACATCTACTGAATTATATTCCCCCATACACTTACCCTCCAGGATCTTCTTTGCAAATTGATAATATAGGCAACAATCAACAAATTTAACTGAAAGTCAATGACTCTGGCAGCCCTAGCTGCCCGCTTTCTTATTTTTGTACTCTCCCCCCCACCACCCCCATGGGCTGCTTTTTCACTTTGTTGAGTTTTTCTTTCTTTTTTTTTTTTTTTTTGTACTTTTGACCTTATCAGAGCTTCAGACCAAGAATTCAGTTCATCAGTTCATATGATATCTAAGAAGCACAAAGGGTCACTTGTTTTTTGCATGCTAAAATCAGATGGTATGTCATATGCCATATGTAAGTTTTGTCTTCTTGAAAACACACATTTGCAGGAAGCACTGACAATGAGAAATGGCTGTGGCCAAAATAAAATTATTGACCTCTAGGGATTCTGATTTCGAAAAGTATTCCTTAAAGCGGCAGCCAGAGATGCTAAAATTTCCATGTGAGTTTCTGTTTGTAATCATAAAGTAGACAGGTGCATATGCATGGTGCTATAAAAACAGCCTGTGAGCAAAATCTGTGCTTGACCAAAGCTGTCCCTGTTCCCATCTTTGCTCTTGATACTCAGGGATTCCCGAAGATGAATGGTGAAAGGGTAGTTCATTCCCCACACTCCAATACACCAAGACTGGTCCAGTTTTCCTGTGTTTACTTCCTGTTTAATTCAGCTGATCCAGACTATCACTTGGCTTCACAGGGACTTCAAATAGCCTGGCAGGGCTTACTCAGCCAGTAAGAATTGAGAACAGAGACCAGTTGAATCAACTCACTAACAACAGTACCAGTGGAAAGGACATCTGCCCTTAGTTAGAATTAGATCACTGATTATAAATACAATTTCCCGTCACTCAGTGACAAATATGAAATCATACTGTGAGTTGAAGATTAACTAGAGGTCAATAAAAAGTGAAAAAGTTGTTTTTAATAAGTGTCCTTGACTAAAAACCTTAGTGGCCAGAAGCAATAGAGTCAGCTTCTTAGAGAGCGTTCATCTCTGAAGTAGAACTTCTATCTCTGGGCTTACTTTTGTGAATGCATTAATTATATATATATAAATATATAAATATATATATATATATAATGATTTATTTTCCAAGAGTTTATGGCAGAGTTTCTCAATATTGGCACTTTTAACATTTGGGGCCAGGTAGTTTTCTATTGTGGGGACTGTCCTGTGCACTTAATATGTTTAGCATGCATCCTTGGACCTTATCCAGTAGATACAAATAGCCCTCCCACATTCCAGTTGTGTCAATCAAAAATATGCCCAGACTTGGTTCACAGTCCCCTGGAGTTGGAGTTGGAGGGGATACAAACTCACCCCCATTTGAGAACCATTGATTTAGGACATTAATTCATAAACACTTTTTATCTGTAACAATACCTCTCCAACTCCTCACTCCCAAGTCCTCCTAAAGGGTTCCCTCTTTTTCTGTAAAAAGATGAGCAGCTTTAGTTTAAACAACTTTCCCACCATTATCACTAAGCAATAAGAACAATGTATTGATTCAATGGTTATCCCAGGATAGAATTCTTAAAGAAAAAGTATTTCCATTCATATATCTTGGAAAATTAAAATAGCAAATATTATGTATAGATTTGTTGAAAGAATGAAATGGTTAAATTGCAGCCAATGTACTAAAAATTTCACATAGATGAATTTTTTTCATAAAATTAACATTTAACAATCACCACTCAGAAATGACCATTACTGATATTTGGTGAATATTTTTCCTGACATGTTTCCACATACATGTACATCTATAAATCCTGATAACTATATAGAAATTAACATTTACAAAAATGAGAATATATTCACTCAATTTTAAGTTAAGAGAATTAAATTCAATTTTCAGATGAGAAAGAAACTGAAAATTAAAGAAACTGATGAATTTCAGATAAGTACTTCTTCACCACAAGAGATACTCATTCTTAAAAGATCCCAACCTCCCAAAAAGATCTCCTTAAATTAAGAAAAAACTTGTGTAAAAATTTAAGAGCTAAAGGTATTGTTATTTTTAAACTGTCCCTTTCAACATTAAATGGTATATACTGACTCTTTGACAGAAAAGATGAAAAAGCCCATTTTTATTTTTCTTGTCCCTGCTCCTCCCATCCCCAATTTGATTAGTTATAAATTTTACATATGACTTTTATTTTGTTTTCTTTAGCCATACTTCTTAGAGCTATTTGGTCTCCATTCTAATTTAAATGAATCCACAATCCCTAGGTTCCTGAATTCTTTATTTGCCATTGGCTGGATTGGTTTTCAAGACACAGTTTTTTTTTTACTAAAAGGACCCATGCATGCTGTGTCTCCTGAGCTCTTGAATCCTTAATATCTGCCTGTTGCTCTCCTGATCAAATAACAGCTTGCCTGGAGATTCAATCTTGGGTGACCCCTTCCTTGCCTGCAAATTTTATAAACCTGCTGCTGCATGATTGTTACTGGAATCAATATTAGTTTCTACAGCAGTGACCACTGAGCTCTTTTTTCTTGGGTGTGAAACTTGTCCTGTTCCAATAACCTAGAGGCCACCTCCCACCTCAGCCCAGACCCTGACCTTTCTCTGCATGTCTGGAGGACAGCTGCCTCTCCACCCAGTGCCAGGTGCATAGCGCCTCTGCATTTCTCAAAATGACGAAAGAGTTGATCCTATATCCTCTCCCAATGCCCTTCCTCTACATCCAGGGAACTCTGGCAGCTCCACTTTCCTTTCTCACTCTCCTCCCACTGGCATGATGAATGACTTTCTCCCATTTCCCTGAATAAGACACCTTTTCTCTTTTCCCATCTTCTTCCTGCTTAAATTCCCCATTCAGGATCTATGATTGAGTTTTGTCCATTAGGTACTGATAGTGAGTATCACAGAGCTCTGTTTGTGTACTTTAATATCTCCAATCGTTCAAAAAATATACAGATGAAATAACCAAGGATTAGTTATTCCAGGATTCCATAATGACATTCTGGTATTAAGTACTTATCTTTCAAGGCAGGTAAATTTCCAGCTTCTTAAAGTGTTACCTGATTTACTCTCATATCTGAAACCTCTGTATTTTGACTCCTGTTTTAGCTTACTAGTCATGAGCATATGACAACTCATGAAAAAGTTGGATTTCATGACTTATTTCCTTTAGACTGTGTCAGAAAACCTCTCATAACAGAATCCCTAAATGTAGACATATTCAGTAAATATTTATTGATAAAGAAGAGGTATTGAGAATTCTATCAACATGTCCCAGGGCTCAGGAAAAAAAAGGGTGCTTAAAAGAATACCAAAAATGAGTGAAAGATCATGATAAGGAATTATAATAATAATAATAATAACAAATATTAAATGAGTGTTTTCCGTGCACATGACATGCTTATATACAAGTGGTTTTGTTCAGGCTTTACAATGACCCTAGCAGAGAGGTACTATCATTGTTCCTGTTTAAAAGATGAGAAACCTAAGACATAGGAGAGTTAAGGAATTTTCCCATGGTAACAAAACTAAAGGTGTGGTGAAGTCTGAACTTGAACCCAGGAGAACTGGGAGACACTTGACATGGATTAGTATTAGGGGACTAGACTGCTTTCCATCTTGACTAAAGTTTGCAAGGATATATGGTTTAAGAACCAGACAAAAATGACACCTACCCATGTGTGACCTTAACACACACTCTTCTATTCCAACCAAAAGATTACCTCATCATGTCGAGGGCCAGGAATGTAAGTTAGGAAGGAGAAAATAACAACTTGCTTTCACTTTCCAAGCACAAGCACGCCACTGCAAGACAGCTTTCTGTGCTGTGTGCTCTCTCCAGCTCAAGAGGGCCATCCATGTGCCAGACAGATTAAACACTTGGGGAATTTGATATGATCACTCTTGGGAGGGGTTTTTTCCACTATTCTCTAATCCAATGAGGTCTGGGCTGGCAAAGGCAGTTGAATTGAAAGAGTGACTAAATATGTAGAGTCCTTGGAGGTTAGAATGCAGTCTGTCTATGAGGGGAAGGCATTTTGCCTTTAGTCTGTCTGGATTTCTAATATCTACTGCAGACTATTAATCAAACAGACCAGACTCTTGGACTTCTTAGAATTGTTTTACATTTAATCAGAATCCCCCTCCCACCAAAAAAATAAATAAATAAAAGCTACAAAATCCAGTCTGGTTATCTGATTTAAGTCATTTAAAATACTTAAACAATGGTTTACCCAGAATACATAAGCCACATTGAGCTTACATTCAATAGCTTTGAAATGGACTCAAACAAAACCAAAAATGCAATTACTATGCATATAATTAAATCATGAGAATTAAAAATTAGCCAGTGGTTTATCATTCATTTCCTTTAGAGTTTCTGTTAAAATACTGGGTATCCTAAATTTTCACCATTAGGAATACTACAGAAAAAGTTGAGTAAGTCATTTTCAATAGGACCATTTTCATCAAATTTTATTGGGTGAGAATTTGGCCTACAGTTTACACTTTAACATATGATTTTGTATTTAAAATATCATCTGGATTTATTTGTGACCTTCACATAAAGCAGATATCAAAAACTGCACCTAAAGTCCAGGAACATCTCTTCTTGCTCCTTTACAAACCTATTTTCCATGTATTTTCTGGGCTTTAACTTATTTTGTTCTTTTAACAAATTTATATTGTTTTTAACTCAGAGTTTTCTATTTTGGTTTTCTGGACTATGTGGATGGAAATGCTTTTCTCTAAGAACCCTATCTTGGGATAACAATTGAAGCCAAATTGGAAATGTGTAGCGGTATCCAGGTTCCAGAATAGTCATAATTCCCCATTCCAACCACACATAAATTTTTAAACTTGCTTCAAGCAGAGAATCTGGGAACTCAAAAAAGTCTATGTTTTCCTTCTTCTGCACTCAGAAGAGTAGTTGCATGTTTCCACCTTAGGGCAGGGAGGGAACCGAGACCCATATGGTCTTGATTGCACAATCTGGGAGGAAAGAAAAAGAGCAAGCATTTTCCTAGGCCAAAAGAATGTTGCCACATATCTGTCACCAATAGAGCTGCCAGAATTTTCCAAGGTGCAGAAAAAGCAAATCTTAAAGCAAAGCCTACTTTGGTGCTTTCTTTTTGGAAGTTTCTTGTTAATTTCCTCCTGTGCTTGCTTGCCCATCTGAGAATGGGAGTTTATGCACGTGGAACCTAGGCCAGCAGGCAGCAAGGCAAAGGCCTCATTAAGCCACAGTCCTTTGCACATATGGTCTGGGCACATGTTCGGCACCAAATTTCCACTTAGGGAATATTCCAGAATACTTAAAACTTTTGATTTGTCTATTTCTTTAAAAGAAATGCTTCAATTGAAAAATTGAAGAATTTGGAAGGTGTTTAAGGTCAAGGTTTCTTCCAAGGAGATAAATCCCAAATTTCATAGCCTCAGGACAAAACAAGAATCTAATATATTATAGCAATAATTGTGTGGTGGTCTGCAAGTTCCATAACTCAGCCAGTGGGAGATTTCACTGCCCAGACTTAGCCAATTTGCGGATTTTAGTGGAGCAGGAATAATGTGAATGGTAAACAGGTAGCGAAAGAAAATGAGGAAAAATTGGGCCTCCCTGGTGGCTCAGGAGTTAAAGATAGCACTATCAAGCTATCGCTGGCTGCTGCAGCATGAGTCTGATCCTCAGTGGGCCAGGAAGAAATCCACATGGTGCAGCAGACCTCTCCTGCCTTGCCCACTGCTCCCCTCAGCAGGGTATTTCAGTAGATCTGCCTGTTGTGCTCCCCACTCTGACTCTGGTGAATCCTCTCACCCCCTGTCCATCTGGCTTACACCCCAGTTTTGGTATGAATAAATAAATCTTTAAAAAACCAAAGAAAAGGAGGAAAAATTGAGGTATAAGTTATCAACAACCACTGATATATTCTGAATTTTCCTTGTCCCATGCTCATATTACCTCCCTGGTTGTTCCCATAAAAGAAGTCATGTCTCAGTTTTTAATTAGGAAAGTGAGAATTATAGCTATAAATTATAAACTATACCTAGATATAAATTTTATAGTTATACATTATAAAATAAAGGGTAAAACTTTACCCTTCCATGAGTATGATTGTTACATATTTATCTTTGTATTTCTATTGCCCAATACAACACACAGCACATGACAAATAAAAAGGTTCAATATTTGTTGAATGAATAAACTAAAAAATGAATAAACTCATGAAAATCAACATAAATATGTAAGGGTAACATTTTATTTTTCACCTGTATTATTGATGTTTAACATTAAGTATTCAAAAACTAAGTTTCTAATCTTTACTTTGGAGAGCATGATTGAGAAGTTTATTAAACTTCCTAAAGACTCAGTTTCCCCATCTAGAAAACAGAGATAGTAATTTCCTTTAGTTTATATTATTCAGTTGTTATATAAGCCATAGAAGACACTGGATTTGAAGATGCTAGATAAAATGAAAAAATCAGCACAAATGTAAATTTATTATTATTATTTTGTTACTAATCAACCCAGTACTCTGGGCTGTTCAAGTCAGCTCAAATCTTGCCATAAAGAAAACTGCTAGTGGGCCTCCCGGGTGGCACAGCGGTTGAACGCTGGGTTGTGAAGCTGCCCGCAGCCTCTGCAGAGCCGGTTCCATCCCCAGCTGCTCCCCAGCCTCTGGAGGAGGGTTCCACATGGCACGCAGACCTCTCCTGCCGCCCGCTGCTCCCCTCAGCAGTGTACTTCGGTCCTTCTGCCTGCTCTGCTCCCGGCTCTGGCTCTGGTGAATTCTCTCGCCCTCCCGCGCTTCTGACTGTACCCAGTGCTTGTATAAATAAATAAATAAATCTTAAAAAAAAAAAAAAAGAAAAGAAAACTGCTAGTGGCACAGCAAATTTCATGTAACCCTAACCTTATTTTTCAAGACAATGTATAGTAATTACAAAATAAATTGTAGCATTTCATATTTTCTTCCCCACAGTGAACCAATCAGCACACAATCAAATTTTAGGAATTATAGAACCCCAATCCCAGGAAGATTTCTTTAGCAGCACACACACACGTGCACACACACAACACCAAAGATCCTTCAGCACTGAGAATGTCTGAGGGTAAGCATATTGGATGGTAAGTGTGAAGATCCACCACCCAGGAAAAGTGAGAAATCGTTTGTCTTCTGTGAGTAGTAAACTTTCTATATTCTCTTCCTTTTTAATGCTGTCCTACCCCTAGATGACCAGAATCTTCAAATCATTTAGGACCATCATACATGTACCTAAGCTAATCACTTGTGTTAAATCAATTAATATGAACCCATTCATTAAATGCCCACAATAGGGATGGCAAGGAGTGAGGTTTGAAATCATCATCTTCACCATTGTCATCATCTTTCCAATCTTAATTATTTATTGAACAGTTGCCATGTGATTTTGTATACATCATCTTTTAATATTCACAATAACCCTCTGAAATAAATATTATTGAGACCATTTTATGGATAGGCAAATTGAGACTTAGAGTGATTAAGTAACTCACCCGAAGACATATAACCTTTTTTTCTTTATTATTTTATTTTATATATTTTTTACATCATTTTTCATTTTTGTGCGATGTATGCATTTTCATTTTTTTTTTAAGATTTATTTATTTATTTATTTATACAAGCACTGGGTACAGTCAGAAGCGCAGGAGGGTGAGAGAATTCACCAGAGCCAGAGCGGGGAACAGAACAGGCAGACTGACGAAATACACTGCTGAGGGGAGCAGCGGGCGCAGTAGGAGAGGTTTGCGGCCACGTGGAACCCTTGCCAGCGGTGGGGATCAACCTGCACTGCGGGGGCTGAGGGCAGCTTCGCAGCCCTGTGCTCAACTGCTGTGCCACCAGGGGAGGCCCTACAATGTATGCATTTTCATCTCAGTTGTAGTCTCTGAAATTCCCACCACCCATTCACCCTTGTACCATCACCATAGTCCCTTGTGCTCTTCCCACCCTTATTTTGATCCGACTCCCTACTTCCCCTCTGCAGAATGTCTCTGTTTTATAGTTGCCTGTTAATTTTGATTTTTACTTTATTATAATTACTTTTTTTTCCTGATCTGTTATTTGGATACTCTACATTCCTCCTATAAGTGAAACCATTTGATATTTTTCTTTTTCTTTCTGGCTTATTTCACTGAGCATAATTCTTTGCAGCTCCATCCATGTTGCTACAAATAGCATGAGTTTCTCTTTTTTGATTGCTAAGTAATATTCTGTTGTGTATATATATCACATCTTCTTGATCCAAGGACATATAACTTTTTAGTGACAGTGTCTGGATTTAAAACCAACTTGTCCTGATTCTAAAGTCCATGCTTTCAATCACCTTACTCTACTGCCTTCTCAATAGTTTATATCACAGGAAATTTTTGCTGTGCTAGGGCAGAGATTTTTGAGAAGGAGGAATTTTTTTTAGGAGCTTCTTACTCAATGCACCCCCTCTGCTCTGTTTACTACCATCTATCCGCCATTATATATTTTCAACAATTCTCTACACATGATGGACTATTCTAAGCCTGGAGGAATATAAAGAGTATATTTCTATAATGTGAGTGACTAAAACTGTTAACCTTTTATAAGGTTATCTATATTTTAAGAAAAAATTATGCTAAAAACCAAATGAATGATTCCTAATGGTATAATCTCTGACCCTAACACAAACAGATGAGAAATAAGCTTTGTTTCTAAAGAGTGATTTGTGTGATTTTTTATTTGTTTTAAAGGGAAAATCACCATTGAGGCAACTATCTAATATGATCTCAGAAGATTCTGTCTTGTTGGTGCTACTCTCACCACCCTTATTCTAAATGTAAAAAAAATGTCTGGTCAATATTTAGTCAGTTTATCTTAAAACAAGTTATACCTCTCTGTTATTCAGAGAATTTGAAATTCTCTGATAATTTCTGAAGATATGATTTGTTTTTTCTGACTCCAGGAAGGGCAGGGTAATATATTTCAAACCATAAAACTATATGTATTAGTTGTGTGGGAGTTCTTATTTTTTGCTTTGAATAAGGGCACATAAAAAAAAGTCCATTGTTAAAACAGTCATGTTTGCTAATAATGATACAAACCAGGAGCTCTAAGATTAAATAATTATAAGTATATGTAAAATTATTCAGAGACACTCATTTGTAATGCCATTTTAGGGGTACAGGCCTAAAACTTATCTTCAAAGTCCACCCTATTCCACCAAGCTTTGGTAGGTTCTTAATGGTTTTTAGCATATATCAGATGATTGATTTACCGGACACTAAAGAATGATTTGTCTTTTTAAAAAAAAATTGGGATTTGAGATTTCTCCCCCACTTCCACCTTGGACTTTGTAAGTGAAGCTCTTTAAGCGAAGGTTAACTGGAGAACATTCCTATTAACCAGGTTCCAGGTTGTCAGTGTCTTCCAGGAATACTGTCACATGCAGAAACAACTCTCCCTGCAAGATTATCACAGCAAAAGTGAGGGGAGGAGCCTTAGTGCTTCCAGAGGGTAGTATTTTGTAAGGCTTTTATGCTTACTTGGAGTCACTAGGTGAGGAGCGGAAGGGACACCCATCTGATATAGCAAAAAGGCCAAGATCCTTCCCTCCTGACTTAGAAGCCATGTCCAGCTCTTTCATTCAAAATGCCCAGAGCTGTCCCTCAGTCCTGCACAGAGACTCCACTGCGCCCCAAGAAAAATGCCAGCAGCATTAAGTGCCAACAGAGAGAAATGAAGTATGTGTTTGCTGGTTTCATATTACAGCTCTTTTTGCTCCTCTTACGACAGAAATAACATGTGCAATGCCAGAAAGCTGTGAAGTAATAAACAACCTTTTACCCAGACGCTGATTTGAGGCCCAATAAGCTCTGAAAGTTTGTGACTTCTGTCCTCCAACCTCAATAGATACCAGCCCTTTGGAGAGTTTAATGACCCTGCTCTCCTCTCCGGGAGAAGCATGGGCCTAGTCCCTGGTGAGGTGTGATAATTTCTATGGCTTCAGGTGGCTACACCCTTTAGTTTAAATTCCAGAGGAAGAGCACAGATGGTGAATTGGCTTCCAAAGAATGTCAAACAGCAAAAATGCTTCTTCAGGCCATTTGCAGAGTGGCCCAAAAATTAAATGTACAAACTGCATTAAAACCCACAAAACCACTTCCCTTCAAATTCTCGATAGCAAACATGATATATTATTGAGACTTGAGCAAAGCTCAGAGAACATTCACACCTTCTACAAAAGAGGCTGCCTGGGGTGCTGGGGCACAGTCCTCACATTGTCATCCCATGAGGAGACTGCTGATGTGCACGCCATGCACATCAGCATTAAGCCCCTGAGTGTCCCAGGCAGACACATGGCAGCCACCCTCAGAACATCTGATCGCTTCATGTCTGAGTCATACAGAAATGTAGTTATACCAAGAAAGCTGACTGCAGTGTTTGCCATGATGTGATGAATTCTACCTTCACTTTGGACTTTGGCACTAGATGATTCATTTAGATAAAGGTCCATAGTTACGTGCTACAGAAGTACAAGCAGTTACAAAAGTGGATATTTTATCTGAACTTTGTCCCCTTCCAACTCTGGAAAGTAACCATTTATGGTTATCATCAGTTATCTAAATCTTGATATGAATGAAGGTCATGAGAGTCAGTTTTAAAAGCAACAGATGGATGAAGGACACTTCTCCACAGACAAGGACTAATCACTAAGATAGGAGAAAAGGAAAAAAAAAAAGATAACCTTTCATGCTGCTCAATTAAAACACAGACATACACGCACACACACGCATACATATATATTCACAACTGCCTTGCGCTGGCCCTCCTCTGGGTTGCTTCTCCCTAGTGGGTTTCCTGGTATCCTGAGGTCTTATCAGAAATATTCCCACTCAAACAGTTAGTACCCTACCTTGTCATGTGTTCGGCATAGAAAAGGGGTTCAAAAGAGACAAGGCCACTTGGCTTGTAAGTGCCTGCATTCCTCTCCTAAACCCCTGATGTCTGAAATATCCCTTTGGGTCTGTATATTAAACTGCAACTCAGCTTTTATACCCCATGGCCTATCATCCTCTAGTCATAAGGACACAAAGTTATTGCAAAATTCTTCTCACTTTGGCCATCAAGACCCAGATGATCTATGGGCAGGCTAAATGAGGGCCTAATATTAATACTTCTGGGTCCTTCTGAATGCAGCAAAAATATCATCAGGAAGATGGAGAATACAGGTTTCCTTCAATTCCTGCCCAAACTAAAGAAATCGCCTCTTAACTGGTCTCCTTATAAATGTCTAATCCTCCCACCCCCTCCCCAATTTCTTCTTATCTGTGTAGTCAGAGTGATTCTTTCATACACAAAACTAATTATGTTACTCTCCTACATTAGAATGGCTCCATAGACCTCTGGAGGCAAAGATGGAATTCCTTAACAAATTTCAAAAGGTTTTGAGTGGCTCCAACTGCTACTTGCCTCAAACATATTTTCCCAACATGCTCTCTGTGCGCCAGTCACATTGATTTATTCCAGTTCCTTGAATGCCCTCTACTCCCTTCTGTCACAGGGCCTTCGCACATATTGTTTCATCTGCCTGGTATCTTCTTTCCATGCCATCACCATCCTTTCCACCTAGATTATTCTATTTTCCCTCCAGAGCTCAATTCAACCATTGCCTGCCTTTCAAATACCTATCCAAACTCCCTAATTAGATCATTCCTCATTTTTCATGGTGCCCTGTGAATCTCTTCTTTGTGACTTTTTACACAATTACAAGTGTACATTAATGTACACATTGGTGTTCAAGAAATGAATTATTCCTTTCCTGGGGAGAAGAGACTCTCTCTGAGTAATCCTGTCCCTTCCTATTTCTGCCTCTTCAGTGGCTCCATCCTCTTAGCCTGAGAAGTTGTTAGTTTGTATCTGATCATCAAGAATCTTCCTTTTCTGCCAACCCCAGTTTGCCCACTCTTTCCTCCATGAACTCTTACCTCATCTCCCACTCCTTTCTGTGATCCTATATCCTGTATCACTTTATTTGTAGCTTGAATTAGTATCAGTTGTAGACATGTTAGTCTTCTCTTTTGGACTTTAAGCTAATTGAGAACAGAGGCTCAGGATTGCGTACTGTTCTAAATACTGTATGTGCCTAATAAATATTTGTTAAATTGAAATATCACTTGCTAAAACTCAGTCTATAGGAATAACTTCTAGTAGCAACTTAAAGATGATGCTGATACTGTGATATTCCACCTATTCAGCTTTGAAAAGAGAGTAGAGATGAGAAAGGGCATCTTTTCTATGTGGAGAAAGAAATTAAGCATGTGGCAGTTCTTTCAAATTAATTGGAAGTTACTATCATCTTTTAGGCCTGGGAAGAATCTCTCTACTTGTTGCAGATGGCTGTCATAGCAGTAACATTTCTTTGCATGTAAGGTTGTCAGACTTAGCAAATGAAAATACATGACTCTAAGTTAAATTTGAATTTCAAATGGACAAAAATATTTTCTTATGTAAATAGGTCTCAAATATTTCATGTGGTATGCTTTTATTAGAATATGATTCATCATTTATCTGAAATTCAAGTGTAACCACTCATTCTGTATTTTATCTATCTTGACCACAGACTTCAGCTTATGGTTTTAGATACCTGGATGCTAGCTGTGGTTCCATTTTTGTAATAGTCCATAATATTCATTACAAGTGCAAAGTGATAAAATGAGTGTAATGTCTCGATGTTTACTCATTTGTCTGAGTGGCTGACGTATCACTGCCTACATCATCATTGTATTAAAGAGCAGGTGCTGGTTCTATTTTATTCTTTGTGTATAATCTTGAGGATGTTACACTCATATATGAACTAAAACCATCCTTATGTTGCTCCATGTCATATCCAGGAAAAGGAATTGGACTTTGGTGATAGTTTTTATAATGTTCTCACAAAAGATTGAGAGTTAAATTCCAAAATAACACCATAGTTTCCCTTCATAAAATTTTACATTAAAAAAATAAATAAGTAGAAACCAATGTTGAATCTTTTAAATAAGTTAACATGAAAGTTTAGGTGTTAAGTCATAGTCAAATGTCAGTTTGTCCCAGAGGGGTTTTCTGGGAAAGGAAAAAACGTATATTCCCCAGATTTGTCTTTTTTTTTTTTAAATTGGGATTTGTGTTGGAGACATATGACTTTTCAAGGAGAAGGAAATAAAAGTAAAGAAGGAGACTAACATTTTGATCAAATTTTCCCTTCAGAAATGCCAACACTGGAGTACTCTTACTCCCTGCCCCCTGATGGAGGAGGCCAGATTCCTACAACTGGGGAAAATTGTTTTGATTTCATTATGTTTTTCTCCCTTACCACATGCAAAATGAGCTTTTAAAAGTAATTTTTAATGAGAATTAAAATTCAGTTTGATTGGACAAGTTTTTATGAGTTAAGTAATTGCATGAATGTGGCAAAACTAAAACAGAATATTATCTCAGTGAGAATCTAAATGGGAGTCTATAAGGACTAAAGTCTATTCTCTTTTGACCATAATGTACAATTTGTCTAGAGAGTCTTGAAAGAATATGAAAAGGCTTTCTTGGGACTCAGTTGTTTGTAAGAATCTTATATCATTAAAAAAAACTTCAACTTTCTCATGTCCCTACTGTTTCCCTAGATCATAATATTTTGTTTCTAAGTGACCAACAATAACCATCAAAAACCTCTAGCTCAGGTTCAGTCTTCAAAAAAAGAATGATTTTTGTATTGAAATTGAACATACTTCCTATTATCTCTATTTCTCTCTTTTTCACTTCCCCACCCCAAGGATAAGCTGACCCTGGGATCTAAAATTAATTCACATACAAAAACAAACCATATGTCATGTTTGTTTGAGAGACAAAGCATTTTGGGGAAAACAGAACTATACTAGGTTAAGAAATAGTTTCTCTCCAATAGTCGCCATTTCCAATTTTGCATTTTAAAATAGTAATAATTTACATGTGCAGCAGGTCATAGGTAATTGAACAGTGTAAGTGACACGGAACTAAGATGTCTATTTTGCAGCAGCTCCTTTCTGAACCTTACACAATGTTTCTTTGACCATGGAAGGAGATGCTTTCAGGAGGCCTGGGAAAGGTCAACCATAACTTCCAGGGTCTTTAACACCAATTTGCAGTGAATCCTGTTTAGTGTGTATCTGTGATGGGGGTTGGGGGCATGGGAGGGAGAGGAGGGGCCAAATTGGAGGATGACTGGGCACATGTATTTTTTAAAAAAAGTGAAAAGGAAAGAAGGGCCTACTTGGAACCTCAGAAAAAAATATAGCACAAGTTGAAAAATAAGTTACCATGAGGTGGAGACATGAGAGCCAGTTCAGCTATTTCTTTTCTTTTTTTTTTAATATTTATTTATTTATGCATATAAGAACTGGGGTACAGGCCAGAGGTGCAGGGGGGTGAGAGGATTCACCAGAGACAGATTGGGGAGCACAACAGGTGGATCTACTAAAATACACTGTGGAGGGGAGCAGCGGGAGAGACAGGAGAGGTCTGCTGCACCATGTGGGTCAGCTCCCTGGCCAGGGATCAAACTCATGCTGCAGTGGCTGCAGATAGCTTCATAGTGCGGACGCTTAACCCCCTGTGCCAGCAGAGAGGCCCCCAGTTCAGCTATTTCTATTTCAATAGAAATCTACTGCTCTTGGCTGGATTGGCACCCCATAGAGCCCCTCCACTCCTCCACGAAGCACTTCTTTTACTTTTGCATTCATCCAGATTCTCAGCTGCCAGTAGGCCAGAAAGTTCAGGACATGTTCAAGCTAAAAGAAAATGAGAATACCTGTAGTCTCTCATGAAGCCAAGTGTCCCGGACAGACCTAAAGATCAAGCAGCAGCACGACAACGCTGGGATAGATCAGCTCTAATTCACCTGGGGCGAGCAACACACAATATGGGGAGGGTAGGACTCGAATGACACAGCCTCAAACCATGGGGTAGAGCAGAACATACCAGCATGTGAAGAGGCATTTCTGTGACGTGGAAGCAGGTAGTAAAGGGAAAATTTTGTCCCTTCCCCAACACACATACACACACACACACAGATTCACAAAACATGAAGCACAACAGGGACCGCAGCAAACATATCTCTGGAATTGAGCCACAGAGAAATTAGTAGAAGACTCTGAGGGAAATTAGAGTAGAATGGGTCATTTCTTTGTAGAAACACCCGGAAAAGGACCATATTCTTTAGCTAAACCATGTGTATTCCTGGCTTCTCTTTGTTTTCCTCCTGAGGCACTGTTCCTAAATCCTCAGGTACTTGAGTGCCTGTCTTTTACTTAGGTTTGAATCTTTCATGGATGCTGGGAAGGAAACTAGTGAGTGGGAGAGAACTGGGTTCAAGGGGTGAAAGCTGGAGTCAGTGCTGAACTGCACAAATCACTTGTACAGAAAATGATCAGGCTTCTGCTTTTCACCTCTGAAACTGAGTCCTGTCTGAGTCCCACCTACCTTAGGGAGGAGAGAGAGAACCATGAGAACAGAAGGTGCTTCTGGACATGACTTCTGCACAAAGAAGTTTATTTTCCTCTACAGTAAGGATTGAGCTCCTCACTTAACCGCCCTGGACTCCTGTATCCCTCTTTGTTTAATGCTAACCCCTCTGAGGTGTCCCCATCATGGGTATCGCACTAATAGAGGGAAGAAGACCAGGAAAGGCAATTTAAACAAAATAACCATGACCATTACAACAAATGACCTCTGTCCACCCCTAAAATCTTTATCTTTCCTGATATATTAGAATGGTGTTGATATATTGAATGAACTTTTCCATGTTGAAATAATTAAAATCAGAAGAATAAGGTGATAGGGCCTCCCCGGTGGCGCAGCGGTTGAGCGCTGGGTTGCGAAGCTCCCCGCGGCCTCTGCGACGCCAGTTCGATCCCCGGCTGCTCCCCGGCCACCGGAGAAGGGTCCCACAGGGTGCGCAGACCTCTCCTGCCGCCCGCTGCTCCCCTCAGCAGTGTACTTCGGTCCTTCTGCCTGCTCTGCTCCCTGCTCTGGCTCTGGTGAATTCTCTCACCCTCCTGCATTTCTGACTGTACCCAGTGCATGTATAAACAAACAAACAAACAAATAAATAAAAAAATAAAATACGTGCCTCTTAAAAAAAAAAAAGAAGAAGAAGGTGATAGTCAAATAATTTTTATGACTTTATTTCTTATAGGATTATATTTATTATTTCCATCATAGGATATATTTCTTTAAAACTCAAATTAAATGACCACTTATTTAATATCACATCATCTCTTTATAGTAGCAAAATTCTGGAGACATTCCAACAGCTGAAGAATCCAGACCCAGTACCTAGAGGAATGAATTAGATCATGCTGACTTGCAGTTGAAGACTAGAGTTAAGGGCAATGAGGAATTTACAGGTGTGTGGTTTTATTTCCCTTTTAGTAAGAAAATCATATCTTTCTGTTGACTTAGGCATTCAGACTTGAGGCCTTGTTAAACTGATTTGCAAATGAGTACTTTGAAACTTGTGGGGTGCTTCAGTGCTCAGAAATCACAGGTTGAGGTGGGGCTACTGTGCCCTCTCTGGAATCTCACAACATTCCCCAATATCCTTACCCCATGGAAAGGCATTGTCAACCTCAAAAACTGTTACTGGGCCCAACTAAAAAAAGTCTCTTTCAAGGATCAGGCAATGAAATCCCTCTGGGTTAATGTCATACACATAGAATGGTCATGGAACTGGTAGCAAAACCATCTCGGGTAGATTTAAAATGTGATTCTGAGCACTTACTAGCCCCTCTACTCCTCAATATGGGAAGGACACCAGGAATGCTTTCCCTTAGCATTAGGAGAGATGTTGGAAACCATCCTGAGAAGGAAACGCATAGAGAGGACCTGGGCAAGAATGGCACACACCTTTCTCTTCTCTTGGTGTGTCAAGTCAAATTTAGGCTTTGGCTGCTCTGCTTGTCATGTGTCTCTAACTCTCATCCAGAGCGAGCATTTCACAAAATATCATGACTCTACTCTGACTTTGACCTCTAAGGACAATGGCCACTTAGGAGAAAGACCAGCACGGGTTTTCCCCTCTCCCAACCCAAGCTCTTCTCTCTGTTTCTCTTTCTGAAACCCAAATTGGGTGGATATTTGTTAAATCTTTATTCCCTCACCCTCCAGTCACACATCTTTTCCTTTGGTATGACAGGAAGAGGGAGCTTCATGGCCACCTCAGGTGCAGCTGGGAGAGTTCATGGTCACTTCAGGGCAGTTGGTCATAGTCCTTACAACTCTGGATTGGAGAAATCTGGGACAGACAGAATCCTGGCAGGAGCATCTGAGACCCCTTCACCATGACCCATGTGTGTCCATAGAAGGCACCAAGAGGGCAGCAGGAGCCATAAGGAAGTATAGGCTGGCAAATGGCACGACCTCTGGACAGGAAAGGGAAGTGCAGTACTCAGGGTGACTGTTTACCATGAGCAAAGGGTCATCCTGACAGGCAGGAGGGGCCTAAAGTTTGCACATTCAGCAAATAGCTTTAGTAATTGAGCACCAAGTATGCATATTTACACAGTAGATTTGTGGTCAGCAATAAAAGTCATTCTGTGACACCCATTTTCCTCTTCCTAAGATTAGATATTTCCCAGCTTCTCTTGCAGCTAATTGTGATCTGGCCATGTGACAAGCTCGGGTTAATGGGGTATATACAGAGGGCTCATGTGCATCTTCTAGATAGGAGGCACCTTTTTTTCTACCCCTTCCTTCATTCTGCATCCTTCCTGCATCCATCCTGGCTGGAATGCAAGTGGGATTCCTTGTATTTGAGTGACCTCAAACTTAGTGTTGAGGATTGCAAAACAAAAGTAAGAGAGAGGCGGGTTTCTGCAGACTTTATGAAACCCTCCACAACCCTAGGTTGCTTTCCTTCAGGCTTCTAATAAATAATAGGAAAATTACCTTCTATCTAGTTTAAGTTCCATCCTTCTAAGGTTTTTCTGTAATTCAAAACTTAATCCTGTGTTTGTCAAGTCACTAAGTGACCTATTGGGTGAATGAATGAAAAATTTAGGGGCAGTTCTATGAGCCCAGTATTGTGTGCTAAACACTCCCCCTTCCACCAGTAATGAAGCAGTAAATAAATAGACATGTTCCTACCCTCATGCTTCTATAGCTGCATAAGAAAGCTTTACTTTAAACAAGAAAAAATAAGTGTGATGAACAGTTTGAGAAAGGAGGTATGTAGTGGTAATATATATTTGGGTGCTATAACACTACATGCTGAGTGATATTTCAGGTGACTCCTGAATAGTATGCAAGAGTTAGGAGTTAAATTGCTGTTACCCCTGGGGAGAGAGGTAGCATGTCACACTTGAATAAGTGGAAAAAGGCCAACAGCTGCAGCACTGGGTTCAAGGTAAGCCACAAGAGACAAAATGAGGGTCAGACAGAGTCTGTCTTTGCTAAGTCCTTGACACTCTAAGAGTGATCTGTGGCCCAGCAGTCCCATTATTTCCTTAAATCTCTTTGGCGACGCAGGCCCTCAGGTCCTACCCAGAAGTGTATTTTAACGAGAGCCCAGCAGATACATAGAAGGACATACACAGGAGAGCTTGAGAAAGACTATTATAGGTTACATATGGGTATTTTGGGGATCTTTTCACTTTCTTTTGTTACTTTTTCTGGAGAAAATTGGGGTATAAGCTTTTAAGCATGAAAGTAGCATAATCAGATTTCTGGCTCCAGTAAAGAGAATGGGTTGGAAGCCTAAATGGATACAGAGTGACTGGGGGATGCTGTTGGATAATACAGCCAGTGACAACTGTGGCTTGAGATGTTTTTCTGGGGACAGTGAGTACAAAAAGATAAGGATAGTTTTAAAGTTCTGTGGGAAAAGCCACTAAGAAAACTAAAGATTTGTTATGGTCTAAGTAAGAGAGATGCCAGCTTTTTGTCTTGGTACAATAGCTATGAAGTTATTCTTTTGGGAAAACTCTGGAAGGTGAATGAAGTCTGAGCATCAAGTTCCTCATCTATAGTATAAGATTTTTTTTTAAAGATTTATTTATTTATGCATAAAAGAACTGGGGCACAGGCCAGAGGTATGGGGGCGTGAGAGGATTCACCAGAGACAGAGTGGGGAACAGAACAGCAGATCTACTGAAATACACTGCTGAGGGGAGCAGCAGGTGAGTCAGGAGAGGTCTGCCATGCCATGTGAGTCACCTCCTTGGTCAAGGATCGAACTTGTGCTGCAGTGGCTGCAGATAGCTTCATAGATTGTGTTTTAACCCCTTGCGCCACCAGGGAGGCCCAGTATAAGATTCTTAATCCCTGGCTGGCTGGTCATTATGGAGATTTGAAAATGCACTTATTTGTATCTCACACATGCTAAGACCACTACATGATAACTACAAAAAGAATAATCTCCTTCTCCCTTTGAGACTTTTTCTCTTCTCTCTCTAAAGACTTCATTCCCCAGTTCTACAACTCACTTACCAACACTCCTCTCAACTTTTGCTTTCTCTTTCTACATTAATTACCTTTATTGGTTGTTATCACTCCACAGTCCCTTGCAAGTATTAAATGTGTATATGTGCTCAGAAAACCAAAACGTCACACTTTGCTTTTAAATGCATTCAAAACATTTAATAGCCAAAATAATGATTCTGCTTACCTTTTGGAATTATACTGGAAGTAGAATACATGAAGTCAGTTATAAATTACTATCACCAGACAGAAATTTAATTGGTGGTTGTGATTGCCAGGGACTTGGGAGAGAAAGAGGAATGGAGAGTGACTTCTGATGGGCATGGAGTTTCTTTTGCGGGTGACTAAAATATTCTGGAATTAGATAGTGATAATGGTAGTGCAATTCTGTGAATAATGAAAACTACAGATTTGTACACTGAAAATGGTGAATTATATGTATGTGAATTGTATGTCAATAAAAACAAGTTGCTATTGCTTGGGTCAAATAGGGAATACCTACTTCCAAGATCAACACTTATGCAAAAATACACCAAAACAGATACACTTAAGGATTTGTGAGTGACAAACAAGGGCAGCCTGACATCAGAGTTAGACTTGAAGGGTGGACATTGAATATAGCTCCAGTTCAGGAAAAGGACGCATCATCAACAGAGACTGGGATCGTTTCAAGGAGAAGGGGAGACTTGAGCTGAGGACCAGGAAGGAAGGGATGAACTGGAAGATGTGTCATAAGAGAAATTCCAAAGAAGAATGCAGGAGTGAGAGAGCATTGTGTTCTCTCTATTTTGTTGTTGTTGACTTTATAATTTCTTATTACAGTGTTTTTAAGGGAAAGTGGGAAGACTGGTCTCTAAAGCAAAGTAATTGGGGGAACAAATCTTTTTTTTTGGAATATTTATTTTTATTTAATATTTATATTTATTTATGCATATAAGAACAGAGACAGAGTGGGGAGTGGGGACAGAGACAGAGTGGGGAATAGAACAGGCAGACTGACGAAATACACTGCTGAGGGGAGCAGCGGGTGAGACAGGAGAGGTCTGCTGCGCCATGTGGTTCAGCTCCCTGGCCAGGAATCAAACTCAGGCCTCAGAGGCAATAGTGTTGAGACTTAACCCTTGCACCACCAGGGAGTCCCCAGGGAACAAATTTTGGCTGGGCAGGAAAGAGCCACATTAGACAATTTCTTGGTACTCAGGCCTGGTCTTGATGAGGGAGGACCCTGAACAGAGTCACCTGGGACCTGCAGGACAGCCAGCCATCACTTACTCTCCAGCATTTCAGCACCTGCATCCTGCATTTTAAATTTGAGGTAAAGATAACCTGGTGGAAAGGAAACAGTATGATCAACCTGGACTTCGCAATTTTTCATTTCTTGGAGTTGTCTGAACTGTGATTGAAAGAATTGTGGTTGATTTGTTTTAAAGAAATACAGTGTTGCAAAGTGAAGGAGAGATTGCTAGATCTTTATGTGATAGTCAAGTGAAAATCTCTCTAATTCTGCAAGTAGGACAAAACAAGGATGTAGCAGTAACAAAATGAATAACTGTGTGGGCTTCGACTACCACTTTGAGCATTCAGGGTGGGCATTGTTGGCTAAATCATAGCATAGCATACATGGGAGGCTTCTGGGAAAAGGCCAACACGAGGTCATGATTTTTCTCTTAAACACCAGAGAATAAGTACCAAATTGCCATGCCAGGTGAGCAGTCAATATTGAGCCCAAAGGCTACAAGATGGCAGCCTGCTCCTGGGACCAGGAAACTGGTGGGTTACCATAGCGGAGGGTGGGGGGACAAAATTAAAGAAACCCTGCACCTCCCTTAACCTGCCACAGACCTCTGCCTGCTGGTGTGCGCCTGGTACATGAAGCTAGTCATGTCCACATTCTTATACTCCATTTTACTGGAATATTTTGTAAACTCCATCTTTGGGTTGATGGCAATCTGGGGCTCTATGGCATTCTTTTATCCTTTGGTATTAACACTGTTATTTTGTTAGCCATGTACTTGCTAACAGGATGACTCTTACTGAAATAGCCACCCACCCTATAAGTATTTGTCCTGAAAAGAAGTGATTTGACATAAAGTGAAAGCTTGTAAGCATCCATTTTTTTTTTTCAGATGGATTTCTTTGTTACAGAAATATCTATCTATAGCTAGAGATCTATCTATCTATCTATCTATCTATCTATCTATCTATCTATCTATCTATCTATCTAGAGGGAAACAGAAACAGAGAGAGAGAGAGAGAGGGAGAAAGAGAAATTATGTGAAATGCTCCAAGTGATTATTATTGTTTACTAGACTTTTTATTCCATCTTAAGACAATTTTATAAAATATCAACAAGCTTGTAAACAGAGTTTTTTTTTTTTTTAAGGTTCATAATCTTTCTAACCGTAACGAAAGAATGGTAATGTATTGCACAAGAGTATGATGGAAAAATGTGTGAAAGTATTTCCATAAATCAAATGTAGCACTTTGGCATTGGCTCTAAGCACTAAATTTAGAAAATTAGAATCAGGTGATTGAAAATAGAAACTGACATAACCTTATGGTGTGATTTTTTTTTTCTACACACGTTTATCTTCATTAAGTCCCCATTGGCTGCTACCATATTAAGTATTGAAGAAGTGAGGGCAGGAAGTGGGTATTATTCATCTTTATGGTTCCCACAGTTCCTAACATTTTGTTGGTCAATAGGTAAATATTGATGGATGGTTGAGTAAGATCTTAGCAGTGATTAACAGGTAAAAGTTAATTCACAGGGAAATGTAAATAAATATTTATATTAATCTACAGGTAGGCAAAACACTGCTACTCCACATTTAACAGTAAAAACAGGTCTTGCTTTTCCTTTCATTTTTTAAATCTGTTTATCTAAATCAATGAATTTGAAATAAAAGGATAAATCTGATTTTCATTTAGACCTCTATAATCCAAGCCATCACCATGGAGTTTTCATAATACTGAAGTCTCTTCCTATTTCTGACATCACAGAGCCACAGAAAATGCTCCTTTCTGCCATTTCTCCCTATCCTCTCATACACAATTTCATAATGTAGCCAGAGAATTCAGTGCAACACATTGACTGAGAAAATCCTAAACATGGTGTCACACAAGGTGCAAATTAATAGTCTTTGCACTCTAAGGGAATACTTTCTGGCAGGAGGTCAGTCAGGACACTGTAGTTTCAAATTAAAGAAATCCAACTCAAATTTGGTTAAGCAGAAAAATGTGTTTATTGTCTTAAGAGTTTGGTTGTCTCAGAGTAGACTTCATGCAAGGCTGGGCCCAGAGGCCAAACAATAAGAACAAGTTTCTCTCCCCTTCACTTCAAAAATCTTAGTGGATTCATTCTCTCTTGCTATTCATTCTCTCTTGCTATAACTGTAAACATACATTGACACTTTATGATACCAAAAAAAGAGTTTATCTCTCCACGTAAGACTTCACAAAGCCCAAAGAAGATCTCAGATTGATTCTGGCTGTGTCACATGCCACAGTTTCCTGTCAATCAGTGTGGACAAGGGGATACATTCTTTGATTGATCAGGCCCTGCCAGTAGTAAATTAGCAGATGAATGGAAATGGAAAGGAGGGTATTTATGCCATAAATATTGCTGGTATAGAATTGATATTGCTGAGGGCCTCCCTGGTGGCACAAGGGGTTAAGCATAGCACTATGAAGCTGTTGGCAGCCTCTGCACATGAGTTCGATCCCCGGCCAGGAAGCTACCCACATGGTGCAGCAGACCTCTCCTGACTTGCCAGCTGCTCCCCTCAGCAGTTTATTTCAGTAGATCTGTCTGTTCTGCTTCCCACTCTGTCTCTGGTGAATCCTCTCACCCCCCGCACCTCTGGCCTCTACCCTAGTTCTTGTATGCATAAATAATTAAATCTTAAAAAAAAAGAATTGAGGGCCTCCCCGGTGGCGCAGCGGTTGAGCGCTGGGTTGCGAAGCTGCCTGCAGCCTCTGCAGCGCCGGTTCGATCCTCGGCCACAGGGCGAGGGTCCCACATGGTGCGTAGACCTCTCCTGCCGCCCGCTGCTCCCCTCAGCAGTGTATTTTGTCAATCTGCCTGTTCTGCTTTTGGCTCTGGCTCTGGTGAATTCTCTCACCCTCCGGCGCTTCTGACTGTACCCAGTGCTTGTATAAATAAATAAATAAATAAATCTTTAAAAAAAAAAAAAAAAGCACATTTGTTAATTAAAAAAAAAAAAAAGAATTGACATGCTGATTTGATGTGGGAAATAGGTAAGATAAAGAAACAAAAACTAGTCTAAAGTTTTGATTCTACAAAACCAGGACAATGGTAGCATCTTATATAGAATAGAATCATTAGAGGTAGCACTTTTCCAATAGGAAATTCACATGTGTATTAGTCAGTGTCCTCTAAAAAAGAGACTCAGTAGTGTGTGTGTGTGTGTGTGTGTGTGTGTGTGTGTGTGAACACACATGCATGCACGCACATGTGCAGAGTGAGGGGGGAGGGAGCAAGAGAACAAGAGATATTCATATCAAAGAATTGGTCACATAATCATAAAGTTTGTCAAGTCCAAAATCTTTGGTAGACTGGAGGTTGCTGCTCAAGTTCAAAGGCCATGTGAGGTAGAGTCGCTCTTCTTCCAGGGCCACGGGTCTCTTTTCTCTTAAAGCCTTCAGCTTAGTGAATAATGTCTATCCACAGCTAGAGAATAATCTGCTCTACTCAAAGTTTACTGGTTTAAACATTAATCTCACTTAAAAGAATTGCCTTCACAACAACTTTTTGACCGACGGGGTACTGTGACCTGGTCAAGTTAACATGAAATTAACCATCACAGTATGAAAATATCAGGAATTTATGATAGCCTATGGAATATTTGGGTGTAAGAGGAAGTGAGAGTTTGCAGCTCAGAACACAGGTCTGGAGATGTGATTATCATCAGCATAGAAATGAGAGTAGATGTCATTGGAGAAGATAAGATAGATCAGGTGAAATACAAATAAGGTGATAAGATGCAAGACAAAATGCTGAGGGTGGAATCTTGGGGGAAAACCTGCCTGAAAAGAAAAATACTGGTGAGAGAAGAAGATCAAGAAGAGCCATTGCCTGGGTGTCAGTCAGGACAGGTGGTGCTGGAGCATGCCAGGAACTGGAGATGTACAGGACCCAGCAGAGTCAAATTTGACCAGGGATAGGGAAGGTCTATAGCGTGTTCCTCAAACTTCCCAGTGTAGACCTGATTCAGGCCCACAATGGACAAGCACCGTGAAAGTGAAATCAAGAGTGGGCACTTTGCAATGCTGACAGCAGGATCAATAACAACAAGAAACCAACTAGACTTGTATTTCATAATGGCCTTTTTTTAAAATATTTATTTATTTATTTATTTATTTATATAAGCACTGGGTACAGTCAGAAGTGCGGGAGGGTGAAAGAATTCACCAGAGCCAGAGCGGGGAGCAGAGCAGGCAGAAGGACCAAAGTACACTGCTGAGGGGAGCAGCGGGCGGCAGGAGAGGTCTGCGCACCATATGGGACCCCCCTCCGGAGGCCGGGGAGCAGCCGGGGATTGAACCAGCTCTGCAGAGGCTGCAGGCAGCTTCGCAACCCAGTGCTCAACAACTGCACCACCGAGGAGGCCCCATAATGTCCTTTTTATTACATTTTTGTAGTAATGAATTTTTAAGTATTTTATTTTTTTTACATCATTGTTCCTTTTTAAACAATATTTGCTCCCCCCCAGGTGTAGTCCCCATAGAATTTCCTCCACTAATGCACCCTTTCCCCATCACCTCAGTCTCCTGTGCTCTCCCGCCCTCCCTCTGATCCCTCTCCCTCCTCCTCCCCTGCAGGATGTCTCTGGTTTATAATTGTCTGTTTTTGTTTTGTTGTGTTTTGTATTGTTCTTATTTTTTTACACTGATGTCTTATTTGGTTCCCCTATATTCCTGCTATAAGTGAAACCATCCAATATTTTTCTTTTTCCTTCTGACTTATTTCAATGAGCATAATTCTTTCTAGCTCCATCCACGTTGCTGTGAATGGCATGAGTTTATCTTTTTTGATTTGAGATATATATATACCACATCTTCTTGATCCAGTCATCTATTTTGGGGCATTTGGGTTGTTTCCATGTTTTACCTATTATAAATAGTGCTGAGATATACATAGGGTATAGGTGTTCTTTTGAATCAACGTTTTTGTGTCCTTTGGGTAGATCTCTAGAAGTGTCGTACTACTGCTGACATGGGAAGTGCTGGTGCTTTACAATGGCAAGCTTGGGAAGCACAGGCCTGGATGGTGTGAGTGGAGTGGGTAGCACAGACAGTGGTGAGCCGTACTGAATGCGAGGCCAGGACTTGGACTGTTAGCTGTCTGCTTATGGCAAGTGAAAGAGAGAGACTGGTTGGTTGGTGCGGGAAGAAGTGTCAAAAGGAAGATCTTGAACAACAACAGGATGTATCGATGATCTGTATTTACTAATCCACAATTATGAAATGTACAGATCTAAAGGTTTTTTTTTTTAAATAATTCCTTTGGCAGCAAAACCTGGCCTGGACTGGCCAGAAACAATGCACATTCTAATGAACCCATTTGGTGACACTATGCCTATATTTAACTGCCCAATATGAACGAGTGTGTTTTGAGATGCTTGCCCATGTCCCACTGAGAGTTTTGTAATATGTGTTATCGGTGCTAAATCTGTTCCTAAAATCTGAAATATTCTGAATTCCATAACTTGTCTGGGCTCCGAGTTTTGAGCAAGTTTTGTGAATGTGTATTAATACATTCAGGAGAGAGACCATAAGGTATTTGTAGAGAGTAGGATTAGGGATGCAAATGAAAGAAAGGAGACTTGGGAACTGAGTCCCAAAAGTAAGCAAAACAGGGAAGAAAAAGAGCGCAGAGCTGTCCTTGTATGGGTGATTTTTTTTTTTTCTTGGTGACTGTAAATGTACAGGAGATGGTTTTGAAGATAGATTCTGAGATGGCGAAATCAAAAGGTGAGGAACATGTGACCTTAATCTGCTAAATGTACAAGGGACATGTGCCTCTCTCTTCCCCAAACTCTCCACCCTGAGAAAACCAGATAAATTCAAACCCCAGGTAGAGTATGAGTCATGGGAACCACAGTCACCGAAGTTCAAGAAAACCCTTGCAGCACCCCCTTGCAGCATCCTCTAGCCCAGAATCATAGAGTGCCTGGAATTAAGCAAATTAAGTGAATTTACACTTAACATATATAAACCGCAGCCGTGTGAGTGGTGAGCCTGTAAGATTCGTGCATGCTCCTTAGCAGGACTGCCCCTCTTCTCTGAGAGAAGAGAGCTGCTCTTTATTTCTCAGCTCAGTGGGTAGCCAGGAATGCTGTGTCCACACTCCACACAGCAAGTCACTGGTAGATGTTGGTGTCTCCACCCTGACCCCGTCTCCAGCCCACACAAACAAGGCATTCCTCTAGCAGCCAAAATAAAAGACTGCTGGGAGCTGGAGCAGTTTGTTTACTTTCTAAAATGAATCAACTCTTTAAAAAAGTTTGCATTTAACAGTCCTGGGTGTGCTGTGCCCCCACACCACATTCCTCTCATCCTGCCCTCCCCCACCCATCACCCCCTTGGCCTTGCATTACTTGGATTCCTTTTCCTCTCCCATCAGGGCCTGCTGGCAGTAATCTAGGCTGCCCAGACAGGCCAATGCCCTGAGACAGAGTCTGCTGCGCACCCACTGGCCTCCCGTGAGGACAGCAACAAGGGACAAGAGGCTTTCTTGGAGCACTGGGTGATTTGGGTTTTTTAGAGGGAAAATGCCTCTGAGGATATAGTTCACCCTGTGCCTCTGGGAAAGTGCTTCCCACATTGGCCACAGAGGTCCCCACTTTACTTGCCCATTCTTTTCCACTGGAGTCAGGCAGAAGGTGATTTTCAGCAGTTGGCATGTCTGGAGAATGGTAAAATTGAGGAGTAAAATCAAAACCGCACACTCTGTCCAATCCAGGGCTCACGGTCCTGCTGTGAGCATTTCTGCTTACTTGACCTAGACAGTAGCAAAAACTGGAGTGTGGGAAGGGGACTCAAAATTGTGTCATGTTATGTCAGGTTCTCCAGCCCCAGGATACAGACAATGAGAGCCTGTGTGCCAGGAAGGGTCAGAAAGACTTCTCAAGTTGAAGATTATAAAAGGGAAGAACAAAAAGTTAGCAACAAGGAAACACAATTTGCTCCTTATTTAATACATAATATGTTGCGGTGCCTTCAGAAAAAGGTGAAGGTCAGCCTCCATTCCATCATGAAATTCCTATGTGCTTGGTATTGGCAGACTACCTTGACCTTTGTAAAAATCCAGTTTAAAATTTCTATCGACAGAAACTATTTCCATGACAGTTTTGTATAACAAATTGCTTATTTGGACAAACTAGAGTTGCAATAGCAGAACACCTCATGGCCAGAGAAAATAGGAGTCTCTTTTAGGTGGTCTGCAGTTTTACTTCTAAACTCCTTTTGTTTCACTGAACTTCATTCCTTTCCCTGGTTGGATACATATAAATAGAAATTTAAATCTTTCCACATTCATAAAGGTAAATTAACCTAAATCTTTCTTATGTGTTTGTAATTTTTTTCCACCCCAAAATTGACTTATCAAATCCTTCATATAAAGGTAATGCTCGAACATGTCCAAACTTTCTGGTCTACTGCAGCTGAGGATCCAGATGAATGCAAAAGTCAAAGAAGGGCTTTGAGGGGAAGGGCTTGGAGGGACTCTACGGGGTGCCAATCCAGCAAAGGAGCAGTAAGCTTCTATTGAAATTGAAATAGCTGAACTGGGGGCCTCCCTGCTGGCACAAGAGGTTAAGTGTCAGCACTGTGAAGCTATCTGCAGCCACTGCAGCATGAGTTTGATCCCTGGCCAGGGAGATGACCCACATGGTGCAGCAGACCTCTCCTGTCTCGCCCACTGCTCTCCTCAGCAGTGTATTTCAGTGGATCTGCCTGTTCTGCTCCCCACTCTGTCTCTGGTGAATCCTCTCACCCCCCCCCCGCCCCGCACCTCTGGCCTGCACCCCAGCTCTTATATGCATAAAGAAATAAATCTTTTCTTTAAAAAAAAAAAAAAGGTAATTTGGGCCTCCCCGGTGGCGCAGCGGTTGAGCGCTGGACTGTGAAGCTGCCCGCAGCCTCTGCAGCGCCAGTTCGATCCCCGGCCACACGCGAGTGTCCCACATGGCGTGCAGACCTCTCCTGCTGCCCTCTGCTCCCCTCAGCAGTGTATTTCGTCAGACTGCCTGTTCTGTTCCTGGCTCTGGTGAAGTCTCTCACCCTTCCGCACTTCTGACTGTACCCAGTGCTTGTATAAATAAAATAAAAATAAATCTTTAAAAAATAAATAAATAAAAGGTAATTTTTTTTTTAAGATTTATTTATTTATTTATACAAGCACTGAGTACAGTCAGAAGCGCGGGAGGGTGAGAGACTTCACCAGAGCCAGAGCGGGGAACAGAACAGGCAGACTGACGAAGTACACTGCTGAGGGGAGCAGTGGGCGGCAGGAGAGTTCTGCACGCCTTGTGGGACCTTCACCGACAGCCCTTGTTGGCAGGCAGCCGGGGATCGAACCGGCACTGCAGAGGCTGCATTCAGCTTCTCAGCCCAGCGCTCAACCGCTGCACCACCAGGGGAGGCTCCCCCCCCAAAAATGGTAATGTTAAGTAATAAAATGGAGCTCACAACTGCTTGTCATTTTTCATTGGAGTTGAGTGAGTTCAGCTAATATATAACTTAATCTAATATTTTTTAGTTACTTGGGGGAAAAGATAGCCATTAAGTTATAATAACACTAATATGTGTGTGTGTGTGTGTGTGTGTGTGTGTATCTAACATCAACAGCTTCACAATTGCAGTTTTTAAAAAATCAAGTCAAGGTATTGTTTATAATCAATCACTGCATTTATAGGGGCTTATGTAGGTTTTCAGTGACATGTTAGTGACACCATAGTACATGTATTTTTTTGTTAATTAAGGACTGAGAGAGGCTAAGACACTCAATTTAAGCACTTACCCCTTGGAAAAATTAAAAGCTACCTCAAAGAGCCTGGGATGGTAAACAGTAGAAAATGGAGTGGAGAAAGGAAGATGATGGTAGGTTTTTTTTTTAAGGGTGTTCACAATGGCACGCATAAATTGACTGTGTGAAAAAGGACTGTGAGACCTTATAAAGCCTTTACTTTACAAGGTAAAACTCTGCAGACCTCCTAACAGAGACTCTCTCCTATTTTCTCTGGCCATGAGGTGTTCTGCTATTACACACTCTAGTTTGTACAAATAAGCAATTTGTTATATGAAACTGTCATGAAAATAGCTTCTTTTGGTAGAAACTTTAGACTGGATTTTTACAAAGGTCAAAATGGAAATCCACCATGTCATAGTGGATTGAGTTCTAAAGAAATCACTTCTAATCTCTGATTTTTAGACCCCACTCCTACCCCTAATGCTTCATCATTGAATGACAGTAAGAAATATTTCAGGGAGGAATCAAATCAGAAGTGATTTGGAGATTATGAGTCATCAAGCCTTTTTTTTTTTTTTTTTTTTTTTTTTCGAGGAGACACGTGCTTTAATGTCCGCTCAGGTAGGTGCGGAGTAGACCAGGGCAGCCCGGCCCTCATCAAGCCTTTTTAATAAACATTACCTCCATCTGCAGAAACAAATATTTTGAAGCCATGCATTTAACAACTCTTTCAGGAACCAGAGTTTACATCTTGCACAGTTCTTAAATAGGGAGGAGGGGTTGAGTTTAGGGAGACTTCATGAGGTCTCCTGTGGCAAAAATATTAGTGGAGGGAAAATGAAAGCTCCAATCTAGAGCAAATGAAGACTCAAGCATTACAGAGTATTTTTGCAGTTTTTCTGTAATGATCTTCATTGATTCTAAGAGCTTGGCCAATTCAGTAAATAAAAGAGGGCTATGTCTACAGCGAGAGCCAAATGACACATTTTTTGACTCTGCAACCACTCATGTCTGTCATTGTAATTCAAATGACAACTTGCAAATGAATTGGATGCACCTGTGTTCCAATAAAACTATTTATAGATACTGAAATTCGAATTTCACATATTTTCACATCTCTTGGGGGTATTTTTCTCCTTTTGACTTTTCCCCAACCATTTAAAAATGTAAGAGCTGCATTTAGCTTCTAAGGTATACAAAAACAGGCAGTCCGCAGGCCATAGATGTCAGACCAACCCCTGCTCAAGAACCAGAAATAGTAACAGACCATGGGTGGGTTCTGAAAAGGTATATCCTAGTCCAGTTCTAATAGGTGTAAACTTCACTACTGCCCTGAAACTCAAGTCCTCCCATTCCCTTCCTGGGTACCAGGTAGAACTTCAAAATAGCATCCTGTCTTTGAAGTTATAGTTAGTGTCCTCTTACACATTCATTCAGAAAGCATGTAAGCACCTTAAGATATAAGCCTGCAGGGTCAGGGAGACAAGCAAGATACCACCCTCGCCCTGTGGAGCTCCCCTTGAAGCTGGGGGAATAGACTTCAATAAATCATTACACTACAATGTGGAAAAGCCTTATAATAGGGCCGTGTTCCAAGTACAAAGGGGGCATAGTAAAGGGAGGGAGGAATTAGTTCTGAAAGGGCGAGGTGGGCAGGATGGGGGTTGTTAACAAGAAAACACAAAGAGTTAGTGTTGGAACTTGGCTTGATCACAGAAGAGTGTAAGAGGATATCCTCAGCCGAGAGACTTGTCTGTGCAAATTCGGAACAGTAACCCCCTGGTGTGGCTAGTGCGTGGAATGTGGGGTGCTAGATTGTGAGGCCAGAGAGGCAGGGTGGGCTCAGATGATAGTCCATGCAAAAGTGTGCAAATTTTTGTTTTTTAAGGCATTGAAGTGCCCCTAGAGATTTTTAAACATGGTGGTAATGTGATTTGGCTCTGGACTATAGATATACACAGGCAGCTATGAGGAACATAGACTAGAGCTTGGAGAGAATTCAGGCGGGAAAACTAAAAAGCATGCTGGAATAAATTGGACAGGAGAATCAGAGGGATGGCCTAATACGCTGATAGCTGTTACTGTGTAACCTGGTGAACTGATGGTCAGCACCCAAGCCTCTTAGCAGAAGCCTCGGCCACTTGCTGAGCGACTGCACTGAATGATATCTGATATCACTTCCTGCCCTTGTGTGCTCTGACACTGCTCCTCACCCTTAGAGAACTGTCACGTGGGGCTCTCCCAAGTTGTGGACAAGGAATCTCATTTCTCTAGCATCCTTTGGCGTTTTTGTTGTATCCATGCCAGGGCCCAGCAGCAACCTGGAAAACTCACCAGGAAGGCATCTGGTACCATTTCCCTTGCATGAGCACCTGGGGAAAGCAGTAGGTGAGCTCCAGTTGCAAGGCTGACAGGCTGAGAGGGTATGGATGGGCCAGGGCAGGTCCATGCCTCGCATCTTGGCCTACTTTAGGAGGCTACCTTAGAAGATCTGGGGCTTCTTCACAAGTCAATCGACAGTTTTTATAGAGCACAGTTTGAATAGCATTTTGTATTTTTGCACCTAAAATCTTAGGTAATAGATAAAGAGGGAGGTGTTTCCCTGATCATTGAGAAAATGTGTGTTTCCCCAACGTGTTTTGATGGAAACACACAGAACAATGCTAATAAAGTAAAAACGACCTGCGTTACTTAAGCTGAATTAAAACACGAGCTGGATATTTTAACCTGCGGTCCTTGCGTATTTGAACAAAGAGTAAAAACACAGAAACAGATCACATCTTTCTCAGCTGAAAATGCTCCATTGATTTCCTGTGGCCCTTGGGAAATCCAAACTGCCATCACCTTCCTCTCTGAGCTCACCTTCCCAACCTTCCCTTAAGGACCCACTTTAGGCACCCTGGATTTGCAGCCCTTAAAAACATGGTGCTCATTCAGACTTCAGGCCCTTTTCATGGGTCATTTCTTTTGGAAGTATCAATAGGTCTGGAATGTTCTTGACCTAGATCTTTGAGTGGATTTCTTATGTTATTCATATTTTTGCTTCACTATTCCCTCCTTAGAGGGGAATCCTTGACCATTGTCTCTAAAATAAGCCCTCCCCCTCACAACACACACACACACACACACACACAGACATACTGGCCCTGGTCTACTTTTCTCTAATTTTCCATGTTTATTTTTCTTCATGGTATTAATCAGTCAAAAATTGTATTATCTGTTCATTTAATTAGTCCTTGCCTTCCACTAGACTATTAGCTCTATGAGAATGGGAACATTGTCTCTCTGGGCTTCAACTGTGCCTCCCCACCTGGAGCAGTACCTGGCACATGGTAGGGCCTCAAATGATATTTGTTAAATTAGCAAACTATCCTGTAAAAGGATAGCACACAGATGAGAGACCCCACTCCAACTTTTTCTGATTGCTTAGCACACTTAAAATATTGATAACAGTCTAGTAGTAATATTCATAAGTAATATATTAATATTATTTATATATTATAACAATAATGTTACATGATAAAGTACTAAAATAATATACAATAAATAATATTAAAATGATAATAATAAATAAGCAACATTTATTGAGGTCTTACTCTCTGCCAAGTACATATTAATCCTTCTAGCCATATTAATCTAGCCATTAAATTCTCATTTAAACCTCATTATAGGGCCTCCCCTGGTGGCGCAGCGGTTGAGCGCTGGGCTGCGAAGATGCCCGCAGCTTCTGCAGCGCCGGTCTGATCCCCGCCTGCCCACGAGGGTCCCACATGGCGCGCAGACCTCTCCTTCTGCCCTCAGCAGTGTGTTTCGTCAGTCTGCCTGTTCTGCTCCCCGCTCTGGCTCTGGTGAATTCTCTCATCCTCCCACACTTCTGACTGTACCCAGTGCTTGTATAAATAAATAAATTAAAAAATAAAAAAGAAGACATTTAAACCTCATTCTAACCCTAGCAGGTAGGTATTATTATTTTATACTTCAGGACACCAATTAAAAGTTTAAGAAATCTGTTGAGATTCTAACATAGGTTTATACAGAACCAAAACACCTTGACATGAATTCAAATAGATTTTACATGTCTGAAAGTACAGGATAGAAACTGAAAGCAAGAGGACCACTTGGTATGAATTGAGCATTTTAGCTAGACCTGTCCTATGTTTTGGGAAGTTGTTTGAGAGCATTAAAATAGGGTGGGATAATGTTCACCTACTCAATGGTACTCATCAAACAAAACAAGAATTCTCTTACTGCTTAGGAAGCCAAAGGGATGTTATCTAGACCTCCAGGAGGCCACCAGATTACTCTTGTAGAGGGAAATGCCACAATTTCCTGGAAATTAACTATTCTCTCATAAGGTCTGTGTACTATTAGGAAGATCCTGGCAGTGCGTTATGCCCCATGCTTAATTTGTGTTCAGAAAGATCTTGCAAATTCACTCAGCTCATATTTACTCTAAGGCTAACTGGGGGAAAAGCAAGGTTCATTATGACCATATGGGGGACACGTCCAGGGAATTGGTGCCACAATAAACTGGAAACTAAACTGTGAGCCTGGTATCTGGAAGCCATTTTTGTAGGATAGCTGTTCTCCTGTTGTTTGGACTGAGATCATAAAAATAGAGCTTTTAGCCATTGGAAATTTGGGGGAGGAGGGGCTCGAACTGATTCTGATCCAACTTGGTCAGTAAAAAAAGGGGGGGGCTGATTTTTCCATCCATGTGGCGTAGTGCGGTTGGAGTCCATCCCAATCACGGTCTGCTATGGTCTGCACTCATCAGGTTTCAGTCCTGAGGGCCAGTGAATAGGAATTTTCCTGTCACCATTCTCTCCCTCACAAGAGTTGCTGATGGTGATATTTCTGTTTTCTTTTTCCTGGGTGATGTCTCCCTGGACAGAACTCAATAAAACTGAATATTTTGTGCTTCACTGGAGAGAGATTGGTCTTTTTAACCCGACTCATCGAACAGTGGGTATTTTTGTTCCCTGGGATAATAAGTGCTGTGGGTTAATGGGTCATCTTCAGGAGAGAGGTCAGAAGGAAAAACTGCGGTGTTCAAAGCTGGAGCTAGAAATGCCAGCCATGAAAGCACAGTACTCAGTGGACAGTGATGATGTATAGGCTTCGGACTGGCCAGCCCCCTCTGAGGGGTCACAGCTAACCTTTATCTCAGCAAGCCCAAGAAAGTTGCTGAATGTAGCTGACACTCAACCCTGGAGAGAAGCGGGCCAGGGAATCCCTGGTGTCTGTGCTCGGGAGTTCCTTTTCACTAAGGGAGAATTATAGTCTGGCTCTTTGCAGACTGACAATCCAAGTTCTTTGAAGATTGAAAAGAACAAAAAAGCAAACAGCCACAGAAAAGGGGAGGGGTGGGAGGAGAGAGTGTCAGAGAGAGAGAGAGAGAGAAAGAGATATCAGCAGGGGTAGTTAGTAAAAAGGGGCCCGTAGACAGAAAACCTTTTGTTTCCTGAGTTCGTTTCATGTAGATTGTGAGGTGAATGGCTTTGAAATAAAATGGGTTTATGAAGGAGCTGCTAGGTCCCAGGAAGCAGGGCTGTCAGGCTGCTTTGTTAACTCGGTCTCTTTCAAAAGGAGCTAAATCTTAAAGAAGAATTTATCTCCTTTTCCTAGGTTTTTGTGGGGGGGGGGTGGAGGAATAAAGTTCGAGACGGTTCCCCACTTTGTTTTATTGTCACCCTGTCTGATAATGTATAAAGAAATGATCACATTACAAGTTCTTTGTCAGCTTTCAGAAGGTGGGCGGGGCATCCGCGTCCCTCCCCCGCTGGCCAATGGCGAGGCGGTATGCAAATGAGGCCGAGATGGCCCTCCTCCTTCAAAACAGCAACCTCCGAGGCCTCCCTGCACAGCGCAGGGGAGCTGCAGTGAGAGGACAAATCTGCGCTGGCTGGACTGGTCTCCCTGTGATTTAGGGCTGCAGTCTATGGAGGGGCACACACCAGTGCTTAATGCAATCCAACAGCTAGTGTAGGAAACGGCTGAATTCCCCGCTGCCGAGATGAAGTATAAGGTAAGAGAGAGCCTTTCACATAAGGTTTGTGTGCGTGTGTGTCCATATATGTGAGTGTGTGTGTTCCATTGTGACAAGACCTCCACAGGGACCCCTACTGTGCCCCCAGAAAGTTCTGAGAAGGGTTTTCAGTCGTTGAGGTTGGCATACAGACAAGCAGAAACTCGGTCTCTGGGACCGCTCCCTGTCTGAAGTTTGGGGGGAATATTAGTCTTAAAGCCTCTGAGTTTGGAGGAGTATAGTCTTAAAGCCTGTCTGAGCTACCACTGTAGATCAGAAATTATCTAACCTGATGCAGGGCAGGCTTACGTCGTCTCCCTGGCTGACCCCCTTTGACTTAGTAAAACAGTTTTCAGAGTTTATTTTCAATGTTTGGTCTGACAAGCAGTATGCCATATGTATTTTTGGTGGGAGAAACTAAAATACCTTAGATACTATTATACAGCTGATGATGGAGAATTTTGACATACTGGAAGGATGTTGGCTGCAAGCACAAAAGGAATTTTGCTAATTCTTGAAAACACTTTTATTGGTGTTTGAATGGTTCTGGCAAGTGTATTGTCTGTGAAGCTTACAGACTGTGATAGTACTGCAGCAGCATGAATTTCCCATGCATTTTGCACCATTGCTTTTGTGTTTATTCATGGCAAAAGGATTATCACTTGCTCAGCATATCCCATTTTGTTTAAGTTGCCCCCCTCTTAGGAGGCAAGTTGCTTCCAGGGACACCATACAGAGGAGATTGCAATGTTGTGAATTTTCCTTGGATGATGAACACTTCTATTTTAGAATAGGCATGAGCCCTAGTGCTTTTAAACAAAAGTGCAGTTTTGGCAAGGTACTTACGCTTTTGTATCGACAATTTCTATTACCTGTCTGACCTTCAAAACTGTGGAACTATTTTGCTTTCTTTCTGAATTATATAGCTTCTGGCCCATCCCTTTTTAATATGAGGCTGTAAACACTAAGTTTTGGCTAATAGCCAACAGCTAACTTCAGTGATACCTCTTTTGTTCAAAGCTATAAATCTTCTTCAAAAGTTCTAAATCTAAATGTTGAAAGTCTTTATTGTAAGTCATGAGTTATAGTTCCACTTGAAAAGGTTACATACAGCTGTCTGAAGACACAGATATCACTTATCACCATGCTATCAGCTTTCCATTACTGCCTCAATAGGAAAATTCAGAGAGATGGATAATCTTAAAGATTCTTAATATTTAACCTTAGAATGTAACCAGAAAGAAATCCTTCTACCTGCCAGGGATGTTCTTTTTCTTGAAGTGTCACCTGCATTTCTATAGTTTACTTATTTAGAATAGTGATAGGATTAAATATTACTTAGCCTGCAGTGATTTTTCTTTTGCCCAACCTCCCCTTATTGCTGAGTGCCTTTAGTTTCATAAAAAATCAACTTTCATGGAAAAAAAGAACATACTTTCAAACATTTTTTATTGAAAAGTATAAATGACTGGAATTAACATTGAGTCCTACAATCTAGAAAGTGACAAATTCTAAAGTCACTTTTATTCAGTGATCTCACCAAATTTATTTTTACTCTTATGGTAAGAAAACATCATGCCACTGATGATGTAAACTGTGATTGGCATACATAGAGAAAATCTGCCTCTTTCCTGGGTCTTGCCAATGTTGGATACCCTGCCAAGTGATGTAAACACATGATTTTTATTAGCTTGTGGACACCTTTACCAGCAAAAATACTACCAGTGAAAAAATGACAGATTGACACCCTGTGGTATCTCTACTAGGCAATCTATTTTAAGATTTGCTGTGGCAATACAGGATTGTCTTATTCAACTCCCCCCATAACTCTGAGGTGAGTATTATACTTACTTTCAAATGTAGAAATTGTGGCACAGAGACTAAGTTATTTATCTAAAGTCACACAGCAAAAAAAAGAAAGAAAGAAAAAAAGGGAGTAGAACTGGGGTTCAACTAAAGTGATCTTTTTTCAGAACTTGTGAATTTGAATCACTATTAAAGACAAAAAGAACCTCCTTAAAATGTCCCATGTGATGCTCTTTTCTTCCCCCAGTAAATTTGAGACGTTATCCCCAGTATTACTATAAGATGGATTCACACTTTTTTTTTTTAAGGCAGTAGCTCTACAAAGCAAAGTGAAATGCATATTTTGCAGTTATTTGTTTAATTTGAGCCTTCTAGGTGCTCAAACCAAGTAATTATTACACTGTGAACCCTGGAGTCAGAAGTTATCTTTCCAACACTGTGGTGTTCTATATACTATAAATTTAGCACAGTCAGATGTAAAAATGTTCACTGAGAGATTTATAATCCAGATACTATAAGATTTTTTTGAACCAGATTATCTGGTTTGGCTACTTCAGGGATCATAACTAGAGAACAAACAAACAGCCACTCCATTTGCGCTCACATAGCTCGGTCTGCTGGCTATGTGTTTACAATGATCTGGAGAACTGTGGAATGTAAGTTTTTACTATTGGTAAATTTTTTTGGTTAGCGCTTCATTGAATCTAGTTTTGTTTTTCACTTGTTCATGGGAAGGCTGTATATGTCACTGTCCTATGTATTGACTGGACCATTTCTCACAGGAGGGATGCAATGTGATATATTCTATGATGATAAATTTATCAAGAGTTTTCCACAAACTCTTCTGACAATACAGAGAGCATTCTGAAATCATGGAGAGGGGGCTGTGCTGCTGGCGGTGACTTGCTCTGTAAGGGCTCCCCTCCTGAGGGTGTGAAGGTAGCTTGTTGGTGCTGTTTGCCTGGAGGGAGGGTGACTGGAGGGTCCCTGCACAGCTGTGTTGGAGCAGAGGCCCAAGATCCCTCCCACTTTGTGCAGGCCCAGGCCTGGGCGCTCATCAGGAGCTACCTGTCTTATCTCTCGTAGCTGAGCAGCTTCTGTGGCTTTGCCAAATTTCTGAACCCTCTGTGCCTACATTGAAATGTTAAATATCTAGTTTACCATTCAGCAAATTCATTCTTGAATGTTTTGATTAAAGCAAAATTATAGACAGAATTTACAATACACTTTAGAAATCCAGGTGGGGGAGGATGAAATGGATAAAGGGAACTCAGGGGTACAAGCTTCCAGTTATAAAATAAATAGGTCATGGGAGTGCAATGCACAGCACAGAAACTGTCATCAATAATAATAATAATGTACCACAAAATAGGAAATTGCTAAGGAAAAGATGGAAAGTAGACATTATAGTAATCATTTTGAAATGTATACACATATCTAATCACTATGTGATAGACCTGAAACATCTATAATAATATAATACTTTCTAATATTCAGATTACTGTGTTCTGGTTAAATGGGGGTGAGGTAAAATGGGGAAACAAGAAAGTTTGCACTGTTAAACACTTTCAAGGGGACATGGAAAACATTTTTATTACCTCAAGCTAGCTTGAGAAAAAATGATCAAGCTTTTTCCATTTAGTCAATATGGTCATTTATGACCCATATAACTCCTAATTCTTTCCTTGCTTTGCTATTTTGGTTTTAAATTCTTTTATTTTTTCCTAAGTAATTCATTGTACTTAATCCAGTTATCGACTCCTGCCCTCTTGCTCCCTTTTAAAATCTTATGTGCAATCTATCAATTTAAGAGCAATATAAGATGCAATGGAAAATATTAACTTAATTATTTGTTTATGATTTGTTGTTCAATAAATTCATTTCATAGCAAAATGGCTTACCTATACAAAGATGAAAGTCTTCATAGAACTGAAGGTGCCTTGATAATACCAAATTTAGCAAGTTGCCCAGTGTGTAACATACCAGGGATTCCTTAACATCCTTTCTAGCTGGAATATACATCAGTTCTTTTCTCAGAATTCATCAGTGATTTCCTGTCTACCCTCCCAGACTTCTCTAAAAAAAGTCATTTCTACTTTTTAAACTTTGTGCAAACTTCCTTCCTTTTCTGTCCCCTCATGACCTTATATCTCATTTTTTTTTCAAGCAGTCTATGCTTCTCTAATACTAGCTTCTGCAGAATGTGCCTCTCCCACCCATGCAGACCTAATGCCCTCAAAACACACCTGTGCCCCCTACCTTTGCCTCTCTTTTGACTCTTGGTCCCTCGCTCTTTCCATTCATTTGTCCCTCTCTCTTGGTACCTATCTGTCTGGGTTAGTCTGTCAGTCAGGTCTCCTCATCCATCTAGTCTATAAAATAATGGAAAACCTAAACCTTAGTCTTGACTGTCCTCTGATACCTAAAATAAGTTGTATGTTTTTCACCTCTATACTGCTCTGTTAGCACTATTTTGCCTTTCAATGAAATCACTATTTAAATGACATTCATTTAACTCATATAGCTGCACATAGATTTCCATCTGGACCTGTCCAGTTTTAAGTAAACTCTATTGAATTCAAGAGATCAACCCTTTATTTATATGTAGACTTTATTTATATGCAGGCTTTGGAAAAAAAGGATTTCTGTTTCTTGTTTCTTAATGTTCTTGTATCTTGGGCTTGGGTAAGTTAAACTCTCCTGAGCCTCAGTTTTCCTATCTGTAAAATATCTGTTTCATACTATTGTTTTAGGCCTAAACAAGATAATGTTTGATTGTAAAGTAAGTAGACCATGCTAGTTGGCCCAGCTTTCCTTGTATATAGATGTTCAATAGATATTGAGAGCATAGTATGGACTCAAGAATTGGTGACAGAATCCCAATTCTTAGGTTAAGATGGGCCAGGATGTGTGCTATAGAAATTCAAATCCCAAACATCGAGACTTACCAACATACTTGTGTCTACTTGTTGTTATTTTTATTATTTATATATTAATGATTTAGTATCTTGTTATTGATAGTCATTGTAATTTTATTGATATTTCTGAAATTATAAAATCTTGCTCAACAAATATCAAAATGAAAGTCAAATTACTTAAAACACATATGTGATGACAGAGTCTTAATCTCTATGGCATAGTGGGTTTGTGTCATATCCCACTTTTGCTACCTTCTGATAATATAATGTTAGGCAAGCTACTTCAGACCTCCATTTTCTCATTTATAAAATGGAAATAATAATATCTTTCTTATCAGATGTAAGTATATATGAAAATCATCAATTTCTAGCACATAAGAGGCATTTAAAAATAGCAGCTCTGATTTGATCCTTTAAAGAATATCAATATGTAAAACAAATGTACATATATACATATACAGCATAATGTTGATAAAAATAAGAAGAAATGTTCATTAAAATTATTAGCCAAAACAAAATTGTTTGAGTGAGGAAAAGAGAGTCAAATCATCAATTTAAAAAAAAAAATCAAAGGTGAAATGCAAAGGCAAGGGAGTAGTGGAGTATAGAAGTTCAGGGTAAACTACATGCCTTATGTTCATGCAATCTATCAGAGTGATGTAGATGTAAAGTAAGAGGTCCTGGTCACCTATTTTTAGATCATTTTAAGGTTAGAAAGAAACCTAGACAAATTTGTTTGAAATGCCAGCCACTGGGACCATGGCATTACTCTGCAGTAACATATAGACTTAATTACCAAGTCTTTTATGCCAAGATAAACAAAACAGGGCCAGTGGGAAGAAATACTATATTCCCAACTTAAAATTCCAGAGAATAACTGTCCGTTTCCTAGGCAATAGATAATTGCAAGAACTATGGGCTTGGAAAGAGGGCTAAAAAAAAAAAAAAAAAAAAAAAAACCAACCTGTTATTGGTTGTCAGCAACACCCCCTCCATTTTATTTACTTTGAACATTCCAGTCATGTCCCTGTGGTAATTCTTACTGGTTAATGAGGACTCTGAAAGCCTGGGGAACATTACAGTCTAGCTGCAAAAGACTATCTTCCTGAGGAATCTGCATTTCATAATAAGTGTTCTTGTTAGTAACCTTTTCCATCCTACACTGGAAAGAGAGATTCTTTTGGAACATAGTTTTAGTTAATAATGCAATCTAGATAGAGGCCTTCTTGGTGGCGCAGGAGTTAGTCTCAGTACCATCAAGCTATTGCCAGACTCTATGGCCTGAGTTCAATCCCTGACCACAGAGCTAAGCCACGTGGTACAGCAGACCTCTCCTGTCTCGTTCACTTCTCCCCTCAGCAGTGTATTTCAGTAGATCTGCCTGTTCTGCTCCATACTCTGTCTCTGGTGAATCCTCTCACCGCCCCTCCACCCTCCACCTCTGGCCCTTATGTATGCATTAAAAAAAAAAAAAAAAAAAACTTTAAAAAAAATCCGCACCCCCCCCCCCCCAGAAATGCAGTCTAGATTAATTGAGGCACTTATTTGAGGAAGATGCAACAGACTCTCCAGAAAATATGAGTAGTAATTTATCATCGTGGAAGGTGAAGCTGCTAATCATGGAGATAATAAAATTGCCACTGGCATGTTTTCAAATGCATATACCTGGCCCCACCCAGATTATTCTTCTAAAATAACTAGTCTCTTTCTACCACACCTCCTCCCCAATCATTAATGGTGCTAAATCGTGTTTAAGTAGGTGGTTCAAGATCTTTATTGAAAGGTTGGGCCCATTGATTTGGAGGTACCTTATTTCATTGCAAATTTTGTTGTATATGTTGCATATGAGAATTTCTCCTGATGTTTCTACTATGTCAAGGTAATAGTTAGATCAATAAAAAATGCTCTATATGGAATGTTGATGGTAATGCTTACTAGAAATAAAGATTGAGTAAATATAAATATATGAAATTACCAGAATTGCACAAAAATATCTCATAGCTCCTTTTCAACTTGTTTAATTCCATTCTTTACTCTTTATGTTTGCCTGTGGGGAAGGTGGTATTTGTGATATTCAATAGAAAGTTACAGAAACTAAAAGGCATATAAAGTTAAATTTGAATGAGATTTTTTTTTCTGTTTAATAAAAAAAAAATGTGTTTAAGCAGCATGATGTGTCATTGCTATTTTCCCTAACTTCATGTAGTTATTTGGAAACCATTTATTATGGCACAATCCTTATGAATTAGCCAGAATCTCACTCATTTGTGGTAGTCAGCTTGTTACCTTTAATTTAGCACTTCTCTCCCCAGGAGATGTGGCTGACTCAGGACTCACCACGCTCCTCTAGCCCTAGGCTACTCCAGTGTTCTTGCAGCTCAGAGTCTTTAGTATCTAACAGAACACGTCCGTCCGTCATCTGTGGATGAACTTCTCAGGGGTATTTTTTGTTACTAATCACTTGTAGTGTGACTTAGAATTTGGCAGAAGCAGGTTAGGGGACCAGCAGTATTCCCCCGCTATCACAAGAGCACTGACAAGCAACATTCTGAAGGCCTCCTTGCCTGGAGCACTTGTCTGGGGCAGAACTTCTGTGATACTCTCTGATTCTCCAACCTTTTTTGCTCAGGACCTAAGTGGTGAGCATACCCTTTAGTGAGAGAAGGGCAAGGAAAAATTGGAATAGTTATCCCAAGAGCATTCTTTCTCCTAAAAACACTGTTTACTGTGAAGCTGCACTTGTAGACAATCTCTCAGAGGCCCAGAGACCCTTGGAATATGTTTTTCTTCCTTATAAAGATCATCTTGTCAATTAAAGGACATTTACCTTGACTGGCTCTTACCAGTACTTAGCAGTTCTTTTTGTCCCAAACCCTACATTTAACCAAGACAAGCCATTAGCAAGAGATGTACTTGCATTCTTATCTTGTATTTTCATACAGATATAATTTCTGTAGGTATGCAAAACCTCAAAACAGGGCAGATGGTCTGACAGTTGCAAAGACATTTGAAACTGGGGCTATCTTCGAATGTTCAGGACCACATGGTCACTGGACAGTCAACAAAACTATTCCAGAGGTCAATAAACTGCGGCGGTGTTATCTCTTTTTCCTTATAAAAAAAACCCAAGAAGTTTTTTTTTTTTAAAAAAAGTGGATTCATGAAATTTTTTTCAAATGTGATCACAAATAACATTTACTTGAAAATAAGAAGATGGGCCTTTGTTTTTCCTTGCAGAAACAGGCCTCATTTCCTTTAGAAATGATGAAAAGTCCATTTTAAAATCTGAACTTGCACAGAACACCTGAGAGCATTAGGCAGGGAGGAGGATTGTATTTCAATTGTTCTTGTTTTAAATCTGGCACGGTAGCTCCTCACCTCATCGCCTGCAGCGTCTGCATCAAGCCTCCTGCTCCCTTATTAAGGTCTTAATTACAGACGCAGTTTAGTTCATTGCTGGAGGGAAAGAATTTTGTTTCTCTGAACTGTGTCTGTTTTTTGGTGTGGCAGGTGTAATCACGATGAGATCATTTCGGGTTTGTTTTCTTCTCCTGGGGGAATTTTTTTTAAGGGGAGGAGTACAGTTCTTAGGACACAATTTCATGAGCTCATAATAGTGCAGCTAATAACTGTGCTTTGATTTTATAGAAACCCTTTCTTCTGAAGAAATGAGTGTTTCACATACATATCATGACTCCTCATAATATTATTATAAAGAATATGTTCATTATCCTTATTTTGCAGGTGGTGAAACAGAAGCACAAAAGGCATTGTCCTTAGTCCAGTATAAGGACTGACTAAACTCTACTAATTCAGTCTTGAATGAATTCAGTCAGGTTTAAACCAAGAGCAACTAAAATACATTCCCCGTCTGCCTCTAGTATCCATTCCTCTATCCTGGGTTTCTGCACCTCAGCACTTTTGACAATTTGGAATGGATAGTTTTTGTTGTGGGGTGTCCTGTGAACTGCAGGATGTTTAGTAGCATCCCTGACCTCTATCCACTGGCTTCCAGTGACACACACAGACACACATACACACAACAACCAACAATGTCTCCAAACCACAGACTAAAGTTACCTGAGGGGACAGAATAGAATTCCCCCTAATTAAAAATAACTGGTTTAATCTCCTCTAGTTCCTTCTGCTTAAAAATAATTGCCTTGCTTTTTATGTGAGAGAAGCACAAAAATACAACTATAGAACTATGTGGCCTAATTTTGTCTTGAGTCAAGATTGAACTTAATGTAACAAGTTATAGCCAAAAGGAAACTTCATTTTCTAAGATTAGCCCCAATTTGTTCGAACAAAGAAGCAAGGAGTCACGTAAAACTGTCAGACCATCTCTAAGACAACTGTCGTTCTGTGGAATCGTCTGGTGTATATGGCGTGCATGTGTGTGTGTGTGAGTATATATATAGATAGATAGATATGTATATATATATATAAACATGCATTTAGAACTGGGCCTTAAAGAAAGCTATTTGAGTCTGATAAATTGGTATATAATATAAAATGTAGGAGCATCGAACAATTTCATTTCAAAGTTTTTCCTCTCTTCCATTTACCCCTTCCATCTTTCCTCTGTCTTCTAGCTGAGACGCTGCAGTGTCTATAGGCTCTCTCTTGAGATGGCCCTGCAGCTGCGCTACAGTGTTTGCTTATATATGCCCTCTCAGAGGTATAGATGCATTTTTAAAAAATTCTTTGAGCACCTCACAAGCGAAGTGGGCACCAACAATCAGGCATCAAATCTAAGTCAGGTGACACTGAAAAGAATTCCAGGGAAGGGTCGCATCTGAGCTACATCAACTGGATTCTGGATGGGAGACAAATAAGGTTGTCAGCCTGTGTTTGCGTTTGTATTGGTGAGTTTAGATACATCTTCAGACTTTAGGGGCTGCGTACCTTTGTACAGAAAGATAAGACATATGGAAATATATCAAAATAGGAACATCTTTTTGTTCTTTCAAAAACTTTATGAGAGATTATAGCCTGTGTGTTTTGACTTTAGAGAAACGATACTGTTTGGAAATACACTTGAACGAAGTGGACTGCAGTCTCTTTCTCCTTTATAACTTAATTCTCACTTTGCTTCCCCAAGTACCTGGATGTTATAGGGATTTGTCTAGACAAGCAGGTAGATGTGATCCGGTGCCAACACTGCAGTGTTGGCTGAAATCCAGGTGGCTGTTTTATTGTTAATAAAACCTATCTTTTTGGTGAGTGGGTGTCAGGCCTTCATCATTATATGGCGCCTGTCAGATTTATCTAGGGACAGAACCTGAAGAGAGTTTGTGCCTGCCTCGTTTTTTTGATCCTCTGCCAATGTGCTATACTTAAATCTATCAAAACCAGGCAATCTGGGACAAATGCTTATAAATTCCAACACTTAAAGCAACAGTACTAAATTCTACAATGGGGAAGGTTCTCAGGAAGCACATCCTGGTACGGTGGAAAAATCCTAGATTAAGAGGGGAACCAGATGCTAGTGCTGGCTCTACTGCTAATCTAATAAGAGACCCTCTGGACAATAAAACAAGAAGATTGGGTTAGAATGATTTCCAAAATGCCTTCTTAGTCTCAAATTCTTGTCTAGTTGATTCTGGGCAATCTGTGGGTGACTGCTGGTTCTAATACCAACAAAAATGGAGGTGTGCTTCCCTCTTATTTAATACCTCACAAGTTGTATGTGTTTCAAAGGCCATAGAAGAGTGGAAAATTGAAATCTTAAAGACACATGTATTATTTATGATAATTAAATATTGTTAGCAATCAATTCATCCCCCAACGCATGCCAAGAAATAATAAAAGCTGACGATGAAGCTGCACACAAACTTGCATGCCTACCTACAATCCACTCACAATTTTTTTAATGTAAAACAAAAATTTTACTCTACCCTTTTGGTCATTTCATGTCTCACATCAGCCTTATCAAAGGAGAATAGATGGAGAAACCAGCATTTGAAGAAACACTTTTAAAATATTTTAGCTGTGCTGCACATATCATGTTACCAAACCTGGTCAGACAGAAAATTCTTTCTGAAATTCAAATATCCAAATTTGCAATGAGCATCAGATCTTCTCATCAGTTCTTAAAAGGTAGTGTCACATTGGTATATGATCTACCAAAGTGGTACTGGTTCTAAATTATTTCACCATCAAACAGAAATAAGGCAATGTGGAAGAGACATTAAGGTTCCCAAACCTGGAAGCTTCTAGGGACAATGCACAGGATGCAGCAGCCCCGGGGTGCATGTGGGAACCGCTGTCTGTCAAAGTGAAGCTTTGGGAGGCAGTGTCTGATGTCACCTTTCTTAAAGTGCCTCTTCTAGAAATACTCCAAAGAGAACGTTGTGACTGAAAAATCACAGGCTGGAAAAATCTAAGAAAATGTGAGGACTTGGGGCAGAGAAAACAATTCATCCAGAGAGGGTCCAAGATATTTGTGTAAGCATGTAAGCGCTGCACAAATCTAGGGGTTTAGAAGCTCTTTTGAAAATGAAAATCGTTGGCTGAAATGTGGTGTAGGTGCCAGAGAAATCTGTAGAGTGGATTTATTGGATGGTCCTCACCAGGGTCAGAGATATGAGTGGGGACTCCTGGGACCTGGCAGGACTCTGCTGCTACCTCTCTGGTGTAGTTCAGATTCCACAATGTTGATTGTCAGATTACAATCAACAAGTATTGCTGAGAAAAAACTTGAATGTGCTATGTACCTTATTTTCTGACTCCTGAAACTTCATGTGTGCTACGTAATAGTCTCCAGTGGATCCAGTTCTTAAACTATTCAACATCCCAGATCCTCCAATGACAGGACCCAGGTGTAAAGCAAGTGTTCCAATAATTGGTATCCAGGCATTTACAGATATCCTTGTTTTCTGACCACGACTGTTTCTTTCTTTGGGGAAATTCCACTTTTTGTTCTAACTTAAAAGTGATGGTGGGTGGGGGAGCCAAGTTGTTTAAGGTCCTTCACATCAAAGCTAATTTCTGTCAGCACAAAGGCACTTGATCCTTGCTTTCACCTTATACTGAGCCTGACCTTGATGATGCTCATCTCTCAGCTACTTTCTTTGGGCTTATTTCCCCTATAATGGCCTTTTTTTTTTCCACTGAGTCTTTCTCAGGATCTGTCCACTGCCCCTTCAAAACACACACACACACACACACACACAAACACACCCCCCCATCTGCTAAAGTTTGCAAGATTGTTGAGAATGTTGTGACTCTGAGGCCTTGGCAGGAGCTCCCGTATGATAAATATAGAATGAAGTAAAATAAGAGGAAGCTGTCCATTGAAGACGCTGTCAGTCCCAATGGAGGACACACCAGCCATTGTGTCTCTTCCCTTCAAAGCATGAATGGTCTTGGGAATTGCAAGTCACACCTCTCTGTATTTATAGCATAGTTTCCTTGGCAGTAGGACTAATAAGCTTTCTTGACATTTTGATAGCAGAAAAGAGGTGGGGGAGGAGCAGTGTGACAGGTGTCATGTGACCCAGAGCTTTCTGTACCCGCTGTTCTGGTGAGTTGTGCAGTATTAACTTCCCATTCCTCAGGCAGATCTTGGGAACCAGAAACAGTGGAACCGAAATGTTTTGGCAAAGTGTGAATGGTGTGAGTTGCTACATTGAAGGAGGAAATGGCTATTACAGAGATCTTTGTTTTAATCTGGTTGGGACGGTCACCTCCTCTTGGTTTTCCTGTTTGCTGGGGGGTTATGGACACTAGGATTCAGATTCCCCATATACGTCATTATCCTGTTTTAATAAGGAGGGGTAGGCACTTTCCTGCTTGGTGTATCCTCTGTTCTCTGTGAGTCTTGTGTGACTTAGACACACTATATTTATGATTCTATTCATCTTTCTATGTCCACCTGAAAATTTTAACCAAACGCTTTACTGACTTCTTTAAAAAAAACAATTTTTTTCCTCTCTTTATAGTACCAGGAAGTCAGAATCCTGAATCCATCGCAAGTTAACTAACATTTAATAAACGTATGTTTTGTTTCAGATGTTAGTCCAAAGTTCTGGAAATGCAAGGAAATAAGACAGCCTCCCTGGACTTAGGGAGTTTGTTGAATTAGATAGTATAGGCCATACTGTAAGAAATACAATGGCAAAGATGTGTGAAGGAAAGTGATCATGGCAGTTTTGGAGAGATGATTATTCTGGCTATGATAGATTTTAAGGTAGGAAATGGTTCAATGCAAGAAAATCAGTTGAAAAAGCCATTGCTGGGAAAAAATTGCTGAATGCCTAAAGTAGGAGATTCAGTGAGGGGGAAAAGTGAAGTCCAACCTGATCAGGTTTTAAGTTGTGAAGAGATTCAGAAAACCTCTGAGGAGGCCATCTTGAACAGCTGTTTGCATGTTGATAATTACAAAAAATAAAGCGGAGTAAAAAAAGTCTTTGCACATGTTGAGCGAGAGGTAAAGACACTCATTAGGCAATTGGAACTATGAGAGGATAAATGAAATATATAGACTAGAGCTATGGATATGTATTGAGATGCCATGCATGGATGAGATTTCCTGTAGAGAACATGCATGGAGAGAAAGGTGCAAAGAGAAATCCCTTTGCGCCATGATCACTTAAGGGATGGACAAAAAAGATATTATGGGGCCTCCTTGGTGGTTCAAGGGGTTAAATCTCAGCACCATGAAGCTATCACCAGACACTGCAGCACAAGTTTGATCTTCGGCCAGGGAGCTACCCACATGGTGCAGCAGACCTCTCCTGTCTCACCTGCTTCTCCCCTCAGCAGGGTATTTCAGTAGATCCTCCTGTTCCACTCCCTATTCTGTCTCTGGTGAATCTTCTTCCCTCAACACCTCTGGGCTACACCCCAGTTTTCGTATGCATAAATAAATAAATCTTTAAAAAAATATATTGTGGACTGTGAAGGAGAAGGAAGATGAGTGGTCATGAGAACAAAAGAAGAGGGAGAACCAAGAAGTGAAATCATGGAATCCAAAGAGGCTTCTGAGACAACTTGGAGTGGGGCATCAATTCTATAAGATACTACAATTAGGCAGTGCCTCAAGTAAGATTTATGACCTAAATGCCAATTTCCAATCCTGATTAGAACCACTTTTGTAGTGTCTGAATTTGACTTTATGAATTATCATTAGAAAACAGCCAACCCTCAGGGCCTCCCCTGGTGGCGCAGCGGTTGAGTGCTGGGCTGCGAAGCTGTCCACAGCCTCTGCAGCACCGGTTCCATCCCCGGCCACCAGCAAGGGTCCCACATGGCACGCAGACCTCTCCTGCCGCCCGCTGCTCCCCTCAGCAGTGTATTTCGTCAGTCTGCCTGTTCTGTTCCCCGCTCTGGCTCTGGTGAATTTTCTAACTCTCCTGTGCTTCTGACTGTACCCAGTGCTTGTATAAATAAACAAACAAACAAACAAACATACAAATAAATAAATAAAAAAACTCAGCTTAATTAAAAAAAAAAAAGAACACAACCAACCCTTGATTGAGGCCTGAGAGGAGCTATGCTGGGTAGGGAGCTGAAGGCCAAAGCACCATTCATTCCACAAATGAAATAAATGGTTATAATAGCTTCCTAATCTCTGGCATTGTTAAAGCACTTGACTTGAATTAATCCATTTAATTCTCACAGCAAACCAATGAGGTAGGTATTAATACCCTCACTCTCACTTTACAGATGAGGAAACTGAGGCACAAAAAGGCACATTAATCTGTCCAAATCACAGTTAGAACCCCAGGCCCCAAGAATTTATTTATTCTAAGAGACATGATAAGAAAAATTTACCATCTTAAGGACTTTACTGTAAGAATTGAGCCCAGTCAGAAGTGCATTGTATAGCACAGACAAGGTGGCTTACAGATGTGGAAGAAGAACTGAACTACGAGACCACAGTTCTATTCCCATTTCTGACACCAACCGTCTGGCCTCCCCAGACCTGTTAACTAATCTGTAAAATGGGGTATTGGGTCCAGCTGTTCTCTAAGATCTCTGAAGCTGCAATCTTCTAATTGGAGGAATGGCTGGATATGAATTTTGGCTCTCGATAGCCTGCCCAGATATTAAATAACTTACTCCTGTTCAGACAAAATTAAGAATCTCTGTCAGCACATGCCATGTCAAGTGACCACTGTGGTGCCTGCCGCCAACAATCTTGTGACCCTATCTCTTTAAATCTTAATGTCTGTGGGCAGCAGGACTGCAGGGAAATCATGGCCAACCAATAAGGAGAATTTATCCATGATGCCTACATTAGCAAGGACAATAGACCTCTGAAAGTCTTCTCAGAGAAGCAGCTCGTGAGACTCATCTAGAAACATTAGCATGCTGCTGACCAGGTGGTGGGAAGGTCACTGGGACAGGAGACAAAGAACATCCAGCACAACCCTTTCTCGGGGATTTCGAACAGCCTCTAATCAAGCATGGTCCAGTGCCCTACTTCAGTGCTTCATGGAGATCCATGGCAGTGACCCAACTCTAAATGCTTCGAGCCCATTTATGCTGATTAGGTCTGCATTCTTTGCCTTTCTACTGCTTTTTGTTTCTTTTCTTTTCCTTCTTTGTAGCCAATATAATTACACAGCTCTCCTTCCTCAGCTCCCATTCAACTGGTCCCGGTTCTGTCACTTCTGATTTCATGTTGGGACTTTCTTACCAGCCATTCCCAGTTGTTGAAAGGACCTCAGAGAGAGCGACCGGAGTGTCAGCTCTCTCCCTGCTCTGTCATCCCAAAATGACTTTAATAATTTCCTTGAGATCATTTTGGTACAAAGGATCAGAATCTTGTCGTGTGTAACTCTTTAATTTAAAATTACAGGGCACCCAAAAGAAGATAAACAGGAGATTTTAGGATATGACACCCTTAAATGGTTCTTCAGACCAGGATACAATGCTGTGTGATTTTATCTTTATGTAATATGAATTCTTAATTGTCAGAAGGAACCCAAAGCTTCCTAGATTATAAGTACTAAGTAAAACTTTCTCCTGGACCTCAACTCCCATAGTTTCCCTTCTGCTTCTTTTCCCACTTTCCTGTCTAAGTCACAGACTTCTAGGATTTTATAACTCTCAAGAACAAGAACTTTAACCTTCTTCTTAAAGAGCATCACAAGACTTCCTGGGTACTGACCTCTGTGACTTATGTCCTTAGGTTACATACATACATATTAAGAGGAACTTGACTAACAGAGAAAAGCTAGGACCCTTCCCAACTGTTGACTGAGTAGAGATCCCTCACATAGCACAGCATCTCCATAGCAACCAGCCAGCACACAGTGTAGGACTTGTGGCTGCCGGCATAGTACAGGGGGAGGGAGGTGATTGATGTATGTCAGTTACAAAGGAATGAAAAATAGAAGATTGAAAGATCAAGTAAACATTTCTAGAGAAGGAAAAAGAGGAGAAATCCTAACAGAAATTCTACCAATACGTAAAGTCACCAACTTGCTTCATCCAATCAGCAACTCTTTCTCCCACAAATGATCATCTTTGCCAGGATATTAGTGAAGCACCAGAGAGATCACTTTTAGTTTTCTGTGAGTCCTTAGGATGAATTTACAATGTTCCCTGACTCCTCCATGCACTTGGAAGGAGCAGGCATGTGGTAATGGCGGCCATCCTGCTGTGAAACATTTCTAATGCCAAGAAATGAAATCTTCAGAGCCTTTGAAAGGCTTCCAAGAATGTCAGCACTGACTGCCTGCCCACTCTCCGCTGACTGCCTACTTTGGCTGTCTTTTTAGTACTGAATGTGCCAGAGAGGCCTTCATACAAAGAGAGAAAGTGTTTTGGGCTCATGAAAGGGGAAAGCTTTCTAATGTGAATGGTGAGATTCAACAATCTGGTGATAAAGTGGCTGGGTGAGAAGGGGTCTTCTTTTCATACATCTTCAGGTATGAAAAGAAAACAGAAAGAGATGGCATCTGTCTTCATATTATAGATTCCTTGTAGATCCTTGTTGTCAAACCTGGAGAAGACTCAGACTACGTCACCCTGTGCTCTGTTTGATTATCATGGGAGAGTCCCCCTGTTTCCAAGGATCAACTGAGCATAAGAACTAATTAAGCCCTACTAAAGCATGAATAAGTGTACTTTTATTTCTACTTTAATACCAAATTCTGTTTACTTGGGATTTGCTTTGAATCTTTTTACCTCCATTGTATGAAAAAAAAAATTGAGAAATGTTGATTTTAGCACATCTGAATATTTTATGTTTTATCGTTTGAGTTGGCTTCGAGAGGAAGAAAAATGTTTTGTACAGTAAACCATTCTCTGTCTCTTTAACGGTACTACTCATAATTCCTTGGCACAGCAAATACTGCAAGAGGAAAAAACTTGTGGTGCTGTGAGCTTTTCCACGGAGCAGTCTGATGTCACTGGTGGCAGACACAGACATACCCTTCTGTCTTTTGTCTACAACATCTGTTTTTCTCCTTACAGGCTGTTGTTCATATATAGTCTTCTCTCCTTTGCAGGTAGTGCCTCCCCATGAGAGCATGGGCTTTAGGTGTTAAGAGGACTAAAAGAATATTCTAACATGATTTCCTCTGTTCTCTCCTTCCTAGAATCTTATGGCAAAAGCATTATATGACAATGTCCCAGAGTGCGCTGAGGAGCTGGCCTTCCGCAAGGGAGAGATTCTGACTGTCATAGAGCAGAACACCGGAGGCCTGGAAGGATGGTGGCTCTGCGCCTTACATGGTCGGCAAGGCATCGTCCCGGGCAACCGGGTGAAGCTTCTGATTGGTTCTATGCAGGAGCCTTCGTCCAGTAAAGACCAGACCACTTCTGGACTGATGCACCAGAGCTTTGGCCAACAGAAACTGTATCAAGTGTCAAATTCACAGGGTGCCCCAAGAGACAATATCTACCAAGTGCCACCTTCCTACCAAAATCAGGGAATTTACCAAGTACCCACTGGCCATGGTATCCAGGAGCAAGAAGTGTATCAAGTGCCACCAGCAGTGCAGCGAGGCATTGAGGGAGCTAATGGTCCCCATTTAAGTAAAAAGGTGAGTGAGCAGCTCACTGTGTTTTTGTTCTACTTTTTTCCCCATTGCACTAGGAATAATAGAAATGTTCTCAAAATACGAACTTGAAATTTCCAAGTAGTATATCTATTACCCTGGCTCAGGCATTATTTTTGCATCATATTTCTATTCATTCATTGGCAAAATTTTCTTGAATTGCTACTATATGCCAGATACTGTTGATTCACAGTCATTATAAATTCCTGTCATTCTGGGTTATACTAGGTTTTTATATTATTTCTCTCCATCTGTCTGGTAGACCTACTTTGAGACCTACCTTCTGCACTCAAATAATTTCTAGTTTTTTCTATGTTTTCTTTGAGTAGTACAAGGCACCCAATTTTGTATAAGCACAGCCATGCAGCAAGAACCCACCTTTCACCAAAAGCTGACTCAGGACCTCATTGGCCTGGCTGTGCCAAGAGCTCACCAGACATAGAGGTGCTGAGGAAGCCTAGAGAGGGTCATGCCAACCAACTTGTTCTGTGGAGTTATTCACTTAAAATTTTAAAACACAGAGATAATCATAAGTTTAGAAAGGAGCCATCCATCCACTTGTCATTCAAGTAAGTCCTATAAAGTATCTGAGTAAGAATAGTGGAGTTAAGATAGGAAATCTTCTTGTTAGGGAAAAAAGAATAAATGAACTCTCCAGAACTCTATCCTTCTAAAACGGCATAACAATTTGAGAGAAAAAGAAATTTCATTTACTGAATGACTTTTAAACACCTCATGTATTTTTCATGCTTGTAATATAAGTCCTCATGATCCATTGTAGTGGGAAGACATAAGCCAACACTGCAGTGCCAGGTGGATGTATGTGCCGGGGAGAAAATAACATCAGTAAACTTAGTGGGAGGAGGAGAGACAACACCAAGATAATGCTTTTGTGAGAATTTCATAAGAGGACTTTTCTCTTTTGTTGACTGATAAATTCCAAGGGTGAGTATTAGGAATGGACTGATTTAACAGAACAAAAAAAAGATCCCTGAATTACAAGAGAAAAGATGTAGTTAGATGCCAGAAAAATCTAATTGATGCCTCAAACACTACATATAGGTGTGTCCTACATCAAAAAATTATACAAAGTTTGAATTTACAAGCCCATGTAAATTAGGGGATATCTATTTGCATGATAATGGGTCCTCTGTTGAAAACAAGGGGAGGAGGGACTTTCTACTGGATTTCTTTAAATAGCAAAATCATAAATGCATTTTAAGATCACCTTTAATACAGAAAGTATGTTTTACAAAACAGTTCTCAAGAGCACAGCATGTTGTTTAAGTCATGTATATATACATTAGAAGGAATTTCTCAAGAAGTGGTGAATAGTTTTCCGACTTGAATTGTACTGACCCCATCTAGAAGTGACAGACTGACTGCTGCATGACCTTTCAAAGTCCTTCTTACCCAGGAATTTTAGACTCAAAGAGAGAGCTAAGCCAGGCCTTTATCTCTAGGGGGGGAAAGAACAGTTGAAAGGAATAACTATAAATAAATTACTTCTCCCAGTCGTAGTACTAGTTGTTTGCACCTTAAAAATAACTCTTCCTCATTTAAGCTAGAGGGAGGCAGATGGGGGAGACCAGAACAGGAAATGCTTGGCTGAAAGGTGGTGGGATCTGAACTTTCATCAATTTGTTTTGGCAAGAAGGTGACATGTTTTTCTTTTCAGACTCAACCTTTTTAGTTCCAAGACAAAATGTCTAGAACATCAGACCTCTTCCCATTTTATTTGCTGTAACTGACCATAGTTTTGCTCCTTGGTTCTCCATCCCTTTAGAAGGGACTCTGGTCAATCCATGTTAGGGTGCTGGGTTACCCTTGGGTGCTCAAACTCATTGTTCTTTTTGCTTTCTTAATTTTATTTTATTTTTTTAAAGATGTATTTATTTATTTATGCAAGCACTGGGTACAGTCAGAAGTGCGGGAGGGTGAGAGAATTCATCAGAGCCAGAACGGGGAACAGAACAGGCAGACTGACGAAAAACACTGCTGAGGGAACAGCGGGCATGGCAGGAGAGGTCTGCGCGCCCCGTGGGACCCTCGCCGGTGGCCGGGGATCAAACCAGTGCTGCAGAGGCTGCGGGCAGCTTCGCAGCCCAGCGTTCAACTGCTGCGCCACCGGGGGAGGCCCCTTGCTTTCTTAATTTTAAAACAAAGGAACATAGTGTGTTTAACAAAAAGTAGATGATGCATGTGGGAGGAAGCCTACTTCTGAAAAGGACCCTTGCCTGCCCTCACAGGGTTGCAGCCAAACCTGATGGAGGCCTGACCAGAGCTAAGGAGTAGATAGTGCATGGAACATGGAGCTTTTGAGCAGTCAGGGTCTAAGGTGGTAACAGGAAAGGAGATATAGGGACAGAAAAAGAAGAAACAGCAAGAGATTGGTCCTAGCTCTTCCTGAAAACACCAAGGGTTGGGCCTCCCTGGTGGCACAGGGAGTTAAGTAGTAGCACTATGAAGCTGTCCACAGCCACTGCAGCACGAGTTCGATCCCCAGCCAGGGAGCTACCCACATGGCACAGCAGACCTCTCCTGACTCACCCGCTGCTCCCCTCAGCAGTGTATTTCAGTGGATCCGCCTGTTCTGCTCCCCACTCTGTCTCTGGTGAATCCTCTCACCTCCCACACCTCTGACCTGTACCCCAGCTCTTGTATGCATAAATAAGTAAAATCTTGAAAACAAACAAACAAAGAAAAAACACCAGGTGTTCTCCTGGCCTCACCTTAAAGTCCCGGCCTACCTCCTCCTTTCACGGGACCATTACTTTCTCCTTTCCCCACCCCTTCTCTCCCTCTAGTTCCTCCCCTCCTTCTTTCCCTCTTACCCTTCCTCTCTCCTTCTATCCCTTCTGTCCTCTTTCCCTCTCTTCCTCCTTTCCTTCTTTCTTTCCTCCCTCCCTCCCATGGAGAGAGCTTGGCTGCTAAAACATACTTTTATCCTTGTAGGCAACAGCAACTGTTCTTAAAACTTAGATAAAAATCTCCCTCCCTATAGGTTTTCACACTCATGATCTTTGTGGGTGAGAATCTCACCAAGGACTTAAGCTAAGACTGTAAGAGTTAATCCTGCTTCAGTGGGGATCAAGAGGGCTTTTGAAACTGTCCGCAGTCTCTGCAGCACCGGTTCGATCCCGGCCAGGTGGCGAGGGTCCCACATGGCATGGCAGACCTGTCCTGTCTCACCCGCTGCTCCCTTCAGCAGTGCATTTCTGCACAGAACAGTCTGCCGAATGTTCTGTTCCCATCTTTGTCTCTGGTGAATCCTCTCACCCTCCCGCACATCTGGCCTGTACCCTGGTTCTTGCATAAACAAATAAATAAATAAATAAATCTTTTCTAAAAAAAGTTGTTAGAGAAGAAAAAGGAGGCAGTGAAATCCTTTCCTGAGCTACTCAAGTGTGGTTTTAAAATTTTAGGGAACATAACAATCACCTGGAGAGGTAGAGTAGGTGAGTTAAAATGCAGGTTCCTAGGCAGCCATTCTCCTGAGAGATTCTACCCAGAGCCCAGGAGTCTATATTTTAATAAGCTCCTGGATACCTAGGAGGGTGTGGTCCAGGAATTGCACCTAGAGGAATGCTGTGAAGGGGCCACAGAGGGGTTGGCTCGGCTCCAATCTGATTGTAATTTGGGACTTTCCATAGTTAAAGATTTCCTTGACGCTGCTTTAGACTGTGGGCTCCAGAAGTTATATCCACCAGTTTGTCCTACTATGAATCACTTAAAAAATATACAGTGAATGAATTCTGCCTTCTATCTCTTCAGCTTGCTCACGGGGAAACTCCAGCCTCTACCCACCTCTTTGCATGCCATCCACTTTAAATAACATTCATCACTTATTAAATCCGTTGTTAGAGAAAGAAAGATGATCATATAATCCCCACCCATTTTTGGAACAAGAGGAATGTGTCAGTATTATGTAAAGAGCGTGGGCTTTAGGATTCTGTTTCTTCATAGCTGTATATCCCTCGACAAATTACCAAACTTCTCTAGGGTTTGGTTTCTCCATGTGTAAAGGGGAATAATGATAACTAGCTCATAGGATTGTGGTGAGCATGAAACACAAACAGTATATAAAAAGGACCTGCCACAGTGGTTAGCACAAAAGGGCTTAAAAAATAGTTCCTCTACCTTTGTTTTGTCTTACTTTTTTAAGGTTTTATTTTGAATGGCATCAGCCTTGTTTGTGTTTCCTAATAAGCACTGAATATGCAAATATTTTACTGCTAACACATGCTGTTTTGTTGGAGTGCATGGCTCTCTACAAGAATTTTGCATGGAGTAGAAAAGAACTCTCAAAGTTAACTGGAAACCATACACAGTGAAACCTTTGCTTAATTTCATTGGGTTTTTTTACTCTGGATTTGGTGCATTTTACCCATTAGGCATTGTAGGCAGAATGCCCAGGGCCTATGAAAATGTTGGAGAGCTGAATAAAAAATTTTGGTTACATAATATGAAACACAAAAACTGCAAAATACAAATTAATAAACATTTAGACAAATGTGTAGGAAATATAATGTCATCCTCATTAACTATTCCATGTAGGGTTCATAACTATTTCATTACATTTGAAAACATTTTGTAAATTAGATATTTCTCACTTTGCAAAGATTTCTGACTATACTCTGTGATTGCCAAAAACTCACAGATGATTCTAAATTAAATGACTTACTCATAGTTCAATAATTTGAAAAGCTGAATTATATTTTTATAAAATGTTTTCAGTTTTTAAAAGCAAAGATTCTACTTAATATGGAGTATGGTTTAGAGTAGAGTTCCCAAACACACAAAAGCCTAAAGTCTACAAAGTCTGAAAATAGCCTCATTTCTTTGCTCCAACGATCAGTAAAGCAGCCACTTGAGTTCATCTATTTCATGCTTGATTGTATAAGTAATTGTATGTGTTCCTTTGATTAATCTTTAGACATGTTGCTTTTATTCTAACTGTTGGAATTAAATGTGCTTTGCATCCTTTGAACCTCAGTTTGAACAAAATTATAAGCCCTATTAACTCAGGCAGGGGTCATGGGGTTCTTTGCTGTTATAGGCCAGCCTCATAGCACAGCACCACAAGATAGCAGCTAATGAATGAATGAACAGGCAGAAGTAAGAAATGAAGCATTTAATCTGAGTTGACCTTTAAATAAACCAAAAAGTGGTTCTGATCTTATCACCCATCCACCATCACACACTAGTCTTAATCCTATTGTCCAGCTCATGACAATATGGTATGACTGACCAAGTCAGATCATTCACGGAACTTTTTCCCAGAAGGGTCTTAGAGCAGGTCACCATCTGCTTTCTGTAATCACAACTACCTGTGTGTAACTAATAAGCATCCAAGGTATGAGTGGTATAAAGTTCAACTTGTCTGAGGTTGTAATTTTAATGCAATACACAAACATCAGGTCCTCAGTTTAGATGCCAACATCAGTTAACTCTCCTATACTCACCTAAAGAAAATGTCACTCTTCATCCTGAGTATGCTTTCTTTGTACATGCTATTATTTACCTAGAATACCTTTCTAGTCTATTCTACATGTAAGCTCCTTGGCAGTCTTTATTTTTTTTAAGTTTTTTTTTTTAATTTATTTATTTTATTTATACAAGCACTGGGTACAGTCAGAAGTGCGGGAGGGTGAGAGAATTCACCAGAGCCAGAGCGGGGAACAGAACAGGCAGACTGATGAAATACACTGCTGAGGGGAGCAGCGGGCGGCAGGAGAGGTCTGCACGCCATATGCGACCCTCACCGGCGGCTGGGGATCGAACCAGTGCTGCAGAGGCTGCAGGCAGCTTCACAGCCCAGTGCTCAACCGCTGCGCCACCAGAGAGGCCCCCCAGTCTTTATTTTTTTTAAAGGTTTTTTGTTTTGTTTTGTTGTTTTGTTTTGCATAGAAGAACTGGGTTGTAGACCAGAAGTGCAGGGGGTGAGAGGATTCACCAGAGACAGAGAGGGGAGCACAACAGGTGGATCTACTGACATACACTGCTGAGGGGAGCTGTGGGCAAGAGAGGAGAGGTCTGCTGCACCATATGTGGGTCAGCAACCTGGCTGGGGATGAAACTCAGGCTTAGGGATGATAGGGTGATAGCGCTGAGACTTAACCCCTAAGCCACCAGGAAGGCCCCTGGGCAGTCTTTAAGACCCACTGCAATGCTCATCTCCTCTGAGAACTTTTCTCTCTATATCCTAGAAATTTCTTCCTTCCTCTGTCGTCACAAAATGTCTTGTATGTTCTACTTGAAGTCAAGAGAGCTCATGGGTTAATTAAAGCTTAATAGCCACCACTGTGATAAGATGGTGAGCAATGCTGGGGCAAGCACTGCTTTGGGGGTGACACTTGGAAAACCCAAGCATTTTAAGGTTTTGATACCCCATTATCTCATCTTTAAAGGCCATTCCCTACCTTCCAAAACAGTCACAATCAAATGTTAAAAGAAATGACTCAAGGATTTTAGCCAGGTCTCTCAGGCCCATTCCTGAAAGGTAATATAGGAACCAGAAATAGATTAACTACTATGTTTCCATCTTCTTAGACACTGAGTCATCATGGGTAACACACAGAAGAATGCACACTCATACCCATTGGTTAAAGAATCAAAGATTTCTCTTATTAGGATCTGAAGCGTTGTGAATACCCATTGGTTAAAGAATCAAAGATTTCTCTTATTAGGATCTGAAGCGTTGTGAAATCAGTTTGCCGAGAGCAACACTGTCGCCAGCCAACTAACTGCTTTGTATTGGTGGATAATTTGTGTAACACCAAGTAAAAATAGATTTAGAGGAAATGAAAGCTCTCAGAGAAGATAAACTCTGACTTCACCTCACTTTCGTTTGTTCCCTTCCTATACACACACAGAAAAAAAAAAAAAAACACCAGGGAGAATGAGTATCACAGAACAGAAGGTTCTCCTGGTTTCTTTCACTTATAAACCAAATTAAGTACAAACATGTTCCAGATTTTTGCCTTTCTGTATAAAGATAATCCTAATTTAAATTAAAATTTTTCTCAATACATGATTAAATTTTGGGCTATGTGGAAAAATGAATTTTCATCTAAAATCTCTATCTTCAAGTGTCAAGATAAATTTTAAACTTTATGCAAAACTGGAGGTTGTTGAGTGCTTCAAGGCAGGACTTGAAGAACTCACTTTGAAAATAAGAAGTATCTCTTCCAGTTGGATATACCAAGCCAATTGTAATGCCTCCTTTAAATCGAACAAAGACCCTTGGTATTTGCTCAATGGCAAGACCTTCAAAATCAGTTACAATTTGTACAAAGCTCATGGATAATGGATAACGAATATTTCTAAGAGTACATTCCTCACTTCTTATAAATCCATACTAAAGCAAACCTTCCTTCCCTTTTCAGTGATTTCATGCTAAGTGACAGTGCTTATCATTGTGAACAAATAGATAATGTGTGGAGTATGACGCCTGGCAAAGTGGATAACATTCTATTTCTGAGGGAGAGAAAAGAACATATTTGATTTGATGATAAAGCTGAGACTTCATATTGGTTGAATCTTTAAAAACAGACTTGTTTGAGCACATTGCAGAAAATGCAGAGCTAGATATCAGAAATGCACTGGTTTTAAGCAGTTGTGCTCTAAACCCAGTTGTCAAGACCTGCTTGTAGAGAGGCAAGTTGTTGCTTTTGAAGGAGTATAGATATGATTCCCTTAGGACAGTGTGTTTTTAACAGTCATGTAGGACTCCAGTAACATCTGAAGAATGTTAAGAAAGTCCTCTCTTTAAAGGAATCCTATAGTACATCAGTTTGTGAAGCAAAGAATCCATTGCCAATGACATAGTCACATCTGATTTATCTGCATAATTTTTATAATGGTTGGTTCTCTTAAAGTAAGGTATGCTTAAATTAGTTATTTACCAGAACAGTTGTTTTTCAAATTTACCACCAATTAACTGAGTAGACTTTAACATGTTATTGTTACTCATTTTTGAAGATAGTTTTTGAACTAAAGTGGGGGTGTCCAAAAGGTGCCTTTGAGTCTGGGTTCCTTGTGAGGGACATTATATACATAATCTCCCCTAATCCTCTCAACAGCCTCAGAAGGTGTTTGTTACAAACTTCACTTTATGGGGATGGTATCTTACGTCTGAGAAGTAAATTAACATGCTGAAGGACCTATCTCTAGAAAGAGGCTGAATTTATATTTGAGCCCATGTCTGCCTAACTCTGAAGCTAATGATTTTTTACATCCCAGCTAACACTTGAGTTTGCCAAACTCTAAAAAAAGAGGATGTGTTTAAATGTTTCATTAGCAATTTCAATTCACCAAAATTATGGAGGCTAAAAAGCAAGCATCCTTTGACCAGGAAAAATTCCTTCCAAAGTCACTTCTGGAGGCTTCCACTTCCAGAGACTAGCATCAATGCTGAGGGACTCTGAAGCGAGGGATGTAGAATTTCCCACCAGCTAGCTACAGTGGTCAGTTTCATGCCAGGCTGATCCAATAAAACCCTGAGCAGTTCATTGAGGTGATAGAAAGACCAATATACCCATGAGAACATAGCTACAGCTATATTAACTTTTGCTGCTATTGGAAATAATCATTCTTTCAAAAGATTTCAAATTGCTCTAAATGGATCACTTCATTTAGCCAGATGTAGTTAAATCTCCCAGAAAGGACTTGTCAATGAAAGGGGCAACCTCAAAACACTTGATACCATGATTTCAAATGTTCCTTCTCCATAACTAGGTAGCATTCTTTGGACAACAGGGCATTAAGGAAAGTACCGTGGCACTGCTGGACCCAGCTAAGCAGGTCTGGGTTCACCTCACTGTCATTTAATGAACTGAATAACCTCTGAACTTTAGCTTCCTCAACTGTGAAATGGAAATGATCTCTAATGGTCTTTGCTAAAAGTTTATGATCCGATATCCTTATCTGATTGTTTCTCAGAGTTGCTTGAAAAGTTTCATGAAATGACCTAGTCTCATGAATCTTTTTTTTTTTTAGATTTATTTATTTATTTATTTATTTATACAAGCACTGGGTACAGTCAGAAGCATGGTGGGAGGGTGAGAGAATTCACCAGAGCCAGAGCGGGGAGCTGAACAGGCAGACTGATGAAGTACACTGCTGAGGGGAGCAGCGGGCGCCACAAGAGAGTGTGCACGCCATGTGGGACCCTAGCCAGTGGCTGGGGATCATACCGGCACTGCAGAGTCTGCGGCAGCTTCATAGCCCAGCGCTCAACCGCTGTGCCACCGGGGAGACCCATCATGAATCTTTTAAAACATAAAAGATAGTTAGGCATTGATAATAAATTTCAAGTTGGCCCCCAAGTTTTGGGAAAAATCCTTCCTTACCCTTCCTTTAGGATCCAGGCCATCTTCTTATCTAGAAACTACAGTCTCCTTTGGAGGACAGACAAGTCAAAAGAAATAGGGGGTAGGCAGGAGCACAGGAACGAGGGTTGTGGCTTGCTGAGCCAGGGAAGGTCAGTTTGCAGACCACTTCCAGAGAGTATCTCATTTAGAACTCATCCCTGTTTTGTTGCAATGACCTAAGAAAATGCTTTGTCCTGGAACTCATTATTTTTTGCCCCCTTTCCTGTATTCAATCGTGTTTGATTTGGAAGAGGCCATTGGCGGGCTCTCCACAGGACAGCCCTGCCACAATGCTGGGTCAGCCCTGGTCAGAACTGGCACCAGACTCTGCCACATGAACAGTTTGCTGCATCAACCACCGTGTGTTTCTCCTAGCTAAGTCATGAGAGCATTCCTTTTTAGGAAAAAATTACATCATAAGTGTTTGAGTCCAGGATCTTCATCTCACCACCTTTCCATACTCACATTTATGGATAGCTCTCTTCAATGGATTTCACAATTTAGATTTAGTGCTTAGTGTCCTGTTGGATTTATCTGAACATCAATAAGTCAAAATGCTTGTCCATAGTTTCATATATTGAAAGAACATTTTGATCTATGAGATATAAGAAATGGCTTTGTTACACCTACCTCAGTCGCAGACTATATTCAGGTTTGTCCAGAGAAAGCTTCAACTACTTGAGGAACCCAGACGTCATTTTCCATCATATTCTTTTATGTTAAATGCTTCTAGCTGCTCTTTGGCGCTTGGTCACTCCATAACTAAATATTGCTTTAGCACTCACTACACAAAGAGCTTCCTGAAAGCAGCAGGGGAGACATGCTAGGGGCTTAACAATCAGGGCACTGTTCCTATTGAGTAGTTCACAGCCCAAATGCTGTGTCAAAGGAATGTACCCCAAGAGCCTACTCCATATCTGAGCATGCTGTGGTGACTTTCCTCATTTGGGAAAAGAGACCAGCCATGACTAGGATGTGGTCAGCAAAAGACTTAATTCTACCATAAAATCAGGCATCCGGGAAGGAAAATAAATCACCTCCCCAAAATAGAGAGGGAGAAATCTTGATGAGCCAAGAGAAGCATTAAGAAGAGTTAACTATGGACATGGTCCATGAGGGTGCATTTTTTTTTGAAATTTAATTATTTTAATTTTTTTTGTTTTTTACATCATTTTTCATTTTTAAACAATATTTGCTTCCCCACCCCCTCAGGTGTAGTCCCCATAGAATTTCCTTCACCATTGCATCTGCGCACCTTCACCTTAGTCCCCTGTGCTCTTCCCTCCCTCCCTCTGATCCCTCTCCCTCCTCCTCCCCTACAATATGTCCATGAAGGTGTATTTTTAAGGCCAGACTTAGTTTTCATTACATTGTTGCTATGCAAGTAAATAAATGAGCTCACTGCTACACCAAAGTTGGGCAGAGAGAATTATAGAGAATTAATAAATCCAGTGAGGGCAACATGTGGCTTTTCCTCTGGTCATAGAAAAGTAACTAGTAATCTTGGATTTGAAACAAACTTCTATAACTTTGCAATTTCTGAAAGCTGGATCCAAGTTCAAATGGGCAGACAGTGATAATAGTGATATTTCTTTTCCTACGATTTTTTTTTTTTTAAAGGGAAAGGGTCAAGCAGTTCATGGGCTTGAGACAAAGAGGTTATTATAAGCTCTAATAAATACTGTGGTGACTCTGTTAATGCTTTTTAAGGCATTTAAGGGAAATAAGTCCCTTTCAACAAGGAGTTTTAGAAATTTAAACAGTCTAGTTATTGCATGAAGCCCAGAGATAGTATAAATAAAACAGGGGGCTGTGGGTATTATAGACAGGAAGCAATCAGTTTTAGTTTCCACATATGCCAAGAATAATACAAATAGATGGCTGCTAATTAGTGAAACATACTTTTGATTTCAGACAGTCTAATTATTGGTGAGGTTATAAAGCTGTGTGTATCATTATGGCATAGTTGCACTTTTTTACTTCTCATCAATTTGCCGTTATGCTTCCTGGACACCACCTGAGTTGACTTGTTACTGACTAAGTCTTGAGGAGGAATGAAAGGAGCTGGCTACTCACATAACTACTCTGTCTTGTTCTGGATCTTCAAAAACCCTGAACAAACCAATCACAGGCAAGGAAATTGAAACTAATCAAAACTCCCAAAAAACAAAAGTCCAAGACCAGATGACTTCACAAGTGAGTTCTAACCAACTTTCAAAGATGAACAAATACCTATCCTATGCAAATGCTCTCAAGGATTGAAAAATAGGGCCTCCCCAGTGGTGCAGCAGTTGAGTGCTGGGCTGAGAAGCTGCCTGCAGCCTCTGCAGCGCCAGTTTGATCCCTGGCTGCCTGTGAGGGTCCAACATGGCGGGCAGATCTCTCCTGCCACGCCCACTGCTCCCTTCAGCAGTGTACTTTGTCAGTCTGCCTGTTCTGTTCCCCACTCTGTCTCTGGTGAATTCTCTCACCCTCCCACGCTTCTGACTGTACCCAGTGCTTGTATAAATAAATAAATTAAAATTAAAAAAAAATTGAAAAATATTGACTACCTCCAAACATATTTTCTTTTTTTTTTAATAGAGGCATGTTTTTATTTATTTATTTGTTTGTTTGTTTGTTTTGTTTATACATGCACTGGGTACAGCCAGAAGCACGGGAGGGTGAGAGAATTCACTAGAGCCAGAGCGGGGAGCAGAGCAGGCAGAAGGACCGAAGTACACTGCTGAGGGGAGCAGAGGGCGGCAGGAGAGGTCTGCGCGCCATGTGGGACCCTCCTCTGGTGGCCGGGGAGCAGCCGGGGATCGAACTGGCGCTGCAGAGGCCGCGGGCAGCTTCGCAACCCAGCGCTCAACCGCTGCGCCACCAGGGAGGCCCTCCAAACATATTTTCTGAGCTCATTATGCCAATACCAAAACCAAATAAAGACAACACACAAAAAAAGAAAACTACAGATCAACTTCCCTAAAGAATACTGATGCAAAAATCCTCAGTAAAATCTTAACAAACCAAATATAACAATGTGTTAAAAGGATTATACATACATCATCGCCAAGTTGGATTTATGTAATTAATTAATGTAATTTTTCATATAAACAAAAAGAAAATAGAAACCATATGATCACATCAATGAATGCTAAGAAAATATTTGATAAGATTCAGTACCCATTTATGATGAAAACCCTTGAAAAACTTGGGATAAATGAAACATATTAAAATAATAAAAGCCGTATATGACAAGCCTATAATTAACATCATTCTCAATGGTGAAAAATTGAAATTATTTCCACTAAGGTCCAGAACGAGGCAAGGATTTCTACTCTTACATCTACTCTACAACATAGTGTTCAAAATCCTAAGTAGAGCAATTAGGCAAGAGAAAAATATGTAAAAGGAATCCAAATTAGGAAAGAAGATGTAAAGCTATCATTATTTGCAAATGATATAATGTGACAGACATCCCTAAAAACTCCATGGAAAAACTAATTAAAACAACTAGCTCAGCAAAGTGGTGGGTTACAAAATCAATACACAAAAATTTGTTGTCTTCCTATATGCAAACAATGAGATAAGAGAAGAAGAAATCTGATCTCCCGAGGACCACTATGGCCTGAGTTTGATTCCAGCCAGGGAGCTAACTCACATATGGTGCAGCAGACCTCTCCTGTCTTGCCCACTGCTCCCCTTAGCAGTGTATTTCAGTAGATCTGCCCCTTCTGCTCCCCACTCTGTCTCTGGTGAATCCCCACACCTCCATACCTCTGACCTACACACCAGTTCGTCTAAACAAAAGTAAATATAAATTAAAAAATAGATAAATAGATTTAAAAAAAGAAGAAATTAAGAAAACCATCCCATTTTACAATTATAACAAAATAATTAAATACCTACTAACAAACCTAACAAAGGAAATGAAGGACATATACAAGGAAAACTTCAAAACATTGTTAAGAGAAATAGAAGACAAAAAGAAATGCAAAGGTATCCCCTACTCATGGAATGGAAGAATCAGCATTGTCAAAATGGCCATCCTAACCAAAGCAATTTACAAATTCAATTCAATCCGAATACATATTTCAGTGTCATTCTTCAAAGAAATGTAACAAATATTACGAAATTTATTTGGAACCACAAAGACTTCAAATAGACAAAGCTCTCCTAACAAAAAGGCTGGGGGCGGGGGTGGGAAGATGTGGTATTATACTTCAGGACTTCAAACTGTACTACAAAGTAATCAAAACAGCCTGCTACTGGAACAAAAACAGACACAGACCAATGGAATAGAATTGAAGGCCCAGAAATAAAACCACACATATATGGACAGTTAATCTATGACAAAGGAGTGAAGAATATACACTGGAACAATGTAAGCCTCTTTGATAAATGGTATCGGGAAAACTGAACTACCACGTGCAGAAGAAAAAAAGTAGAACTGCTATCACACACTCACACACCATCCATGAAAACCAACTCGAAATGGATAAAAGACTTGAATATAAGACCTGAAACTATATAAATACATTGAAGAAAAAAACAGGCAATCCATGACATAAGCTTCAGAGATAGTTTTGTGTTTTTTATCCCAGCAGCAAGGAAAACAAAAGACAAAACCCAACAGAACTAAAAATACTTCTGCACAGAAAAAGAAACTGTAACCAAAACAAAGAGACACATTACTGAATGGGAGAAAATATTTGCCAACCCTGCATCTGACAAAGGACTGGTATCAGTGATCTACAAAGAGCTCATACAACTCAACAAAAAGAAAACAACTAACTGAATCAAATAATGTGCAGAAGAGCTGGTGGATACTGTTCCAAAACCAGCATACAGATGGCCAGCAGGCTCATGACCTCATCACTTATCATCAGGGAAATACAAATTAAAATCACAATGAGATACCACCTCGTAACCATGAGAATGGCCCATATTAAAAAGGAGAGAAACAACCAACATGGGTGATGGTGTAGAGAAAAAGGAACCTTGGTGAGAATGTAGACTGGTCCAACCCCTATGGAAAGCTGTGAGGAGGTTCCTCAAAAGACTAATAATTGATCTGCCATAAGACCCAACAAGTCCACTCTTAGGTGTCTACTCAAAGAACACAAAACCACTAATTCGAAATGAAACCTGCACTCCTGTGTTTATTGCAGCACTATTTACAGCAGTCAAGATATGGAAACAACCTAAGTGCCCAAAAGGTATCAAGAAGATGTAGCATACATATGCATTGGAATACTACTCAGTAATCAGAAAAGACAAACTCATGACACTTGTGGCATCATAGATAGAGTTGGAAAGGGATTCCATAAGCAAGTCAAGCCAGAAGGTGAAAGATAAATATGAAATGGTGTCACTTATATGTTGAATATAGAGAAACCAGACAAAGGGTTAAATAAAAACAAACATTAAAAGCAACCCTGGAGAGCTGACCATAGATCTGAAGCATCCAGAGAGGAAGAGGAGGCAGTAAGGGTGGAGGGAGGGAGGGAGTGGAGTGAGAAGATGGAGCAAATCAGCAGAACCCAGTGGATTATGTGGAGGACTGTGGATGCTTTGGTGGTGGGAGAGCTACGGTGACCACACCTGAGGGCTAAAATCCTATATTGTCAAAATATTAACAAGGATGTAAAACAAAGGTACTCCATTTAAAAAATTAAATAAAAATGTTTTTTAGTTATAACAAACTATTCTTTTGTGATTTTAAATTTTTGATACATGAAACATATACATAAAATTCAGAGCTATGAATAACAATGATAATATACTAGAACAGGATCAGTGCTGCTCAGGTAACCTGTGCTCCTCCCCATCCATTCTCAGTCCTGCATCCATTCCTCCTAATACTTCTTGTCAAACAGTCAGATTTTTGTTTCTTTTACCTGTTTCTGTTCCTTCTTGCATATAATGTATAGAAGGAAGGAATAAGTCCAGAGGCATGTGTAGTTGTGATAAGGAGGTGAGCCACAGGGCTGACATCAGAAGGAAGCACAGCAGAATGTGTCAGGACCTGAGACCCTGTTAATTGGCATTTGCAGTATTCTCGGGGGACAAGGACAATTTTCCTTCATGAATACCATAGCCCACTCCCACCTACTTCCCTCGGTACCCGGTGAACTGGTAGCACACAGCTGAGAAGCAGTAGTTGCCCTAACCTCAGTGTCTGTACTCCTGCTATGCCCCAATCCCAGGCACCCACCAGTTCTGCCTTAAACAGGTGAAGTGAATGACCAAGGAAAGCAGCACCCCTCCCCCTGATACCCCTGTTCCTAGGTGACTTGCTGAGACCCTGGTATAAGTGGTGCCATATGAGACATTGTCTTGAAAGAAAGTGTTTGCTTTTATACATTCCAGATTAATATGTGCCCTACTTCTTGGTGATTTCCTCTTTTGACAAACCCAAGCTCATAATCTTCTACTGAAAAGTTCTTGTCTAAAGGAAAATTCAATGAAGTATCCTGAGCTTGGGACCGCACTATCTTTCCTTTGGATAATTATATTTATCTCTAGACCTTATAAAGCATATTTTTTCCTGGGGGTTTCTGCTGAACTATCTTGTGCTGATAATTGTGACAATGGAAATTCTGATTGCTCAGAGTAAAATTATAGCCCAGGTCAATTTACTGATGGTCATTCAGGGATCAAAGTCTCTTCTCATATACTGCTTTGATTTGAAAAATTCTCCCACTGTCTTGAAGACCTCACTGGGTACACTTTAGGCATCTGTAAAGCTTAATTTCTTTCCGGATGACTAAAATCTAAGAATGTTTTTGTTTTCGCACATGGTTTAATCACAAATCATTTTTAAATCAAATGGACTTGATTTCTGTGATCATAAGACACAAACAATATCTTCATCACATCAGGAAGAATTCAAGTGTTGGCCATTGTCTTACCTCCTGTACTCCTGATTATCTTTGACTGGGTATTGGATGTTGTGTTTAAAAATACTTGCAGAAACTATTTTAGGCCTGTAAATCCTCTAGAGAGGATTTTGTTTCTTTCTGTTAGCCTCCTAGGCACACATGAATCTAATTTCAGCCTTCAAGATGTTCTGGGTAACCCACTGACATGAAGCTTGTGCCACCTTGGGTTAACTTCTACTTAATCATTGCTTTGCATGCACCCTTACTTCACGGATCCAAAGTGGGAGATAACAACCAAGTCCCTACATTGCTGATTCCTGAACTCCATCCTTCCCACTTGTCCAAAGGAGCTATAGGAAATACAATGTAACCTTTCAGACACCCTTTTCAGATCAGCAAATGTTCCCAGGGAAAAAATCAGCCTCAAATTTGGGGTTTTCCTCTATGAATTCCTTCTCCACTAACCAAGCTTATACTGGTAATTCTTCACTGTCTTTTAACTCTTTCATGCTACTAAGAAGACATTTAATATCTTTTCTCCATTTTTGACTCTGACTTCGGTAAGGTGGTTGATCGGAATTATGTAGTCCACAATATAAGTCCAAAAGTAAAGTCTGTATAACCTAGGTTAAAAATTATAATAAAAATAGCTAAGCTGAAAGATTTACTCTAGGCTGGGAACTTCATGTACTTATTCCTTTAATATTCATAATAGCCTATAAGTGTCATTATTTTTATTTTGCTAATGGGCAAATACCTTGTTCATGGTCTCACAACTAGTAAGTGGTGGAAGTGTGATTTAGATTCAGCTCTGCCTGAGTCCAACTAATGTTCTCAATCACTCCCCTTATTTCTTCTAATCCTTGCAATGAGTTGAAGTCCCACTGGGCCATGCACTCTAGTAAACAACTTCTGGAGACACAGGAATGTCACATGTTGTCAGAACTAGAAGAATGATTTCTGTTCCTATCTACTGTTTTTTCCTTCTGATGCTAAGGTAAAAAGCAGAGTTGGTTTTGATTTCTTTGCAAAACTCCCCCATATGTTTCTGACTGTGGCCAAGAACGCAGGTGTTTATGTCACATGCAGGCTCTGAGAGGTTGGGGAAAAGAAAACCATCTAACACCCTTTCTTAGCCTCCCATCGGCGTTTGCCCCAGATAGAGTTGAAAGTGGTTGTCCTTCCATGCTTTCTGATGTTTACTTTTATCAAACATTTGTGCTGCTCTCTTGGTTCCCTCGCTCGCTTGACACTGCCATGTGTGACTGATAAGATATAGTCTGCCCCCTCATTCTGTGAGTTCCACTCATCCTAGAGCTGACTTACCTGGAAACTAACCTTATCTTACTTAGGCAACCCCTGCTTAGTGTCCTTCCCAATCCCACATCATTCTTCTTATAAATACTCTGGAGTTTTACTTTGGTTTGTTGATATATTCAGTCATTGTAGTTACCTGTGACCTCCTATACTCAAGGCATTGTGCTAAGACCTGTTGTATACGTGCAAATGAGTAAGAAATGGTCTCTGTCCCCATAAAGCTAAGAGATGAGAAGCACCAAAACAGATCATGAGATAAATATCTCTACTATATATGCATAACACATCTGGGGAGTTCTGAGGAAGGAAATATAACTGTCTGGGAAAATCTTCATGAAACAGAAGCAGTCAGTCTGGTCTTGAAAGCTGAATAAAACTTGAATATGAGGACAAGAATATGAGGACAGCATGAGTAAAGGCACAGGGGTATGGTGTGGACTTGTGTCCACACCATGTGAGGCCTGGAGCAGCTCAGTCTTGCCTGGACATGATTTGGAGAAGAGCTTGTGGGACTGTCACCAGAGGCTCCCCAAGTATTGAGGGAGGAGGGAATACAGATAAATGAAAGTAAAGACTGGCAACTAGGGGCATAGAGACATGTTTACTTTGGCCAAGAAGCTGTTTGAAATATTTGAACCAATTTTGCAAATTATATTTTAAATAAAAATCCAAATTTCTTGTTTCTCCTGAAAATCTGAACCATCTGACAGCATGGAGCATGTTTTCTCAGGACAGCACTTGACAGAACTGAAGAGCGACAACCTCCTATCACCTGAGTGTGAGCTCTGTCTCCCCAGCAGAGAAGTACAGCTTGTGTTTCCCTTCACCATACCTGCTCAGCCTGGGGGGGTTTTAGCAAATGACCCTTGATCTGCTGTGGACACAAGCCTGGGCCAACCAAACATGCAGACATGAGTGACAGAACCAAGGGCCGCTCTTCTGACCCTTCTCACACTCATTCTCAGTAATCTATGGCCTCCACTGTTATCCCAAATAGACTCTTCAAAATTACAAGACTGTAATATTTAAAGCATCTCTTAAAAAACAGCCCATATTGCCCAGGATCTGTGGTTCAAAATGGAGTGAATCAAATACATCACAGTATCGGATGAGGCAAGCACGTTTGCATGTTTCCAGCAGATTAATTAAAGAGCTAACATAACCCCACTCTCTGGACTTGATCTTACCCAGCCAGGGACCAGCCTTGGAGATTTATTAAATGGACTCTTCCTTTTCTAAATTTCTGCAGTTTTCCTTCTTTTCTGTTTCATAACTTGGAAAGTTTCCACTCTCATACTTTTCTGTGAGTTGACAAGGAATGTATAGTAACATCTGAAGAATGTGGGGTTCCTCATCAGGACAGAAAAGCCACATCTGGAAAAATCAGAACCTCTGTCAGGGTACCAGAAAACAGTAGCAGCAGCAGTTGGTCAAATGGCCCCAGGAGAGCCCATAATTTAAACCCTTTTGTGGTGACACTGAAGAATGGAGAGGTCAGTTTGCTAATTCATACTAAGACTATGTAAGCCCTTATATGTATAAGTAAATATACATAAGGAAAGAATGTAGAAGACAAAAAAAAGAGAGAAATAAAAAACCTGCCTTGATTTCATTGAAAACGTTACTTTTGAAATGATTTTTGTGTAGCAATCCCATCAGTACTTCACCATGAAAACACCCAGAATAATTATTGCAAACTTTACAGCCCCTTAGCCAGACCTTGGTGTTCTTTGTAGGCTGAGGTTCGGTAGTTCTGGGGTATTGGAATATTATACACGTTTTAGTGTAATATTCCAAATCGGAAACCCAGTAAAATACAGAATTAGCTGGTCAGCACTTTCTTCTGAGGAGAGAACACACAATTGGCATGAAAGCAGTCCAAGCACTGGGTTGAGAAGGACAATGTTCAAAACAAGTAGATTTCCAACTCCTCATTCTTTCAGACAGCACAAAGTTGGTATCTGTAGGCTCTGGATGGGTCTGACCAGATGCAAAATACTGGCCCATTTAAATACCAATTGTGGAACAATGTGAATGAAATGGTAACCCCAGAAAGCTGGAATCCAGGGAGTTTGTATTTTGTTGGCTTCCTCCGCCCCCTCTGTGGTTTTCACCATCTGTTTCTTTTAATGCACAACAAGGAAAATGACTGGTTTGGAATGCAAAGTTTTTTAAAACCAGATGACCACAGGCATCCTATGAAAGAGAAAGAAAGAACAAGTTGGGGCTCTGTGACATTTGTCAGGAAGTGAAATGGTAAATACCAGGAAACATTAGTGCTCTCTGCCAAGGATGATCCACAAAAGTAGAGTCTTATCCATGACCTTGCCTTTCTGAGGTCATGCTATAGCTTTACACTTCACCAAGGACTATTGAAGACACCAAGTACTACCCACTTTATCTCCCAGTGCCCATTCTTTTTTTATTTTTATTTATTTTTTAAAGATTTATTTATTTATGCATACAAGAACTGGGGTACAGGCCAGAGGTGCGGGGTGGAGGGGTGGTAAGAGGATTCACCAGAGACAGAGTGGGGAACAGAACAGGCAGACTGTGTGAATACACTGCTGAGGGGAGCAGCGGGTGAGACAGGAGAGGCCTGCTGCACCATGTGGGTAGCTCCTTGGCCGGCCAGGGATCAAACTTGTGCTGTAGAGGCCGTGGATAGCTTTACTGTGCTATGCTTAACCTCTTGCGGCCTTTTGGCTAAGATGTTTTCTTATCTGCCCTTTTTTTAAACTAAAGACCTGGCCTTCAGCATAACCATCTTGGCATTAACATTATTACTAAGTTGGCAACCTTGGCTAGAGCCCACTCTTAGAAACTTTTAGACTGAACAAAAGCTGTATTGTAAGTGAGCTAAAGTAGAGAGCTATAAATAGAGGAGCTAGTGGGATAGAGTAAGATAAGATACTTCATTTCTGTCCTGGACAATAATGAGTGGGAAAAGAAAATATGTATGTATATATGATGGCATTAAGAACACAGTGTGTTTTTCTTAAGCAAAGGGCATTCTGCTTTCAAAGGAAGATTTGCTATGCATAGTACCTTGACCTTTCTATAAAATGGTTCTGTATGCCCCGTGCCAACAAAACTTAAAGCCATAAATTTCTTTTTTAAACCTGAGGCAGTGGCCAGATTTGATGGGAGGATGATTGTATAGTAATTTCATTGAAGAAATAATCAGTTGCAAGCACCAGGGATTTAAAACCATATTGAACTCAGGCATTTTAGAGCCCCTGGGGAGAAGACCATCGCTGCATTTGGCCAAGTTCCATCCATTTCAGCAGAAGACAGACATGAGCATTTTTCACATAGTTGTGCAGGCAGCCTGACGCCAGAGTTTTCATATTTGAGAAAGGATAAATGATGATGGCTTCTCAGGAAACAACAAACACTTCCTAGTTCACAATGTCTGTTTTCCACAAAAAATGTCATGTGCAATCTTTAAGGGGGGTGGTGTTAGTGATCTGGGGGGCAGAGGTTAGGCAGAATCAAGATCCTGGTAACTTAGAGGGCCTTGACAGCTAAATACATTTCAAAATGAGTTTAAGTTCAAATCATTTCTCTAAAAGAACCAAGGAAGTATGTAGATACAAAAATACAAGGCTGTCAGGTGAGATTCATTTTACTGACATTGGTTCCAGATGCCAGAGTTGTGATGAGTGTATTTAACTTCTGACATTCTTTGGACAAGGTACTCCCTGGGATGCCTGCCTCCCTAGTGGAAACTAGAAAATGATTAGATACCTGAATTCTGTTACTCGTGGCTCCCTAAGTATTTCATTTGTTTCATGTGTTAGATTGAAAGCTCCTGGAGGCTGCTAAGGACAGCTCTGTTTAAGAGTTAGCTTTGTAAAAGTACTCTAGTGACCTATGGAATTCTAGTTATAATAATGCTGGATAAAGAGGCTTCCAGGGGAAGGTATGAGAGGAATTTTAAGTGGTTGAGCTCTATTTATATTATTCACTTTATAGATCATTTCAGAACCTTTAAAAATTGTCTTTCAATACATTATGATTTTGATGCTCCAAATGGATGATCTAGGACTTCCATAATTTATAAATGATTCTCCCTTTAAGTATATTTCAGGAATTGAGACATTGACCAAGTTTGAGATGATTTTGTTATCAAATAACAATAGAAATATTTCAGGAACTTGTTCTTTGGGATTCAAGAGGGATTTAAAAGTTTACTCATCTGATGTCTCTTTTTTCTCTCTTCCTCCTTTTTTTTAACATAATTAAGAAGCTAGGATATTCACTCACGACTTGTAATCTTATACTCCTGTGTCTTCTCACCCATAGGTGATAACCCCTGTGAGGACAGACCATGGCTATGTGTACGAGTACCCATCCAGACACCAAAAGGACGTCTACGATATTCCTCCTTCCCATGCCATTCAGGGGGTAGGTACCAGGAATGTGGGTACAGCTCTTCAGTGTATCATTCCTGTAGGACTACAGAAGAAACAAACATTGCAAATTATGTATATTTCATGTGACAATTTGTTTTCATTGTCTATTTGAGTCATTTTAGCCAATGTTATTTAAATTATGCTTTCTGGATTAGCTTTATCAGGAATTCCTTGGCCTTTATCTGACAAAGCTTTTGTTGTTTACCATTTTATCATTTTATTTTTAGGAAGTATAATATTCAAACTATAGTTTGAAGTACAGGCAGTGTAGATAATTCATTTGAAATTATAAAATTTAAAAATTCCTTCAACCCCTTACTACATAGAATGCAGCCAAAAGGCAAGATAATACATAACCTGGTATAAATCCATAGTTAAAAATTTAGCACTGTAAAATTTGAAAAGTGTAAGACATTTCCATTCTGGGTAACACAGATATTTCTCTTTAGGTGTATGACATCCCTCCATCATCAGTGAAAGGCCCTATGTTTTCCATTCAAGTGGGAGAGATAAAACCTCAAGGGGTATATGATATCCCTCCAACTAAAGGGGTAAGTGAGCTACTATATTGCAGCAAAAAAGGAGTGAGTGTGTGTGTATATATGAATGTGTGTGTCTGTTTTCCTGGGAATGCATACATTGGGATACAAAAAGAAAGGCGAACCTAAATGGGAAAAATTAGTATTGGTGAGAGAATAAATGGAAAGAAGGGAGTAAATGGAGGAAGAAAAGAAGTTCAATAATTTAAAGAAACCCTCTTAAAAATGGAGGTGCCAGTTAGGAGAACCAATAAGAAAGTAACAAATTAATTTTAGCAAGCAACCAACATATCTCATATCTCTCATATTTATAATGGGTGTTACAGCTTACTCATTCCATATGTGTGTATATATATACGTATATATGTGTGTGCATATGTATGTATACATATACACATGTATGTATAGATCTATGTATGTATTAACACATTTGATTCACTCTTCTAAGCTCTGGGGTATGTCTGTGCAGTTACCCATGTTCTATAGATATTGGAATTGTCTTAGATCATTAAGCAACTTATGCAGCACCATGTAACTGGGAGATATAGGGAGAGAACTCAGGTCTTCTGTGCCCTAGCCTGGTATATTGATGTGTAATTTACTTCTCAGATGGGTCAGCCAAGAAAGGATACCTGGCATGTGGTCAGAAATGTGGGACTGGGATACAGAGAGAGCACCTGAGCTAGGAGATATCCATACCCCAGGCAAGCACTGAGACCATGGAAGGATATACTTGTCCAAGAATGAGGAAAGTGGGACATTAATAGGGCAGAGTGTTGGGAAATACCTGCAAACAGAACTGACAATTCTGGCCTTTAATCGACTATTCAGTTTCTGAAAGTTCGTATGAACCAACTGAAAAAATAACTACTTTGTACTTTTATTTGCTTTGCAGATGTATGCCACTGCACCCTCTGCTTGCCAGGATGAAGTAAGGCTTAGGGAAAAGGAGTATGATTTCCCACCGATGAAACAAGCTGGAAGACTGGAAGTGAGACCTGAGGGAGTTTATGACATTCCCCCAACCAGCACCAAGTCAGTGGAGAAAGACCTTCACCTAAAATATAACTATAATGTTCTCGGAGCTGCTGAACAGTCACCACGAAGACATCAAAACATTTCCCTGAAGCATCTGCCTCCACAGCTGGGGCAGGCAGCAGGGAGTCAGAATGACGCATACGATATCCCCCGAGGGGTTCAGTTCCTTGAACCACCAGCAGAAATCAGTGGGAAAACAAATCATGAAGAAAGAGATGGTGTCTATGACGTTCCTCTACATAACCCGGCAGATGCCAAAGGTTCTCAGGATGTGGTAGATGGGATCAACCGATTATCTTTCTCCAGCACAGGCAGCACCAGGAGTAACATGTCCACATCTTCCACCACCTCAAAAGAATCTTCATTGTCAGCATCCCCATCTCAGGACAAAAGGCTTTTGCTGGACCCAGACACAGCCATTGAGAGACTTCAGTGGCTCCAGCAGACCCTGGAGTTGTGTGTCTCCAACCTAATGGCCCTGGTGACCTCAGAATGGCGTTGTTACAGATACATGGAGCGACACATTAATGAGATACGCACCTTGGTAGACAAGGTGGAACAGTCCCTGAGGGACTACCTCCATTTCACCAAGGGAGCTGTAGCAAATGCTTCCTGCCTCCCAGAACTCATCCTCCACAATAAAATGAAGCGGGAGCTCCAAAGAGTAGAAGATTCCCACCAGATTCTGAGTCAAACCAGCCATGACTTAAATGAGTGCAACTGGTCTCTGAATATCCTAGCTAGCAACAAGACCCAAAATAAGTGTGATGATCTGGACCGGTTTGTGATGGTGGCAAAGACGATACCCGATGATACCAAGCAGCTCACTACAACCATCAACAACAACACCGAGGCCCTCTTCAGATTAAGCTCTGGAAACTCCCGTGTGAAAAATGGGCCTGAGAGCAATATGAACTCCACTGAGTACCCAAACACTGGTTCCCAGATGCCACATCTTAGGGACCACAAGGTCCAGACCCTCAACAAACCAGTGCCCCCAAGCTTGGGCAAGGACCACCTACCTGACTGCAGCAGCAGTGATGGCTCTGAAAGGAGCTGGATGGATGATTATGACTATGTCCACCTGCAGGTAAAGAAACCAGACTTCTAAATCGCCTATGTTTATTTGCAGGGATTTTGAGAATTATTGCCCATGTTAGAAGAAAGAGGAAAACTGCATTAATCTAAGTGGTTCAGAGTTGCAGACTGTGTTGTACAGTCGGAATACTAGTGTTAGAGTACTGCATCCTCAGGTCTGGACTTTCCCAACACTTTCCCAATACATAGGTGTATCCCACCTATGTAACCTCTCTAGGCTCTAATTTCCTAATTTGTGAAATGAATGAAGTATAGGGTTGAGTTAGATCCCATTGATATGCCTCGGTCAGGCAGGAAGAGACTGCCACCAGCTAATCTTACCAACTCTATTTTTATTTGCATTTTATGATTTAGTTCCACATATTTTAACTGCGAAAAAAGGAGAGTTCACATTTAAGAAAAAAATTGAGAATCTGTATACATATACATATGTATTCTCTCTCTCTCTCTCTCTCTCTCTCTCTCTCTCTATATATATATATATATATATATATATACACACACACACAGAGAATTTCTAAGATCCCATCAGCTCACCTGTGTGTGTGTGTGTATGTGTGTGTAATTACTTACAGAGAAACTTTTAGGACCACTGGGCATCTGTCAATTGATGTGGAATTTAACTTGCATATGGGAAATTGAGCACTTAGGGTCTGCCTCTTACAAGTGGGAATCCCACCAAGTTGACCTGGGATCTTGACATCTTGCCCTTTCACTTTGGAGCATGGATTGAAACATTCTACCAAAATCCTTTATTTATAGTTTGGCTTAATACCTTATTCTGCCCTTATTTTAACTTAACTGAGAGCCACCGATTCTCCTGAGAACTATTAAACTAACTACAGTCCTTCTGAGTGTATGAGAGGTAGAGAACTGAGCCACACTTAGTCCTGGGGAAAGGTGTGGGGACAGAGTCCATGGAAGCATTGAACATCCATCTGTGCAGCTGTCGACTGCACATTGGGACAGACTGATTTGGTTTAGAGCAGTACATGATTTGAAGAAACTGGAAGTGCAGTGTGAACCACCTTTAGAATTGCATTAAGAGACTGTGGGTTCACATATAATCTATTACAAAAGAACCCTGAGAAACAGCGCTACTTAAGGAAGTTCAAAGAGGATCACGGGTAGCTCTCCCAAAATGGTGAAGAGGCGCAGAGGGCATGGCCCCCACAGGAGAATGGGTTCAGGTTTCAGTCCTAACTGCACAGTGACTCTGGAAGTCTAGCTGAGAAGCATGTCATCCCTGTCTGGAGCTCATGGGGCCTGAGTGGGCATTTGTGAAATTGCTAGGGCAGTGGCAAGTGAAAGAATATTTACATGTCTGTCAGTGAAATCATTAATATAAATGAATCACAGCGGTGATGTTTTCTTTATGTTGAAAAATAATAGGGTAAGGAGGAGTTTGAGAGGCAACAGAAAGAGCTGTTGGAAAAAGAAAATATCATAAAGCAGAACAAGATGCAGCTGGAACATCATCAGGTAAGTTTCAGTCAAAACAAAAATGACTTGGTATTGAAAAGATTTCCTGCTTAGGAAGAAAGGTATAACTTCAAAGGATTATTATTTTGATTCGTCCAGCGCACTATGGCATAAATAAGCTTCAAGGTACATAAAAGAGTACAAAGAGGTTCCTGGCCTTAGTCTTCCAACTGGGTGTATCTGGAGTCCATCCAAACAGCATTATTTCCAGGCTAAGCCTGTGCATCTAACATATTAGGATTATTTGGATTAAGGCTATTGGTTTCAAGGAGCAAGATCCACTCCAGCTAGCCCAGGCAAACAGGCTTTAGAGTAAGGCCAGAGTAGAGGAGTTCAAGGACAGAAAGTGAATATATAACCAAGTTCAGTGAAAACTAGGACCGTAAATTATCTCTCCTTTTTGACTTCCATTGCCGCTCTCTAAATCTGCTTCTTTCTTCCCTATTTTCTGACAGTATCCTCTTCTACTCATTTGACTCGCCTATAACATAACAGAACCTGTATTTGGCAACTCAAAACCCTTTCCACAGATGCCTTTTTATCTCAGTTTCCTCAATCAGCTCCCTTCTGTGGTTCACTGAATTCCTGAAAAAGAGCATCTGACTGGACCATCTCTATATGCGTGCATCCATTTTTAACCTAATTTTCTGTCGCTCACTGGCAACAGCATAAGTCTATGGTTTGGCTGTCCTTGGTCCAGTGTAAGGGAAGGAGGACAGGATCTAATGTTTTCAGCTAGCATCCAAGTCCATTTACCAAGGGCTTTAGGCAGGGTAGTTTCTTTTAAAATTGGACGTGAGTGGGACAGATAATGATGGGTATAATGATGGGTTTAAGGACATGAAAACAAAATATGGATTGAGGATTTATAAACCTTTCAAAATGAAATGAAATGGCATATAATAAAGAAAAAATCAAAATCGACGAGCAACTATGGACCAGAGACACACCATGGGGGGGAGGAGGGAGGGAGAGGAGGGATTAGGGTAAGGATGGGGGTGGGGGTGGGAATTATATGGGGAATATAGCCAAAATGAAAGTGCACGCATTGTGCAAAAATGAAAAATGATGTAAGAATTATATAAAATAAAATATATTTAAAAACACACACACACAACATGGCATACTGCACTCAGGAAACCAGACTTCTAGTCTTTGCTTTCTGACCAATGACTTTTGGCAAGTCACTTAACCTCCCTGAACTTCAGTCACTTTTCTTTAAGCTGAGAAAATCTTCCATCCCTCAATCTAATGTGATGATATAAATATGAACATATTTACAAAAGCATTTGCTATTTTGAATCACTCTCTGTTTTTGTTTACTTTAATGAATTTGTTGAAACCATAGTAAGTCCTAAGAAGAAAACACAGTATAAAAAAGTAAAGCCTACTGTGCATTTCTTGGGAAGATAGACTCATGTGGAAGACAGACTGAATCCTAAAATAGTACTTACCTAAAAAAGAGAGGACTCTCTTGATGCTTGGTGGAATAGCTGGAAATTATTATCATTACAACTTAAATAATACACCATTGGGTACAAAGAGGAGAACTAGAAATAAGCTAACCCTCACTGAATCTGACTCTGCAAGGTCCTTTTCTTACAATAACTCTGGAGGACTAAATATTATGATGCACTTCCTTAGAAATTTTCTTTTGCATAGTGCACATATATTTGTATACATTAGTCTTCTCTGTAGTGCTGAATAATAATATTTATAAATCTCAACAGGAAAAGTGGGAGAAATAAAAAAAGGATCATAAATTGTCATTTGTCTAAACATCTTGAAAGGGGCAGTGAAGGCTTTCCTTAAGATGGATTTTCTCTACCAAAGATCCTTACATTTGGTTTTCCTTACCACTGCTCATTGTTTAATACACATTTACATAGAGCCTACAATATACCAAACATTATTCTAAGCACTTCATAAACATTGACTCATTTAAACTTCATAAAAGTGTGGATAACAGAAGTAGGTTTGAATCCTATGCTTTCTTTCCACCTAAGGGCAAAAGAGACCAGTCGTCCAATGATGGAAGGTCAGAACTGTAGGCTTTCTTAGGGATCATCTGTCTCAACCTACATATTTTACAATTTGTGAAAGCAGGGAAATTAGATGGGTGCAAGGTCTCCCATCTAACAAGCACCTGACACTAATTAAGGATTAAAATCCCTGTCTTTAAACTTCAGTTCCTGGTTAATTTTTACTACTGCACACTGCCTTACATCCTTAATGAAATCTGTTTTCTTTCTTGCAGCTAAGTCAGTTCCAGTTGTTGGAACAAGAAATTACAAAACCCATAGAGAACGACATCTCCAAGTGGAAGCCGTCTCAGAACCTCCCAACTGCAAGCAGCAGAGTCGGTGCTCAGGACAGGCAGTTGCTCTGCTTCTATCACGACCAGTGCAAGACCCATTACATTTCCCTTCTCAATGCCACTGACGCTTTCTTCAGTTGTGTCAGCACAGCCCAGCCCCCAAGGATCTTTGTAGCACACAGCAAGTTTGTCATCCTAAGTGCACACAAACTGGTGTTCATTGGAGACACGCTCACCAGGCAGGTTACTTCCCAGGACATTCGCAACAGAGTCATGAACTCTAGCAACCAGCTCTGTGAACAGCTCAAGAATATAGTTATGGCAACCAAGACAGCTGCCCTCCATTATCCCAGTAGTACTGCCTTGCAGGAAATGGTACATCAAGTCACAGACCTGGCCAGAAACGCGAGGCAATTCCAGGACTCTTTGTTGGACATGGCAATGTTCTGAGAAGAAAAGGAAACAGCACTGAGATGACTAAAAGGAACTGGAAATCTAATCTGGTTTTTGTAAATGTTATCTATTTTTGTACATATTTTATATGAAAATGAAATATTTTAACATCTTATGATTTAGAAAATATTAATACATTCAGGGATAGGAAAGCAGATTTTTTCCTGTGTGCTTAAGCATGTGTATACTTAAGCACGTGAATTGTAAACTGTATAGAAACTTGTCCACGTGTGTGTGTATCTGTGTATTCATGTATGTAAGTGTATTCATGTATGTAAATGTTTGATAAATTCCATTTAAAAACATGTGTACCAAGCACCTTAGTAAGAACTTCCAAATGCTGCATTTTTTAAGAAAATATGCCAGCTACTTGGACTATTGCTCTACTAGTGACACTTTTGAACCTGTCACTCCCAAGTGTGGTAAGCATAGTATATTTGCAAGTATTCACCTCCTAATAATGAGGCAAGGTATTTGTTCTTACTTTGAAACACCTTCTAAAATTGAGTATACTGGGCATATCATGGCAAAATGCCTCAACTCTAGTTGAAAAACTCCTCTTACAGAGTAAGTTTCAAAAACTCCAATGTTTTAGATACTAGAGACAAGAATACATGTAGTTTGAGGTCATGTTCCCAGCTAGGACTGAGTTGTTCCAACCCTGAAGGATGCCATGCAAAAAAAGAGAGCATGGCTTTTTGATAGGCTGCATTTGGCCATGAGGTTTCCCAAAGGATGCTTTCAGATTTGCAAAATCATATTATTTGTAGCAGGAATTCATAAAGACATATGAGACTATAATAATCTACAAAAAGAAGGAATGATTGTCTACCTATTGTAAATAGACTTTATTGCCTCAGCCTTCACATAGTGCTCCTATCCTTATTACCTGAGGGGAACTGCCTGGTTCTTTGGTCATCTGCATGTTAGAGCCACGAAACCACATCTTATTCCAAGAGAAGTCATTGATTGAGCTTGTACCCTCCTTAAAACATGTATGTGCGGAACCCAGCATTCAGGGCAACAGTACGGATTCCAACCAATCTTTACAACTCTATCTGGCCTACAACTGCCAACACTATCTCGCAGCCCAGAACAGCACCCATCCACGTGTGTCCCTTTACACCTTTGGTGTTGACATAGACACCACAAGCCTTCAGATACATCATGGGGTAAATGAAATACTTCCATCTGGTAGGTAAATGTATTCACATAATGCCAAGTCAAGAATCATGTTATCTATAGCCTTTTGGTAGTTATATGTAACATTTTTATTCCAGCCCTTTTGAAAATGTTATTTGTTATACATGCTTTGACTTAATTAATCTTGCCCATTTTAAAGAAACAAGCTATTGGAACAAGAAAGGATATAAGAGAAAAAAGAATGTGTGATCTCAATATGATAAAAAAAATCAGTAAATTTATGACAAATTTTGAAAACAACCACTATTATAATTCTTAAAGCTCTACTCTGGCAAAAGGAGATGATTAGTAGTAAGACAAGTCCATGTTGGGAAGTAGGCAATTGCTGAAAATCAACTATACTTGAAGAAGTGTAAAAGTGTGTCCTTGTATATTTTATTGTATAATGTGTATTTGTTAGAGATGACGTATTTGTTGTAAGTTAAGTGTTGATATTCACATTTTTCAAAATCAGTGTATTCACTCTGTATTGCTTTCTATCCCATCTTGTTTGTAGAAGACTATTTTTAAATCATTAAATGTTTAGGTTTTTTTTCATAGCTATTGGGTTTTCTTTTCTGTATTTCTCTATTTGTCACAGAATTAAATTTTGGGTTACATTGGCACACCTAATATCAAAAATTAAGTTATGATTATTTATCAGTACTGTAGATCCTAATTTTATAGGAGAAACGAGGATTTTTTTATCATTTTGTGTAATTTCAGAGTGTGTTTGCATTTGAAGAAATTGTGGGAACGGTGAACATTACCAAACCCAAATATCTGGAATAAGACTTCTCTTCACCAGAAAGTGTATACATTTAAGAGATGGGTGGGATGAATTCTGTTACATCATATGGGTGTTACCTTTCATGTGATTTTGGATTCAAAGAGAATTGCTCCATTCATTCTGGACTAGACATAAAGAATTAAAGCTGTGTTTGCTGAAAACAGGAGAATTACAACCACATACATTTTGATTTTCTTTACATTTTATTTTTTAATTAATTTATTTTTCTTTGCTTAAATGTATTTATTTATATATGTATATTGCATCATTGTTCATTTTTAAGCACTTTGCTTCTTTTTCTTCCCCTCACATGTAGTCCCCATAGAATTTCCTCTACCAATGCACCCCTGCACCATCACCACACTCCCCTGTGCTCCTCCCACCCTCCTCCCCATCCCTTTCTCTCCCCTTCCCCTGCAGGATGTCTCTGGTTTTTAATTGTCTGTTTGTTTTTGTTTTGTTTTGTATTGTTATTTTCATTTTTTCATAGAACTGGGTTGTAGGCCAAAGGTGCAGGGGGGCGGGGTGAGAGGACTCACCAGAGACAGAGGGGGGTTTACTGAAATACACTGCTTAGGGGAACAGGAGGACAGACAGGAGAGTCTGCTGCGCCATGTGTGTTAGCTCCTGGCTAGGGATGGAATTCAGCCCTAGTGGTGATAGGACTGAGATCTAACCCATAGGCCACCAGGGAGGTCCCAATTTTCTTTCATTTTAAAAGGACAGATTTATTAGGAAAAGGAGAGAGAAAGAAAGAAAATGAGTGACAGGTGGGGAGGAGAGCCCACATAAATTATTTTTAATGCTTGATGCTTTCTTTTTTTCATTAACATATCCTATTGAAATGTATCTTGTATGTACCTTGTATTATTTTTTCCCACATCTATATAACATTTTTCCCACATCTATATAAACATTAATAAGTTTTCTAAAAATGTGTCTCCCTACCCCAAATACACACATACCCTCCTCCTTAAAACTTATGTTCTGCAGACGATGTCTAGGGTTTGTTTGATTTAGTTTTGTCTGTTCCTTTGTTTTGTTTCTTTATATTACAAGCATTCTAACATAAGTCTTTGTATGGTCATATGCTTTTATTTCTCTTGGATAAATATCTAGGAGAGAAATTCCCAAGTTATTCATAATAGTGCCAAATTTGAAGCAAGTTGAATGTCTTCAACTTACAGGTACGCTGATAAATTGTGATCTATTCATATAAAGGAATACTATTCAGCAATAAAAGGGAATGAATTCTGAACACATGTAGCAACATGAATGGATCAGTCTTAGAAACATCCTCCTCTAAAATCAAATCAACCGAGGGATCAAGATGAAATCACAGAAAGTTAGCTTTGCTTCCAAGAAGATTTTCTAAGTCAACTAGTGGGACGTTACACCCAGAGAGTCCAGTGGCTTGAGTCAAAACTGAAAGTTCTCCTGGACATCAGAGTCTACCACACTCCACCAAAAGAAACAAGCAACAGATTCAGGTTTTACTGAACAAAAGGTGAGAGGGGAGAAATGCCTGAAGACTGCAGTGCAGGGTGGGCATCACAGACTGCAGGACTGTCACTCTGCCAGGAATCCTGGGGATAGGGGAGCTAAATATTATGAAGAAACACACCCCGACTTAGGAGAAATACATGCCAAGTTGCTGAAGAACTCCCCAGCGACAAGACCACTCTATGGTGAAAAAAATGACAGCATACTCCACTGCACGCTCCCTTTGCTACCACCCTGGATTGGTTCTGACCTCAGGAAGATACTGCCAGCACTCAGACTGCTTGCAAGAGAAGAGGGTTATTGGTGGTTCCACAAATAAAAGTCAGCCTTCCCACACCCCAGTACTTGGTATCGGCAGCTGGACTCTTCCAGGCCCTTCCCCTTCCCTATGATTCAGCAACCACCAACACAAGGTTCACTAACTATGGAAGCCAGCAAAGACCAAGAATATAAAACAAAATCATGGTGCTACCTGCTTAAAAGTAAAATTAGCTCAACTTTCTAAGTTATAGCAATAGATATTTCCAAAATTTCAGGAAACCTAAAGCAGTAAAGTGGGCATATAAAAAAAAAAATACAAAGCATGGAACCACAAGGGAATATATATGTCACAAGGAAAGAACAATTTTTCTGAGTTTTCTCTGAGATCTTAGAATTTCTTTTTGATGGCAAGCTTGAATTCTGTGTCTGATAGGATATCTAGATCTTCTATGTCTTTGTGATTGGGTTCTGAAAATTTGTTCTCTTTCTGTGATGTAGTATTCCCCTTAAAACTACTGCAGCCACTCGTCGTTTCATTCCACCTCCGCATGGCTTTCAAGACTTCACTGCTATGGGTTCAGCCTCTTCTAGGCATGTCTCCACTCCTTTCACACTGGGCTGGGGCACTCACAGGGTGTTGCCTGGTAGTCACTGATGCTGTCAGGCCAAGCCTGGTGGAACTGACTGTGACCTGCACTGGTTCCCAAATCACTGGTAGAGTGCCTGCCCAGGATCAGTCAGAGGTGCTTCCTGGAGGGACACTGAGGATGGCAGTTTCCAGGCAGGGCCCTGTGCAGCCCTGACTGTGACCAGTGATGTTTCCCATGGTGCCGGTAGTTATGGTTGTGGTTGGGGGCCCCTCTTGGAAGGTGTCTGAGGGTTGCTGGTTTTGGGTGGGGCCTTGCAAGGCCCAGACTGTTCTGCTTCCTGAGGCATGGTAGGGTGTGCCTGGTGTTGGAGGCACTTCCCAGAAAGTGGCTGAGGGTCCCCGATGTCAGGCCGATCCCTGCAAGACAGAACAATTAAATCTTGTTATTTAGGAAAACATGGATGGAACTGGAGGGGGGTTGCTAAGCAAAATAAGTCAGAAGAAAAAAGACAGCATATTGAAATATAGAGAAACAAATCAACAATAGACAAAACTAAAATGAAAGAAACCATAGAAATATGATTGCAGAATTGAGGCTAGCAGTGGAAGAAGGGGAAGTTGGGGAGTAAAGAAGGGAACTGGGAATCAATGAACTATGGTGGAGGCTATGGGTGTCTTGGTGGTGGGTGTGGTGTGGTAACACACATCTGAAGAGGGGTGAACTGAGCCTCTGAGTTATAAAGTGTTGCTCAATTAAAATAAACATTTCCTTCAGCAAAAGTTGGGCAAATGAAGAGTGCAATATATGAAGCTCCAATTTGTAGTAACAGAAATCAGATCATTGATTTCTTAATGTCAGAAGTGGGAACTGAAAATAATCTGGAAAACAGCAGTCTGTGGATGCATAAATTAACCAAAACACATCATGTACATTAAAGATGTATGCATTTATTGCATTTAAGTCATACCTAAATAAAGTTGATTTTCAAAAGAGGTACAGCATTTTCCTACTAAAGTCTAATGTTTCACTTGTTTACAAATCTGTTGTCATAATAACCAATTCACAGAAACATTTGAGAATGAGGGTAAAAGATCAGAAAGTTCAGCTTGCTATAGTTATACTAGATTACTGCATTAGAGTCAATACTGAGCTTGTCCATGACCCATCAGGAAGACACATGTGATTTTCCAAATCCCCTAGTCAATAAAATCCTGCCTGGACTTCACATGTTTTCTCATAAACAACATCTACATTCTTCATAATTTGAAGAATTATGACAAAAGAAATATCATTCATCTGAAGACATGAAAACAGCAATTCATTTATTCATTAATCAGTAAGGCAGCAGCTGTCTCAATCAGAAGAGCCTCCCAGCCTACCAGTCTCCCAGCAATTATGTCTTGCTGTGAACCAAAGGAACAAAAAGAAAGGAAGACCTACTTTCTGCCTTCCTTTGTTTGTTACTTTTGATCCAAAAGTAAACATGCCTTTAAGCAATTTAAGGCTAATTATTGACAAATGTCCAAATGGAAAGTAGGGGAAGACTTCAGGAGCTCAGAGAGAAAATTAAAGTGATGTAGGATACATAGAAATAAGTTCATGCAAAGAGCAGGCCTGGAGAAATTGTTCACTAAGAGCTAACTGGATGGGCAGAGGACTAAGGAAAGAATGGCAAAGGTTGCCAGACAGGAATGAGCATGCAGAGAAATGAAGAATCCAAACTTCTGCTGCCTCCAGGAAACACACCTAAGTTCCAAAGATAAACATATATTGGCATTGAAATCTGTTCTGCAAGCAAATAGTCACCCCCCCCCAAAAAAAAGGGGCAGCCATACTTATATCAGATAAAATAGATTTCCAGCTAAAAAAGACAAGAGACATGGATGGACACTATAAAATGATCAAGGGGACAGTACACCAAGAAGACATAACACTCACCAATATATACTCACCAAATAAAGAAGCACCAAAATATATTAGACAATTACCATCATCTCTGAAAATAGACATTGGAGAAAATATGTATGTGACAGCAGGCTTCAACACCCCATTTGCTCAAATGGGTGGATCAATGAAACAGAAAGTAAACAGGGACACAATATCCCTAAATGAAGGTCTAGACATATGGGCCTAACAGCCATCTATAGGACACTGCTCCCCCCTCCAAAAACAACCTAAATATGTATTTTTATCAAGTAACATGGGTAATTCTCCAGGACTGAACACATATTGAGTCACAAGACAAACATCAACAAGTACATAATGATAGAAATCATACTAAGTATCTTCTCTGGCCATAAAGGCATCAAAATAGAAATCAGCTATAAAAAGAAAGCACAGAGATCCCTCATTACATGGAGACTAAACAGCATGGTATTGAAGGACACTGGATTAATGAGGAAATCAAAGAAGATATAAAAAATATATCTTGAGATGAATGAAAATGAGAACACAATCTTTCAGGATATAAGGAGCATAGCAAAAGCAGCATTAAAAGGAAAGTCTAGCAATAAGGCCCATATCAAGAAATAAGAAAGAACCCACAGAAACAACATAATCTCACATCTCAAGGAACTAGAAAAAGAACAACAAAGCCAAAACAAAACAAAAAGCCAGTAGAAGAAAGGAAACAATAAAAATTAAAGATGAAATAGAAATGAAAAAGGCAGTCCAAAAGATAGATCAATGAACCCAAAGGTAGTTCTGTGAAAAAAATAAACTAAACAGATAAACCTCTAGCTAGGCTCTAAAGAAAAAGAGGCAGTGTTCATATAGGATCATAAAGAAAAGAGGAAAAATTACAACACATGCAGCAGGAATCCAGGGAATAGTTACAGATTGCAATGGAACATTGATATGCATATGAGTTCAACAATCTAGATGAGATGCACAAATTCTCAGAATTATACAATCATCAAAAACTGAATAAAGAAGAAAAATAGATAAACAAACCAGTGACAAGCAGCAAAATTGAAACAGTAATCAAAAACCTCCTCCTCCCCACTGCAAAAAAAATAAAAACTAAAAAGGACCATATGGTCCCACAATCAAGTTCTACCAAACATCTAAAGATGAAATAATATCTTCCCTATAAAAATTCTTTCAAAACAATGAGAAAGAAGAAATACTGCCAAATATATTTTATGAAGCCAACACTACCAAAATCAAACAAAGACAACACACACTAAAAAGGAAAACTAAAGATCAATCTCCTTAATGAACATGGATGCTAAAATTCACATTAAAATTTTAGCAACTGAATCCAACAATTCATCATGAGAAGTGGAATTTATACACCATGAGAAGTGGAATTCATTCCAGGAACACAGGATTATACAACATCAAAAAATCAATTAAAGTAATTCACCACATCAACAACAACAAAATAAAATAAAAACCATATGATCATATCAATAGATACTGAGAAAGCACTTGATAAAATTCAACATCATTTATTATGAAGCCCTCAAAAAACTTGAGATAAAAGGAACATACCTTAACATAAGTCAAATACTTTCCAAAAAATGACAATAATGTAAGATAATAAATAAATTAATTAAAAAAAATCTCTACCTGAACTGGTCTTTGGTGACAACAGGTTAAGGGGCAGCACCTGTTTGACCTTTAGCATGAAGATTCATAGTCTATTATTCCCTCAATTTATTTCTCCAATGCCTGAATATGTAAAAATGGAGACAACAGAGCAATAATTAAATTGGATGAAATTTGCCAAAGGATTGACTCCTCTGGGCTAGCATTTTTCCCTGATATACTTTGGGGAAGCCCATCTCGTATGAAGGGTTACACTTATTTATGTTTTAATGAGTTTTATTGATTTATCATTGGTTCCAACACTACATGTTTTGGGAATACAGCTTCACACCTTACTATTCCCGTCAGCCAATTTCTTGTGCCATTCACACCATCTTTCTGAATCGCTTTACCCATTCCTCCTACTTTCCTTCCCCGTCCCTTCTTCCATTGGTAACCACCATATTTTTTTATATGAGGAGTTTATATTCCTCTATTGTGGGGTTTTACTGCAAACAATTAAAATTAAAATGATGTTTTATAAGTGATTAAGACAGAGGGCAGGCAGCCTCTGAGTCAGGTCTCCGCTTCAGAGGAATGCTCTGGAGAGGAAATGGCACCTTCAGGGACCATGAACTCAATCACTACTGTTCATTAAACACGTAGTTGAGTTAGAGTCTTTTTAGACAGTCCAAGAGCAAAAGAATTCAATGGAGACAGCAGTGACACAACTGCTTTAAATTCCAAATGGTGTTCTGTTTCCACCATGTATCTCACTCTCCCAAAGCAGGTCTCAGTGGCACCTTGGAGACTGATGCAGATTTTACCTTTTGTCCAGGCTTGTCAGGGTGCCTGGGTAGCCCAGAAGGAGTTTTCAAATGGGAACAAAGAAAGTTTTCATAGGACCAAAGAAAGTAAAAAAATAAACAAAACACACAGAGATGGGGGAAAAATTTGGTCATATGGCCTATCTCACCTATCCAGGGATTTTAATCTAAGAAATATTTAACAGATGGGAATTCTTAAAAAGGTAGCAATAGGGCCTCCCCGGTGGCGCAGCGGTTGAGCGCTGGGTTGTGAAGCTGCCCGCGGCCTCTGCGGCGCTGGTTCGATCCCCGGCTGCTCCCCGGCCACCAGAGGGTCCCACATGGTGCGCAGACCTCTCCTGCCGCCTGCTGCTCCCCTCAGCAGTGTACTTCGGTCCTTCTGCCTGCTCTGCTCCCTGCTCTGGCTCTGGTGAATTCTCTCATCCTCCCGTGCTTCTGACTGTACCCAGTGCATGTATAAACAAACAAACAAATAAATAAATAAAACATGCCTCTATAAAAAAAAAAAGTAGCAATAAAAACATAGATAATACATCCTTTGTTCTGAAAAATAGCAGTCTGCCCTGCAGAAGGGGTGCTGGTAGAGCCTGAGAGCTCAATTAGGAAGTCCTCATTTTAGGAGAATGTGCAAAGTTAGCCTGGGTTAGAAAAATGGGTGGATATGGCGAGAATTGGAGAGATTCTAAGAATGTAGGAGGGGAATTCAACAGGACTGGTGATAAATTGGACTGGAGATATGATAGAAAGGGAGAGTGGTTGATGGTTTCTAGCTTGGGCATCTGGATGGATGTGGATTTATTCTGATGTAGGAAACACCAAGTCTCAAGGACTCTATGGAACCAACTTACGGTGAACTCCACACTGGACCAAGATAAAAGGGAGCAAGCAATGCTGGCCAAGAAACCCCACACTGTATCAGGAGAAGGTTATGTTAGGCCAATCTTACTTCCTGGACATGTAAGCACATGCTTATTTTGTGATTGAAAAGGGAAATGAAAGAAGAGAAAAACAACCTCGAAATGATTTCAATGAACAAAGGCCAATATGAGGAGAGAAATCTCGAAAAGAGTAACTGAAAAAAAATTTAGCACACTTTTATCTCAGAATGTACTAGTACCAATTCTTTTGTAGCCTTGGAGGGGGCAGGGGTTAAGAAAGGGATGAAGGAGGAGAGAAAGAATGCATACCTCACAACAAGATTTAGGCCAGCTCCCAACAACTATAATTAAGAAAACTGAGTTAACAGAAAAGACACCTTATTTTGTCTCCACATGGACAATTTTCCAGGGAGTCAGCAAGGAATAATGTTAAATGAAAACATGCCCCTAATTTGCTCTGGCTGCCAAGCAGTTAGGTTACCATCAGACACCAGACACCATCTACCCCTCCCCTAGAAGTTATCATCTAAGAGCAGTTTATGAGTCTTCTTTATGACCCAGGGAGCATAACAGGGATTTTTCAGAGCTTCCTGGGCCCTTTTTGATATAAATCACTCTTCAAGAATTTGAAGTTTCTAAGAACAATGGTCGTGATTGGGACATTTTAATCATTGCTAAGAGAAGCAACATATTCCAGAGGTTTGCACAATGCTGAAATACCAAGACAAAGGACTCGTGTGGGTGTATTTTTAGTCAATGAGGACCTAAGAATAAAAAACTGATAACTTAGTTAAGGTTGTTACGGCTCTTGGGCAATTATTTCCACCTATATGTCTAGACATTCAATCAACACTAAAAAGGGCTTAAGATTTGACAAAAAAAGGTTGGTTTTTTTGAATAATGGATCACCCAATCCTGTTTGCAAAAGAAAAATCAACAAACAAGAAAATGAAGGGTCTGCAAGGAATATTGAGAAGAGGGCTTGCAGGGGCCTCTTGTACAGAGAAAAGCTTTCTAGAGAAAGGTTATCACTTCCTGCTGCTTGCAAAAGTGAGTGGAGTTGTGTTGACTCTTCCCAGGAGGCTTCCCTTCTTGGAAGGACCCCCCCAAAATCTTTTATTTCCCTGCCAGTGCATACAGCCAGCACCCACTCATTCAGGTTACAATGTTGTTATCAAGGCAGATGGCTTCAAAGTGTTTTTCATTTAGAGTCTACCACTTTGCTGATCTAAAGCTTAATTCCCTCATTAACCCTCAGGTAACTTTTCACAGTGACTTCTTGTGTTCTGGTAGGGTAAAGAAAGACCTAGCTGGAAAATTTGATTTTTGCAATAGATACTACCACCAACCTGCTTGTGAAATGGGCATGTGAAATGCAGACCTTGCTCAATGTTGTGAATCTAAGTTTTACAAACACACAGCAATACTATTATTTCTTTGCCCAAACATCTTATATTATATATTTCAGGATTAGGGTATCTTCAGTTCATCTTTTTCATTTTATAACTTGGCCCACACAAGGAGCTCAAATCATTTTGATGAGCTAACTGACCAAATAACCCTCCAAGTGCCCCCCACTAGTCCCACATTGGAAGAATCCTATGAGTCTATGGTCATACCACCCTAAACCTATCAGATCTTTTCTGATCCTTGAAGCTAAGCAGGACTGGGCCTCATTAATACTTGGATGGTAAGAGTCCTCTAGAATAAAATAATGTTGTAGGATCCCTAAAGATAACAAATAAAAAATTAAAATCCTTACAAACAGAAAGTCTGTAAGTTTTTTTTTTGCTTTTTTAAAGAAACAATTAAATTTATTTATTTAGATATATTTTACATCATTGTTCCTTTTTAAACAATGTTTGTTTGTTTTTCCCCCCTTCAGGTGTAGCCCTCATAGAATTTCCTCCACCAATTCACCTGTGCACCATCACCACAGTCCCTGTGCCCCTCCCTCCCTCCATAAATTATTGGTGTATAGTTTCCCTTTAAATAAGTAAATTTCCATCCTTTTTGTTGTTTTTGTTAGATGACTGTGTGACCGTAGCTCCCTGTGGGTTCAACCCCAATTCACTCCCTTGCAAAGCTGGTATGACGAGGACACACCCTCTGTCCCTAGATTCAGAATCCATGGTTTTAGATAACTATGATGTTACATCACCCGCATCTGCTCTCTTGATACAAAACTTCTGTTACTTCCCCACCCTGATACTCAGATCTTTAGCATATTATAGCTGTGACAGATTTATAATGATAGATTTTTTAAATAAAAAACAATTACAGCAAAAATTGACAAAAAGTTAAATGTAAAAAAAAATGTTTTATTATCAGTAGCAGATACAGTCACATTTAAGCATCAGGGAGTGTACTGTTTGTTTTGAATAAAAATAGTAAGTATTTTCTCCTCAGAAGTAAGATTTTTGTAATTAATTAACCATGGTTTCCATTTGGCCTTTACTACCAGAAAGTCAGAGACAAATTTGATATGAATGTTAGTAACATTTAATAATCTATGTCTTGAATATCTGGATTATGACTTTTCTCTTTATCTAATCTTTCCTACTGATGTCATTTCTTGTTCTTTTCTAGCTTACTAACTGTGTGATATTTTGAACATGTAAGAGTTCAGATGTTCATTGGGTATGTGAAGAAGCATAATCAAGACATTCCTTGGATGGAAGGATGGGCTGGACCAATCTGAGCTCTGTGTTCAGAGTTAATTCTATTCTCTACACTGCTGAGAAATGGTGGAGTTCAATTGTCAGGTAAGTTCTACTGTTGTCTATTTCTCATTTGTAAATCCATCTTACCTTGCAACTTCTCCCAGGCTTTGGTGAGACATCACTACAGATTTCCATTCTTGTTTGTTAGCATCCCCTCAGGTAATTAATGACTCCTGGAATCTCAATTCAGACATGTTTTAATATATTTTACTCACAGATGTCATGATGCATCTTTGTTATTTTATGATCTTATAGATACAGGCTTGATTCATCAATGCCTGAACACAGTCACACTCCAAATATTCTACCAAGAAAAGTGTCAATCCCCCAAAAAATACCCTGTAATGTCTGCAAGCCTCCTAAGTAGAGATGGGAAGATTTTCAGTTGAAAGTGGAGAGAGTACATATGCCACTCTCCTCGCATTCTCATGAAAGGGAAGACCTTCCTTACACACTCACACAAACAAACACACACACACACACACACACACACACCCCTCTTCTCCCATGATTGTGTTTTCAAGTGACAAAGAAACAACCTTCAGTTTCCTTACAGGTTTTTTTTTTTTTTTTTAGTTGCAAGAGAAAAATAGTAATTGTATGGTAGAGATATCAAACAGTGTCAATTGGTGACTAATGGATGTCATGATCCTTCAGAGGAGAGGTTACAATATCACCTACAGAATCCTGAATTTCTTCATCTAAACATGATGAAACATCAACAGGCAAAAAAATGAAAAATGTTTGTTCTATTTTAAAAGGTGGTGCTGGAGGGCCTCCCCGGTGGCGCAGCGGTTGAGCGCTGGGTTGCGAAGCTGCCCGCGGCCTCTGCGGCGCCGGTTCGATCCCCGGCCACCAGAGGAGGATCCCACATGGTGCGCAGACCTCTCCTGCCACCCGCTGCTCCCCTCAGCAGTGTACTTCGGTCCTTCTGCCTGCTCTGCTCCCCACTCTGGCTCTGGTGAATTCTCTCACCCTCCTGCGCTTCTGACTGTACCCAGTGCATGTATAAACAAAACAAACAAACAAACATAATAAATAAATAAATAAAAACATGCCTCTATAAAAAAAAAATAAAAAAAAATAAAAGGTGGTGCTGGAGGAGAAACATTCTGCAAAAGTGTCAATGTTACACAAAACAAAGGAAGAGTATGAAACGTTTTCACATTAAAAAATGTAAGAGAGATCTGACAATTAGAATACCTGGCCCTGCTAGATCCCACACTGGAGGAAATAATAAAGGGCTTTACTTTGGGTTAAATGTCAACATTGAAATACAATAAACTAAATAGAAGTGACTAATCAGTGCTAAGTTGCTAAATACTGTGGTTCTGTGAGAGAATATTCCTATTCTTAGCAAATACATAATGAAGTACTTTAGGGTAAAGGGCCATAAAGTAGGCATGTGTTTTTCGGAAAAGGAATTTTGTTACATGTTTATAAGTGAAACACAGTAAAATTGTGCTTGTCTCACTCTTAACAACTTTTCTTTAAATTTAGAATTATTTCCAAATAAAATTTTTTTAGCAATTTTTCAATTCTACTTACAAGAGTTTGACCTCAGTAATGAACCTGGGTTTAAATCTTACCCCTGCCTCTTAACTGTGTGATCTTGAGCTACTTAAATTTCTGCAAGTCTTGATTTCCTCATTAGTGAAATTGGTATAATGATAGCGTCTGTGTCATCTGCTTGTTATAAGACTTAAAGTTACAGAATAATATTTGTAAAGCATTTAGAACATATCTGGCACACAGTAGATGTTTGATAAACATATTGCTATAATTCTGAAATTAAAAACAAATCAAACACACAAAACAATATTTTCCAAACCTAAAAATTCCCTCTTGGTAGCCACTGACTAAGTTAATATAGATAGTGCTTTCATAGATCTAATGTGAACTGTGTGTTAATTGTTGGGAGATCATCACAATCAAGTATTGTTCACTAAATAGAATTAGAGATGTGGGGGAAGTGAAACTACTTGTGTAACTTTGGTATTGCAAAAGCAGTGAAATATATTAAAAAATCAGTTATTGAGTTAAAATAAACTCATCACTCCTTCTGAACAGTTTTGAATATTATATTGAGTTTCCAAGAAACAAAGGTGATAAATAAAACATTTTATGATGCCAAGTAATTAAAAATCAGGAAGTCTTCTTACAATTATGACTTACTCCAAACTTAATCCTAGCATAAACAAAACACCTGATGAAGGAAAAGTAAAAATCTCATATTTTAGCATTTACTAAAATTTCTTCTGAAAGAGAATAGAGTTGGGGCAACTAAGAGACTTTTTCAAAGCTCCTAAAAACTGGCCAGAAAGTCCTCACGTTGGCAGGGTCTGAGGGAGCACCTTTCCCCATCATCTTAGGACAGCAGGGTTCCTCAGAAAGTCAGCCAGGTGGGGCCTCCCAGGTGGTGCAGCGGGTTAGGCGCCGCGCTGTGTAGCTGTCCACAACCTCTTTAGCGCAGGTTCGATTCCCAGCTGGCCAGGGAGATTCCCATATGGTGCGCAGACCTCTCCTGTCACACCCGATGCTCCCCTCAGCAGTGTATTTCGTCAGTCTGCCTGTTCTGTTCCCCACTCTGTCTCTGGTGAATCCTCTCACCCACCCACGCATTTGGCCTGTACTTTTATAAATAAATAAATAAATAAATAAATCTTTTAAATAAATAAATAATCTTTAAAAATAAATAAACAAAAGAAAGTCTGCCAGGTTCCAGGAAAATGACTACATATATCAGCCAGGTGGATGGCAGTGCCTCCAGCCCAATAGGTTACTATACGTCGAACTGTGCAAAGCTTTATCCTGATCAAGGCAGTCCCCCTGTGTATCTGGTACACACTCTCTTGGCCTCTCACATCTCACAGAATTGCTGTTACTCTTCAACTTGCTATCCCATTCTGCCCTCATGGACATGTTCTAAGAAATAGCCTCTCTAATCTGTTAATGCAGCAATGAAATTTTTTATATTATTATTTTATTTTATTAATGTTACAAAAACCTTTAATTTCTACAAATAATACTGCTTACACTACAGTCATTTGTCTCACTAAAAGTTAACTATATCTTTATAACTGGGAACTCAACAATACCCCCCTTTTTTTTTTTTAAAAGAAAACCCAAGACACACAAACACTGTTACTTGAGATGAAAAAAGAATATTTTTTGTCTTTCAATGATGAAGGAATATATTTACTATACCTTTCTTGGTAACATTTCTTTTTTATTGAGGCTATATTGGTTTAAAACACTGTAGACAATTTAGAGATATAAGTTCAAGCCTCTTTAGATGTATGCTACCACAGCAGACTACCACAACACACTCATAATCCTACACCATGTTCCATTGCTCCCTCTCCTCTTGTTCCCCACAACCCACTCTACCCTTGAGCTAGCATAACTTCTGTATTCAGATGTATAGGGTTTGTTTTGGTTTAGTTTTATCAATTCTTTTGTTTTTTCCCATATTCCATGTGTGAGTAAAATCGCAGATGTTTGTCCTTCCCCTTTTGACTTATTTTTCTTACTCTTAATCCCCTTCAGTTTTGTCCATTTGTTCCAAATGGCAAATCTTCATCTTTTTTATAGCTGAGTACTATTCCATTGTTATTAATAACACATCTTCTTAATCCACTCATCTGTTTGGGGGCACTTAGGTTGTTGCCATAACGTAGGTTATTATGAATAGTGCTGAAATGAACATAGGAGTACTTATACACTTTTGAATTGTGTTTTTAACTCTTCAAATAGATACTGAGTAGCAGAACAGCTGCATCATCTGGCAAAATTACCTTTAATAATTTGAGAATCCACACTATTTTTCATAGAGGTTGAAACAGTCTACATTCTCATCAACATTACACCAGGTATCTTTTTTATCCAAAACCTTGCCAACACTTGTTTCTGGTTTTTCTCAGTAAAGGCCATTTTCACAGAGGTGAGATGGTATTGGTAGTAGTTTTGATTAGCATTTCTCTGCTAATTAAGAGATAAATGTCTCTTAATTTTCATGTGTGTATTGGCGATCCCAATGTCTTCTTTGAAGTAGTGTATCTAATTTTGCTCTTCTGTCCATTTTTAATTGTATTATTTGTTTTCTTTTTTTTGAATATATAACTTCATTGTAGATCTCACATATTACTCCCTTATTGAACATATGATGTGCAAATATTTTCTCCCATTATCCTTTTAGTTGGCCTTTCCTATAGTTTCTGATGTCCCTCATCATTTTATAAATTTTTAAGGTTGGAGGCTTTTCCTAACCAAATTCATTGTAACTCCATGGAACCACAGGCAACATGTCGCCAAAATTTCTGATAATTTTTTCATAGAGATCACAGATTCAGTTGGGAAAGTTGAGAAATATCTTGATTTTCAAGTTTTGACAAATAATTCCAATTTTCACAAAAGGTAAGCTTGTCTGGGTCAAAACAAAACAAGTATCTAGGCCTATTTACATCTTAAAGCTGTCTATTTTCAAGCTCTGGGATAAAGAGAGGCTTCTGAATGAATAGTGATGGGCAAATAATACTTCTTGTATCTAAAGAAACAATTAAGAGGTGACATGGTTTTAAATTTTGTAATAACTTGAGACATATGCCCAAGAAAAATAAAATTTTGGTGTCAGAATTATTTATTCACACATGTCACTGATGTCACCTCCAAGAGAAACAGATTCCTGGGGAAACAATGTAATTTTTGAGAAGTTGTAGAAAATTTGCAACCTAATGTTACCAAGAGCTGTTCTGCTATTACTCAGTAATAGCACTGAGTCAAGTACTGAGCACTTAAGATTAGATGTTGAAGGAAGTAATTTACCACCAGTTTTTATCAATAATTTTACAAATTAATAAATACTATTTTTAAATTTTTTACATCATTGTTCATTTTTAAACAATATCATATTACAAATTAATATCAAGGAGTTTCATCCACAAGAGGTCAAGTCACTCTCCCCACACCTATTCTGATGGATACTGGATGTGTAGATTCTTTTTTAATTTCAAAATGACTTGCTGTCAGTCCTCCCTGGTTGTGCAAGTCTTGGCACTATCAAGCTATTACCATGAATTTGCAGCATGAGTTTGATGCCTGGTCAGGGAGCTAACCCACATGGCTCAACAAACCTCTCCTGTCTCACCCTCTGCTCTCCTCAGCAGTTTATTTCAGTCAGTCTGCCTGTTCTACTCCCCACTCTGGTGAATACTCTCAACCCCTGCACCTCTGGTCTACACCCCAGTTCTTGTATGCATAAATAAATAAAAATAAATCTTTTAAAAAATGACTTGCTGTGCTTTTGACACTTAATGTCTAGGAACTTAATGTCTAGGAGAATTTTCACCAAAAACTGAGATATTCCCATGGAAGGGAAGGGGAAACATTGCTGCTGTGAAATGCCAAAAGCAATCCCAAGAGAAACAATTTGAATATAAACTGCAAATCGATACTGTGAATACTTCAATAACATACCTATCCATTTCCTCAACAACCATGCACCAATAGGATATACATTTACAGATGCCTCCCATTTGGAATTTACATTTTCTCATCTATTTTGATTAGACTGTGAACAGACTGCTGGATCTGCTGCTACACTGGCAAAATGGCACTGAAGAAATATTTGACAGCTTTAAAGAGAACTCCTACCAAACTGCCACATTACTACATTAGGAGGAAACAACTATTTTTTTCTTCCATTGTGCTAATGTTTGTACAGTATTTCATTTCTCCATTCATGTTTAGTCCCTGTAGTTTTCCCACCATTGTAACTGTCCCTTATGATCTCCCCTCCCCTGTTGTGACCCTTGTCCCAACCTCTCCCCTGCAGTGTGCCTCAAATCTATGGTCAGCTTGCAAGTTTTGTCATTTTTCTGATCCTTTGTTTGTTTTCTCCATATTCTGCCTATAAGTGAAACTATGTGATATTTATCTTTTTCCTTCTTACTTATTTCACTTAGCATAATCCCTTCCAGCTCCATCCATGTTGCCACAAATGGCCTGAGTTTATCTTTTTTTTTCAATTGTTGAGTAGTATTCCATTGTGTATATATACCACATCATTTTTTTTAAATTTATTTATTTATACAAGAACCGACGTACAGGCCAGATGTGCAGGAGGGTGAGAGGATTCACAAGAGACAGAGTGGGGAGCAGAACAGGCAGACCAACCAAAAACACGGCTGAGGGGAGCAGCGAGCGAGACAGGAGAGGTCTGCCATGCTATGTGGGTATCTCCGTGGCCGGCCGGGAATTGAACCGGTGCTGCAGAGGCTGCAGAGGCTGCGGACAGCTTCACAGTACTGAGCTCAACTACCTGCACTGCCAAGGGAGGCCCTATACCACATTTTGATTGAGTCACCTGTTCTGGGGTATTAAACTATTCCCATATTAGGACTATTGTAAATAAACAGGAGTGCAGGTTTCCTTTCAAATTAGTGTCTTTATGTTTTTTGGGGTAGATTCCTAGGACTGGAATCTCTGGAACATAAGATAGATCCATTTTTAGTATTTTGAGAAACCTCCACAATCTTTCCACAGTGCCTAGACTAGTTTGCATTTCCACCAGCAGTATAAGAGGGTTCCTTTTTCAACACATCCTCACCAGAATTTGTTGTTTCTGTTATTTTTAATTTGGACCATTCTTATTGGTATTGTTTTGATTTGCATTTCCCTAATGATAAATGATGTTGAACATTTGTTCACATGCCTGTTGGTCATTTGCATTTCTTCTTTGGAGAATTGACTTTTTAGCTCTTCTGCCCATTTTTTGACTGACTTTTTTGCTTTGATTTGTTGAGTTGTGTAAACTCTTTGTAGATCTTTGATAAAGTCCATTATCTGATGTATGATGTGAAAATATTTTATCCCTTCCAGTAGGGTGTCTCTTTACTTCTGTTATTGCCTCTTTTGCTATACAGAAGGTTTTTAGTTTAATGTAGTCCAAGCTATTTATATTTCTCCTTTGTTTTCCTTGCTTCTGGACATGAATAATCCAAGATGTTTCTGATGTTTATGTCATGGGGTGTTTTGCCAATGTTTTTTTCAATGTATTTTGGAGTTCCCAGTTTTACATTCAAGTCTTTTATCCATTTGTGTATGGTATGAGAGAGAGGTCTAATTTCATTCTTTGTGCATGTGGCAATCCAGTTTGTCCCACCATCATTTATTAAAGAGAATTTCCATATCCCAATGTATATTATTTAACCCCTTTGTCCATATGTGTGGTTTTATTTTTGCACTTTCAATTCAATTACATTGGTCTTTGTGTCTGTTTTTGTTCCAGGACCTTGTTGTTTTTATTATTTTATTATTATTTTATTTTATTATTATTATTATTATTATTTTATGGGAACAGCTTAATACCCCAGAACAGGTGACTGGATCAAGATGATGTGGTATAGGGCCTCCCTGGTGGTGCAGGCAGTTGAGCACAGCACTGTGAAGCTGTCCGCAGCCTCTGCAGCATGGGTTCAATTCCCAGCCAGCCAGGGAGATACCCACATGGTGTGGCAGACCTCTCCTGTCTCGCCTGCTATTCCCCTTAGCAGTGTTTTTGGTCTATTATTTTTATTATTATTAATTTTATTATTATTATTTTAGTATTTTATTATTATAGTTTGATGTCTAGGAGTGTGATATATCTGCCTTTTCAGTCAGAAGAGTTTTACCTATTGTTTTTTTTTAAATGTGTATGATTCCATATGAATGTCAGCAACATTTCTTTCATTTCCTTGAAGAATGCCACTGAGATATTTATTGCGATTGCATTGAATCTGTAAATTGATTTGGGTAGAATGGCTATTTTGACAATGTTGATTCTACTGTTTCTTTTTACATTGTTTTATAATTTTTGTTGTACAGTTCTTTCACCTTCTTTGCTAGGTTTATTCAGTCTCAGATATTTTCCATTTATCCCCAGTTTTTTGAGGGTTTTCATCATCAGGGATGTGAAATCTTGTCAAATGCTTTCTCAGCAGCTATTGATATGATCATGTTTTTTTTCCCCTTTTGGTTAATGTGATGACTACATTGACAGATTTTCAGATGTTGAAAACACTTGTATCCCTAGTATAAATCTCACTTGGTCCTGGTGGAAGTATTCCTTCTTCCTCAATTTTTTTGAAGAATTTAAGCATGATAGCTATTCACCTTTGAAGATTTGGTAGAACTATCTTGCAAAGTCATCTGGTCTTTGGCTTTTGATAGGGAGAAGATTTTCAATTACTATTCCAATATTTTGTTGGTGATTGTAAAGTATAAAATGTCTAAAATTATGCTGAAACAAAGCCTCACTGTAAACTGAAAGTTTCGGGGAATAACTGATAACCACTCTCAAGCCACACGCCTGACTCATGCACCCCAGATAACCACTTAGAAATCTCCTGCTTCTGTGTCTCAGCTGGATTTAAAGTGATAATGTACCCCTGATTTAGGCAATAAATATCCTGTTACCTAATTGCTCAGGGCTCAGACTTTGGAGAAGGATCTTCTCTGAGCTTGCCAGCGTTAATAAAGAACTTCCCTCCTCCTCTCTGAGTGCTGCTTGGTTTCCTGATGGTATTTCTGCCATAACAATTGGTTTGTTCAGGATTTCTTTCTTTGTTATTCAGTCTTGGATGATTGTACAATTCTAAGATTTTGTCCATCTCTTCTAGGCTATTAAATTTATTATTGCATAAATGCTCATAGTAGTTCTCTAATCTCTGGATTTCTACAGCATCTGTTGTAATGTCTCCTCTTTCATTTTCCTTAGTCTTGCTAGAGGTTTATGTATTTGGTTTTTTTTTTTTTTTTTTTGAAGAATCAGCTTTTGGTTTTGTTATTCTTTTGGACTCTTTTTATTTCTCTTTCACTTACTTCTACTCTGATTCTTATTGCTTCCATTCTTCTTTTGGCTTTTGAACTTGTTTATTCTTTTTCTAATTTCTTGATATGAGAGAGAAGGTTATCTATTTAAGCTCTTTCTTGTTCCTTTAAATAGGTCTCTTAGTTCTGCTTTTGTTATATACCATAATTTCTGGAAAGTTGTGTCCTTTTTATCATTTGTCTCAGGGTATTTTTTTTTTTTACTTCTTTGATTTCCTCACTAATCCAGTAGTCTCAGCACTATGTTTTTCAGTCTATGTATTAAAGGATTTCCTGATCATCTTATAATGACACCAGATTAGATAAGCACTATATAAGCCATATTCCCCTAAATCAAAACATAATTGTACCACCTTCTTTGCAACTTGTGACATAAGAGCACAATAATCAGCCACATGAAGATATTTGTGCTCCTGCAGCAGAACTGTCCATGACTTCACCTCTATTTCATTCAGACAGTTAGGAAACATTTTACATTTCAACAAGAGAAGACGAAGACAGCAATTTAATAATTGTCCCTTTTCAAAATAATTCAAATTCAGGTGCAAGAGAACCCATTGCTGCCCAACCAACTGGTCATCAACACTCTGAATATCAGGGTCAATCATAACATTATGATATTATGCTTCCACAGTAATATATGCACCATCCCAATCTCTTCCACGAACAATAAGCCATCCAAAGCCACACCCTCCTCAGATTGCATGTAATCTTCACTTGGTTTATATCCAGGCACCACCTCCCACAATAACCTCTTCCCCACCACCAATAACTCTTCCCCAGACATACTGCCCAGATGCCACTTGTGCAAACATCTCAGGCTGGATAGTTTCAGTGTCAGTTCTCACAGACAAAAAGAGAATTTGGTGCCTTTGGTGGATTTTGCAGGACTCTATTGCTGAGACAGGGAACCATATACACAGGCAGGCAGGCAGCACAATAGTGACTCCAACACAGTGAGAGGCAGAATAGCAACTCCCTGCCTAGCCCCTTTACACTGTTAAGTTCCCATAGCCACACAGCCCATATGTTGTCGCAAACACAAGGCCCATCTGTTGTTTGCTAGATGTCTGAATGGTGAAAAAGAAAGCATTTCAAGGCATGAACTGTCAGTTGTGGAAGAGGAAAAATGCCTGATTTACTCATAGCTTACAAAGGAATGCTAATTTATAACTTTTCAAATTTCTCATCAGCAGTATTTCAGGCCAGAATACAATGGAATAATAACTTCAAAGTACTGAGGAAAAATTACAATCTAAAATTCTATCCAGCTATTTTATGAGGGAGGTCCAGATAAAGACATGTTCAGACAAAGGCAGAAAAGTGGATCACGTGAAGAACTACAGGGGATACTATGGTGAAAAGGAATGTGAAGCCAAAAGGAAATACAGAATATTTTATCTGGACAATCTTGTATAGCCCAGGAAAATATCTGAGTCATATTTTTTAAAGCTGGATCATTAACAAGTACTATTTTAGATATTCAAATGTTTAATACCCTCTACAAATCACAATCTAGCAATTAACTGAGAATAGCGAAAAAGTACCTTACCTTTAAAAATGTTATATATTTTTTTGTTTGGAAACATACTTATTCAACTTTTTTTTTTTTTTTAAATGGGAGGTAAGCCATTAGAGGGTCTTTTTTTTTTTTAAGATTTACTTATTTATTTAATTTTATTTATACAAGCACTGGGTACAGTCAGAAGCGTGTGAGGGTGAGAGAATTCACCAGAGCCAGAGCGGGGAGCAGAACAGGCAGAAGGACCGAAGTACACTGCTGAAGGGAGTAGCGGGCGGCAGGAGAGGTCTGCGCACCATGTGGGACCCTCCTCAGGTGGCCGGGGAGCAGCCGGGGATCGAACCGGCACTTTGGAGGCTGCGGGCAGCTTCGCAACCCAGCGCTCAACCACTGCGCCACCAGGGAGGCCCCCACCAACTTTTTTTTTTAATTGAACTACTGGGGCCTCCCTCGTGGCGCAGCGGTTGAGCGCTGGGTTGCAAAGCTGCCCGCAGCCTCTGAGACGCTGGTTGGATCCCCGGCGGCCGGCGAGGGTCCCACATGGAGCGCAGACCTCTCCTGCCGCCCGCTGCTCCCCTCAGCAGAGTACCTCATCATTCTGCCTGCTCTGCTCTCCGCTCTGGCTCTGGTGAATTCTCTCACCCTCGCACGCTTCTGACTGTACCCAGTGCTTGTATAAATAAATAAATAAATCTTTTTTAAAAAATTGTAAATTGAATTACTGTTATTTTACATTTTGGCTCATCTTTTTTTGGCACAATAAAGAATTTCTCACCTCATACGAGTTACATATTGTATTTTCTATGTCCTGTTAATAAACATTAAATTATATATTTAAAAATTAGGAAATACAGAACACTGCCAACAACGGAAAGCAAAAAAAAAAAAAAAATCAGCAAATATGTTGGTATAATAAAATAAGCAAAACTCTTAAAACTATAATAATAATAAGGATTAAATAATAACTAATAAGATTTTCTTAATTAAAAGTAAGTTAGAGTGGAACAAAACTATTCAACTCCAATAAGATGAAAGAGGAATAGGTGGAACACATACTCCCTGTAAGGTGCTGGCATTAAGGCAGGAACATTATTGTCTCTCTTTAGATTTTGTTTAACAAGCATCCTTTGCTTTGGGAAAAAAAAAAAAGAAAAGAAATATAAATTCCTACCCATAACAATCAGACTTTTTAGTTGCTGGCAACAGAAAACAGCTGCAAATGATTTAGGCTGAGAAGAACATCAACAGCTCAGAGGATCTCAGGAAGGGCTAGCAGCAAGAAGAGGTCAGTGCAGTAGGACTAACACCCAAAGACAGACTGCAGGGCTAATCTGGGGAGGAGGCTGCCACCCTGGCAGCCTGTCCTACCTACAGCATGGCATCAGGCACACCATTCTGAACCCCAGTCCAAGCTGCTTGGGTCAAACCATTACTACTACCATTACTATCCAGAGCAAAGGCTCCCTGGGGCCCTTCCTTGGGGCCACAAGCTCCCACACTGACAGATATGCTAGCACAGGGTAGTTGCATGGTGAGCAGGAAGTTTGTCCACTTTTACAAGAGAGGTAAGTTTGATTTCTTAAGGACATTAGGTAGGGAATATCCTTAAAGAGATTGTTATGCAGCATAAGGAAACCAGAACACTAGGCTAACAAAAAGCAGGTTTATTGTACCAGTACTTGACTCAGTAGTTCTACATCCAAAAGCTGAGTCCTCTCAAGAAAGTTATGGGATGGGGCCTCCCCAGTGGCGCAGCGGTTGAGCGCTGGGTTGCGAAGCTGCCCGTGGCCTCTCTGGCGCCGGTTCGATCCCTGGCTGCTCCCCGGCCACCGGAGGAGGGTCCCACATGGCGCGCAGACCTCTCCTGCCGCCCGCTGCTCCCCTCAGCAGTGTACTTCGGTCCTTCTGCCTGCTCTGCTCCCCGCTCTGGCTCTGGTGAATTCTCTCACCCTCCTGCGCTTCTGACTGTACCTAGTGCATGTATAAACAAAAACAAACAAACAAATAAATGAATAAATAAATAAAAACATGCCTCTATTAAAAAAAAAAGTTATGGGCTTATATACATTTCAGTTTGTGCTGGGTGGGTTAACATTGTAACTGTTCAAGGTCGGACATGACATGAGTTACAAACAGTCCAAGAAATGCAGCAAGTTGCTTATCATAGGACCCCCGGCTGCCCTGCTCAGGTGCCTTGCTTCATATCATCTACTGAAAAAGTTACATGTGTCCACTATAAAACTAAAGCAAACTGAACAGATTGTATGACTTCCCAAAGAGGAAAGAGAAAATAAAGACAACTTAACTGACAACACAGGAAAAGTGAACGTGTTGTGTTATCACTTTCCTAGGTGTAGGGTAGGTAAAAGGGATCAGGCTTTTCTGCCCTCCCACCATTAGGATTGATGTTGGACCCTGCGGTCCTGAGTGCATGCCTGATGGCGGTACCTGGAGTAGGGTGTGGGCATGCGTAGGTGGGTACACCTTAGCTAAGAGACTGGTTTATAAGGGTGACGCAGCAGAGTGCAGTGTGGTGGTGCGGTGTCGAGGGTGGAGGAGAGCAGTGGAGTGTATGGAGGAGAACAGTAACTACAAACAACAGTGAAGAGCATGTGGCTGTTAGAACCGTTCATAAACCTACCCGGAATGAGTTGGTTGCATTACACTAGGGCTATGGTATCAAATACAAAAAGTGGAGAGACTTAAACAACAGAATGTATTCTCTCATAGTTCTGGAAACTAGAAGTGTGTAATCAAGGTGTCTGCAGGCTTGACTCCGTTGTGAGGGAGAATCTGTGCCACGCCAGTGCTTGGTAGTTTCTGACAATCCTTGGCATTTTTCAACTTGTATGCATCACTCCAATTTCTTTCTCCATCCAGCACTCCATGGTGTTGCCTCTGTAACTTTCTGCGTCTAAATCCCTCTCTTCTTTCAAGAATAGGGTCCAATCTAATCCAATGACTTCTCCTTAACTGGTGCAAAGATCTTATTTCCAAATAAAGTCTCATTTACAGCTTCCAAGTGAATGGATTTTAGAACAACGTTACTCAAACCAATAACAGGATAGTAATCACTTAGGGAAAACATGTAAAAAAAAAAATACAGATTCTTAGCCTCTACTTCTGATTCTGAATTTGTAGACTGGATAAGGAAGGACCAAGAATCTGCATTCAGCAAGCCCCCAGGTGAGTCTGTGTGTTTAGAATACTGGTTTAGATAAATGGGAAGTAACTACAGAAGGCCACAGGAACAGAGGGTGTGAAAGGAAGGCTTCACACGCGATTTGGTTCTGGAGAGGAGAATTAAAGGTGAAGGCAGGTCAGCAGACAAGTTGCTAAGTGCAGGAACACTAAAGGAACAATGGAGTTAGTGAGGCAGAAGGTGAGGGACAAGGGCCTTGGGTTTCTTTTTGTTCCTTTTTGAATTCTGGGGAGGACCCCCTAAAGAGCTTGTTTTTGTTTTTTTTGTTTTTTTTTCCAGGCTCTATGACAACTTTATATATATATATATAATTCTTACATCATTTTTCATTTTTGCACAATGTATGCATTTTCATTTTGGTTATATTCCCCATACAATTCCCACCCCCTTATTTTGACCCTAGTCCTTCCTCTTCCCACCCCTTCCCCTCTACCCCCCATATGATCCAGCAATTCCACTCCTAGGTATTTACCCAAAGGACACAGAAACATTAATTCCAAAGGGCACCTGCACCCCTGTGTTTATAGCAGCACTGTTTACAATAGCTAAGCTTTGGAAACAACCCAAATGCCCAAAAATAGATGACTGGATCAAGAAGATGTGGTACATATACACCATGGAATATTACTCAGCATTCAAAAAAGATAAACTCATACAATTTGCAGCAACATGGATGGCGCTGGAAGGGATCATGCTCAGCGAAATAAGTCAGAAAGAAAAAGAAAAATATGGGATGGTCTCACTCATAGCAGGAATCTAGAAAACCTAAATAAGGGACCAGGAAAAAGACTAATTAATACAAAGTAAAAATCAAAATCAACAAGCAACTATAAACCAGAGACACACTAAGTAGCTTCTTTTTATGTACAATCAATAAGTGAATTAACTCAACAACATTCAGTACAAGTCCTGTTATGAAATTTGTTTTGCCTGTTTTTTTTTTTTTTTTGGTCTAAATCAAATTAACTGGGACCCTGTGCTTATTCATAAGAGTTGCTAAAACGTTCAGTCTTAGTCCTTATTGGCAAAAAATACTTCTCCCTTACTGAGAGCCCGAAGGATCCTATACAATCCAGAAAACCTAGCAAAACCCTTCCCTCTCCAGTCATCAGGGCCCCACTGAGATGGCTACCATTTGGCCACCATGAGACCCAGTCACAGCATCACTCCTTGATGCCTCAGAAAACATGGCTGCAGGTTTTTTTTTTTAAAAAAAAGATTTATTTATGTATGCATACAAGAACTGGGGTACAGGCCAAGGGTGTGAGGGGTGAGAGAATTCACCAGAGTGGAGAGAAGAACAGGTGGATCTACTGAAATACACTGCTGAGGGGAGCAGCAGGCTGTCAGGAGAGGTCTGCTACAGCATGTGGGTAGCTCCCTGGCCAGGGATTGAAATCATGCTGCAGTGGCTGTGGACAGCTTCATAGGTTGCATCTTAACCCCTTTCCACCAGGGAGGCCCTTTGGTTGCAGTTTTTAAAGGCAGTTTAGCATTTGGATCTCAAGTACCACCATCACAACCCTGGCACCTCCCAGAGATATATCAGAGGAAAGTGCAATTTTCTGTTTCAATCCTTGGGAATCCAGACACACTCCCCATGACCAATAGGTCACTTTCCCTTCCCTGGTGGCCCTTTACAAGTCCTTCTTGCTGTTGGGCAATCCACACTTAGAACTCCAGTGAACCCAAACCTATTGAGCTCCTCTTGGTACGAGGGAAGCCAGTGATACAGGACAGAAAGGTTGGTGGGTCTATTGAGGGACTATGGAGAAGCACAAGAAAATAAGCATCACAAACTTCTCAATTAGTTATTCAGTCATATATGCTCATAAAAGTTAGGGCTTCATATTGTGTTTACTTATTTTTCTTTATGTTGAATAACACAAGGTGATTTAAATGGTTTAAATTAATTGAAAAGAGATTATGTTTCTCTTCTCTAAGCAACAAGGCAGAACCTAGGGCTTGGCACCTGTGTCCATTGCCAAGATAATTTACCTTAAAGAAACCATTTTCTTGATCTGTATAGTAAGGAGAACATTTTCCTTGCCTTTATCACTCTACATAAAAGCTGTGAGTTTCAATGGAGGATTATGAGAAAGGAATTTGAAAATCAAAGGCACTATTTAACACAAACCTTTGTTTTTTTTTTTTCTCCCACTTCTTTTTTTTTTTTTTTTTAAGATTTATCTATTTATTTATACAAGCACTGGGTACAGTCAGAAGTGCGGGAGGGTGAGAGAATTCACCAGAGCCAGAGCGGGGAGCAGAACAGGCAGACTGAGGAAGTACACTCCTGAGGGGAGCAGCGGGCAGCAGGAGAGGTCTGCGTGCCACATGGGATCCTCACCAGGGGCCGGGGGGTTGAACTGGCGCTGCAGAGGCTGTGGGCATCTTCGCAACCTAGCGCTCAGTTGCTGCGCCACCAGTGAGGCCCCGCAAACCTTTGTTATTTCCATGACATCTCACCAAAGATAGGGTTTCCTGACTCCCACAAGTAAACATGTAGGTCACTGCATTACTCACTTTCTGAAGTTGTCTATTATCTGGAGGCAGGCAGTAAAAAGTAAAGTTCAAATGCTACTCTTTTTTCTCTGACTTCAAGTCCATATAATCAGACTGACCATAAATAATGTCTTCTGGCTCTCCTCAGCTTTAGATGGAGGGAAATGATGTGTGGGCAGAACAACCTGGTTTCTATCTGTCACCTTGGCTCAATGATGAATAATTTGTACCCCACCCCTTCACAAAAGTGCTCCAGTTTGATCAAAGATTATCAAACCCTAGCTACTTTAAATAAAGAGCATTAAGGATTATGACACAAAAAAGGATGCCATCTAAAGACCAAACTCATCATCACCCTTCCTAAGGGACACTCCTTACCAGAATAGAATAATTTGCTAATTCTTGAAATCTGTCGCCATCTTGTGGTCAAAAGCTGCTGTTCTGACAATATCTAACACGTTCTTTTGACTTTGGAATCTATGAGAGAATAATGAATGCAGAACATGCAGAAGGAATTGGGGGCTTGCAAAATAACTATATCATTAACATACAATTTTGTGTTAGTTGATTAAAGAAAAAATAATCTTTTTGGAGATGCCAATAAGAGAAATCAGGCCTATGATTAAGACTCAGATTTTAGATTCAGATTCTGACTAAAAGATTAAATATATGCAGCAGCTTTCTGGTTAGAATGTTATTTGATATAAATCCTACCTTAAATTATTGACTGATCAAGTCACAGTGGGAATTATGACTTTATCCAAATAAATCCTCCAAGTGTTCAATTCTTGCCTGAGTTTGGTCCTCAGAAGGAAAGGAAAGTGTTCAAAGAATCTTCCCTAAAAAAAGGAGACTTACTTAAGGGCCCCTCTGGTGGTGCAAGGAGTTAAGCACAACACTGTGAAGCTATCTGCAGCCTTTGCAGCAGTTAGGAGTTCCATGCCCTGCTGCCAGGGAGCACCCGCTGCTCCCTCAGCAGTGTACTTAAGTAGATCTGCCTGTTTTGTCTGTCTCTGATGAATCCTCTCACCCACTGCACCTCTGACTTGTACCCCAGTTCTTATATAGTTCTTATATGGATAAATAAATCTTTTAAAATAAATAAAAAAGGGACTTATGAACTTATATCTGATGAATGACTAGGAGATAAGGGGAGAGCAGGCCAAAGTGGGTCTAAGAGCCCGTGCAACAATCCAGTGATGGGTGCTGTGGGGTGAAGCTGAGTAATGGATTATATGACCGAAGGGAGAGGGAGGATGTGGCAGGAGATGATGCTGGAAAGATTGGTAAACCAATCGTGTGATATGTTACTGGGTATTTTAAGGATTTTAAACTCTTTCGAGGAGTGATTGGAAACAATTCACATGCTATAAACAGGAGATGATAGGGTCATATCTGAGTTACAAAGAAAAGATCATTCGGGTAACTATGAGGTGAAAAGAGTACAGAGGGGCTATAATGGATTTGAGGTGACCACTATTGCAGTAATTCACTTCAGCACTCTAATGGTAGGAATACTCAATATATATTGGACATTATTCTTAAATGCTTTGTGTGTATTCACTCATTTAATCCTAACAAAACCCCTATGCTTTAGATACCATTTATTACACTCATTTCACAGACAAAATGTACCAGAAGGAAAAATAAAAAATATCGGATGGCTTCACTTATAGGAGGAATATAGGGGAACATACAGGGGATCAAGGAAAAATAATACTAACAACAAAATAAACAAAACAATACTCTACAGACAACTATAAATTGGAGACATTCTACTGGGGAGAAGAAGGGAGAGGGATCAAAATGAGAGCAGGGCTGGAAGAGCACAAGGGACTATGGTGATGGTGCCAGGTGAATTGGTGGTGGGAGTTCTATGGGGACTACACCTGAGAAAAGAAAGCAAACATTGTAAAAAAAAAAAAAAAGATGAACACTGATACAAAATATATATTAATAAATATTTTTTAAATTTTTTTTAAAGATTTATTTATTTATTTATATAAGCACTGGGTACAGTCAGAAGCACGGGAGGGTGAGAGAATTCACCAGAGCCAGAGGGGAGAGTAGAGCAGGCAGACTGATGAAGTACACTGCTGAGAGGAGCAGCGGGTGCAGCAGGAAAGGTCTGCCCGCCATGTGGGACCCTCGCCCCGCACGGGTGATCGAACCAGTACTGCAGAGGCTGCGGGCAGCTTTGCAGCCCAGCGCTCAACCACTGCACCACCAGTGGAGGCCCTAAATAAATATTTTTTAAAAATGTTGAAAAGTGAGGCACATTGAAGTCTAAATACTATGTGTGCTACATTGGTAAGAATTGACATCCTCGTGTGTTCCTGATGTTAGGAGAAACACTTTTAATTTTTACCATTGAATGTGATGTTAGCTATGTGTTTGTCCTATGTGGTCCTTACTATGTTGAAATATGCTCTTTTATTCCCAGTTTATTTGGCATTTTTATCATAAATGTGTGTTGAATCTTGTGAAATGCTTGTTCAACATATATTGAAATAACCATGTGATTTTTAACATTCTTTTTGTTGATGTGGTGAAGGACGGATTGATTTGCATATGTTGAACCAATTTTGCATCCCTGGATTGAATCCTACTTGGTCATGATGTATGAGTCTCTTAATGTAATATTGATTTCCATTTCCCAAATTTTGTTGAGATAGCAATCTATAGTTTTCCTTTTGTATGCAATCCTCATCTACGAATCAGAGTGTTTGGGAATATTGATTATCTCCACCCTTCCCCCGCGCGCGCACGCACGCACGCACGCACTTCCTTCAATTTTTTTACGAGTTTGAGAAGGATGGGTTTTAGACCTTTGAAAAATAGTAGAATTCACTAGTGAAACCATCTGGTCCTAAGTTTATTTTCTTAGGGAAATTTTTGATTATTGCTTCAATTTCTGTACTTGCGATTGATTGGTTTCTTCAAACTATTTAATTTGTTCTGGTTAAATCCTGCAGTGTTTTATGATCTGAAAATTTGCCATTACTTCTAGGTTTCCCAATTTGTTTGCACATAGATGTTCATAGTAGTTTCTTGTCATCCTTTGTATTTCTGTGGTATCTACTGTGACTTTACCTCTTTCATTATAATTCTTTTAACTAGGGTTTCTCTCTTTTTTTCTTAGTGAGTCTAGCTAAGGACTCGTCAAATTTGGTTATTCTTTTAAACAATCAGTTCTTGGTTTCATGTCATCTTTTTAGTTTCTGTTTCATTTATTCCCATTCTAATTTTTATTACTTCCTTCTTTCTACTGTTTTTGGTTTGATTTGCTCTGTTTGTAGTTCCTTGAGATTATAAATTTTTTTGTACTTGACTTCTGGCTTTATACCATTGTGAGCCTTAAAGATGCTTGACATGATTTCAATTTTCTTATGTCTTCGAGGCTTGTCTTAAGTCCCAATATATGCTCTATCATTGAAAAAATCTCATGTGCAGTTGAGAAAAATGCGTATTCATTTATTTTGGGATGCAAAGCTATGTGTATGCCTTTTAAATTCATCTGATACATTTCTTCTCTTAAGGTTAATAAAGTCTTGTATATTTTTGAAATGATCTATCCACTGCCATATTAAATATGTTGAGAAACTCTTATTGTTGCATTACTTTAGTTCTGCTAGTTATTTTATATATTGGGGCACCCTTGCTTTGGGTGCATAAATGTGGATGACAGTAATATCTTCTTGATGGATTGTTCCTTTGATCATTATATAGTGCCCTTTTTTTTGTCACTAGTTTTCTTTTTTTGGCTAAAGGTATCATTTATCATCTGTAGCAGGTCCTGATTTTTTTCCTCTGTGTTACTGACTTATAACAACTTGTTCCAGCCTTTCACTTTAAGTCTACATTTATCTTTATATCTGATGTGAGACTTCTGTCTCACATAATAAAATAATAAAAATAAAATGGATAATAAAATGGATCATGCTTTTCTAATAAACCTGCCCACTTGGGTCTGTTTATTGATAAGTTCAGATCATTAACATTTAGGATAATTTTTCATTTGTCAGGCTTATTTATTGACATTCTGTCTTTTTTTAATGTTTGTTTATCTTTCTGTTTTTTTTTTTCCCCATGAATTTTTGTCTTTTCATTTGGATGGCTTTCCCTTGTAGTTCTATATTTTTCATTTCTTCCTCCTAAGTATCTCTGTTCCATATTTTTGTGCAATGGCTACCATGAGGATTGTATTAAACTTTTTACATCTAGAATAGTCTGTGTGTGTGTGTGTTTGTGTGTGTGTGCGCGCACTCACGCATATCAACAAATCATTGTTTGACTACATGGACTTTCCTTTCCTTCCTCCCTTTTAATACTTTTTTTGTTGTCCTATATTGCTGCCCCATATTGTTCTTGCTTATGTTTCTTATTCTGTTAGTAGTTACCACTTTTTTCAAGGTCTAGTGTTTCTTCTATTTTCTTTTAATGTAGAAAAACTTTCAACATGCATTTAGTGCAGGTCTGGTTTGGGGGGGGGCAGGGTCTGGAAAAAATCTTTATTTTACCATCATATTTGGATGGTAATTTTGTGGGATACATTATTCGTGGCTGGTGGTCTTTGTATATTATAATTATGACTATATCAATCCATCCACTATCTTCTAGCCTGCAGAGTTTCCGCTAAGAAGTCTGATGATTGAGGTGCCTTTTTATGTTACATGCTATATTCCCCCTAGCAGTATTTAAATTTTTTTATCACTAACAAGGTGGTAGGAGGAAGACGTGTGGGAAAGTGGGTGCCTAGATGTCTCAAGTGACAGTTTTCACAGTTTTAGGGGAGGGGAGGCCTGCTGGGGCTGGAAGCATTTGCCACTACTTCTCTCTCCATGCTCAGATCAGATCACTCCATGGCCAGAATTTGCTTCCCAGGCCCCATCTCAATGTTGCTGGGCTCCATAGTTTACAGCATTTTTCTCTCCAGCCTCGATCTCATTTCAAAAGAAGAGAGGGGGATGGTGTTATGCCACTGGTTATAGCTCTTGCTATAACCAGTTTAACACCCCGGGACTGATCTATCTGCTCTAAGGCTCATTTAGCAAGCACTGTATTATTTCACAACCACTACAAAAATCCCGTGCCAACCTAGTCACACCAGAACTTATGCCTTTCCCTTGCCTGTCTGTCTGTTGGGAAGAGCCACTACCATGTTCAGGGTTCCCTTCCTCTCTTCTTGTTCCAACATCTTAATGAGTAAGAAAGAACCCAACTTGGGGAGAAAAGTGTTTGTGTTAATCCAGGACATTGATGAGCTTGTGAGATTTATGTGTGGGTAATTTTTTTTGTTTTGTTTTTTGTTTTTTTTTTTGGTTGTCCTTGGGGAGAGGTTTGTCTGAAGTCAGCTATTCTGCCATTTCATGGTTTTGTCCCCTAGATTCTGATCAACAACATTTTTGTGACTGAAATACTTACTTGTACATAACATATTGTCTTGTAGACATGCAGGGGAGGGGGCAGAACAAAAAGAAAGTATTCCCACAGCTCCCTGAGAACAATTCTTTTTCATTTTCAGGAAATACCTCCCTCCTTTCAAGGTCCTAAGACCTTGAGATCAGCCTTCCAAGTTCATGGACTGGTGCCCAAATTATGGTCATCTTCTGTACACCATCTATAGTTGTCATGCAAAAGTTGTGGTCATGCTAAAAGTTCACAATAACCTAGAATGAGCAACAGTTCTCAGAATTGCCTTTTCTGTGACTGTATTTAGTGTCCTGCTTAGAACTACTTTACCTCTCAAATCCTACTTTCCACCTCAAGCTTCCTGTTATCCATTTATACATATCACACTAATTTTATCTTCAATCTATCCCTTCCCATTCACCCAATTTACCAGTGCCTTACTGATCTGACTTCTCTTACAACCATCCTAAATCCCAGGGCTGAACTCCAATGATCTCTTTAGATACTGGCCTGGTTACCATAAACACCTCGCTCTTGCCCTGTTTAACCTTGTTTTGTTCCTGTTTATCTTTTCTTTAAAAAAAAAAAAAAAAAAGACAAATTGGCTGAAACCATGATGGAGTAGGAGACAAGGGTTACACCACAGCCTTTTACCACAGTAAAAAGCATACACCAGTGCCATGACAGATCTAGTCAAGAGGGGCCTCCTAGGAACCTCCACCTATTTCTCTTCAATCCTATGTGTGGACATTTAAGCATCTCTCCTTCCTTAGTACTTCCCTTTATAAGCCCCTGCTACTTCTCAATTCAGGAAGATGATCTTTGAAATAGTAGCACACCATTTTCTTGGATGTTGGATCTTCATTAAATCTAATTTTCTTCCACCAACTCCTGCCTCTTGAGTTTTGGCTTCCAATGAGCAACTACCCAGACCCCAAACTCCAGTAATATTCTTACATTACGAAGTCTAACCCTGGCACAATCCACTTTTCTCCAATCCCCATTCTTGGCTAAGGATCAGTGCTGTAAGAAAAAAATCAAGACTTGTACCTCATCCCAGCAATTAATGATTTCCTCTAAGATGAATTTCCAAAGACATTTCTAGCTTTACTTGCCTTTCAAGTTTCCTCACTAAGTGTTCCTGGTGGTAAATGCTAATAAAAATGTGAGATGATCTATAGTAAACATAGATTACTCAAGCAATCTTGAGAAAATGGCTAAACATGGTAAAATAATTCTACTTTGCTGTTATATATTCCCTTAGGCTCCAAGTCAAGTACTTTCTTGGCCCTACGAATACTATAGTAGTTCCCCAAATCCATCAAGGGAAGATACGTTTCAAGATCCCCAGTGTTTACCTGAAACCACATAGTATCAAACCCTACATACACAGTTGTTTCCTTTACTTACATACCCATGATAATTTGACTTATAAATCAGGCACAGTAAGAGGCTAACAATAAATAGAACAATATACTCTAATAATAAAGTTCTGTGAATGTGATCTCTCAAAGTAACTTATGGTATGTAATGTTTTTCAGCTGTGGTTGACAGTGAAATTGCAGAAAGGATAATCATGGTTAAGGGATGACTACTGTGCTGCAGTCTTAGTTCTTATAGCTTTTGAGTGTTTGAAAATGAAGTGTGGGAAAAATTAGGTAAAGGGTGGCTCATTGGTAAAAACAGCTGCTTTCATTTCATACCCTTAGTTTAAGGTATCCTCATATACTTAGTATACTTTATCAATTAAACATGTGCAACTTTTCATTGAAATTTATTCTGTAAACTTTAAAGTGGAAGTTAAAACACCATACAGGTTAAAATCACAAACTAAAACAAAAACAGTGCATGATCATTTACAAACATTCCCCATCTCTGATTTTACACCTCATTATACAAAGGTATTATTAACACAATTCTAATTCCTTATAAATGTACTGGTCAAGCAACAAGATGACAGTGCATCACAGCACAGCACATACTGTACCAATTATTTGGTGAACGTTTCTTCATAGAACTGATTTGGAGGGTGTTAAGCACTGGTTATAAAATAGGCAGCACATTAACAAATGGAAAATGTAACTTATTAACAATATATTCTATGCTTGAAATTAGATATTTATGGGATACTTTAAAAGTAGACAATTTAAAGTGCTTTAATTCTAGACTGATTACCAGAAATATTTTCTCTGCTTGAGAATCTATATCCTTTGAGTACTGTTTATTGGCTCTTTTAAAGTCAACTTCAAAAACCACTTGAAATTTATTAGTCAAAATCTGGTTACACTGGTTACAGTTACATTGAACCATACCTTTTAAGAAATGCTAACTAAAATTTATGGCACTGTTGACTTAAAATTTCAAAAAAGTATTGTTCTTGAAAGTAAAAATGTACTACTTTTTAAATCGTTCAACATATTTTGGTTTGAAATTCCATATTTTGTGAAACTGCTATAGAATTTCCAACTACAAGCAAAAAGTATGAAGTTGTTCTTAAATTGAGTAATATATAATGCATGGGCCAGCAAGTCTATGGTTATCCACCACATAATGATGTGTTTATGTCTCTGTTGTGAAAACACCATAGATTTAATTCTATTTTGGCATGATGTAAATATTAAAAACCTTAACAGTGCCACACATTTATTCGTTTTTGTTTTTTTTTTTAACCAATATATTAGATATAAGCAATTGTCACAAAAGTTTCATAGGCAAAATAAAAAGATTAGTGAATGGTTGGTTGAAAAAAAAACAATCTACCATAACCTTTGATTTTACGTTAGTCCTCAACAGATGGCATTCTTGATCACCATCACTGTGTGTGAGCTGCCAGACAAGACTCTAATATGTATATGTTTTTAATGCTCAGAACCTTATAAACTTTAAAATTAACCACAGGTAAGTCTGTCTCCTGGAAAGATGAAATGTATTGTGATGAAGTTATGCTAAGTTCAACTACAAAAGCACTAAAACAGGAAAAAGAACACACTATAGAACACAAACAATTCTGTGTTAACCATTTCTCTTGACTCTTTCTGGCCTCAGATATATGTACTATGGTGAGTGCATTGGAAGAGAGGGATGCAGGGGGAAATGTTTTAAACAAAGGAACTAGTTTGTAGAATTCTTCATATTAGAATCAGTGATTTCTTTTTACTCTTTTAGGAGTAAAAATATCCGGGTTTGAGCCATTAATATGCATTTGGGTACATTTCCTGAGTAAAATTAAGCAGAATTTCTTAAAATTCTATTAAGTAAGACATTATTGAAGCATAGATATCAATAAATATTAACATGTAAGCCTTTACATTTATTAACTCATGTATTACCCGTGTAGGGGAGATGGTTATATTAGCCATCATTCTTTAATACTGACAGAACAAGAAAACTCAATGGCTACTTAAAATTTGTTGCAATTATAATCTAAATCTGAGATACCCACTATTAAAAAAATAATCTACAGTTCAAATAAGCAGACTACTAAAGATCTAACTTAATTATCCTCCCAGTATTTGGAGGTTTTTTAGGCATTTTTTTGTTCCCTAACAGAGGATCATTTTTTAAAGATATATATTACTAGTATTAGGCATTAAAAGTAATACTTGAAATCTTTATCACTGTTAATCCCATTCACACAAAAGTAAATTACATCTATAAGGAAATGAAATCAGAAAGACGGTGGCCCTTTCTCAGCTGCTGGGGAAGACATCCATGATCCGTATGTTCCCTTTCAGTATCCCAGGGAATATAATGACAGCAGATTTGTTCATCAGGAATATAACTTGGGGCAGAGCAAATGAACTACAAACTATTAGCAAGAAGTATGCAGATATAATTATACGCTATCATAAAACAGAGGTAATATTCTGTGATGGCTATTTCTTGAGAAACAAGGGTTAGTAACATAAAAGAACTTAAGACTAAAAAAAAGTAAGTTGATATTGTAATTCTTATAAAAAGCAGATAACACTAAGCCAGGAGGCTCTTTAATCCTTATCTCTCTACCCCAGTAAACTCTAAAATTCAGTTAAAACAAACTTGAAAACCTGTCATTTTACAATGAAGCAGGCATTTTTAACTACTCTATTTTCCCTCAGTACCCAGTAGCTATGAAGTCTTGGCACTTGCTTGTTTTCTCCGAAACACATGCCTTGGATGTGAAGTCTCCCACAGAAAAGGAGTAATTTATCCTAAAATCTCTAAAGTACAAGATACTTTGTAGATTCACAGGTTACTGCTCTAGACTCAAAAAACAAATTGTCAAAAAAATGAATCTTGTACGGGATATATACTTTAACATTTTAAGAGTCAGAATCAAGTTCCACAATAAATAACTGCAGTTGCTGAAAGAAAAATATATTTACAAACTATTTTTTCTCTAATCAGAGATACCATCAATTTTAAGATGTAACACATGTATCCCTAAGATAAAATACACACACACAATGCTTTCATATCACATAGAATGTTTATTTTATGTTTATTGAAGCACTTTTTGGAGTCAAATTTTTATCTTGTACATATGTAAAGAATGTGTATGAAATAAATTAGTTAAGTTACAATTATAATTTCATATACTGAGTCCAACTCCTCTGAATCATTTCTAAAATCAGTCATTGATATCTGCATTCTTCCATGAAATAACACTTTTGGTGTACTGGTGATACAACATTTCTTGAAAGAGTGCTCCACTGTCCTGTTTGATGTTAGCAGGAAGCGCTGGACAAAACAATGTTTGACACCTTAAGATCGTCTACTTGACATATGAATCAATCACATTAGTCTGTCATTGCTTTGAATTATTTCACCTATTCCAAGGGCTTTGGCAATTTCCCCCACTTTCTATTGCAATGGGTGGCATAATATAGGAAATCCTTTTGCACATAACTCATTCACAAAATATAGTACAGGTTTCATCTACTTGTGGGTTTCTTAGGTCCTGCAGAACATTTTGTTATGCTTTATAAGAAAATATCGAATTTTAGTAATTCCTCCAGGAATGGACATTTACTTCACTAATACCAAATGTATGCCCCACTACTGTGTTTCTGTGCTTTTCTACATACATAACAACTTTAGGTATCAATCCTGATTCATAGTGTAATCTTTTTGAAGACACTTCTTAATGTTAACTAAACATGACAAGGTTTAATACCAACAATACAGTGAGGAAGCTGTAACAAGCTGTAAGTTCACACAAACACAGACTGAGATAATTACTCATGAGGATTGCCTGGTTGACAATAATCATGAGATGCATCCCAATTTCAGACAAGGTAAAATGTGTGGGAAAGAAATATAATAAAATACAGTTCTTCAAACCGGTAATATTTACCAGATTCACACCAGTGCAAGAAAATAAGCTCAAAAAGACAAAGGATTAAGAGTGTAAGTAGAAAGACAGTGAAGCAAGATTATTTAAAAATGAAATTTGCAATGGTTGAATTTGGTTTTAATTCCCTTTATTTTCATATGGCTTACATGCAAATCTTCTTGAATTGGACTTAAAATCTAAAGTCCAAGTACAAGTGTTCTTCAATCTTTTAGCAAATTGCAAAGCCAAAAGTCATGAAAGACAGAGGCTCCCAATTGCCTTTCATCATTCACTAACACAGGATATGGCTGGGGTTAGTGGCCTTCATCAGCAGGTGCCCTCCTCTGACGAGCAGATCTGATCCTATGTGGAGACAAGGAAGCATCATCTTCTGTTTCAGACCCTGAAGGCTCGTGATCTCCCTCCTGGGATCCAGTGTCTCCCACCAATTCCCGCAGAAACTTGAATTTTGATAAAAAAAGATGCCATACAAAATACCAACCTGAAGAGACAAAAACATGAAGAAAAATTATTAAAAATGTTAACTGAAAATATCCCAATTATATGGAGAGGTATATTGCAAAACAGTACATAGAATATAAATATGTGATTACAAACGTATATTTGCCCAACAATTATCGAGATTTCACTATGGGCAAAGCATAAGAATAAACTTTGGGATTATACAGAGAGGGCAAAAACAGATTTTTGCCTTTACAGAATTTAGAATACAAGCTTGGTCAATGTACATTACAATTGTAATGAGATTATGAATCTAAGTAAAAACGGTTTTATATTAAAATAAAATTTTTGAGAGCATTTTTCTGGGAAGAAATAGTACACTTAGTTATTTACTTGGACACCCAATGCTTATATTTACTAAATGCTTATATTTACTAAAAACAAGTTTGCTTCCACAAGAATACAAGGGATATTAAATGGCAGGAATCAACTCCACTTCAGTGAAAACATTTCCATCAAGACCAAGGTATTCATAAATTTCAAGAAATAATATATTTTCTTTCATTATATGATGAAAGAATAAAGCCAAATCACTGGCACCTTAAACTTGAGATGTTATATATATGAATGTATATGCTCACACACACAGCATTCTCATGTTAAAATCATTAAAGTCAGTAACTCTCCTTAAAAAAAATTAGCAACCAAACCTGAGTATGTGGGTTTAATCCCAGCATAGTCCCTCATTGCTGTTTGGCCTTACGCTTGTTATATCATGCCTCAATATTCAAATTCCTCATTTCTCATGTATGAATTGGGGCAAGGAATCATAATATCTGCTCACAGAGTTGAATGAACTGTGAGGATTAAGTGAGGTGATTTAAAAAATATTTGAGAACAACTGTATCAGCCACAATGCACTCAGAAAGAAGAAACTAAGGCATTTCAATTAAAGCACATTTAAGACAGGGAATTGATTACACAGTGGATGAAAGAAATGAGAAGTCAAGAGAAGTAAAGAAATAACTTGGAAGTTAGGAACAAGAAGCTGCTACCACCCTTAAATTGGAAGAGAAAATACAGGACCATTTGGCAAAAGCTGAAATGGGGAAAAAAATACCAAATTTTTTTTCACTAGGAATTGTAAGGTCATTAAGTTTTAGAAAGCCACAATAAGGAACACACAGTAATCAACAATGGAGGTCATAGGATAAAACCTCTGAACCCATGTGGAGGAAAACCAAAGTGACGCCACGTTGTATAAATGCCATCTGAGGCATGTGACAGGAAATGTCCTAACCTCAGAGGATGGTCGTTGTCCTCACTGTTTCTTTCACCTGTATTAACCTGTACTAGTGATCCCCACACAACTCTACTGATCTTAGTAAAGACACATGTGACATATTCCCCCTGACATCTTTTGTCATTAGTCTGACACAAGAATGACAGTGGTGGGTGGGTGATGAGTCGGGGGTGGGTGATAAGGATCCTGCCATAACCCAAAAAGTCCTGTCCATCAGCACAGGCACCCCTGCATGTGTAAGGTGCCCTTGATATACTTTAAACATGATTAATGGATATGTTTCTTTGTCCACTAGACTGAAGTTATCCTCTCAATTAGAGGGAACATATTTGTTCTGGAGGTTGCATGCCATGACTGTGTGCTCCAAAATGTTAAGAGCATAAAACAAACAGTATTAGCCATTGTAACAAAGTTTTTCATACAGTGTATCTTCTTGGTGCCTTTTGCTTATATAAAAATAAAATAAAAAAATATTTTTTTTTTAAACAACAAAAAACTTTTTTGTCTCATAGAAAAGCAATAGACCATGACATATTCTGATGACTAGCATTTATAAAAGCAAAATACAACGAGCTTTTCTACTCTGTTTCACTAGTGCAAGATAGGTCACTTTCAGGAAGTTTCTAATTTTACTTGTTTCTTTCTTAAAAATGTATGGAGTGAAAATTTTTTCCCAATCAGTGGGGTGTCTGTGTTGGCTAATGTCTCTTTTGCTATACAGAAGCTCTTTAATTTGATGTAGTCCCAGCTGTTTATCCTTTCCTTCACTATCTTTGCTTTGGGTGATGTGTCTTTAAAGATGTTACTGAGGTGTATGTCATGTTGTGTTTTGCCTACATTTTTATTCTATATATTTTATGGTATCAGTTCTTATGTATATTACTCAACAATCAAAACAGATAAACATGCCATTCACAGCAACATGGATGGAGCTGGAAGGGATCATGCTCAGTGAAATAAGCCAGAAAGAAAAAAAAAAATATTGGATGGTCTCACTTACAGGAGGGATGTAGAGGATCCAAATATGGGATTGTGGGGTGGGTGGGGGGGAGTAACTATAATAAAGTAAAAATCAAAATCAACAGGCAACTATAAACCAGAGACATTCTGCAGTGGGGGAGAGGGAGTAGGATCAAAACAGGGGTAGGAAGAGCACAAGGGACCACACTGTCACGGGTGAATGGGTGGTGGGAGTTTCACAGGGACTATAACCAAGATGAACATGCATACATTGTACAAAAATGAAAAACAATGTAAAAATATATAAAATAAAATAATAATTAACAAACTCTGTGGATGGGCCTCCCTGGTGGTGCAAGCGGTTAAGAAGCAACTTATGAAGTTGTCCACAGCACAAGTTTGATCTCCCAGGCGGCCAGGGAGTAATCTACAAGGCGCAGCAGACCTCTCCTGACTTGCCCGCTGCTCCCCTCAGCAGTGTACTTCGGTCAATCTGCCTGTTTTGCTCCCCACTCTGTCTCTGGTGAATCCTCTCACCCCCTACACCTCTGGCCTGTACCCCAGCTCTTGTATGCATAAATAAATAAATCTTAAAAAAAATCTATGGAGTTAAAAACAAAAAAAGATTAACAAAAACTCCCTGGTACCTAAGGACTAACTTCACAGATTTAACCCAATTTCTCATGTTTTTGGTTTTCTCTTTAAGCTTGAATGGTGTTAACTGAACCACACCATAAACATATTTAGGTCAACAGTATGTTTGAGTAAGGCATCTAACTTTGTAAGAGCACTTTAATGATATTCCAAACCAGCATGATCTTGTTTCACCCAAATTTCTTTTGTAATAATAGGCTCAGTGAATTAGTGGAAAGAACTATGGAGTCAGGACTCCCAAATCTGATAGAAGATTCAGTTATTGTATAGAACAAATGGGCAGGTATCTAAGAATGTCTGGCATTGTAGTAATATTTTATAAAATGCTCAAAAAATATAAATTGTGGTTGTCCCTGTGGGATCTAAAAAAACTTACATTTTGTTGTCTATTTTTATTATGGAACAATTCACACAATGTAAAATTCACCCTATTAAACTATACAATTCAGTGGTTTTTAGTAATACTAACTTATCACCATTGTCAAAATTCCGGAAATTTTCATAAACCCCCAAAGAAATCCTATACCCATTAGCAGTCACTTTGTACTTCTTCCTTCCCTCTCGCAGCAATGGCAATCATCAGTTTCATTTTCTCTATGAATTTGCATATTCTGAGCAGTTCATATAAATGGAATCATACTAGATAGCCTTATTCTTTCATTTAGCATATTTCTTCAGGTTATCATTCATACTTTTCCATGTATGACTTTCTTCCTTTTTATTGTTGAATACCAGTCCATTGTATAGCTAACTATACTTTTGTTTATCCAGTTAATAGGCAACTGTGTAGTTTTCACTTTTTAGCTATTACAAAGTTTCCACTTTGGGCTGTAATAACCATTGTGTAAAAGTTTCTGTATGGACCTGTTCTCATTTCTCTTGGGTAGAGCCAGAATTGCTGGATCACATGGTAACTTTATGCCTAACTATTTGTGAAACTGCTATACTGTTTTCCAAAGAGCTGCAACATTTTACCTTCCCTCTACATCTTTTTTTTTTTGAAGATTTATTTATTTAGGCATACAAGAATTGGGGTACAGGTCAGAGGTGGGGGGTGAGAGGATTCACCAGAGACAGAGTGGGGGCAGAACAGGCAGATCTACTGAAATGCACTGCTGAGGGGAGCAGTGGGCAAGACAGGAGAGGTCTGCTGCCCCATGTGGGTAGCTCCCTGGCTGGCCAGGGAACCAATCTCATACTGCAGTGTCCTTGGAGGCTGCGGATAGCTTCATAGCACTGTGCTTAACCACCTGCGCCACCAGGGAGGCCACTGCCTCTACATCTTAATGAATACATTTTCTTTTAATTTGGGGGTTCCATTTTTACTCCTCCATATGTTGGACATGTGCCACTATCCTCCAAAAAACCACCAGTGCCAATATGCCATCTGTCTGCCTCCCAAATTCCCTTCTCTTTCTTGTCTGTTTGCACTGGCAACCATTAAATTTTTTCACTAAATGCAAGATCTTTTCCTGCTGTATTTTTGCCTGTGTTTGTATTCTGGTTATTAATACTCCACAGATGAGGGAAACCATCTGCTACTTATCTTTCACTTTGTACACTAATTTCACTGAACACAATCACCTCAAGGTTAATGTGTCCCCAAATACACTATTTCATCTTTTAAATAGCTGTGTAGTATTCCATTGAGCATATATTCCACAATTTGTTTATCTATTTGTCTGTTAATGGGCATTCAGGTTGGTTCCATGACTTGACAATTGTGGAAATTGCTGCTATAAACAAAAAGCAGTGTTCAGATTACATTCAGATTAGAGTTATCATGTTTTTTACCTAGCAAATATACTGCCTGATCACAGGATTGCCATTTTGATTTTCTTAAGAAATCTCCATACCATCTTCCACAGAGGTTGTACCAACTTACATTCCCACCAACAGTAGAGGAATCCCCTTTTCTCCATATCCTCATCAACATTTGTTGTTTCCATTCTATTTTTTAAATTTTATTTTATTATTTTTTATTGAGGTAACATTGGCTTATACTGTTTTTGGTATTTTGGAAATAAAGGATCCTCTTGCCCCTAAGTATCACCACCTGACTATACCCCCAGTAAGTCACACAGACTTAAGATTAGAACATCAGCAACGGTGCTCCCGTCCCTCTTTGTTCTCATTCCCCCTTCACCCCTTCACCCACTGGATGCTTCAGTTTAATAGTCTTCTTTCAAGGGAATATTTTTGGTATTTTGTTCTTTTTAATTTTTTTTTAAATTAATCTGCTATCATTGTTCTACATCCTTGTTACTATTTTGACAATATAAGATTTCGCCCATCAGGTGTGGTCACCATAAGCCTCCCTCCACCAAAGCATGCATAGTCCTCTACCACAGTCAGCTGTGCTCTCTCCATCCTGTCCATCCCTCCCTGTCTCCTCCTAATTCCCCCTGATTCATGGATGTCTCATGTACGATCAGCTTACAAGGGTTGGTTTTAAAGTTTGTTTTCATCTGGTCCTTTGTTTCTCTATATCACATTAATCTTTCTCCATCTGACTTACCTTGATTAGCATATCCCTTACAGCTCCATCCACGTTGCTGCAAATGGCATGAGACTATACTGATTGCTGAGAGGCACTCCACTGTATATATCACGTCTTCTTAATTCACTCACCTGCTTTTAGGCATGTGGGTTGTGTCCATACATTGGCTATTGTAAATAGTGCTGTTATAAACATAGGAGTACAGGTTGTTTTGAATTAGTGTTCTTGTGTTTTTAGGTACACACCTTGGAGAGGAATTGCTGGGTAGTATGGCAGATTCATCTTTAGTCTTATGAGGAACCTCCACACTGTTTTCCATAGGCTGGACCAGTCTACATTCTCACCAACAGTGTCAAAGGGTTCCTTTTCCACCACATTTTTGCCAGCAATTGTTGTGTCTAGATTTTTAATATGTGCCATTCTCATTGGTTTGAAGTAGTATCTTCTGGCATTGATCTGCATTTCCCTGCTGATTATTATGATGAGCACTTTTTCATGTGTCTTCTCTGGAGAAATACCTATTTAGCTCTTCTGCCCAATCTACTTTGTAGATTGTTGATATCTGTCCCTTGTCAAATGTATGTTGTACAAATATTTTCTCCCACTCAGTGGGGTATCTCTTCATTTTGGTTACTGTCCCTCTCACTGTACAGAAGTGTCTCAGTTTGACGTAGTATTAGTTGCTTATATCCTCCTTTGTTTTCCAGGCAAGTGGGGATGAGTCTACAAAGATATTTCCGAAGGTTACATCATGCAGTATTTTATGTTTTGATGTCGTACATCCATGTGTTTTATGTACTTTCAGTTGATTTTCATGTATGGTGTGAAATACTGAACTTATTTCATTCTTTGGCACATGGCAGTCCAATCTTCCCAACACAATATATTTAAGAGGTTTTCCTTGCTCCAGTGTAAATTTTTTGTACCTTTGTGGTAGATTATCTGTCCATAAATGTGTTGATTTTATTTCTAGGCTCTCAATTCTATTCATTTCATCTGAGTATCTATTTTAGTTCCAGTACCCATACTGCTTAATTACTAATACTTTATAGTGTAGTTTTAAGTTCCCTTTTTCATCAGGAAAGCTTTGGCTAGTTAGGGTATTTTGTGTTTCCATATGAATATCAGTTATAATTTTCCATTTCTTTGAAGAATGCCAATGAGGTTTTTATTGGGGTTTTCTTGAATCTGTAAATTACTTTGGATAGGATGGCCATTTTGAAAATGCTGATGCTTCCTATCCATGAGCAGAAAATAGCTTTTCAATTCTTTGTGTTGTCTTCTATTTCTTTTAACAATGTCTTAGGTCCTTGAATAGGTCCGTCACCTACATTGTTATTACCAAGGTCCTTCACCTACATTGTTATTACCAAGTTGTTGTTTTTTCCTTTTCTTTTTGGTGAGACCGTAAATGCGATGGTTTTCTTAGTATCTTCTCCTAGGTCACTGTTTGCACATAAGAAGGAAACTGATTTTCAAGTGTTGGTTTATAGCCTGTCATTTGCAAAACTGGTTGTATTGTTTTTCCATGAATTCTTTAGGGTTCTAAATGTATATTTAATCTAAATCATATCATCTGCAAATAATGATAGCGTCATCTCCTTCCCAATGTGGATTCATTTTATAGCTTTCTCTTGTCTAACTGCTCTAGCTAGGTCTTCTAAAATAAGGTTGAAAAGTAGTAATGAGAGTGAGCATCCTTGTCTTGTACTTAGCAGAAAAGCTGTTTTTCACTACTGAGAATGATGTCAGATGTAAGTTTGTTGTATATGGCTTTTATTATGTCAAGATATATTACATTGATTCCCCAATGTTTCAAGTGTTTTCATTATAAACAGATGCTGAATCCTATCAAATGTTTTCTCATCATCTATTGCTATGATAATACAGTTTTATTTCCTTTTGTTAATGTGGTGAATTATGCTGATTTTCATATGTGGAGCTATCTCGTGTTCCTGGTATGAATCCAATTTGATCATGATGTATGATCCTTTTAATGCATCGTTAAATTCTGTTTGCTTAAGATTTTATTGAGGATTTTTATATCTGTGTTCAACAGGGATATTGGTCTGTAGTTTTATTTTTGTTGCTTGGTTTTGGTATTAACATAATGGCTACTACACATTTCTCATAAAACACGTTTGGGACTATTCCTTCTCAATTTTTTGAAAGTGTCCACACATGATAGGAATTAATTAATCTGTGAAGGCTTTTTAGAACTCACTTGTGAAGTGAGTTTTTTAGAACTCACTTGCTTTCCCCCACTAGCAACTTCATAGTCTTTATTTTGAACTCTTGAGAAAGTTTCACTGTTATATTTCTTGGTGCTGGTCTCATTTTGTCTAGGTTCCCTAGCATTCTTTTTGTCTCCTGGATTTGCCTATTTCCTTTTCAAGGTTTGGTAAGTTTTCTTCTATCATTTCTTTAAATATACTCTCTGACATTTTCTGTCACTCGTCCCCTTCTGGAATACCCATTATTCTCTTATTGTCTTTCCTCAAAGTGATTCTTCACTACATTTTTTTTACTTCATTCCTATTTTTCTTTCATCTTGCTCCTTTGTATAAATTTGTATCTTCACAATTATTGATTCACTCCTAGCTTATTCTACTTCTCTAGTTTTCTATATTTTTCATCTCCTCTTAAATCTTTATTCATCCTACAATTCCATTATTTCCTTCTTTAGAGTATTATTTTCAATCTTATCTTTGTTTATGTTGTTTCTCAGGACATTAACCTTTAATGTAATTGTAAATGGGGTTGTTTTCCTTACTTTCCTTTCTTCTGACACATGTTTGCAAACAGGAATGGAACTGATTTTTGTGTATTTATTTTGTATCCTATTTATTGTTTCCAGTTGTTTTTTTTTTTTTTTTGTAGTCTTTTTAGGTTCTCCATGTACACTATCACATTATCTGCAAAGAGTTACAATTCCGCTTTTTTTTTTCAATGTGGATTCCTTTCATGTCTTTTTCTTGCCTAATTACTCCAGGTAGGGCCTTCAACACTATCTTGAACAGTAGTGGTGACAGTAGAAATCTTTGTGTTGCTTTAAAAATTAATGGATATATTTTCAGCTTTTCACCACTGAGTATGTTGGCTGTGCCTTTGTCATATATGATTTTTGTAATGTTTAGGTAAGTTCTATTTACTCCCATTTTATTGACTGCTTTTATCAGAAATCAATGCTGAAGCTTGTTGAATGATTTTTCAGCATCTATGGAAATGATCATATGGTTTTTATCTTCCTTTTTTAATCTGCTGAATGACAATGATACATTAATTTATGCTGACCTAGCCTTGTATCCCTGGGCTGAAGTCTACTTGGTCAGGGTGGAAGATTATCTTAGTATATTGCTATCTTCAGTTTGCTAGAATTGTGTTGAAGATTTCTGCACCTATATTTATTGAGGATATTGGTGTATAGTTTTCTTTTCTGTACTGTTTTTGTTTGATTTTGGGATTAGGATAATGTTGGAGAGTTTTCCACCCTCCTTGATATTTTTTTTTAAAGATTTATTAATTTATTTATACAAGCACTGGGTACAGTCAGAAGCATGGGAGGGTGAGATAATTCACCAGAGCCAGAGCGGGGAACAGAACAGGCAGAAGGACCGAAGTACATTGCTGAGGGGAGCAGCAGGCACGGCAGCACAGGTCTGTGCGCCATGTGGGACCCTCGGCGGCGGTCGGGGATCGAACCGGCGCTGCAGAGGCTGCGGGCAGCTTCGCAGCCCAGCGCTCAACTGCTGCGCCACCAAGGGAGGCCCCCCTTCCTGATATTCTTTAGGAGTTTGGGTAGGAAAGACAGTAGGTCCTCTTTGAAGTTTATAAGAGTTCACTGGAGAAGGCATGTGGTACAGGACATTTGTTCTTAGGGAGATTTTTTTATTACTCTTAATTTCTGCATTTATGGTTGGGCCATTTAAACAGACTATTTCATCCAGATTCAGTCTTGCAAGGTTGTGTGAATCTAAAAATTTGAACTTTTTTTTCCTGATTGTCCAGTTTGTTTGCATAGAAACATCACATATACTCTAGACATGATAGATTCTTATGATCTGGTATACAGCTGTACCACATGCTGTAATTGCCTTTTTTATATCTTATCCCGTTTATTTGGGTTTTCTTTATTTTCCACATAAGACTAGGTAAAGGCTTGTCAATTTTGTTTTTTCCAAGAACCAGCTCTTGGTTTCACTGATCTTTTAGACTTTTTCCCTACTTAATTATTTTGTCTTAATTTCATTATTTCTTTCTTCTACTGATTTTGGGTACATTTCTTCTCCTTTTTCTACTTTCTTCAGTTGTAGATTTAGATTGCTTGAGATTTTTCTTTCTTTTTTAATGTGGGCCTTTATTGTTACCAAATTCTCTTTTAGAGCATCCCATAGAATGTGGTAGCTTGTCTCTCCACTTTCATTAGTCTCTAGATAGTTTTTGATTTCTTCTTTGATCCTGGAGTTGCTCAGAAGCATTTTTTTTAGTCTCTATATTTTTGGTTTGCTTTGGTATTCTTTTTTGTAATTAATTTCTAGCTTTATACCATTGGCATTTGAGAGTTTGATATAATTTATATTTTCATACATTATCTGAGACACAGTTTGTATTCAGTATATGATCTATTCTTGAGAATATCCCAAGTGCACTTGAGAAGAAAGTGTACTCATTTCTTTCAGGATGGAAAGCCCAGTATATGTCCAGGAAATCCATCTGGTCCAACAGTTCATCTGGATGATCCATCCCTTCATGTCAATAGCATGCTGAGGTCTCTGACAAAATTTCATTTTTGTTGTTATGTTGTTTTAAGTCTGTTAATAGTTGCTTTATATAAGTAGGTGACCATGTGTTGGGTGCATAAATATTAGTAACATTTTTATCTTCTTGATGAATTGTTCTCTGGATCATTACATAATGCCCATCTTTGCCCCTGATTATGTTTTTTTGGCTGAAAATCTAGTTCATCCAATATGAGAATAGCAGTTTTCGCTTTTCTCTATGGATTATTGGCATGTAAAACCTTGTTCCAACATTTAGGTTTATTTTTGTCTTCCAGCTTTAAATTGGTCTCTCATACACAAAGTATAGATGGCTAAAACATTTTAACCCACTTTTGCCATTCTATGCCTTTTAACTGGTGAGTTTCAGCAATTCACATTTATAGTGATTATTGATACTGCTGATTATCAATCATTCTTCTTATTTGTTTTGTTGTTTTATCCTTTTATTCTTTTCCCATCTGTCTCTTTCTGCTCTTTCTGGATGGTTTTCCCTAATGATTCTATCAGTTTCTTTGTTTTGTCATCTGTGACCCTCTATTCTGGATTTTTAGCAAGTGGTTACCAGAGGGGTTATACCCAGAAAAGTCTATTATGAGCTCTTGTCTGCTCTGTGACATTTAACTACATGTTCTGTCTATTTGTTTCTTCCCTTTAATGTTTTGTTGTTGACTCAATATTCTTGCTCATGTTTCTGGCCTTATATTTTTATTGTTACTCCTCTCAGGATTTTGAATTGTGTTTTTTCTTTCCTTGTAGAACTCCTTTCAACATTTCTTGTAGGGCAGGTCTGGTGGTGATAAACTCCATTAGCTTTATTTATTTATTTATTATCTGGGAAAGCCTTTACTTCACCTTCATATTTGAATAATTTTTCAAGATAGAGTCTTCCTGGCTGGTAGTTCTTGTCTTTTAGGATTGTGAACACTTCTTTCCAACCTCTTTTGCCTGAGGAGTGTCTGAGGCAAAAAACTGAGGAAAGGCTAGGTTGGATGCCTTTGCAAATTACCTCTGTCCCAGTTCCTGTGATTTCTTTTTCTGTATCTTTGATTTTTGATAATGTGACAATGATGTCTCTGACAATGATGTCAATGATGATTCTGCATTTCGAAATTTGGGTATTCTCTCTACTTTCTGGAATCCACACTTTATTCATTCCTTGGCCTTGGGAAAGTCTCAATTATTATTTGAGTAGATTCTTTGTTCCCTTCTCTCTTCACTTTTTGAAAACCCATTATCCTGTTTTCCCTTCTGATTGAATCTGGTATTTCTCATAGAGTTCCCCCATTTTTTCTATGTCTTATTTCTCTTTATCCAAACTGCATGATTTGTACATTTGAGTCCCCTGTTTCTGATATTCTTCTGCTAGTTTAATTCTTTTTAAAGCACTTTCTATATTTGTCTTCATTCACAATCTCTTCCTGTGTTCTTTTAGTGTTTTCATTCTCTTTGGTGAAGAACTATTTGTTCTTGTATCTCCCTTCTAAGATTTTGCACCTGCCTATCTGCCTTTGGCTTACTTCCCAGTAACTCACTTAGCATTTTTAATATTGTTATTGAAATTCACAGAATTTTTTTCTCCTTTTGCTTTTCCATTTTGTGTTCAGATATTCCTTGCTTCCTAATAAGCTTGTGTATTGCCTTATTTGCATTTTTGTGGTTGAGGCATTGTAGGTTTAGTTTTGTTTTTCTTCTTGGTTTGTCCTGGCAGAAGTTGGGGGCAGGAGGGAAGTCTGTGACTTAAGTACTCAATCTTGGTTTGAAGAGTGAAGTTGTTTACCTCTGCCTCTTCTCTCTTCATGCAAAACTCTGTTCAGTGGTTCAGTTGTCCTAACTTTCCACCCCATCTCCCTGCTGCTCATTTCTGCCATTTTATTATAATCTATGAAGCTTGAATCCTGTGGTGAGGGGGCCTAGCTCTGGCCCACAAGATTTATACTCCAGGTTTTAGTTAAGCCAGGCTGGCAGGAGGCACCTGTTTGGGCTATTGTCAAGCTAAGGTCATAGTTAATAGCCACCAAAGCCCTCTCCACCACTGACATACTGCTTCCACTGATACACTGTTTTCAATGACACATTGCTTCCAATGGACTGAGGCTGCAAGAACTGCATACCTGCTAGATTCTGTCCAAGGGATTGGTGAGTTCTCTCTTACCCATCCTTTTCTTTCTCTGCTATTGGGTCTAAGATCAAGACTGTCCTGGCTGTATCTGGTGACTCTTCCATCTCTTACTTCTGGAAGGTAGTTGAGTGAAGATATTTGTTGCCCATGCCAATCAAGAAGTTTCCAATATACTAAGTCAGACTTCTGCCTACATATGACTGCACTCACTCTCTCTGAAAAGTTCTTCCAGAGAAATTCATAGTGTCCCAGGGTGCCCACCTCCAGCCCATTCTGCTGGCTGGGGTATCTACTTTCCCAGTCACATTCCCCTTCACCATTTCCTTCTTTCCCACAGCAAGTCATCAACAACAGTTCAAGTCTTCTGACAAAAGTTCTGGGACTCTGTAGGAAACTTCTGAGTCTTTCTTTTAGCAAAAATTATTTTTTTATATTTATTTTAAGGGGAGAAGCTGGTCTCAACCTCTCTATTCTGAGAGGATGTGGATGAAGTCTAAAAAAACTGTGAGGATGTAGATGAAATCTATCATACATAGTGATCCTAGCAGGTATGAAGTAGTATATCATTATGACTTTTATTTGCATTGCCTTAATGTTTTAGCATCTCTGTTGCAGGCAAATAACCATGTTACAGTCATTTCTAAACTCTCAATTTATTGAATGTACATCTAGCCCTATGCCAATACCACAGCATCTTGATTATAGTAGCTCTGCGTTGTTTTAAAATTAAAAGTGTAAGCCCAACAACTTTTCATGACTTGTTTTGGTTATTGTGAGTTCCTTGCATTTCCATGTGAATGTTAGGGTTATCTTGTCAATTTTCTGCCAAAAAGTCAACAAGAACTTTTTAAGGAGGGCACTGAATCTGTAGATAAATGTGGGAACTTACACTGTTTTTTTTTAAAATAGTCATCAAATTTTTCCACAACGGACACATATGGCTTTGATAATCAGGAAAGTCAGGAGAAAAGTAGGTCAGAAATTGAAAAGGAAATCATGAATAATATATTGACTTGTATGCTTTAAATACACCAATGCCATTAATTGGTTTAAATTAATAAGGCCAGTTGATTTCAACAGATACTAAGGAAAACCTCTAACCATTAGGTTGGTTTTGAGAACCCAACCTAAGAGTTAAAAGAATTCATTTGCCCAAAGTACTATGCTAAATAGAGATTACAAAGGTAACTTATCATCAAGGAAATATAATCAAGCTCAAATATGATATTCTTGACTTCATAAAAAGCAAACATTCCAACAGTGACTACAAGGTATAGAAAGATCATAAATAAAAGTGAAGGAAATTATTGAAGCCTTTTGACTGAAAATAAACTGGGGTTTATTTGTAGCTGTCACCACTGGGGTTTCCATCCTAAAACACTATAGTGCTCTTGGGATGGTTAATAGAAAGCAAAGTCTCACAGCACAGAAATCTACAAAACAAAGACCTGATGATAGCTGTAGCAGTCAGTTCTGGGAAAAATAGGGGCCACTGGATAGGTAACCAACTCTTCACTTCCCAATTTTAATAAAACAAGCCCAAAATTCTTTAATCATTGCAAGCACTGTAAGGGATTTAATGTCAAGTGAAAATTCAGTGTGGTTGCCAGTGAAAGAAGCTTCAGCATTTGGAGCAGTAAATTATTCACTACTCCTCCTCCCCACCCACACCTGGTAAATAAACCTCTGGAATCCACAGCTCCTTAATTTTTCCTCTATATAGAGAGATAAGCTAACTTGGAAAGTATGCACATTTCCCCCCATTCTTACTAGGTGTAAAGTGTGCAAGGGTTGGGGGTGGAGGGACAAGAACATGAAATAGAGAATTCCCCTAATGCAGACATGGAATTCATTTGCTGGGCAGCCAAAAAAGAACAAATACACACTGTGTTTGATTTTTTTACAATGATTACTATAACCGCAGGGTGGAAATGCAAAGTTAATTGCATTTTAATTGTAGCATTGATAAGAACAACAGAGGTATTCAGTATATTAAGGGAAGTTAAACAAGTCATATTTCAAGTAAAATGAGTTAAGCTCTTACATAATTGCAATTTGGGAGGCAGAGATAAGAGGAAGAGATTAGAGAATGGGGAGTTTCCATATCCCTGTACCTAAAAGTGGTAAAGATGTAATGCTTCCAAACAATAATAGTCTGAACAAAGGCTGATACTAAAAATTCCCTGTAGTTCAAAGAGAAAAAATACAAAAAATAATCATTTTGTAAAAAAGAACTATTATTAAAACTTCAGTGGGTATATACCAGGAAAATCATGACTTAGCAAATTAAAAACGAAGAAAAGTATTACAGTGCCAGATAAAGCTGCTAAAAGGGTATTTACTGGTAGAGGGATCTGGTAAGATGGCAGCATAGTGAAGTGGTCAGATTCATCGCCTGCACATTCATAACCAAATTATAATTAACGAAAATGTCAATATCCCTGAAAGATAAAGGGAGAACCACCGCATACATCAAGACCAATGATGTGGCAAATGGGGATAGAAAAACTAAAACTGTGATTAAGGCCATACCAGGGCACTATAACAAATAAGAGAGGAGTAGCTGCTGTATACAACTTCCCCTGCTGCTACTGACTCATCATACATGCCTACATCTAGCATGTTAAAAACACTGGCAAAGGAGGTACACACAGTTGGCATATAGAACAGAGGGTACATCACTGGAGAACTATTACAGTATGCAGAGTGACAATTACTAGATTGAGTCTGAGACGTCTAAATTAGAACAGATGGAGCAAAAACAAGAAGGGAGAGCCAGACACCTATGTCTCTTCATAGATGAGACTATTACTGGCAGCCTGAGACTATGCTATGCCAGAAACACCTGCCATAACTGAGGGCCATAACTGAGATAACTGAATGTTCTCATTAACGATAACTTAAGCACCTGGATCTCAATGGCAGGAGCAAACACCCAGGGTTAGACTGTACTCCAAAAACAAAGGAAAACAATTCCCACCTTATGGCCTTGTCTTAACTATTGTCCTCACCAAGTGCTACATCTATTACTCACTGCAGACTAGAGGTTGAGGCTGACATGAAACTGTACAGATATTTTAGCTGAGGAGTTAGCCTAGGAGAGGGGTTTAGAGTGGATCTCTATCACAAAACCCAGGTACACATAGCAATGTAGCAAAATTGAACACTTGATGATAACTGGACATGAACTATTAGTGGGTATTACCCTGGTTCCTTCCTATTACCCCACATTGACACTAGTGCCCTGGTCATCTGAGAGGTGCAAAGGCATAGCTCTGTAAAAGGTACCTAAAGATCCTGGGTAAAAACAAAACAAAACAAAACAAAACAAAAAAACCTTAGAATCATATCCAGATTCTTGCTGGAGAGTCAATTTATTAAAAAAAAGGAAACTCTCCCTACCACAACTCATAAAATCTGAAAATGAAAAGACAGAGGAGTTATTGTAACTGCTGAAGCTCAAAACCCTGTAGGTAAGTCTCATTCAGCAGAACTACGAAATATGCTCAGAGTTTAGGTAACAATTACAACCATGCTTGTCAAGTTAAGGGGAAAAAAGGGTATAAAACAGGAACACAATAAAGATGGAGAGAAATGAGACTGTTACAACTGGAACAAATGGATCTGATACAGGGGCCCTGGAACCCTGTCGTGTTTACTGTTGCTAAAAACCACAACTTCCCACCCAGTCCTGACAATCAGGCCCCAACAACCAGAACCCCCGCTGTTCTCTGGCTGTTAATGGGGCTCAGGGAAGTTAACTCAATAAATGTCCCTTGCTTGAATCTTTGATTGGGTCTCTCTCCAAATTCCTTTTGTCTTAGCAATAAAGCCAGATAAGAATTCAGACAAATACAAGTACTGAAATTAGTGTAGAACTTGAAAGCACCAGTGGAGAACACACAAATAAAATATAAAAAAAAAAAAAAATTAATAATAGTAACACTGTAGAGAGCTCTCTGGGATAACCTAAAGAGAAATAACATCTGTATCATGGGGATCCCAAAAGAAGAAAAAGGCACAGAAAATCCATTTAAAGAAATAATTGCTGAGAACCATTTTCATCTGGGAAACATAACAGACATCATGATCCAAAAGGTCCAAAAAATAACAAAGAAAATAATATCAAATTGATACAATGTAAGTAAATTGTTGAACATCAATGGCAGGGACAGAATTTTAAAGTATCAAGACAAAGAAGAGTAACCTATACTTGAACACCTATTAGACTGTCTACAGTCTTCTTAGTCTATGACCTACAGGCAAGAAGTCAATGGTAGAAGATACTTAAAGTACACAAAGCAAAAAGATTTCCAGCCTAGAATATTTTACCAGTAAGATTAACATTTAGGGGGCCTCCCTGGTGGTGCAAGGGGTTAAGCACCGCACTATGGAGCAATTTGCAGCCTCTGCTGCACAAGTTTGATCCCCGGCCAGCCAAGGAGCAACCCAATGGGCACAGCAGACCTCTCCTGCCACAACCGCTACTGCTCCCCTCAGCAGTGTATTCACACAGTCTGCCTGTTCTGTTCCCCACTGTGTCTCTGGTGAATCCTCTCACCATTCCCCCTACCCCCACATCTCTGGACTGTGCCCCACCTCTTGTATGCATAAATAAATAAATCTTTACAAAAAAAAAAATTACCACTTAGGACAGAGGAAGAGGCAGGAGCTTCAGTGAAAGGCTAAAATTAAAAGAATATATCATCACCAAATCATACATGAAAGAAGTACTAAAGGGGCAATTAAAAATAAATACAGGTACCCGACACCTAAATTATCAAATAAAACTCAACAGAAGTAGCACATAAGACAATGGAAATGGAAAATAAACAAACATAAGAGAAAAATGTTAAAAGATAAAATGACAAACTAAAAATTTTTTTTAACACGTTAAATGTAAGTGGCTTGAGTTCACCAATAAAAAGGGAAAGAGTGGCTGATTCGGCTATACCACAAAGTCCAACCTTCTGCCATTTGCATAAAACTCATCTTATCATCAAATCAAGCACAGATTTAAATCCTGGAAAACAATCCTACAAGGAAATGATAATCAAAAAAAGTCAGAAACAGCTATACTTAAATCAGATAAAATAAATTTTCAATTAAAAAATACAGCAATCATGTTAAGAATAAGAAAGGGTGTAAAACAACAAGAAAAATAACATTTACAAATATATATATGCACCAAATGATGGAGCACCAAAATACATAACACAAAAATTACTAACAGAACAAAAGAGAAGCACAATGACAACACAATAATAGTTTACAGCTATGAAGAGATTGATTAAGAGTTGGTTAAAAGTTGGTTCTTTGACAAGATAAACAAAATTGATAAACCTCTAGTTAGACTAACAAAGAAAGAGAGAACTCCAATCCTTGTGAACTTGGGGTAAGCAACAATTTCTTAGGACTTAAAAAAAATGTAAAATATAAAAATTGATAAATTCTTTGGAAGCACCTAAAAAGAAAAACCAGGTCACTTCTAAGGACAAGAAATGAAAAGCATTGGATTTTTCAAAATTGTATCCACGAAGGTAAAAATTCATGAAGTAATAATTTTTAAATGTTGGATGAAAATTATCTGCAATGTTAGATCTACTCAAAGTTTCAAGGAAGTATAAAAGCAGAAAAATAAATTGCTCAAAAAATTGTTACCATGCATTTTTTCTTAGAAAATCATTACAAGATGTGCTCCAATAAAACAAGAGTGTAAACTGAGAAAAACAATGATGTGATAGATACAGAAAACTGGGTTTACAGCATAGAAAGCAAAAGGCTGATAATGATAGGAATTGAGAAGGAAGGAGAGCAATGGGACTTGGTAGAGGACCAGGGGGTAGAAAAGGAGCAATTCATTTGAATCTATGGGAAATATTACAGACAGATGTGTGAGATTATGGAAAAATATGCCGAGGGAGATGAATAACAGTGTAGAAGTACAAATAAAATAAAATAAAACTAGATAAATTTAAAAGGCAATTATTTCAAGAAAAATGGAAAAACTTATAAAAGCGTATAGTCATATTTGACCAGCAGGGATTACTTAAACATTCGAAATATAAATGTTGACTCTCCACTTAACTAAAAATTGTCATGTTTCTTAAAGATTTATTTATGTGCGCATACAAGAAATGGGGTACAGGCCAGAGGTGTAGGGGGTAAGAAGATTCACCAGAGACAGAGTGGGGAGCAGAACAGGCAGACTGACTGAAACACACCACTGAGGGGAGCAGCAGGAGAGACAGGAGAGATCTGCTGTGCCATGTGGAGAGTATCTTCCTGGCCGGGGATGGAACTGGTGCTGTAGTGGTTGTGGATGGCTTCATAGGATAGCTTCATAGGTTGCGTCTTAACCCCCAGTGCCACCAGGGAGGCTCTAAAAATTGTCATTATTAATGGAGATTCTACTATGGTTAATACATAATGCCTAAAATTTTAAAATCAAGAAATAGCTATGAATAAACTATTTAGGACTGGAAATAAATAACTAGTGGGAACAGTTACTACAGATTGAATGGAACTATTTTTTTTTTTTTTACACCTTTTAGTACTACTGGCTTGTGAAACTTCCTTTTGTTAAAACTTTTGAGAACATATTTTCTTAACAAGAGAGACTAGCATATGAGAAGTGGATTATAAGAAAAGGGAGTTAAAAAGTAAGAATTAGGCAACTAAAAGGAAGTGAAAGATGATGATGATGGTGGTGGCAGATATGGAAAAAAGAACATGTTTCACATTTTTCAGAGAGAAAAAACTGAAGTGATTTCCAGAAGGAAGTGATATTTTTGAAGTGGAAGGGGAGTAGAGGAAAGGGCAGATCAGGAGGGCACTGACATCCCTGACTGTTCACATATGAGATGGGGAAGACACGAGAGTGAAAGGAGGGAGGATTAGATGGTAGAAATCAAGTTTTATTTTAGATGCATTAAGTTGAGATGCTTATTAGATTTCCAAGTGGAAATATCAAGGGATAAAAACTGATGCATGAGCCTGGGGCTCTGGAGAGAAGTGAGAACTGGTGACATTAATTTTAATCATTAGTTACAAGTAATATTTAAAGCTCTAAGACTATATATTTAAATCTAAGACACCATAGGGAGAGAGTAGAAAAGGAAAAAATACATATCTGTATTACAACATAATAAAGGACTGTAACAGAAAATGGGTACTAGTCCATAAAATTTTTATTTCACAGAAATAGGTATAATTTGTAGACTTATGAATGTACTTGAAATAATCTAAGATGCATTTTCTACCTTAGACTGTGATCAAAAAGTTAAGAAATTCTAGGAGATGAAAATCAAATTTGCCACTATGGTAGCAAGAATACAAGAAAGTATAATATAAAAAAGCCAAAAGAACTATTTAATGGAGGGAAAGCTCACCTCTATAGATTGAGTATGTGGAATAAAATAATCCACATACTTTTGCTAATAACTTTAGCCCACCACTTTCTGACTATTAAAAACCTTCCATTTTGTACAAATTCCTTGCAGTGCTTTTCTACTTGCTAAATGGGTTGTTGCCTGATTCATGAATCATTTATAAAGTCATTAGATTTATTCAGATGAGCTTTGTTTTTTAAAAGAGTTCCTTAAGAACAATTAGAACTAATGAGTAACCATGGACTAGACAATATGGAGGTCATTTGTGACTGACCTTGACAGGGGCAGTTTCCATGAATGGTGGGGATGGAAAACATTTTAGAATGAGAAATAAGAAAGTAAATACAACCAATATGGACAAAAGGAACTCTCCTCAAGTCTGAACCAGAAAATTAAAAATCGAAAATTAAAAATTCACTATGTGAAAGCCTGTCAGAGTTCTAAAACAAACTAGACTATGAGTTTTTTGGAGCAGACCTCTATCATAGATTTCTAACTCCCAATTTGCCTATATTTGGATATAAGGCCTTTAAGAGTAAATTAACATGAAGTGAATTCCTATGGGTGGAGTCTTAATCCAGTATGTCTGATGTCATTAAAAAATATCAGGACACAGATACAGATATTAGAAAGAACATGTGTGGACACAGGGAGAAGACAGCCATCCACAAGTCAAGGACAGAAGCCTCTGAAGAACTCAACCCTGTTGATACCTGATCTTGAACTGGTACCCTCCAAAATGTGAGAAAAAAAAAAATTCTGGGGTATTTTGTTAAGGCAATTTCAGCAAACTATCAATAATACAATGTCCTGTTTTCTCTCTTCAAGTCTGTTTGGATCCCTTCTCTCCCCAAACCCCAGGCACATCAAAGCCAAAACATTAAGCTATCCCATCATTAGCTCTCCCAACAAAAAAGTTTCAAATTACTACTTTATATAGCTATTAGTTCTTGACTATTCCAATCAAAATAAGATGTTCTTTTACTTAACACACCTTACCTATCATTCCATAAAGTTCTGTGAAACCAAAGGCAACACATTTTTACAAAAATGAGTAAAATTAAAGTCAAATATCTATTGGGATCAGAGAGAACCAGGCTAATATATATGTAGCAGTTAGGAATTTTGGTAACACAAAGGCAAGTTTGGCAAATATTCTACCCAACGTGTGGTATGATCTACATGTCACACCCGCATCTGTAGGTAGCTCCACCTTCAAATTAGAAAAGAAAACAAATTTTCCTGCTTCACATCCAAACAAATAAAAATCTTTTTTCCTTACTTCAAGAATCTCAAACTTCTACAATTAGCCCCAAGTCCTGACATCACAAGCAGGAATTTTTTTTTATTATCAGAAAAGAAAGGCTGTAAGTTAGAAGTTTTAATTCTGGTACTTCATTAAAGCAAAGGAAAAAAATTGAAAATGTACATACAAGCATAAAAATACAAATATACATATGTGCATATGCACAAGGGCATACAGTTCTCCAAACAAAGATCCAATATTGAGCATTTAGTACATTAATCGTGTAATGACCAGGCCCTGCGGTATTTCAACAATCTGAACCCATATTTCAATATTGTAATGACGAAAGAATCACTGACATCTGCTTTCCAATTTTCACAACTGCTCAGTTACCCTAAAACACCTTCTGCGATTATCAGTTATTGTATATAAAGAAATCAAAAGATGTAAAACTGCACTAACATTACCTTGATAGAAAGTTTAACGTCCTCTCATTGCAAGAAGAAAAATAATCGACAGCAAACAAAATAGCACTATTATTACAGAACTCAAGAATTAGGTTACCAGACCCTGTCAGTTTAATATAGCCCGTGTTTTTAAGTTCTGCAGAGTCTCAACATCTCAGTTTGGAATTTAGCTTAAGTCTGAACTCCGAGTAAACAATTTCATACGTGCTTAAAACCCAACTCAGTACCCTAGGCATGACTAAAGGAAGGTAGAGAAATCTCTAGTTACTATCAGGTCAGGACCTGTGAGAAAGAAAAAAAAAAGAAAAAGGAAAAAAGAAAAAAAAAAAAAGGAGTAACTAATCACTTCACCTTCGAATACAGGCCAAGGTTAAAATCTGGGCAGACCGTGGTAAGAATGGCAATCAAGAGCAGACGCTGCCGGTGAAGCAGTATTTGTTTTAACCCTAGTCAAGATGCCCAGCCCTGGATCTTGCTCTTTCCTTTCCATGATGCCAGCGGGCCTGTCATTGGTCAGGGGTACATCTGTGAGCTCAGTCCTGAGAATTGGACAACAGATGATTTAAGAAACTTGAACATCCACGCCTTCAAAAAAAAAAAAAAAATACAAACACAGGCAGAACAAGCAAGTGGGCACAGCCGCCGGGCTCGCGTGGGCACCACCGTGCTCAGATGCCCCAGGACGATGCCCCACTCACCGCACACCATCAGCAGCAGGACGATCAGCAGCGTGGCCACGAACACGAGCAGGGTCAACCCGACGTTGTGCCACATCTTGGGGGGCGGAGGGCGGTAGGCTCAGGGCGGGGGGCGCGGGGGGCGCCGGCGGGCGCGCGTCCTGGGCTTCAGCGGCGGGCGCCGGGCGCGGCCGGGCGCTCACACCTCATGGGTGGCGGACGCCCCTCGGCAGCGCCCCCAGGGGGACGGGGAGGCGAGCGGGGGAGGGGTCCCTGGTCAGCCCGGCGGCCAGACCAGCCTCCTCTCTCCCGGGGCCCGGGCCCTGGCGGGAGGCGCGCCGCTAGGCGTCTCTCTACCCCCTCACCGCCGCGGGGAGCCGGGGTCGCGGCGCCCGGAGACGCCGGCAGCGGAACCGGGCGCTTCCATGGCGGACGCCGCGCGCCATGGGAGAGGGGAGGGTGCGCACAGGGACGCGGGGCGGCCTCACTACCCTCGTGGTCGCCGCCGCCGGCCCCACAGCCCCTCCAGCCCTCGGGCTGCAGAGGTTAACGTCTCCTGGCGGGGCTGCCAGGCGATGGCTGCCCCAAGCCCCCTCCCCCAGCGGCCACTCTTTACCTCGCCGGTCCCCCGCGCAGGGGCGGCTGGGAGATGAAGTGCAGAGGACGGTGCCGGCTTGCGGCGGCCGCCCCGCGGGGACTCCAACTCCCACAATGCACCGTGGCGTCGGCTGCTTTGCTCCTCCCTCCTCAGCGCCCCTTTGCGCTGAGCGTTGTTTCTCAGGCTGCAATCTCTGTCTGCAGATTGCTAGTCGGTGTCCCGGCTGCGGTGGCTGACTGCCTCTCGGGCGCTGCTGTGCCTAAAGGCCAGAGTACATGCAGCCATCACACCACACGCAAAGTTATTTTGTTTAAAGCCATGATCAGCAAAGCACAGAGAGAAAATAAAGGAGGCAGCTGCCTGAAAAACTGGTTGCGCTTGAACCAGCCCTGCTGCTGGGAGCAAAGGTCAGATGCTTGGGACTTTTGAGGACATCGTTAGTCCTGCCAAACAGAGGAGCCAGCGTCACGGAATCTTTATACAATGCCTAAAGAAAATGAAACTCACAACTTTACTTAGAACCCCAGGAAACTGCCAGAGCTGATAAAGCCCAGGAAGGGCCAGGGAGAAGAAAGGCAGCCCACCCACACCAACCTACAGGTATAGCATAAAGGCCGAGAAGAGCAAGAAGCACCCAGAGGGGCACAGTTCCTCAAAAACTATCCTCCAGTTTCTGGGTCATAAGGCAATTCCCCTAAAAAAGACAAGCAATACCCAGGAAAAAAAAAAAAAAAAAAAGCCAAAACAGGATGTTCTCCCCGTCAAAGGGAAGGATACTGCTGAAAGCAGGGTAACTGCTTGAAAGCATGGGAACTCAGTCCCAATGCTCGGCCCTCCCCTTGCCAGCTGCCAGGACTGGTAAAACTACATCCCTGGAGCACAGTAGAAGGGGAAGTGACTTAGAAACTAAACTATTGCCTGGGCCAATCATCAAAAACCCCCGGAGCATCTGTGCAGTGCACGCCAGATGGGACAGAGTTCCTGCACCCTATTTAAGACCAGAGCCCCAACAATCCCCTCTCAGTTGTTCTTTCCAGAGACCTCTCCCTGGGTGTGCTTTTATTCTTTCTCTAAATAAACTTTGCTTTTGCTTCTGCTAAAGACATGGCTGTGTATTCTTTTCACACCATAGTCAAGAAACGAGGAACTCCTAAATCCAGGAAACCCTAAACCAGACAACAGAACCCTTTTCCTCCCGTAACAGATACTGTTCTGTTTTCATAGTAATATACCATCCCCTTCATCTACAGGGTATAATTTCCAAGACAACCTCCCTACAGTAGGTACCTGAAACCACAGATACCATATGTTAGAGTTTGGTACTGTTTTGCTTTGTTCTTTTTTTTCTATTCATATGTACTTACAGTATAGTTTAATTGTAAATTAAGCACATTGAGAGGCTAATACTAATAATGTAATCACTCAAGGGTAGCCAGGAACCCCAGACTGTTAAGGGGAAAATTCATGATCTAAGGTGCAATCATCCATATGTAAATGCAAAGAAAGCATACTCTTAGTATAAATGGTCTTTAATTGGTGTAGAGAGGGAAGGAAAAGGAGAGGGAAGGGAGGGGGTAAAAGGAAGGATTTCATATAAGAGACTCCTGATCAAACTCTGAAAATTACCCATCCTTTCATGAGTAAATACCCAACCAAATAGATTGTGCCAAAGTCTGGCCACTGAAGCCTGAAGTCTTGCACAAGTCTAAGGCACCTCTGGTAGGGAACCAGAAGAAGGGAGTTAGGCAGGTCTTAAAGAGCTGGGACAGAAAGAGAGACCTGAAATTCAGAATGTACCATACACTTCACCACAAGGTCAAGATAATGGCTGCCATAATGCTAAAGCTGCCAAGACAAAGGAGCAAGAGCAGCTTCCCCACATTTCTCACCTACATGTCTCTCTCCACATATCTCCTCTTCCACCTCATTCTACCTCCATTTATATATCTGAAACAGGACTATAGCAGGATGCTATAGCCTCAAAGGACAAGTGTCAAGATAGTGGCCAGGTCACTATATATGGTTCTCACCTGTGTGAAAAATTGTAAGATTCACCCAGATTCAGGGCACAACAACAGTGGCTTTTATTTTAAAAACGGGAAACAAAGAGCTTCTAAGGCCACAAGTGTGTCCACAGTGTCCAGTAGTCCCAAACAAAGGCTGCTCATTCAGATGGTGCGGTCCTGTCAACAAGGACCTGGAGCTGGTGGCACACCAGGAAGCAGTAGGCCAGGATCCAACTTATAGTGGCAGCTGGGGGTGCTCTCAGCTGGGATTGCTGAGATGACACTGCAACAGCCCACAGCAACCATCTGAAGGTGAGGATGTACAATACTTGATGCTAGACAAGACAACAACAGAGACAACAGCACCAGGAGGTGGGGCCATATGATCAGAATTGGTAGAGGGCTCTCAGAGATGACCAGGACACAGAGTGCTGGTCACAGGTCAATGGTGCTGGATAGTACTGGCCAGCCACCAGGAGGTGGTCACCAGGAGGCAGTGTCAGAGACACCAGTGTTAACAGCTCTTTGTGATTTGTTGACCTACCCCAACAACAAACAGCTCTTTCAGACAACAGACCCAGGGCCTCTGGTGGTCCTTTCAGATGATGTCAAAGGCAGGTGCAGTAGTCAGATCTCTGTTAAGCTCTTCAGCTTTTCTTCTTTCTTCGGAGGTAGGTTGCTGGATGCTTCTACTTTCTTCGGAGGCCAGGACCAGAGTGGTCTAAGCTGGCTCCTTCCCTGCCTTAAATTCTCTTTCAGGGCCCCCCACCATACATGCCTGATTGGACCATTTTCAATTTAGGGCCAATCAGCCCATTCTTGATTTTCAATCTAAATAACTAATGAACTGATTGAACATAATTTGGTTCATTTTGCTCATACCTGATTGGTCCATTCTATGATCCAGGAGCCAAATATAAAAAGGTGCCTCCACAGACTTAACCTGCCCTGACTTCAGGGCAAGCTCAAGGGATGGTGGGCTCTGAGGAGCCACAACCAAAGCCAGTCCCAGTGAGGCCAAAGACTCTACATTTATTACAACTTCAGCTGGACTAGGTGTAACAATGTAGAAGTGGGGTGGGGAGGCCGTACTGCAGCAGCACTGCAGGGTGGCCTCCTCTGGGAGTTTGTCATATTGTTCCAGGACTCCGCGGACCTCTCTCCTGCCTGTGGCTCCAGGGAGCTTCAGCCCTGGAGATGGCACAGTGGGGTTGTGGGGCCGCATTCTTCTCTCTGCAGCCCTGAGCCAGTGGCTGTGGGGCTAGGTGTTGTCTCCTATGCCAGACCTTACTACAGCAGAGGTGAACCTTGCCTCTGTAGCCCCAACGAGGTTGCAGGCCCTGGAGTGGCATGACAGGGGAACAACCGCCACCGGCCATCACTGCCAGCCTCCGCCGGCAGCCTGAGCTTTAGTTGGGCCACTGGTGGCAGGTGGTAAAATGCCCACCACCCTCTGCCACTTGCACTGCTCACAAGCAGGCTCTGAGGCCAGGTGCTGAAGCCCTAAGCAGGGGTAGGGGCTCTGCTGCTCAAACCCAGCTAGTGCCAGTGAAGCCATCAAGCCTGGTCCACTGAGGAGGGCCCCCGTGTAGATGTCCTGGAGGTTGCAGGACAGCCTAGGAGCTGCCCAGAGGCAGCACTTTGGGCAGCCAGTGGGCCACTCCTGCTCTACATGGGAAACTTAGGGGCTCCACCCTCAAACCCAGGAGAGGGGCTCCTGGGTGCCAGGCAGCAACTCTGGTGGGGGGAGGGGGTGGAAGAGGAGGAGCCACTATTGCTGCTCCAAAGGCTCCTGGTGCTCAGGCTGCAGCAGGAAAGAGCTGGTCTTGCCCAGTGGGTTCCAGTTTCAATATGGCATCTGCCTATAGGTCAAGCTCTAGTCTACACCAATGTGGTATTCTCTCATAATCTAGAAGTGAAAGATGTTGGTCTTTCCTAGGTGTGGCAGGTGGAATTTTCTGGTCAGCACCAATGAGATAATCTTCTCTACCACCCAAAGGAAGATGAGATAACCTGCTATAAGAGCTTTCTCCATTCCCCATAGGTAGTTTACCTAAGCCTGAGATAATTCCCTCTTCCTTTATCTTTGTCCTCTTTCTGCCTATAGAAACCTTTCATTTTGCTAGCTCTTCAGAATACCTTTCCACTGCCTTGATAGGATAATACCTGATTCATGAATTAATTAGTTGGATTTTTGTTAAACAGTGTGATGTTTGGGGGTGTGTTTCTGCAGCACCAGCAAGGCACCAAGCAGGTTTTCTACGATCCAGGCAGACAGGTAAAGGAGGCGTCCTGAAGCCTTCAATGGCTTTTTCAGGCTTTTACTGATCTTTCTACACCATATTTAGTGAGATAACTGGGTGCAGGGTAGGGCAGGGGGGAGGATTAAAGGGGGGAGGGGGCAGTGCCTGGGCACCAGGAGGCTGACAGGTGAATATTTGCCCTTTCTGGGCTCTTTGGTGTTTTCTCCTGGGCTCTGCGCTCCCCTACAGTCCTCTGCCGCCGTATCCTCTGCCACTCTCTGTTCTCTGCTGCTGCACCTCTGTGTCACCGCCCTTAATGCTCCGTCTCTGGCTCAGGTGCGCCCACTCATGCACACCCAGGTGCCACCATCAGGCACACATGTAAGGCCACAGGTGTCGATAATTGATGCTAATGGTGGGAAAAACCTGATCATTTCCATTTACCCTATAGCTTCCTTCACCCTGGAGGCTAAGTTCATCATTGGGGTCAGGCACTATCTCTACTGGTCTGGCAGGTGTCAGTTACCCAAGGTCTGCTGACAGGTGCTTTCTGTGTATGCCTGTGCTGAGCAGTCAGGGCAGCCAGTGATACGGATGAGGGCAAGGGTCTGAAGTGTCCAGGTATAGGTGATGGCGCTGAGGAATAAGCTAAATGCCTAATCATAAGCCCTTTGTATGGAAAATGGAGTTAAAATCAGATGTTTTCCACCTTCCTGCTGCTAGCCTCTATGGCGGCACCTGTGGTCTTGTATTGCTCCAAGGTTGCAGCACAGATACTTGGGCCGAGAGGCGTGGGCGTGAGGCAGGGTGCCTGTGATTATGGACACCTGGGCCCAGAGAGTGCGGGGGGGTGTGCACATATGCAAATAAGGACACCCCTCCCTGAAGGAGTGAATGCCCTGGCATTCACAGGGGGGTGGCGTCACTCTGAGGCTACTGGGCTAAGTTTCTGTCTCCCTCCTGGCTGGTTTGTCCCCTGATTCAGCATTAAAGACCTGTAAAATCTACCAAAGTCTCTAAAATTCTCTTTTCACCTTCGAGAACTGACAATGAACCTACCAGGCCTGGGATGGTTGCATACCCACCACCCATCAGGAATAGTCCTCATGAAGGTAGAGCTCCAGTTTACTATCTTGACTAGAGGAGCTGGGTGGACCCCAATAAGAGATGACAGGGATCCCTGATTACTGGAGAGCTACTGGACCTGTAGGGGCAAGAAGAACACAGGGCAGGTTTTCTGATCCAGCAGACCGGGTAAAGGAGGAATCAGAGTCCTCAGTGGCTTTTGCAGGTCTTTTATTTAGATTTACCAGGCATATGGCACGCAGGGGTGCTGGGGGCCTGGGAGGCTGGCAGTCCTCCCAGCCCCCAACAAATCCTCACTTTTTCTGGGCTCTCTGGCGTTCTCTCTGCTTCTCTTCTTCTCTCGGCTTCTGTTCGTTCTTGGCTTCTGCTGGCGTCCCTGTGACGCCTCCCTTATAAACTCAGTCTCTCAGCCAAGGTGTACCCACTTCAGGTGCTCGCCATTAGGCATGCACTCAGGACCACAGGCTTCCCTCATCTATCCTAATGGCGGAAGGGCAGAAAAGCCTGATACTTTTTACCTACCCTACAGGACCCCATCAGGGAACCGTCTGGTGCCAATTTGCAGTTCCTTCCTCAGAGACAAATATGGGTGTGGGCTTCACTACCCTAGAAGCTTTGCAGGTGGTTAGGGAATGCCCTTGCTCCACAGGTCTTTGACCCCCCTCCCTCAACCCCCAGTTACTCAAGATCTGCTGAAGAAGTGTCACCATGCGTTGCAGTGTTGCCTAGTTCAGGGTAGTAGAGAATGTGGAACGGGGCAAGGGTCAGAAGAGGCCTGGACACAGGATGTACACATATAAGGAGGCATCAAATTCCAAACCCTGTGCTACACAAATGTGCATATTCCCCTAAATGCACAGCTGGAGTATGCTGGTTCCCTGGGAGGGGGCAGTTGGAGTGTCTTTCAATAAGAAACACCTCTGAGTCCTGGTTGCAGGAGAAACGAGGAAGCCCAATAGGAAACAAGTCTAAATGGGAAGAGAATGTCAACAATTTGCAGCTGCCACCTCAGAGGGGTACCCAGGAGTTGTCTCCAGACACACTTGGGTCTATGCAAATGTTCGATTCTGGGCTCAACCGCCACAGGCCTGGGGAAGGCAGCTGGGTTTCTGAAAGTGCCCACAGTGCAGGTGCAGGCTGAGCAATTCAGAGTGTTGGAGTGGCCAGGGGCAGTTGAGCCATGCCAACCCACTGTGGCTGGAGGTGTAGCCTTCCAAGCTGGCCATATACCATTTTTTCCCACCATAACGGGCCAAACTGCCACTGACTTCTGGGCACTGCCCAGTTCAGAGGAGACACACCTGCACAGTGGTCTCTTACACAGTGGTTTGAACTCCACCCTTGATGTCTCTAGAGAGTGGGCTGCTTGGAAGGGGAATGAGTGTCAGTTTTGGAAGCCTTTCAAAGGTAACAATGCATGTGGACTTTCTCTCTTGATCAGGGAGGCTTGGGAGAGGGAGGCAGCAGTGTCAGCAACAGGAGACCTCTGCTGTGCCCTGCCAGCTCCTGTAACTGCAATTCCACTTCTCATCATCAGTCAGTAACTGGACCTTCTCCTTCTGCTCTTCTAGTTCTCTCTATCCCTCTTTCATTAAAATATTTTTTTTTAATTTCTTTTGCTGCACCAAAGGCCCTTTTGTTTGCATTTGTGGTGGCAGGACCCAGAATCAGATTCTGGACCAGTGATAGTTTTTAGACCCTCTGCCCAATAATACCAGAGATATAGAACAGGACAAAGTTTGGGAGAGGACAGGTCACAGGACAGAGCTCTTGAGGGACAAGGCATATACCACTCACAAGCCCTAGCCCACTCAATGGTGAACATTGTCCCTAAAGGTAGAAATCCAGATTACTGAAATATCTTGACAGAGAGTAGCCAGGAGAACTGGCAGGGGGTTATTCACTAGTAAGGACCAGATCCCATGGAGATCATGGGACCCCATCATGCAACAAGTCCAAGTAGGGGCTACCTGATGACAATTTTCAGCGGATGCCTCAGAGTCATATTCAAAGAGTTGTCTCCCACTACCCAACTACTCAAGTCTCTGAAGGCACCTAGTTCCACAGATTTGGAGAACCCCCTGTGGCCCAAGACCTGCCGAAATTCTACTGTGCATGCATATGCTTTACAACTCACTGTGGCCAGGGGTGTGGAACCAATGTCTTTAGTAGGAAAAGGGATAGTTCTTGAGCTTCCATAGTGATTTCTGCAGACTCAAATGACTAACCAGCAGAGGCAGAGTGATATTTTCATGGTTGTAGATACTGTAACCTGTCATTTATCCATCTTCCCTAGTCTATTGGTTACTCATCTTTCAGGAATGAAGACTTTTTGCACTATATATGTGTTGATATAATGAATAGTCAGACTTATAAGTTAATGTAGCCAGGGTTTGGTAAAATGGCATAAGGGTGTGTTGTCCAATTTGCTGAAAAATAAAAGACGGTTTTATTTTTAGAGGGTTAATAGAGGGTTGACAGAGCGTTAATGAGAGCAAGACACAGGTAGAAAAAGAGTCCAGAGTGAAAACTCAATGTGTGGAATTCTTGGGTCCCTCTGAGAAAGAATTTAGCAGACTTTCCTGTTCATCAGCACACATCAACTTTATTAAGGAAGAGAAAGAAAGGAAAGAGAGATGTCTGTATAGACAGAGAGGGAAGTCTAAAAAGACAAGAGCTGCATTGTATAGAGCAGCTGGTGTTCTTTTACAGTGTTTTTAACTGAATTTATTACTTTGTAATAAATTGGGGTCAGGTTGAGTTGGTCTTCTAAGATTAGCAATCTTAGAAGATTGTCTGCCCACACTTCTTAGATTCCTGGAAATTTCCATATCCCTACCCCTACCTCTGGTGCTTGTCCCATCCTAAATTTTTCTACCCTAAGCTTCCATCAATACCATGTAGCCCTCATGTGTATAGTAAGACCGAAACCCAGTAAGACTGAGTAATTCACCCAAATGGCTTCAGACACCACCTTAAATAGCTCAACTAAGACAAGGGAGGTGGGAGAAGAGAAAGAGAAAATTTACATGGAAAGACAGAGTAAACAAAGGTACAACTATTATGTAGATTTAAGTTCTACCTTCACTGAGAAAAATTAAGGAGATTGTCTTACCATATAGAGAAGGGGTAGAGAACACTTCCTTTAAACATATCTGTCACAGGGGACAACTACTATCCAATCTTCAGACCCCTTCCTATGAAATAATCCTTTTGCCAAAAAGACATGTTTTGGAGTAGCAGATATAGGCATTTGGGAGTTTATAACGTCAGTCATATAGAGGCAGAATTAGAAATTGGGTAAAGAAAGAATAAGGAGGTCAATTTTGGGCTGTATATTTAGCAACCTTGTCAGTTCTGTCATTTCCTTGGGATATGGTGTTAACATATAACCAAGGGATACGCAGGAATCCCAAAGTGTTAAGGGGTGCAGTTCTAACAGGGGTCTGGTAATCTTTATGAATAAAAGCAAAAGATGCAGACTTTTAGCATAAGAGATTTTTAATAAAATTGGTGTGCAGAGCGAGAAATATTTCAAACAATAGTTTTCCAAATAAAACTCCAAAAATCACCCCTCCCCTCATGAGTAAATGCCCATCCAAATAGGCTTGGCCCAAACCAGAGCCACTAAAGGTCAAAACCTTGCCACAAGTCTAGGGTACTTTCTGTAAAGAATCAGAGGGGTTCCTGAGACCTAAAACAGAAGGACTCAAAATTCAAAAAATACCACATAATTCACAAAGAAGTCAAGCTAACCACTGCCATTGTATCTGCCAAAGACCAGAGGAAGCCTCCCCACGGCTCTCATCCTCCTGTCTCTTCCAAGTGTGTCTACATGACTTTCCTCCATGGATATTCCCATAAGTGCCTCCTTCCCACTTCCTCATTTCTCCTCCATTTATATATCCACCTTGCTCCTTCATAGCTGTCCCCATTAATGAAGTCCAGTTCATGGCACACTGGGACTTGTAATCCATGTTGACTGCTTATAAGTGGGGATGGGCGAAAAGCCACCCATAAGTGCTCCTCCCCTTTCATGGAGATGTATCTGTAACAGTAGTATTGGGCTCCTTAATACGAGCTGAAGAGTGAACACAGGTGAATAGTATTCAGGGAGTGGAGAGTAATCACTTAGGTGAATAGCATGTAATAGAGAGTAATTTGTTGACTGGAATAAAGGTATCAATGATACACAAAGAGTTTATTAGAAAATAAAGATTCAAATCTGGGAAGCAGTCTTTCAGATTTTACTCTGAGAACTAGTCTAAAAATCACAAGTTTGAGTTCAGTTTATATAGGCTGATATAGTGAGTCACTGATATTAAAACATTTATAAATTAGGAAGTAGTAATACCACAATAATAATATGCAGTAATCATGTTTCCTGTACTATGAGAGGAAGGTAGAGAGTTAAAAAGAAAAACAATCCAATAAAAAAACCTGGCACAAACATTATTGCATTTCTTAACTAGTTGGGTTAGTCAATTTCCTCTTTTGTCAACTGAGATTTGAAACTTATGGTAAGATTATGTTGCACCATAGGACTATCAGTCAGTTCATTGTCCAAAATAGGTGTAGTTCTTCCTTGGGTCCTTGGAGCTCCATGGAAACAATTTTATATGGAGGCTCTAATTCAATCTCCCAGTCAATTATGTGATTTAATCAATTGACCCTGTATTAGATAGTTCAGAGTGTCCAATTCCTGGAGGCAGTGGGTGGAAGATTAAAGATTGAAGTAAATCACAAATTCAATTGGGAGTTCTGAGGGCAGCTAGTCAAGAATATTTCTACATATCATCAGGTATTTAGAAAACAGCATTCAGTCATGTCTATGCACAGTCATTGTGTTGATCTTTGTGAAATTGACATTAAGTGCTACATTTCCAACTTGTGTAGTTTCAGAAAAGGACATTCAGGAGTTTCAATTTATTCAAGTCAAAAGATTGAGAAAAAAAAAAACTGGAAATGTTAATTTGTAAATCCATAGCCAGTGTAGGGTAAAATGGTTTTTCAGGCTTTTCTGCCCTCCCAACATTAGGATTGCCCTGCCTGATGGGGCACCTGCAGTTGTTACATTGTTGCAAACTGTCCTGTTTACTTCTTTAAAAAAAAAAAAAAAGATTTATTTATTTATTTATTTATTTATTTATTTATTTATTTATACAAGCACTGGGCACAGTCAGAAGGGCAGGAGGGTGAGAGAATTCACCAGAGCCAGAGGGGAGAGCAGAGCAGGCAGACTGATGAAGTCCACTGCTGAGGGGAGCAGCGGGAGAGGTCTGTTGCACCATGTAGGGTTGCCCTTGGCCGGCAGGGTATTGAATCAGCATTGAAGAGGGTGTGGACAGCCACATGTTAAAAGGAAAGTTTTCTTAAATCTGGAAAAAGCAAAATATAAAAGTTATATGTGACGTGTAATATTTTAAAATAATAAACTAGAATTAACCAGTAATAATATAATCAGGACATGTCAAACATTTTAAGTTTCACATAATTTTTCAGAACATTTATATTAATATCCACATACCCACTAAAAAATTTCAGTGTTGTTCCTTATGTGACAATGCTTTATATGAAGTTTCAACATATTCAGTTTGGTCTAATTCATTTAATATTTCTCTTTCCACAAGAAGAAATATTAAATGGGTGTCTTAGGAATTCTGTTAAAAACCTCAGTCCCAAAGAGTGGGTCCTTTACCCACTAAAGAACAGATTCACCAGAGAGCACTTCTGCAGCTGAACTACTCAGGCTTTATTAGAGACACAAGCATGAGGGAGCCAGTTTGGGAGAAAAGTAGGAGAATAAAACCAGGCTCTCCCAAGAGAGTTAGGAGGAGGTTTTTAAAGGGTCAGTCTGTAGGCAGGGAGAGAGGGAGCAGTGTCCTGGCTTGTTCTGGGTAGGGCTATGCCCTGGCATGCTCACATGTTTACAGCCCCCAACCTGTGCTCTAGGCTTTCTCCTTCATGGAAATCATTAGTCAGGCAGGATCTAATGCTTTTTCTCTATCATGGCCCTCATGGTCAGCGTGGTGGGCTGTGGCTCACCATTCCATGACTTAGTCCGCCTGTTCAAACAGGACTGGGGCAACTCATCCTACCTGCCTTTTGCAATTTCTTTTACCTTGTCTGTCTCATTTCCAAGGCCTCTCAGATAGCTTTTTCTCTTAATCAAAAACTTTATTATAATTTTGATTTTTATGGAAGTTTGCTTATAATATTAAAAAACTTAAAGCACATAGATTTCTATGAAACAATAATTAATGACACTCAATGACAAGGATTTTAAAGAGTAAATCTCTTTTTCTGACAAGGCTTAGCTCATGTGCAATGCTGACAGTCCTAGGTCTCTCTTAGTTAATCAAGCTGAGGGTAAAAGAATCCTAGATACTTTCATCACTTATACAATCTTTTGTTAAAGCTGACCACAATTTAGGAATAATTTTGTCCTTTCAGCAGAGGGATGTTTTTCTAAGATTCCTCTCATAAATCTTCTATTCATTTTTACATCCCATTTCAGAATAGCCTCATCTTGAAACTAAATTTCTCATTTTCCTCAACAAAATTATTTCCTTATACCTTCTTTTTTTGCTGAACACATTCCTATCCTCTTTCTTTGCACACTGTTGTTTCCTTTTAATTTATACCCATTATAGTTTTAAACTTTAATTAGCACTCAACTGATAAAATCTTAATTTCTAAAGCAATTATAAAAAGGTTACATCATTTTATCTTTTATAATGGAAGATGTACAAATTTCATAAGTTTTATTTTTATTAAAAATAAACAAATGAATAACAATTAAAAATAAATAACTGAATAAATAAAAATATAGTAATTGTATATATAAAAATATATACAGGGCCTCCCTGGTGGTACAAGGGGTTAAGTCTCAGCTCTCTCAAGCTATCAGCAGTCACTGCAGCACGAGTTTCATCCCTGGCCAGGGAGGTGACCCACATGGTGCAGCAGACCTCTCCTGTCTCACCAGCTGCTTCCCTAGCAGCATATATTTCAGTGGATCCACCTGTTCTGCTCCTCACTCTGTGTCTGTCTCCTGCTCCTCTGGCCTACACCCCAGCTCTTGTATGTATAAATAAAAATAAATCTTTAAAAATATTTATATACAATTGGACCAATTAGACCAGATGAAATCTAGCACAAATAAATAAATCAATAAATGTGAGTATAGTACTCCCCAAAGTGATGCCAAAAGAAAGAACATGGTCATTATCTCACTTCTCAAAAAAATTCAAGAAAGAAAACTCTACTACTACCTATTCTTAACTTTACTTAAAAAAATACAAAAAGCATGTGGGCCAGTTAGTAAATATCTGAAGCAGCAAGAGTGTGACTGTTTCCCTGGGTGTCCTTTGGTTTTGGTTTTTGGTGAGGGAGGAGAAGACAGGGAGATGACATTAGGGACTGGCATATCTGAAAGTAGTAGATAAAATGGAGAAGCTGCTGGAAGTTCTATAGTATTAGAAAATAGAAACGCATCCCATTCATTGTGTTTGATCTTTTTTCTGAGCTGGATTTTTCTAATTGCATATGCAAATATATTAACTTGGGCAAATCATATGTACCCCACTGTGGTCACCCCAGAATGAGATTTCACTCGGTAATGTCCTCCAATTTGTTTAAATATTTTTATTTATTTTTAAAATTTATTTATTTATACAAGCACTGGGTACAGTCAGAAGTGTGGGAGGGTGAGAGAATTCACCAGAGCCAGAGCGGGGACCAGAACAGGCAGACTAATGAAATACACTGCTGAGGGGAGCAGCGGGCGTGGCAGGAGAGGTCTGTGGAGCCATGTGGGACCCTCGTTGGCAGCCAGGGATCGAACCGGCACTGCAGAGGCTGCGGGCAGCTTCATAGCCCAGCGCTCAACCGCTGCGCCACCAGAGGAGGCTCGTGTTTTAAATTTTTATTTATTTAAACCTTTGTTTTCATTTATTTATTTTTATTTATTTTTATTTATTTAAAACCTTTGTTTCTCCCTTTGTTTCTCTCTTTTACACTTTCTTCCCCCCTCCTACTTAATATCAGAAAGCTCACTTGTTTTATTAGTATCTACTAGTTTTTATAATTATTTGCTTCTTCAAGTCACTGTCTATGTAAACATGCATTATTTGTCTTTGTGGCTTTACTTGTAATTATTCCCTTAAACTCCTCCCATTTTACTGTAAACGGCAGTATTTTGTCTTTCCTTCTGGCAAAATAGTACTCCATTATGTGGCCACACCACATCTTCTTGATCCAGTCCTCTGACAGTGGGCCATTAGTTCATGTCCATATCCTAACTATTGCAAATCATGCTGCAACAAAGAGTGGAGAGCATGCGAGTTTTTTGAGTTGGTGATACTATGTCGTTCAAATAGATAATCAGAGGTAGTGTTTCCATTTTCACTTTGTTAAGATAAATCCTTATTTCTTTCCAAAATAGCTGAATCCATTTACATTCCCACCAACAGTGTAATAGGAATCTTCTTTGTCCACATTCTCTCTAGTGTTTATTGTTGGAGATCTTTTAAATACGTTCCATTATCACAGGTGTGAGGTAACATCTTACTGTGGTTTTGACCTGCATCTCCCTTATTAAAAGTGATAATGAACATTTTCACATTTTTCTACTGACCTTCTTTATATCCTCATTGGCAAACTATTCAGATCTTGCTGTCCACTTATTTATTTTTTATTCTTAGGTTGAATAAGTTTTTTATACATCTTGGATATTAAACCCGGTTGTCTGTTGTAAATGGGTGAATATTTTCTCCTGTTCAGTAGGATATTTTTTTGATACATTTTCTTTCACTTTTAAAAAGTCTTTTTAATTTGACATTATGCCAATTGTCTATGTTTGTTTTTATTTCCCTAGCTGTAGTGGTCAAATATCTAAAATGTTTTTATTACTGATAACATGAAATGTATTGCAATTTTCCTTCATATATTTTATTGTTGCAGGTATTAATCTAAATCTGTAATTCATTTTTAATTCATTTTTGTGCATGGAGTTAGTGAGTGATCTAAGGTTGTTTTTTTTCACACATGGTTTTCCAGTCTTCCCAACATGATTTGTTAGAAACTGTCCTTTTTTCCCACTGCGGTCATTACTCTTATCATGAATTAAGTAATGATATGTAAATACACTTATTTCTGGGCTTTCAGTTCTATTCTATTGACCTATGTGTCTTTTTATTCCAGTGCCCTACTGCTTTCACTACTGTTGTTTTAAAATATAAAGTCAGGTAACATGACACTGCCACTCCCCACCTTTTTTCTCAGGATTGTTTTCACTGTTCATGGATTTATAGCTCCACATAAATTTAAATTTTCACTCAATTTCTTCAAAGAAGAATGTTAGGGTTTTTAATCGGGGTTGTGTTAAATTTATAAATTGCTTTTAGTGAAAGTCATTTTAACTGTATCGATACTTCTATATATGAGCATGAAATGTCTTCCCATAACTTCCCATCATTTCCTATGATATGAATTCTTCAATATAACAATGTCTTTTAGTTTTCATTGTAAAAGTCTTTTATCTCCTTTGTTACATTAATTGTTAGTTATATTTTTAAAGCAATTGTGAATGGAATTATTTTCTTAATTTTTTCCTTGTTCTTTGTTGGTATATAAAAATGGAACAAAGTTTTGCATGTTGATTTTGTAGCCAGTCAATTTGTTGTATTCATTAATTTTTTTCTAATAAATTTTTGGTAGAATTGTTACAGGGTGACACCAAGGGAAATAGCGGAGACTGGGATTGTGAACACTCATTCATGCACTCAAAAGCAGACTTATGGAGAGAAATTTTGAAAGGGTTTATTTATAAGGAAAGTTAAGAAGAGGGAGAACTGAGATGGAGAGAAAAGGTTAATTGTCCAGAAACACTATCTGAGCTGACACCAGCATGCAAGTTGAAGTCAGAAAAGTAAGTGAATGAGAGCACACTCATGTTCAGTTTTAAACCAACGTGGCTGATAAATTCCACCACTAGTTCCCAGGGATCCCCCATTCAGGAATTCAGGTTTATTGCATGCTGGGATTTTTATTCTTGGTGCCTGAGATCTTGTTAGCATGAAAATGGGGATAGAGGCCATTAGAACATTCACTGGCTCAGGGTTTGCTCTTCTCAGTTCCTCTAACAATTTCTCTCCTTATAATTTTAACCACCATTTCAAATGTATGGGTACTGAGGTGCAAACTCACAGGATAGGTCTTTTCCAGAGTTACAATGTATACAAAGGAAATAGCAATAAAGTCCAAGCCAAACAAAAATAGATAGAAATATTAGTCTGATAAATGGCAAAAAGATATTGAAGAACTCAGTAGGAGAAAAAAAAATACAAGAAAAAAATTTCAAAAATGTTTAAGAATAGTTACTATTAAAATCATTTTCTTTCCATCTTTATCCTAATTCTGTTTAGTACCCAATTCTGTTAAGTAGTATAGCAAAATGCTTCAGTAAACTAAATCTAATTTCAATTCATTTGATCTACTTTTGCATAATTCATGAGGTAAAATAACCACACAGAATTTTTGTTGACTTTGTTGGAATTTCCCATAAGGGATCTAAGATTAAGCTCTCAGCATTCAGATTGTACCCTTTGGGAGGTAGGCCATAGTATGGTATCACCAGATTGTACCTACAATGTCTGCATTTCGGGGTAGATTTCCTCTTCTTAAGATTCCCAAAGCTTTTCTCTGGGGCCTCCAAACCTGCCATTGGAGATGTTTCATTCCCATCCTTGGAGGTCTCTGGAACATTATAGGCAAAGTGGCATGTTCTTTTTTTCTTGGATCTTCTCAGTTTCAGCCCACAAAAGACATTCCAATGGAAATCTTGATAATGAAACATGTTTTCAATTCTCTAGTTTAAGGAAAGACAAAAAAATTCCTATTGAAATTATGTAAATATATACACATGAACATGAGTAATAAGAATGAATACTTATTCCAGTATAAGAATTGTGAAGGAGAGAGAAAAATGCAAACACAAGTTAGTTCTACTCACAAAAATCAATTTAATATTGCTGCATATTCTGGACAGCTAAAAGAAGGAAAAATTTCCTTGAGGCAGAATCAAAACAATATCATTTCAAAAAAATTTATTAAAATCTTGTTCAATCCAATAGCCCATTCAGTCCTATGTAGAAAATTCTCACTCTTTGAGTTCTATCAAGTGGCTTAGGCCTTAAGATATTACCAAAGTTTTTCTCCCATTAATTTCTTCAAAAACAATTTTTGCAAATATCAGAACTTTGAGATTAACAATAACAAAAAATTCCTCTCTACCCAGAAAGCCAAACTCAGAATACAAGAAAGTCTTTTCACAAAGGAGTTTATTATATTATTTGAGGTGGCCATCTAAGGGAGCTGGCAGGGTCAGTACCTTAATAAACCCAAATCTGGATGATGAGGATACTGTGATTATACATGGAGACAGGAGTATGAGTTGCGGGGCATGAAGGAAGTGAGGTTTTGACATTGCCAGGTCTGAGATGCACTGGGCAGTGTAGGCTCATGATTTACACTGTGAAAACAGTGTGTTCCTTTGGGGTCAACAGCCTGCAAAGACACAAAAGCAGATGTTATCAACCTTGGAGGGGCACAGAGAATTTTTCTAGAGATATAACACAATTCACAAGTTTTCCAGGAATACAGCTAGAGACTAAATCACAAGATAGAGAATGAGGGAGAACAGAAGGTACTCGTATTTAATTCTGCTTACTTCGACTTCTCTAGTGAAACATTTAAGTCACAGGTAGGAGTGGGAATATGGCTATAATGATATATAGTCCTTATACTGTTGAGATCAGTTTGCTAGTATTTTGTTGAAGATTTTCACATCAACATTCATGAAGGGTATTTGCTTTTAGTTTTCTTAGACTTATTTTTATTTGGATTGTTAGTTTAATGTTAGTATTATAAAATATATCAGGAGGTATTCCTCTTGGAGTTTTAAAAATAATTTGAGCAATACAGGTATAACTTCTTCTTTGGAATTTTCCAGAATTCATTTATAAAGCCATCTGTCCCTAGGCTTTTGTTTTTAGGAGATTTTTGATCACTGTATTGTTGTAGAAATAAATTCTAGCCTTTCACCCAGGCAGAGGAAGAACAAGGGGTACTTCAGGAATGGTAAGGTCAGGAGAAGTTTCATTACTCATCCAAGAGATCCCAGACCTGTGTAGTCCCGTTTAAAGACCAAGGGTTCCTTTTTTATATACAACTGTGTCCATATGTTACATGGATAATATTGCTTTTCAGCAGGCACAACCATTGCTGCAAAGTCCCCAGACAAGGGAGGCAAGGCAAGGTGGGAAAGATGCAGGCATTCATGGATGGCTTTGGAGAGAGAGACCAGCTTGGCTGGCTTCCCAACCTGGTAGATAAGAGTGCTGAGGCCCTGGCCATGAATCTTGAAAGGGAAGGAGCTGTAAGTAAGCAAACTTGCTGATTATGCCTGTGTTGGAGTGTTCATTGCACCTGGGCTGGAAGTTCTGCTGGAATCTTTATTTTATTCATTTGCTCAATAATATATTTTTGCTTCAGTATCAATTTCAATGCTCAATTAAGGTGAGGCAGCATGGGGTCATGTCTGAGGCCATAGGGTCTAACTGACATGAGAAATAAACCGTAGGGTATATCTGAGAGGCAAAAGGTTGTCCTCAAGTACCTGCAGCAATCACGATATTTTCATGACAATATAGATGTGAAGGCTTGAGGTTAATGACTCTGAAAGCCAGGAAATGGGAAACAGCACACTGATATTCAGCAAGGGTGGCAAAATTCGAAATGCATTGCCAGCAGTAACCAGCTTCTCCTAGAAAGTTACATGATGTTTTCTCCTTTTGTGGAGAGGAATTAAAATAATTGCTAGTGTGAGAACAAGGGGTGACTCAGTGATCCCAAGCTATTAAGGGGTGAATGCTCTAAGAGGGGTCTTGCCTACTGTGCACACAAAGGCAAAGGAAGCACACTCTTAGTGTAGAATAATTCTAATAAAATTAGTATTCAGAGAGTGGAAAGGATTTCAAATAATAGTTTCCCGATAAAGTTCCAAAAATTACCCAACCCCCCATAAGCAAATACCCAGAAAAGCAGACTCAGCCCAAAGTGGGACTGCTGAGACCAAAGGATTGCCACAGTCTAAAATACCTTCTGGCAAGGAGTCAAATAAAGGGGTTAGGCAGGCCCCAGAGAGCTGGGACAGGAGAATGTCAAATTTGAAGATATACCACGTAATCAGGCATACGTGGTCAAGATAACAGCTGCCATTTTCTCTGCTCAGGGCCAGGAGCAGCCTCCCAAAATGTCTCTCACTCATGTTTCTCTTCCTAGTGTCTCATTTAAATGAAACAGTTAAATGCGTTTTATTTAAGGCCCCCTCTACATACCCACCTCACTGATTACCAGCTGCTCCCCATACAGGAAGTCCAGCTCATGGCACACTGGCAGCTACATGTAAGTGAGGGTGGGGAAAATGGTGCCTCCCCTTCATGAGGGTGTATCTGTACAAAATGACTTAAGGCAGTTTGGGATGAACTTTTGAAAGCTCTGAGATATCCTGTCTAAGCAGGTAAGAGTCATTTACACACACTGCAATTTAGATCTGGAGGCTTATGGCTTTGTGCAGAAAGTGTCTTTATGAGAATGAGGAAATCTGTAAGAATTTCCTGCTTAGTTTGATTACAAGGAAAATGATCATCAAATTACTGAATAAGAGTGGATCCATGGGTACAGAATCCAGTTTGCTTTTAAAGACTTGGGACAATATTGAGGGAGATTCAAAATTTCCAGGAGTTAGGCAAATCCAAGCCAATAGCCCCCTTTTGAATGTAAATGCAAAAAGAAATTGTAAGCCAGAATGCTATGGGATTGAAAAGAAAGCTGAGCTGAGGTCACTGCTATAAACCAGGATGCATCAGTAGAATTAAGGTAAAAATAGAAGTCAGATGTGGGACTACAGAACGATGAGAAATTGCAAAAGAGATAATGGCTTTTAAATCTTGTAAAAATCACTGGGTTTGATTATGTGTGAGTCAAATTTATTTTTTTCTTTAATGACAAAATTAAACTGTTACATGGTCAGAAATAAAAGACACCTTGACTCAAAAGAAAGTCTACTATAGGTTCCATTTCTTGTTATGAAACTCGGAGGAGAAGGTATTGGATACTGATGGAAAAGCTTTATTTTTCTTCAAGCTGTGCACATTGGTTCAACACAAAGTAACTAGTACTTAATTTGCCTGTACAGCCCAGAGGTTAAAAGGGATACATTTAAAAGACTCATTAAAAAAAAAAAAAATACACACACACACACACACACACACACACACACGACTGCTCAAAAAAAAAAAAAGACATTCTTTTCAGAAGAAGTTAAATTTAAAATCAGAATGAGTTTCCTATAAAGTAAGCAGGAAATTTGAAGGCCAGGAAATAAAATGACTTTTCTCATTACAACCTATAGTGGTATTAACTTTACATAACGAAGCTCTATGAAAAAGATTTCCTGGTGAGTTGTTGGATACAGGAAAGACAGACTGAGTGTGAAAAGGGTCAAAATATTGGATGGGACTGAGCTATAGGTTGCCCAGAGACTCTGACAGTTTGAATAGAATCAGAAGTGACAAGTAGAGGGATAAATCCTCTAAGACACATTGGTGCCCATTAAGAAACCCCGCTTCTGGCTCCCTCCAATATGGCAAAAATAGGAGGTTCTAAATAACTATCCTCCCTAAAGGCAGCTACAAAAAAATAAACTTTGATCACAGTAAATATCACCAGTTCAACTGCAGCAGTGGGAAAATGAAACCAGTATGTGTTGCTCGAAGGTATCTGAATCAGTGGTGGAGCAGAGTCACTAACTGGTAAGGCATTTCCAGCAGGGCAGTGGCTATACCAGCCAGCCCAGAAAGCTAGAGACTGGGCACAGGCTTTGCTGGGTGAGTCTCATCCAGTGAGCAGAGTGTGCAGACCTTGCCTGTGAGCTCTGCAGCTGTTGAGAAGTGACATATCTTGCCTATCTGTTGACTGTTGAGAAGGGACATATCTTGCTCTGCAAGTGTTGAGAAGAGAGTACATATCTTGCCTATCTATCAGTGTTGGGACTACAGACCTTGCCTGTGAGCTCTAAGACTGTTCAGTTCAGTAGCCTGAACTGAAAATCATAACAGGATAAGCCTCCTAACCCGTAACTATAGGAAGTTCAAAGAGATAGAATGTGTGCTTTACACCAGGAGGCATCAGCATCCCCAAATGCTGTGCACTTCACACCAAGCCTAGACTACTCAAGCCAAGTTCTGTGCCAAACCTAGGGTGCTCCACATTAGGGCCTGCCCTAAGATTTGGGTGCCCCATTTCAGGGTCCATACCAAGCCTCTTGTTGCCTGAAACAGGTTTTTCATGTCATAACAGTGAAAGGAATGGCAAGAAATGGAGTCTTTTACTTAGGGCTTCATGAAGCAGTGAACAGCTTTCTCTTTACAGAGCAAGGGAAGAAGAGGGAGTATAAATAACGCTCATTGGTTTTACCCTCCCTTCCCACCAGACTTTGGATGCCAGCATTCTTTCCCAACCTCAGCAGCCACTAAGTTGTAAAAAGAACACCACCACACATAAGCAATGCATAACACCCCAACTGGTAAAAGCAAATAAACCAACACACATGTCTAGGAGAAAAGGAACATCTGAACACAAGATGGAAAATCTAAAAGAGAAGAATAGAAGGCCAGAAAACTATATAAAGGACACAGAATTTGAGTACCCAACAAAGATTTTAGAATAACAATTTTAAGAAATTGTTATCTTTTTAAAAAGATTTATTTATTTTTACACAAGAACCGGGGTACAGGCCAGATGCACAGGAGGGTGAGAGGATTCACTGGAGACAGAGTGGGGAACAGAACAGGCAGACTAATGAAATACACTGCTGAGGGGAGCAGCAGACAGGAGAGGTCTGCCTTGCCATGTGCGATTCTTGCCAGGTGGCCGGGATCGAACCCACGCTGCAGAGGCTGCAGACAGCTTCACAGCACGTCGCTCAACCGCCTGCGCCACCAGGGAGGCCAGAAATTGTTATTATTTTATTTCTTAAAATAAGAATTTTTAAAAGTTCAGCAAAATCCTAGCAAACTGAATATAACTATATGTTAAGAGAATTATCCATACCAGGATGTTAAAGAGTTTTTCCTTTCTCCATCACAAGATTGTGGCTCCTTCCTGAAAGGAGCCATTTATACATCATTTCATCTGTTTATAGCATTTAGCAGTTTTAATGTCCATTTTAAAATTTGACATTATAGCAACCCCTCAAACATTAAGGGAATTCAAACTGCAATTATTTTTTTCCGGTTGGAGGTCTTTGCTTATGGGTTTTTCTTCCCATAGAACTACTTGATTTTCATGTGGTAGAATATGTTACTTTCTAAAAGTGGCTTTTAAGAAAAATGTCCCAGTTAGAAAGCTTCTCCTCTGGATTTTTAGAGAAACAAAGTCACAAGGCACTTTCTTGTGGACTTAATACATTTTTATGAACAAGTCTTTGAACCACTTGATTTGGCCTGGCTTAAGTCCTGGGTTGACAGCTGTTTTCTCATAACCTTCGATACTCAAACCACTTGCTGAATAATATTTGTCGTGGATCAGAACACTGGCTCCTCAGATAGTAATCTCCAAATAGATTTGGGAAGCTTGATTACAGTAGCCACATACTTGTATTTATATTTTACACACTGGGGCTTCATCCCTTCTGTGCTCTTTTGCAGACTTCTCCAAATATTTTTGGATATTTTCCACTAGAAATTTATAGTCAGATAATCTACAACAGATGCCTCAGCTACCTGCATGACATCTCCCTGAGCTCCTAGGCAGTTGGCATGCTCTCAGGGAGAGAGGTGTTCTCATGGACATTCAAAAGGAAACCTCCACTGACATTGGAGTCCATGGTCTGCAGAGGGCGCTCACGCACTATCACTCCCTGTCACCTGATGGCTCCAGTCTTCATTGCATCCCCATCAGGAAGGAGCTCCCCAAACACTTGCAAACGGACTCATCCACCACTCCTTGCAGTCTCTACCCCATCAGGCAATAGCATCACCAAAAAGTGGACATCACCACTCGTTGGGAGAGGCGCAGTCGCTTGCGAGTCTCAGCCGGGTTATCACGGGCATTGTCAGATGGGGCGCCTGTCCTGGTCCCCAGCCCCGGCCACCTGCTGCTCTGAGGGACAAGAGCCAGAGCGAAGGGGACCGGGCGTCAGGTTCCAGTGATGCAGGGGGACAAGTTCGGGGGAGGTGGCGCCCTTAAGTCCACCAGCTAGGACCCCCCCCCCCCCACTTCCCTGCCCGCCCGCCCGCCTCTTCTCCGAACACCCCACCAGGACTACACCGCGGTCTGGGACTGCGCCCCCAGACAGGCACCGACAGCAGGCGGGCCGCGGGCCCCACTCCCAGGGGGCTGCGTCCAGTGTGTGCGAGGGGCAGCCTGGCGCGTTCTGCCGTGCGATGCAACGCCATGCAAGTGTTGGGGCCTCTTTCTTTCTCCACGGGCCTCGGGCTCCGCCTGGCGGCTGCAAGTTCCAACTCAACCAGCGGAGCAACCCGGGCTGAGACTCCACCTCCAGACTCCAGGGGTCTACCTGGTGGCGCGCCCGGATTCGGACTCCGCCTTCTTGATCCCCAGGTCGACCCGCTGATGGGCTTCGGACTTCGGCCTACCATGCCAGGCCTCGGCGCACAGTCTGTTGGATCCTCCGGCTTCATGGTGCTTACGTTGCAAGGTGACTGGGTTAGGGAGGAGCGAGGCGGCTGCAGCGCCCTCCTCCATCCACCTGGGAACCGCTAGCGCAGCCTGAGGGTGTTCGCTTGCTCTCACTCCTGTGAAAGGACTTGGTGGAAGGAGTCCTTCTGCCGCTCCCCAGCAGCGGAGAGAGATTTTCCTAGGTGCTTTGGCGCATTCGCCGCCTGCCCCGTGCAGGGCGGAAGATCCCGACTGCGAGTTAGGAAAGCTGCCTGCAGTGCTGCCCCCGGGGTCCGTGCAGCTCCCTGCAGTGCAGCGGCGCAGACAAACGCCCACTGCCGCCTGCCGCCGCTGTTATAGTCTCTGCAGCTGGTGGGCACAGGGGAGTAGGGGAGTGGTGCAGGAAGACGGAGTGCCCTGCGTCTGCGTGTGTCCAGAGCGGAGGGGGAGCAGGCTGATGGGGTGTGGGAGGCACCACAGGTGGGGCAGAGTCATCCTTGAGTTGTGGGACAGTTCTTTTCCTGGCACATTCTTCTGTGTAAACTTTCGTGTATGCAGTGACAAAGACTTTCAATACCTGGTACACTGATTCATTAGATATAAAAATGGAGGTCCCCTGACTTCTGTATCTTGGGAAATGCTCCTTGTGGTCCATGATGATGACGATGGTTTTGATGTGCTAATACTAGCAGCAGTGGCAGCGTCAGCAGCAATCTATGCAAAGTCAAAACCCCAATAACGTTTCTCTATCCAGGAGGCTTGTGGAGTGCACTGAGGATGACTGAGGTGGGCTCCGCAGCAGGAAAGAAATCAAAATCTCCATTGAGATCGACGCCAGGCTTAGTCAGGACTAACTGACCGACTGACTGACCTGCACACCGGAGATATCATTTCTTGCTGTGGCTGTCCGCCCCTCTGCCATTAGGAAGAAGGGGGAGCCAGAGCCTCCTCCCTATGGGTGCCTGCCTGCCCTTTCTTCTGTGCCCAGGATGCTAAAGAATCGTTGTGCCAAAGTGGCATCTTTTGGGGGAAACAGGTTCTGGTTCTCTCCTTTCAAGGGGAAAAACTCCATTCCCTCCTTATCGCATCAAAAATTAAAAAATAAAAGAAAGCAAATTGCAGTCTGTGGCCTTACACACACACACACACACACACACACACACCCCCTATGGGTATTATCCTGAGTGCTTTATTTGTTCCCCAAATGGGTAAGATCTGTGGTAATTCACAAAGATCATCCATTTGAAAAGAACAAGTATTTCTTGACAGCAAGAGTGTTCAGTAACCACCAGCCAGCCAGTGCTTGCATTTAGCAGAGGCGGTTGAGGGTAAGATGGAGCACATGGGTGTCCTTTCTAAGGAATCTCTGAGGTGAGGCGGGTGTCACTGGCTTCCCCTCTGTGTGTCCCAAGTTAAGAGTGGCCAGGAGGGCTGGGGTGGGGCAGGGCAGGTATCAGGTTGGGGACCAATAAAAGGAGCCCCTTCAGGTGGATGGATCAGTCAGTGAGTCCTGACTGAGTCTGGGGCAGATCTGTGCAGCGATCTCTCTTCCTGCTGGGGAGTCCACCTTGGCTGTCTCCAGTGCCCACATGAGTTTTTATAGAGAAGATTGTAGAAAAAGAGCAGAGGGATAACCATCTGTAGCAGCTTTTCCTAATGTGGCCAACGTGTGGAGCCTACCTGTGGACCCTGGTGATTTGATGCTGCTCACAGCCTGTCTAGCTGATGCCTATCTCCTGTGGAATGCAGAGAAGGGAGGTTTATAATAGGTAGCTCACCCCCAAATGTCCCAGCCCCTGCACTAGCAGCCGGGACTCAAACACAGGGCTCTCCTTTCAGTTCCAGATACCTTGTTCCCTGGTACCCACCCATCTCTGCAGCCTCTACAGTACTGGCAGCATCTATGGTCCTGGGGGCACCCCTCTAGGGAGGGGTGGAGGGGCTGGGGCACAGAGGGCAGTCACTGCCCTCCCTCCCAGTGGCAGCAGGACCCTCACATTCAGAACCACAACTTCCCACTCTCTCAGTACACCCCACTTCTGTGGATCTGGCCAGGCTGCTCACATCCTGCAGAGCCCCTGAAAGGAGCTGAATGTTGTGTCCATCTTGGCACCGTGCAGCTGGGCTGGGACTGGCAGACCAAACAGGTAACAGGTAAACTTTCCTTGCAAGACCACTTTTCCAGCGGAACCAGGAAGAAATAGACAAGTATTGGCCGCTGTCCTGCCAGCTCACTCACTGGCTGAAATGGATTCCTCTCTTTGTCCCACCTGCCCTCTGTGCTGACTGAGAAGAACCATGTGCTGTGAAGCTGCTCTTGCTCCCAGGAATCATTTTTCTTCCCTTTGAGTGTGCACTTTCTTGGTAAGTTCTGTTGGACCTTTTTAGAAGCTACAGAGGCATTCCTCCTGAGAGCTTGGCCAATGTGTCTCTAGGAGCTGCTAAGGCCATGGGCAGAGAGTGAGTCCTGGCCATTCTGTCCTCCTGGGGGCCAACTGGCATCTTCGTGGTGAATCCTGACACCTGGGGTGATCATTCCCCCTACTCCATGTCTACAGAATGGGGGTCCAGCCCTCAGGGAGGACCAGGACAGCAAGTGTTCCCTGGTTGGGAAGCAGGAAAGATGCCCTGGCATTGCCTCTCAAGTAGGATGTGGAGATTCTGGGTCTCCTCTGCCCCACTAGGGACATCCCCTCCAGCAACAGGGTCAGCACTACAGACAGGAACTGGGGACACACAGTCAAGGTTAAAACAAAGAGGAGAGGCAGTCTCAAGGTCAAAAACTCCTGGTGAATTCAGGAAACAATAGTTCTGACAAATGGAAGACAAGGGGGTGGGTTGTGTGCTGCAAACCCTTTAGCAAGAAACCTCACCCAGCTCTTTCCACTGCACTCATCCACAACCCAAAGATGTCCATTTTTTTTGCCTGATTTATAAATAGAAGAATCAAAACTCAGAGAAATTTGGGGGCCTGCCATGCCCATCCAGTCAAGGAGGAGTCTGAGTGGGTTTTGTCCCTGTGTGTCTTGCTACAGCCACCAAAGAAGGTGGATACCCAAGCCTGCTTTTAGGAATTTGTCTGGAAGGGCTCCCCAAGCCTGCTCTCAGGAGTTTACTTAGTGCTCACTTGTTCCCTTCATCAACAGCAGCCTGAGCGCAGAGAGGCTTGCTCAGAGTCCAGGGCCTGTGTGGCCAGTCACAAGGAGGGAGAGAGAAGACCCAGCCACCTGCCTCCCATCAGGGGTTACACACACACACAAACACACATGCACACACGCACGCGCACACACACACACACACACTGCAGGTACCTGCGTGGACAAAGGTCTGAGTAATATCCCGGGCACCCCAGCTAGCAACATGATGGCATCATCTCATCCACACGCCAAGACAGAGTCATAGGGGAGGGTGGCATGGAATCAGGAAGATAGGGCTCTTGTAGGACATTTTATCAGTGAAACTAAAGGAAAAGCTGAATATCCATTCTAGTTATTGAGCAAGGTTCTAGAGGTGACCTGGGCTGCAAAGTATTAAGTGCTAGTCCTATCATATAACATATACAAAATGAATATGATTTAAAACAATTGATTCAGTATTTTCTTCAAACCTCAGGGAGAGAGTATAAACTAGTCAGGATGGAAATAGGCAGATCTGGAGTGACCCAACAAAGGATCTTTGCAACAATGTGGCAGGACGGAGTGAGGGGACAAAACATCTGGAGTGACCCCCCCCCAACAACACGCATTTAGAGTGAGGACGAACCACACGCACACGGAGGGATGTACACAGAACAACTCAGTACCAGACACTATGATCCATGTTGACTGGCAGCCTGTCTCAGCCTCCACCATGACAGTACAGGGCTCAGACCAGCAACAGGATCAGAGCACAGCCACCCATCCAGGACACACATTACCAATCTCCTCATGGGGTAGGGGTGCCAGAGCCCTCACTGGTTGCTGGGTGGATACCAACTCAGCCCCCAAGGTGTCAGAAGTGTTGAGTGTGCCTGGCCCATAGTGACCAGGTAGAGGTGGGGGGAACTTCTCCACCTGCAGACTATCGGGCCTGGGCAACAGAAGGTGCACAGGTAAAATCACATCTCCCTCAACAGACACCCCAGCAGATGGAATGCAAGGAAATAGCACGTGCTCATGGTGAAAAGTGACAGGATGGAATGATTCAGCAGCCCCTCTGATGCCCCAAGGCCCTTAGCGGGTGACTTGCTGGGATGAAAGTGTGAACGCCCCCCTAACCCCGTGTCCCCCTGGAGCCGAAGGAAAAGGGAGACTGCCTCTCAGCAAGGTCTGAAACCCAAGCCACCCATCATTTGGAAGAAAGCCAGCTCCTGCACCCAGAAAATGCTTGTGTGGGGACACTGAAAGTACCGAGGCCATGTCTGCACAAACCTGTTGCATAAGAGACAACTCCTAGGAAGGCTAGAAGGAGCAGGGTGATGACAGGCAGAAGCAACCAGCTATACCCACCTCCTCATCTTTCTTCCCAGGAATATCTGGAAATAAGACATGAATGGTCCCTCCCCTCATTGAGAAGACAAGCCATTAAAGAAGCCCAAAGAACCCATCCAGGCATTCCCCCAAGCCTTCCGCTACACATAGAAAGAAAAGTTGGGAAATGTATAAATTTCAAAGTTCAACCACAGTCAAGAGCAAAGGAAGAAAGGGACCCTACTGTCGGAAATAGAGCAAGACCTGAGACCAGGCCATCACCAGGGCTCCTGTCTGGATGTGAGCCTGGCAGCCAGGCTCCAGGCTTCCCCTAGTACTGGGCAGCAGGCAAGACCTTGACTTATATGGGATTGAAACTGAGACCCTGTATAAGGCAGGTTCCAAGGGGGGCCACTCCACCCTGGAAAGGTACAAGAAGCTGCCCTCCACGTAGAGAACTGGCAAGGGAGGCATGTCTGTCTCCAGTTCTGAGTAGAGAAAAGAATCTCAGGAAAATTGAGCACATAAGCCTTTGTCATAGGTATGTGGGAGCCTGTATTATTATGTGCCTCAACTATTCTGTCTTTGCCTTGATTATCCTTTGCTTTGACTGTTCTGTGCCTGTCAGTGTGCAGAAACAGGGAATGTTGACAGAGAACCTCTAAGGGCAAAAGGCTTGCTATGAGGATCCATACATGCTGAAAACAGCATGTGCAAAACAGTAATAGGTGTTATGGCTAGAGTAGCATAAACACTGAGACTTTCCTTGGCTTTCTCCTTACTTCTCAGCCTTGGCTCTGTAACTGGATATGCATCCCCCATATACATGTGAATTCCCCGTTTGCCTGCTGCTTCTTTGGTCTTTTTATATTCTGATTCTAAATAAAAATGAGACTGCCCTTGGAGCTGGGCTGCATTTTCTTGGTGTAGTCCCTCTAGGCTTCTCATTGTTCTGGACATGGACTCTGAGTAATCCTTTTTCATCCTGTTGCCACATGTCATAACGAGACATATGTAGATACAGGGCAACAAAAGCTTACAAGAACTTACAAGAGCAACATGAAATAAACGCCATGGGATAGAAAAGCCACCAGGCTGATTAAAACCTTGGGTCCCTTGGAAGAAGGAAGAAAAGAATATATGTATTTCTGTAGCGATACACTGACCACCTACAGAATTAAAAACAGAAACAACGCACAATGAAGATAGTTCACAATAAAAAATTATAAACCACATGAATAATTCTCCCACCATAAGCCAGTGCTAGCAGACAAGACAGAAGAAAAGTTAGGATTGTCTGCCAATTTATACCCCTTGTCTGTGTAACAAACAACCCCAAATCTCAGTGCCTTGAAAACCAAAGTTTTTGCCACCTTACATTATATAACAGGTATAGCGACTGCAGGTCAGCATTGCCTCTGCTCATGTCTTCTTCACCTAAAGCACACTCTGAAGAATGAATGAGGCACTTTTGCTGACATCCCTTCAGTCAAAGTAATTTCCAAGGTGATGGGAAAGAATCTCTTCTCACGGGAAGAAGCTGCAGAGCACCCAGGGCCACCAGGGGGTGGTAAGGAATAAGTGGGCCCAGCACTCCAAGGACTTGAAAGATGTGGAGAGAAAGGAACTCTCCTGCACTGCTGGTGGGAGTGCAAACTGGTCCAACCACTATGGAGAGCTGTGTGGAGATTCCTCAACCTACTAAACATAGAGCTTCCATATGATCCAGCAATTCCACTCCTAGGTATTTACTCAAGGGACACAGAAACATTAATTCCAAAGAGCACCTGCACCCCTATGTTTATAGCAGCACAATTTACAAATAGCTAAGCTTTGGAAACAACCCAAATGCCCAAAAATAGATGACTGGATCAAGAAGATGTGGTATATATACACCATGGAATATTACTCAGCAATCAAAAAGATAAACTCATGCAATTTGCAGCAACATGGATGGCGCTGGAAGGGATCATGCTCAGCAAAATAAGCCAGAAAGAAAAAGAAAAATACGGGATGGTCTCACTCATAGCAGGAATCTAGAAAACCTAAATAAGGGACCAGGAAAAAGAATAACTATAAGAAAGAAAAAATCAAAATCAACAAATATGAACCAGAGACACACTACGCGGGGGTGGGGCAAGGAGGATTGGGGTCAAAATAAGGGGGTTGCAATTGTATGGGGAATATAAAAATAAAATTAAAAAAAAAACTGAAAAAAAATTCTGTGAAACCAAAAATGATTGTTTTAAATCATTCAAGAGGTAAAATAACAAATAGAACCTATAGAGAAAAAACACAACTCTAAAAAGAAAACAAAAAAGCACCACATAGATTTGAAAAAGTGCCATATAGAATTTCTCATGAGGGAAAATATGATCACTAAAATTAAAAAGTCAATTCATCATTCAAATGGTAGGTGGAAGCAGCTGAAAAGGGAATTAGATAGAAAGGAGGAAGCTGAAAAGGGAAGACAGAAAGGAGGAAAGAGGCTGAAATGCAACAGAGGCAGAAAAGGAGAGGATTTAAAAATATGATTGAGAGCTTGTGGGAAACTTGTGGTGGTCTAATATCCGGGGACAGGCCAGAGACACAGGCGTGAAAGAAGTCCCCAGAGACAGAGTGTTCAATAGAAAAGGCAAACCTTTTGAAATACCCCAGAAAGGGAGCAGGGGTCAAGGTGGGAGAAAATGGTCTGCCCTGGGGAGGGTTTGAATTTCTCTTTTATACTTTTTTTTTTGTGGGCTTTCTTGCTTGAGGGGCCAGTTTGCACCAGTTATCTGCTGGGATGTCTGATCTTGAGCAATTGTTTCTGACACAGAATGTGTCCTGGTTCTGTTTCTACATTCCTGGAACTCTGAATGTCACAGTCAAGGTTACTGGTTGCCCATGGCAACCTTATGGATCCTTTTATCTTTTCAACCCTCCTAAACTTGCCTGCTGGGCAAGAAGTAAGGGGTTTAGTTTTTAACTTTAGTAATGATACCTGGACAAAACTGACACCAGATCCCAACATATGTCTGCTTTGAATTACAGACGGCAGGCATAAATAGAATGAGGCAGACACAATAGTTAAGTGATTTCCAGAAATGAAGTCTGAATTCTCAAGCTGAAGATACTGAGTCATAAACAGGATAATTACATAAATGTACACCTGGACCCCACATCAGGAACTGTGAACAAAAAAAGGTAAATTTCTGTGAAAGTTCTTACAGAGAAATACAAAGGAGGAAGAAGAATAGGAAGAGGAGAAGCAGCTGAGGATGGGGGAGCACAGGCAATTGTCTCCTTCGTACTGACTTTGGCTGGAAGACAGCACAGTGATCTCAAAAGTCCTTAAGGACAATGATGCCAGTCAAGAATTCCCTGCCAATGTAAGCCAGTGATGACTCAAGTCAGGTGTCTGTGAACAGAAACAAAATGAGCACCAGTGAGTGGTTCTGTTACATAGAAAAGCAGCCTTCCTAAAACCTAAAACTTCCCCAATCCTGGAGTAGCTTTGATTCTCATGTAAGCTGAGAACAAAAATATCTCCTTTTGCTGTCACTACCAGCATAGACAATGCACTTAACAGATGTCTATGTTTAACAAAGGCCTCATAGCTGAAAGGTGAGTGTTATTATTGGCTATATTAACCAGGGCATGGTGACTAGGACAAGGGAGGTGATGGTCCTGATACAGTTTGAGAGAGTTTCTGCCAACTGTACCTTAGGTTGGAAGACATTTCAGTCCAAAATATATCTTTGGGGCCAGCAGAGATTGGCTTCTCACTGTCCGTTTACAACATTCCTTCCTTCCCTCTTAAAGTGTTCCATGAAAATGTCCAGACCACCATCTCCTGATGCACAATTTGAAGACTAGAAGCACTTCTTTCGTAGCAATCAGGTGCTGGCACTAAGGGAAGAATGTGTAGCAGCCTCAACCTAAGGACACAGGAAACACATCACTCCTGATCTTTCCTGGATTCAGGGTCATTTTCTGAAAAGTTCAAGGAATTGGATTGGGGAATATACAGAAGTCTTCGGCACAGCACCTGTCAATAGACACATATCAGGAACTACTCATTTATAAGAACACTAACTGAAAAGACATGGTGGAATATGCTGTTTGATTCATGAGTGTTGCAGACTTCCAGAGGTTAGGCTTTGGAGTAACAGAGAGCACATCCCATAATAAGAACACTGGGCAGCATTACACAGCTGTAATGAAGAGCAGGCTAAAGAGAGCCATACACCCATTCTGGGCCACCCCTTCTCATGGCTGCCGCAGCTGCATGGGCAGAAAGGAAGCTAACTCAGGAGCATGCATTAATATTTTTTTTATGGATTTATTTATTCATGCATACAAGAGCTGGGGTATAGGCCAGAGGTGCGGGGGGTGAGAGGATTCACCAGAGACAGAGTGGGGAACAGAACAGGCAGGCTGACTGAAATCCACTGCTGAGGGGAGCAGTGGGCATGTCAGAAGAGATCTGCTGCACCATGTGGGTAGCTCCCTGGCCAGCTGGGGATCGAACTCATGCTGCAGAGGTTGTGAATTGCTTCATAGTGCGGTGCTTAACCCCTTGTGCCACTAGGGAGGCCCGAGTATGCATTAATATTCATTAGACTCTCCTCAATGCCACCATCTCACATCCTTGGTCACAATGTTATTTACCCTGCACTTTGCTGTTTGGTCACTGAAAATGAGTAACACACAGGTTCCACTCTCCGGGAGCTTACCATCTAGTAGGGACACAGTACACAGGTTCACAATGGAGACTCGTTTAGCTCCCACATAGGGGGTCTGTTCCCTGAAGAGGAGACTGGAAACAGAGACCCAGGGCTCACTGTTGTCATGTGTCACAAGCATGCACACTACAGAACGTGGCACAGACAGGAGGTCTAAGCTAGTCCAGACAGCTGGAGAGAATGTGGATCCCTGGTTTTCCCTGAGCATTGACAGAAGGGCCGATTGGGGCAGGTGGCGGTCTCCTGGACATCCATGAAGAAACAAAGCCACACTGAGGGCCTTGAGAGCCCAGGGCCAGTCAGGTCAGAGGCACAGATGAATTTTCCCCAGAGCTACTACCACAAAGCTGTATGCACAGCTCCATCATGATGGGGAAGGGAATTTCAGGGGTAATTTGATCACAAACAATTTTCACCTCGTAGGTGACTTTAGAACCCAATTCTGTGTGAGACACCTGTACTGTCAACAAGTGACTATGTCCAAAGGGATGTGTATAAGGACAGCAGGGTATCCGAGCATGGAAAGAAATATAAAGAGCAATTTTCTCTGTTTGATGTTTTCAAGAAAGTCTTTAGGCAGAGGGCAAGGATTGAATAGCATTGGAAAATAAAAAGAAACATTTTGGATGGCTGGAATAAGCATCCATGGCAGAGGAAAACTCCTGGAAAACATGGTTACAATACGGGTAAAACTGAGTGGCGAGAAACACATTAGCAGTTTTGATGGCCTAGGGAGACAGCCACATTTAAAACATGCCTAGCAGTGGGGGTGCCTGGAGAAGGTGAGGTGCTAGACTTCCCCTAGGGAGAGTGATGAGATTGGCAAGGAGAGAAGAGCAGACTGAGGGGCATCCCAGGATCCCCAAAGCTACCTGCCCTAAATTGGTTCTGCCATCCACTGCATAAAGACATTAGATACATAGTGCAAAAGACCCTCAATAAAAAAGAACTTTAATAGAATTAATGTGCAATAGAAAGAAAAGAGAAAGGATATAGTTTCACAATGAAACACCCAAAGTTACCCATCCCTTCACAAACCAGGGCCATTGAGGCCCAAACGCATGCCACAAGTGTAAGGCACCTTCTGGTGGGGAACTGTAGGAAAGGGACAGAAAGATCCAGACAAGTCTGGAAGGAAAAGAGCAAAATCAAAACTCAAGTCAAGGTATTGACTTGGCTGCCATTGTCAACCTCCCCATGGGTCTCTCTGTCTCTTTCAGGTGTCTTCTTCCACGCTCCCTAAGTCTCTGGCACAAGTCCAAGCACAAGTCCAAGCACAGCTTCTTCACATGTCTTTCTGCACCATGTGCCTCCTCCAGGTCTTCTTCCTTCCTCTCTCTGCTTCTCAGAAGGGTCTTCTCTCTTCTCCATTCTTCTCAGTCTTTCCTTGCTTCTCCTTCCTGCCCAGTTCCACCCTTCCTTCAGGTGGGGCAGGGGACCTGGAACCTCCCTTTTTCCCTATGGATTACCCTATTACAGAAGGGCACCGGAAGCCACCCCTTTGAGCCTAAAGTGAGCTCGGCACTGTAGCACCTGGCTGGTGGAAGTTCTAAGATAAGGATCCCTTGACCAGTTTCACTTGGCAGTTTCTGTAGCTTTCATTATTCTAGCAGTAACTCTCACCTCTTGGGGCCCAAAAGGAGAAGCAAAAAAGTCATCTGTCCTAGAAAGACCCACGAAGACACACCACTCACTACCCCACCATCTCTGATCAACCAGTTGACCCAGGAGGGCCCACTTCTACTTTTCCAAAAGTAGGGAGGCCTTCCTTCCTCAGGCGTCACTGCATGAGGCGGCAGCATTGGGAGCTACAACAGAGGAAGGAAAGATAACTCAAAGTCCGAGAGGGAGCGAGGCCTAAAAGGGCTTACATCTAAAAAAAAGTGTGGCCCCGATCTATGGGCAGTCTCCTATTTAGTTAGAACCAGGTTCAGAGAAGATGGGCAAATACATGGTATGGGGCGTGTTATCAGGGGTGCAAGCTAGGGTGGAGTGACCAGGGGCTATTGCTTGGGGGGGGCTCCATTGTTTCTGCCAGTCAAGCATGTTATCTATTCTAATATCTGCCTGCTGTTTTCAGCAAATACCGGTTTCCCAGTATGTTCCTCAGACCAGAACTTTTGTCCTTGGTGAGAGGCCCCTGCATGATCTTACCCCTACCCAACTTTAGGGTAAATAGTTTTCAGGCTTTTCTGCCCTCCCACCATTAGGATTGCCCTGCCTGATAGGGCACCTGCAGTTGTTACATTGTTGTAAGCTGTGTTGTTTACTTCTGTGGGCCATGGCTCAGTATTGAGATAGTCACCAAGAGACAGGAGAGGCAGGAGAGAGAAGTGGAGATAGAAGGCTAGACTGAAGACTTGCCAGGGGCTTGGAGGCCTTCTGGCTTCCTGGCCCCCCGGCACTGCTGCCTGCCATGTACCTGGTTGCTGCACTACATGTAAAGGCTCAATAAATGCCTGAGAAAGCCACTTAGAGCTCCAGGACTTTCCTTTACCCCATCTGCTCAGATCAATGAAAACCTGCTCTGTGGCCTTCCTGCCATTACACTGACAAACAGGAACTCTGGGCACCAAGACAATATCCCCAAGAATAAGGAGGGCTGGGGATTCCACGCTCAGATCTCTCTCTCTCTTTTTTAAGATTTATTTATTTATTTATATAAGCACTGGGTACAGTCAGAAGCGCAGGAGGGTGAGAGAATTCACCAGACCCAGAGCAGGGAACAGAACAGCCAGACTGACGAAATACACTGCTGAGGGGAGCAGCGGGCGTGGCAGGAGAGGTCTGTTGCGCCATGTGGGACCCTCACCTGTGGCCAGGAGATTGAACTGGCACTGCAGAGGCAGCAGGCAGCTTCGCAGCCCAGCGCGAGCTCTGTCACCAGGGGAGGCCCCAGGTCTCTCTTTTGTTATGCCCCTCCCCCCCAACCTTGCCTTTTTGTCCAGCCAAATCAGTCCTATAGGGGAACTTATGATGATGTGTGAGTGTGTTGTGAAACCATTCTAGGCTGGGCAGGTTCATTGTTAATTCAGGCAGATGAAAAGAGAATTTTGGAGCCTTCAGTACATATGACGGGTCTTTAATGCTGAATCAGGGGACCAGACCAACAGGCAGACCAGCAGGCAGGGTGGTAGCTCCTATGAATTTCCCCTTTAGCGCCTGCTTCTTGGCACAGGTGTCTGTATTTACATATGCGCATGCCCCATGCTTGCTGGCTCCTAAGCCCAGGTGTCTATAATTATAGCTGCATGTGCTCCTCCTCATGCTTTCAAGCATCTTTTGCAATCACATGATATTGTGCGTGGATGATGCAACCTGGGAGGAAAGCAAGGCTGCAGGCAGAGGCTGGTGGCAAGAGGTGAAAAAAAGCCTGAGTAGCTCATGTTCCTTACAGTGTGTGTTTGCCTGAGTGTGTGGGCGGTGGGTGGGGATGGGGGTATTCATATGGGGTTTGTGAGCCCCAGGATCTGAAGCTTTAGCTCTATCACCTCAGCCTATCATCACATTCTCATTCTATGGGGTGATCTCTGATAGCTGGTGTAGGGTAAGTGAAAAAGTATCAGGCTTTTCTGCCCTCCCACCATTAGGATTGATGATGGATCCGCGGTCCTAAATGCATGCCTGATGGCGGCACCTGGAGTAGGGTGTGGGCATGCGTAGATGAGATTCACCTGGGCTGAGAGACTGGGCTTATAAGGGCGGCGTCATGGGGATGCCAGCAGAACCACGAATAGAGCAGAGAGCGGAGAACAAGGCCACCAGAGAACACCAGAGAGCCCAGAAAGCGTGAAGACTTGCTGGGGGCTGGGAGGCCTGCCAGCCTCCCGGCCCCCTGGCACCCTTGCCTGCCATGTACCTGGTAAATCCCAAATAAAGCCTTAAAAGCCACTGAGGGCTCCAGGACTTTTCCTTTACTCCGGCTGCTCGGGTCAGAGAGATCCTGCACTGTCCCTTCCCACCCATTACACCCGGCGTTTGTCAAAAAGCCTTCTGATCGAGGGCAGTGGGGCGCATGCATACGTGCCTATTTTTGTGCCTGTGTACCTGATTCAACAGGCTTTCCTGTTAACTTGGTGCCACAAAGTATAGGGGATAAAATGGGCAAAAGGAAAATCACATTCAGCAAGATGATTTTAATTTTACTTTTCAATTTATTTTCAATTGGAAGTACATTTAAAACTTCACAGTGCTCCTTCCCTGCTTCTCAATTCTGCCAGCAGGACTGTGGTTTGTTAAAAAACCCACATCCAGCACATGGGGGTAGCAGATTTTATCTCCTTTGAATAGGAAACATTTTTAGGAATGAAAACACAGAGGTCAATGATCCCAAAATCTCCACAATACTCTTTTTATCTGCAGCAACATGACAGGTGAAGTCTCTTTTTATAGATCAAAAAAGTTCTTTTAAGGAGGCTGTAGGGTAAGCGAAGTTAAAAATCGGGTTTTTAAGGCCTCTTGCTGCTAGCGTGGTACCTGGGGCTGAGGGGCATAGGTGGGTGGCATGCGGGCCTATGACTGTGGATACCTGGGCCCAGACAGCACTGGGTGCACATGTATAAGAGCTCACCCCTGTGCCTGGAGGAGTGAAATAAAGGCTGTGGCAGCAGCACTGTGAGGGGGACCACTCTGAGAGGCAACAATACAAGACACTGAGATGACTGTGAGACAGAATGCCAGAGAGAGGCAAGAAAGAAAGCATAAAGATTCATGGGGGCTGCAGTGACAGGATGGCACAGAGCTGGTTCTCTCTGATCCGAGCAGAGGGGTAAAGAAGAGTCCTGGAGCCCTTGGTGGCATTCTCAGGCTTTTATTGAACTTTTACATGTAGTGCAGCCACCAGGTATACAGTAGGCAGGAGGCCAGGAGGCTTGGAGGCTCTTTGCAGGCTCCTGGCCTTTTATTTCTCTCTCCCCTCTCTCCTGCCTCTGCTTCTCTTGGTGAATATATCAATACTGATGCCATGGCCCTCAAGAGTAAATAACACAACTTATAACAATGTAGCAAAATGCAGATGCCCACCATCAGGCATGCAATCCTAATGAGTAAATGAAAATCATTTACTCTACAGGGGGCTACTGAGAGGCTCAGTTGTTCCCCAAGCCTCTTGGCACCCCCTGCCTGCCTCCTTGCATGCCAATCTCCCAGCCTGGTGTACCTGTGTAGCCATCATTAAAAGGCCTGTACAATCCATCAAGGGCTCTGAGATTCCTTCACCATCTGCCCAAGAACTGACAATGAACCTACCTGGCCTGGGATAGTTGCACAACAGGCAGGTAGAGAACACAAAATTCATTCTAAAGAAAATGTATATATTTAAATGAGGCAAAAAAAAGAATTATTTTCTCTATAATACAAGTTCCTCTATAGTATAACGTCCAGGGTGATGAGAAAATATATTATTGAGCAAATGAATATCATAAAGATTCCAGCTTCCGGCCTAGGTGCATTTAACACTCCAGTGCATGCTTAATTAACAAGTTTGCTTACTTACAGCTCTTTCCCTTTAAAGATTCATGGCTGGGCCCCAGCTCCTATCTAAACAAAGTTGCATTTCAGAAGGGTCCGGTGGCTAGTGAAAGCTTGTCTGACTCTCCAAGGCCATCTCCAAATGCCTGCATCTTTTCCCCTTTGCCTGTCCTCCCTGCCCTTATCTGGGGACTTTGCAGCAAATGGTTGTGCCTGCTGAAAAACGATGCTATCCATGTAACAAATATGAAGACAGTTATGTATAAAAGGAACCCTTGGCCTTTAAACAGGTGCTCAGACCTTATAGGGCTACCCAGGTCTGGGACCTCATGCATGAGTAATAAAACTTTTCCTGACTTCACCATTCCTGAAGTGCGGTTTGTTCTTCCTCTGCCTGGGTGAAAGGCCAGAATTTCTACAACAAGGGGTAAAACCCATGCAACCTGGGCCTTTCTATCCCAAATTGTTTGGTACAACCCATAAGCTATTATGTGACTGACAGGACTGACTGACAGGACTGACTGACAGTCAGCTGAAGGCGTCTGGAAGGGCCCCCAAAGGTTTCCATCTCACTGCGACACAGTGCCTACAAAATGTCTTTTTTTAAAAAGATTTATTTATTTATGCATACAAGAGCTGGGGCACATGAGGATTATAAACATACATTATATGCATACAAGAGCTGGGGCACATGAGAGGATTCACCAGAGACAGAGTGGGGACCAGAACAGGCAGACTGACTGAAATACACTGCTGAGGGGAGCAGTGGGCGAGACAGGAGAGGTCTGCTTCCCGACGTGGGTTGCTCCCTGGCTGACCAGGATTAAACTCTTGCTGCAGAGGCTGTGGATTGCTTCATAGGCTGTGTCTTAACCTCTTGTGCCATCAGGGAAGCCCCAAAATGTCTCTTTAACAAGCTGAGCAAACTCAGGCCTAACTCTGGTGCTCACTGTTTCAGGAAGTTTATCTCAGGGAAAAGGGTACAGATACAAGCGTTTTCCCATAGCCACGGGCTAACTGTCAATCTCACATGGAAGATTCAATCTACTGACTACCAGGAGTTAGTGGATTTCTGATTTCCTAGGTGTAGTGCCAGCAGGGCATGGAGCGGGTTCTCTATTGATTCAGGCAGACAGGTAAAGGAGAGTCCTGGAGCCCTTGGTGGCTTTTTTCAGGCTTTTAAAGAACTTTCTTCACCATTTGTAGTGAAGCAACTAGGTACAGGGCAGGCTGGGAGGCGAGGGGATGGGGCGGGAGGCTGGCAGCCTTCCTAGCCCCAGGCGAATCTTCATTCTTTCTGGGCTCTCTGGCGCTCCCTAGTGGACTTTCCGCTGATCTCTACTCCACTGCCCCCACTCGCCCGTTCTCTGCCCCCTTCCTTATATGCTCCTTCTCTGGCTCAGGCGCGCCCATCACGCTTGCCCACAGCACGCTCCAGGTGCCGCCATCAGACACGTCTGTAAGACTGCAGGTGTCCATCATGGATGCTTACGGCGGCAGGGCGGGAAAAGCCTGATCACTTCCATTTACCCTACACTAGGGAATGTGAAAGTTGAAAAAAACAAACGACAGCTTTGATTTCAGTAACAAGATGGTTTATAAATGTTTGTTTCTATTTGTCTTCGAGGGAGGGAGGGGGAGGGGTTGCTGACTTGCTATTTTATGGCCAGAGTCCAAAATGAAGGTGTCTGATATGATCTTCTCTTTCTGAAACCGGTGGGGGAGAATCCTTCCTCATCTCTCCCTACTTTCTGGCGGCAGTTATGTCAGGTTTTGGGGCTCCTGGATTTGGGAGTTCCTTGGTCCTTGACCACGATATGACAAAAATTCAAGGCCAAGTCTATAGAAGAAGCAAAAAGCAAAGTTTATTTAGAGACAGAATAACATTTTGAATTTTGAATGTCCAGAGAGGCCCCGGGACATGTCAAGTTCTTTGACAGCTGAAGAGCAGCTGCAAAGGAAGATGGGGGCTCTGGTCTTAAAACAGGGCTCAGGAATTTTTCAGTCGTTGCTTGCTGGGGTGCACTGTGCAGGTGCCGCTCCAGAGGGGCGTTTAGTTGGGTCCAGTGTTTTCTGCAATTGTGCTTTCAAACTTGCTGATTCCATCACTGTATTTGTCTACTGTTGAGGCCCTCTGTGTATTTTTAAATTTGGTCCTGTTTTTTAGACATATTGTTATAGAGCAGCCCCGATATTAAACGGGTTCCTGGCTGTGGGTCCTCACCCGCGCGCTTTAAAGAGACTTATGAATACTCTACTACAGACACACACAAAAGGGTTAATAAAAGGTTTATTTACAAGAGAAAAAGAAAATAAGGAAAAGGTACAACTCAGGGAGAAAATAGGGAAATAAAGTCTTTAATGCGTCCTACCCGATCCGACGACCTGGAAACCCAAAGTCACTCTCAGAGCTGACCGGACGCTGCAAGCTGGCCGAGAGCCCAAAATGGAGAGCCCCCCAAAGCCCACGTGTCTGCCTTTTGTATCCACCTGGCTGCTTAACCCCACCCTCAGGTCCCAGCCACCTTCCCTTTGGTGGTGATGGGATTTTGAGTTCCCAGTGTCTTTGGCTTTGACCTGGGGTGGGGGTGGAGTCCACAAAGCTTATATGGAATTTGCTTTGGGACATCCTTTTCCCCCTAACAATTTTAGCTCTACCTGTAACAGCCTGTTATTTCACAATCTTTATACTGTGTTCCTGTTTTTGATCATCCATTGTTTTCTCTCAGCAAGCATGGCTCTAGCTGTTATCTTAAACTCCTCATCAGGTGTATTTCAACATTCTAGTGAATTAAGACTTCTCTTGGGTTTGTATTTTATTTTTTTGCTCCAGAATTTGTGGTATGTTCTGTCTCTCTCCCTCCCATTTTTGTGGTTTATAATCAGAAATTTCATTTTCTGATGTTGATAAATTGGCTTTATACCTTATTGTGGGGCAACCATGTGCAGGGCAGGCAGCGGGGCAAGCCCCCCAGGCCCCAGTGAATCTTTCCGCTCTTTCTCCGGGCTTTCTCTGGCATTCTCTCTCTCAAGCCTGCCTCTTGTGTAGTCACATCACTCGTCCTCTTGTAGCCATTGCTGCCGCTGCCTTTATCCCAGCCTCTAGGCTCAGGTGTGCACAGTGTAGGGTAGAGAAAATATCAGGCTTTTCTGCCCTTCCGCCATCAGGATAGATGATGGATCCTTGTCCTGAATGCATGCCTGATGGCGGGCACCTGGAATGGGTGTGGGCATAGGTAGATGGGATTCAGCTGAGCTAAGACTGTGCTTTTAAGGGCGGCATCACGGGGATGCCAGCAGCAGCAGCAGCAGTAGAAGCCGAAGCAGAAGCCGAAAGAGAAGCAGCAGAACGAACGCTAGAGAGCCCAGATAGAGTGAAGACTTGCTGGGGGCTGGGAGGCCTGCCAGCCTCCCAGCCCCCCCCAGCCAGCGCCCCTGCCTGCCATATGCCTGGTGAGCCCCAAATAAAAAACCTGCAAAACTACTGAGGACTCTGACTCCTCCTTTACCCTGTCTGCATGGGATCAGAAAACCTGCACTGTGTCCTGTCCTGCCTTTACACACAGTAATACATGCCCACCCCCATGCTCCCAAGCCCCTCTGCATTAACACGATCAAGGCTGCAGGTGATACCACAGAAGCCAATGGCATAAAAAGTCTGATTAATTCATTTACCTAACATACCTGTTATGTGACTATCATTTACCTGACATACCTGTTATGTGACCATCATAGGCTGGAAAGTTTATTGATTCTCACAAAAATAATTTTGGAGCCTTCGGTATCTCTAACATGCCTTTAATGCTAAAACGGGATTGGACACAGGCAGGCCAGGCCAGGAGGCAGCAGCTGAGCCCCTAGCCTCAGAGTCGTGCTGCCACTATGCAGGCCAGCGCTGAGGAGCCCCCTTTATCCCTAGCTTCTGGGCCCTGGTGTCTGTGTTTACATGTGCACACACTCCATGCTCTCTGGGCCAACATGTTCATAATAATGGGTGCGCATGCCCCATGCCCACACCTCTGGGTCCAGGGTGTCTTCAACCTAGGAGGAAAGCAAGACCACAGGTGCTGGCCAGAGAGGTCAGCAGCAGGAGGTGAAGAAGAGCCTGAGCCTCTCCATTTTCCCTACAATACCCCTCCTACAAGAAGCTTGGAATAACCTCAGGCTTTTTACCGGAATCTTTTTGCATCTTTGTGCTGTTCAGATGACTGGGGTGCTGGTGCTCATTTGCTGCGGACCAGCACAGCAGTAGACGATGAGGCCACCTCAGGGTTGAGAGAAGCGTGCAGGGTGGTCAGGGCTTCGGTGAAAGAAATGACAAACAGACACACTTCAAGAGTGAAAATCTGAGTGTAATTTTCTTTGAGTTTGTGACCAGTATATATATGTTTTCCAAAAGCACAGGAATGAATATCAATGAAATTAGCTTGCTCATGGGCTCAGTCTATCACCATCAGGGAGGTGATCTACATAACAAGCAATGACCATTATAGAAGAAAGAAGGAAGTTTAGAAAGACAAATAAGGGATTAAAGTTTGTAGTTCTAGAAAGAAGGGATAAGATTTTTAGCATTCTTGTAGTGGTATTGTAACAGGGTGGTCCCCAGGAAAGGGGGAGATTCCCTGCCCCTCCCAAGGGAGGGTGGAGCTGAGCAGGAAGAGGAGAAGCTGAAGAAGAGACTAAGGAAAAAAAGGAGCAGGATGGAGCCAGAAGGAGACCTGGAGGAGGCGCATGGAGCCTAGAGACACGTAAAGAAACTGTGCTTGTCTTTTGGTCGTGGACTGGGTGACACAGATGTGGGTGAGACCCGTGGGGAGGTGACAATGGCAGCTTTTATCTTGATGTTGATTTTGCTCTTTTCCTTCCGGGCTTGTCCGGTTGTTTGTGACCCTTTTCTGTGGGTCCCCACTGGAAGATGCTTTAGACTTGTAGCAGGCTTTGGGGCCTTGCTCTGGGCCAATCCCATTTGGATGGACTTTTACCCACGAGGGGACGGGTAACTTTGGGTGCTTCACTTAAAAACTAGACTCTTTGCCTTACCTGTATTGTTTCCTAGTTGTATTAAAGTTCCTTCCCATTAAAGTCTCCTATGTTTTATGTTGATGCGGCGGATGGCAGAACCCATTTAAAATAGGCAGGTTTGCGGGGTTTGGGCTGCCCCTCTCCCTGTCCTATAACAGTTCTTGGTGGTTGTTATCTTTTGATAAGCTTCTGCCTTTTCAGGGAACTTCCGCTGAACTTCCTCTGCTTCAGGGTGTTATGCTGTTCTCCCCCTGCACGCTGGTTGCCCAGCCGGACCTAGGGACGGTTAGCCCTAAAGGTCACTGCAGGGGGAGGTGCAGCACTCATTGGGGTGTAGTGCCGGCAGGAAGGGCACAGTGCAAGATCTCTATGATCCAAGCAGATGAAGAAGTCCTGGAGCCTTCAGTGGCTTTTTCAGGCTTTATTGGGATTTTACCACGTACACGGCAGGTAGGGGTGCTGGAGGGGACTGGGAGGCTGGCAGGCCTCCTAGTCCCTGGTGAATTTTCACTCTTTCTGGGCTCTCTGGTTTCTCTCGTAGTCTCTGCTTCTCTTTCTCTTTCTGTTCTTCTGGTGTCCTGCGACACTGCCTGTAGGGTAAGGTAAAAGGTATCAGGCTTTTCTGCCCTCCTGCCATCAGGATAGATGAGGGAACCCTGTGATCCTGAATGCATGCCTGATGGCAGGCACCTGAAGTGGGTACACCTGCACTAAGACTGTGCTTTTAAGGGTGGCGTCACCGGGACGCCAGGAGAAGCTGAAGCAGCAGCAGAAGCCAAAAGAGAAGCCGAAAGAGAAGAAGCCCGAAGCAGAAGCAGAGAACTCCAGAGAGCCCAGATAGAGTGAAGATTTGCTGGGGGCTGGGAGGACTGCCAGCCTCCCAGCCCCCCTGCCTGCCACATACCCACTGAACCCCAATAAAAACCTGCAGAACCACTGAGGACTCTGACCCCTCCTTTACCTGGTCTGCATGGGATCAGAAAACCTGCACTGTGTCCTGTCCTGACCTTTACACTGCCCCTGTAGCCCCAGTCTCTCAGCCCAGGTGTACCCACCTATGTATGCACATACTCTACTCCAGGGGCCCGCCATCAGGCATGCATTCAGGACCGCAGGGATCCGTCATCAATCCTAATGGCAGGAGGGCAGAAAAACATGATAATCACTTACCCTACATGGGGTAATAGGTAATAGGGGCAATGATTGCTCCAACGGGCACAGAAATGTCACCTCCAGTGAGCATCAAAGGTTCAAGCTTCCTACAGTGCTGTGGATTCTCTGGCTGTGTGACCAGGTCAATTTCTCACACAAAATATTTCAAACTCATTGTAGGGTAGGTAAAAGGTATCAGGCTTTTCTGCCCTCCCGCCATTAGGATAGATGATGGATCCTTGCAGTCCTGAATGCATGCCTGATGGCGGGCACCTGGAATAGGGTGTGGGCATAGGTAGATGGGATTCACCTGGGCTAAGACGGGCTTTTAAGGGCGGCATCATGGGGATGCCAGCAGAAGCCAAGAGAAGAGAAGCAGAAGAAGAATGAATAGTAGAGCAGAGACAGAACCACAAGAGAACAGAGCAGCAGAGATCACCAGAGAGCCCAGAGTGAAGACTTGCTGGGGGCTGGGAGGCGTGCCAGCCTCTCCTGCCCAGCACCCCTGCCTGCCATGTGTCTGGTGAATCCCAATAAAAGCCACTGATGGCTCCAGGACTCCTCAAAGGACCTGGTAAAGACCTGGTTTGCTAGATCAGAAAACCTGCAATGTTTTCCCTACACTCATGCCAACCTCAACCTCTAGGATTTGGCTGAACTGTAAGTGTAGTGCTGGGTGGAGACTGTAGTTGAGAACACAAGTCAGGAATTGTTCTCTCTGCTTTTTGAGTGTGGAGCATTGCCCTGGGGCACTTGCTCCTGTTCAGATCCATGTGCCTCAAACTCTGGTTAAAGAACATTCAGTTGTCTTGTTTTGGCCCAAACAAGACAGGGGAGGGGATGGGTAAGGTAGGTGTTTCACATATCACAGCCACAAGCTGCAATGAAGCAAACAATTTTGTTTTGATGAGGAGACCTGTGTTCTGATCTGGTTCTCTCTGCCAATTCAGGCTCTTACTGTTTTAGTTTGTAAGCTGGACTCTAATAAGGAATTGCCACTTTGCACCCTGTGCGCTGGCTTCTCAGCCCAAGTGTCCTCACCCCTATAGTTCACCAGTGGTCCACTCCCTTCTTCACTGAGTGATTATTTTTTTTAAAGTCCCTAATATGGGTGGGTGCCCTGAGCAAACAGCAGAGAAGTTTTGTACAGCAGCTGCCCCTCCCTCTTGCATGTTGTTCTGCCCCAGCATCACATTAAACAGAATTTAATTACAGTGTCCCTACCCTTTCCACCATGGCAGTTTGTAGTGGCAGGATGGGCAAAGAGCAGGATCTCTATGATCCTATGCAGACAGGCAAAGGAGGAGTCCAGAAGCCCTTAGTGGCTTTTTCAGGCTTTTATTGCTATTTTCCCAGGTACATGGCAGGCAGGTGTGTGTGTGGGGGTGGGGGTGGGGCTGAGAGACTGGCAGGCCTCCCAGCCCTGGGTGAATCTTCACTTTCTGGGCTCTCTGGCGTTCTCTCGTGGCCTCTGCTGCTCTGCTGGTTCTCCTTCTGGTCTCTCTGCTAATCTGGCCTCCTGTGACGCTGCCCTTATGAGCACAGTCTCTCAGCTCAGGTGTACCCACCTACATAGGCCCACACCCCACTCCAGGTGCCTGCCATCAGGCATGCATTTAATCTAATGGTGGGAGGGCAGAAAAGCCTGACTGACAATCACAGTTGCTCTTGATACATGCAATAATCATGTTTTACCTTTTAGGGATTGTCGTCTTTGTGTAGGTGAAATTTGGTTTGAATATGTGAAGGAGGCAAGCCCATTTCTTTACTGTCCCCATCTGGTTGTGCCTTCATGTCTGTTTTCTTATTTGAGAAATAGTGTTATGTTGCGGTGTTGTGCAACCATCCATAGTGCGGCAACCAGGTGCAGGGCAGGCAGGGGGCCAGGGGGTAGGAGGCTGACAGGCCTCCCAGCTCCCGGCAGGATCTTTACTCTTTTCTCCTTGGGCTTTCTCTGTTCTCTCATGGTCCTGTCTCTCTCTATAGTCACTCGTCCTCTTCTAGCCGCTCTCTGTGTGATGCTGCCCTTATATGCTCAGCCTCCAGGCTCAAGTGTGCGCACTCACACACGCCCACACCAGACTCCGGGTGTCCACCATCAGGCGTGCATACCCCGAGCCCAGGTCCCCAAATGCCTCCTGCATTAGCACAATCAAGGCTGCAAGTGATGGCCAGAGGCCAGCGGTGCAAAATCCTGACCAGTCTTTATTTACCCTGTACCATCCCAGGCCTGGCTGGTTCATTTTTGATGTGGGCAAATGGGAAAGGATCTTGGAGACTTAGGTAGATTTGACAGTCCTTTAATTCTGAAGCAGGAAACCAGATTCAGGTGGGGAGACATGCAGCAACTGAGCCTCCTAGCCCCTCTGAATCTAAGCTTTATCCTTCTATTCTTAGCCCAGGTGTCTGTATTTACATATGCGCACACTCTTTGCTCTCTGGCTTCTGAGTCTAGGTACCCATGATCATGGGTGTGCACACCCCATGCTCGGGTTCCTTGGCACTGTCTTACAATGATATCATGTGTGGGTAATGAAACCTGGGCAAAAAGCAAAGCCACGGATGGTAGCTGTAGAGGTTGGCAGCAGGAGGCAAAAAAGAACCTGAGTTCCCCAACTATTCCTAAAGGCAGAATCAGAAATGCACATTAAGGGGAGAGAGAGCGGTATTAGTTCCCAGTACAGCTTGAGAAAACCTCTGTCCAGATGATGGGATGCTTCAGAGCACATATTAGCTATTGGAGGAGTCCTGCTTTGGGCACCAAGGTTCTGGCTCTGGTACTTCCATTGGGTTCGTCGTGAGCAGCCCAGGAACAATGTGACTTTGTTGTGATCCTTGCAGCAGGTCTGAGATGCCCCAGCTGGAGATTGCCAGTTTTCTGATACACCCAGTGTAGGGTAAGGAAAAATGTCAGGCTTTTCTGCCCTCCCACCATCAGGATAGATGATGGATACTTGCGGTCCTGAATGCATGCCTGATGGCGGGCACCTGGAATGGGTGTGGGCATAGGTAGATGGGATTCACCTGGGCTGAGACTGGGCTTTTTAAGGGTGGCGTCACAGGGACGCCAGTAGAAGCCAAAAGAGAAGCCGTGAAAGAAGCAGAGAACGCCGGAGAGCCCAGATAAAGTGAAGACTTGCTGGGGGCTGGGAGGCCAGCACCCTTGCCTGCTGTGTACCTGGTAATCCCAATAAAAACCTGCAAAACCACTGAGGACTCTGACTCCTCCTTTGCCCGGTCTGCTGGATCATAGAAAACTTGCTCAGTGGTCCTTCCTGCCCTTACACACAGGTTCTCCTGAAAGGATATGTGAGCAAAGTGCTCTCAGGATCATCACAAACAGGAATAATAACATCTTCATAGGCTGCTGTGGATGTTACATCAGGGAACACCCAAAAGCCCTTAGTACAGGCCTGGCTACTGATGTGTGTTTCTACTCTATTCCATTGGGGTGCATAGTCCTTTTTCCTTATGTGTTTATGAGAAAGGGAGTTTGATTTTTTCTAATGCCAAGCTGATATCTTCCATTTGCCCTTCAGGACAATTTTCCATGCCTCTTCACTGTAGGGACAGGAAGGGACACAGTGCAGGTTTTCTATGAACCAGCAGACCGGGTAAAGGAGGAGTCAGAGTCCTCAGTAGTTTCTGCATTTTTATTGGGATTACCAGGTACATGGCAGGCAGTGGCGCTGGGGGGCCAGGAGGCTGGCAGGCCTCCCAGTCCCCAGCAAGTCTTTACTCTTTCTGGGCCCTCTGGCGTTCTCTCTGCTTCTCTGCTCTTGGCTTCTCTTTCAGCTTCTGCTGGCGTCCCCGTGACGTCGCCCTTAAAAGCCCAGTCTCAGCCCAGGTGAATCCCATCTACCTATGCCCACACCCTACTCCAGGTGCCCGCCATCAGGCATGCATTCGGGACCGCAAGGATCCATCATCTATCCTGATGGTGGGAGGGCAGAAAAGCCTGACATTTTTCCTTACCCTACATTCACCCTGCTCTGTGCCCCCAAAAGTGGACCTAAGTGTATTTAAAAACAGGCATTTTTGGTGGGTTCCAAAAGATGAGGAGGAATGGCAGGAGGGAGGGGAGAGGAAGGCTGGGTGGTTACTTCCCAGGTCATTTCTTGCCCCATGTTTTTTTTTTGTTTTTTTTTTTAAAGATTTATTTGTTTATTTTATACATGCACTGGGTACAATCAGAAGCACGGGAGGGTGAGAGAATTCACCAGAGCCAGAGCGGGGAGCAGAGCAGGCAGAAGGACCGAAGCACACTGCTGAGGGGAGCAGCGAGTGGCAGGAGAGGTCTGCGTGCCCATTTCTTGCCCCATGTTTTGTCTCAGTTGTTTACAATAACAATTTTTTTCCCCCTTACTCATGCTGCTTGGCTATTTAAGGCTGGGTGTGGCTGTGTTCCACATCATACACAACCCAGGATTTTGGCTTGTGGAGAAGTTCAGGGATTGAAAGTCAGAGGGAGTATTTGACAGACACATTACATTATGGAATGTATTTTACATTTTCTTTTTAGGAGGAGGAATTGTAGAGCAAACTTTTTTTCTAATAAGACTGTAGGGTAAATAGAGTCTGCCCGGTGGTGCAGCAGGTTGAGCACAGCACTGTGAAGCTGTCTGCAGCCTCTAGCACGGGTTCGATTTCCCGCCAGCCAGGGAGAAATCCACATGGTGCAGCAGACCTCTCCTGTCGTGCCCGCTGCTCCCCTCAGCAGAGTATTTCATCAGTCTGCCTGTTCTGCTCCCCACTCCGTCTTTGGTGACTCCTCTCACTGTCCTGTGCCTCTGGCCTGTACCCCAGCTCTTGTATAAATAAAACAAATCTTTGAAAAAAAAGACTAGGGTAAATAATTGTCAGGCTTTTCTGCCTCCCACCATTAGCGTTGGTGATGGATCCTTGTGGTCCTGAATGCATGCCTGATGGCATGCACCTGGAGTGGGTGTGGGCAAACGTAGGTGGGATTCACCTGGGCTGAGACTGGTCCTATAAGGAAGGTACAGAACACCAGAAAGGGAACAAGTGAGAGAGCAGCACCAGCAGAGAAGCAGAGACCACAACAGAACAGTGAAAATTTGCGGGGGGTTAGGAGGCCTGTCAGCCTCCCGGCTCCCCAGCACGCCTGCCTGCCTTGTACCTGGTAAACTCAATAAAAGCCTGAAAAAGCCACCAAGGGCTCCAGGACTCCTCCTTCACCTGTTTGCTTGGGTCATAGAGGTCCTGCGCTATACCCTCCTGCCTCTACGAAGACCAAAAATTTGTTTTTAATATTATTATTCTGATATGTCTAAATTAGGTGTTGCTATTCTCTCTTCTTTGAAAATATGGTTGTTCTAAATCACCCAGAGCCAGGTACAGCTAGAGACTTCCCTAATAGCCTAGAGTTCACTGAAATTATTTAAACTAGTCAATCCATATTGTTTACCCTGCCTTAATTTACCCAGGGAGACCACAAAAAAGTTCAGTGTCATGCTTTCTCCTACTACTTACTAATGAACAATTTTCCACTGTATGGATATGAAATTTTACCCATTCATCATTTGGGATCAATGTCTCCTGTCACCCTAACTCAAGAACATGAATATGTATGAGTCCGATGCTGCTTCCCTATGGATCATTCCCCACTGGTCAACATCAGTGGCAGACTCAACCCAGTGACCAGTAATCCAGAGTAATCCAGGCAATGTTCGGACATATGCGCCCTTATTGCTGTTTCCCAACCAGAATGCTACCAAGGGCTCACTGCCTGAAGTGCACAGAAGACAGTATTATGGCACTGACTTTTAAGAAAAGACAGATGGTTTATTGTGAGGTTGATCAGCAAGGAGGCAAGAGGAAAACCTCAAATAGTCTCCCTGGCCTGACCTGAAAGGGACTTTAAGGATTACAGTCAGGGTTAGGATAAAGGGACTATGGAGTTTAGAAAATTGTAATTGTTTAGTCTCAATTCAGTCCTTTTGATTTTCTTCATTGTTGTACCTTTTTCTTTTGAATTCACTACATGGATTCTTCCTCTGGTGCTCTTGGCTCCATTTGAACTGACAGTTGGTTCCCAGTAGTTGAGAGGCTGTCTAAGGAAGGGTGTCATCTATATGTACATACTTGTGGTTGGTTCTGTTGCATCTATAGAAAACAAGTCTTAAGGAGGTTGCATAAGTTGGATCATGACAATTTATTGTGTAGTCTTGGGTTCTGAGGGCAATTTGACCTTGGTTTCAAGACCACTCCGTGTAGAGGGAGAGGGCAGGATTGGGTAGGACTAGCATTAATGACCTCTCCAGGGAAGGGAGCTTCTAGGGTAGCTTGGATGTTTGGAAAATTCTGTCTTGACCTCTACATTTTTCCAGTGCAGTTGCTCATGTTCTCCACCGTTCTTGCCTTACATCCACTAGCACTGTGGCCAGCCTCTGCTCCATGATATTCCCAGTTTCACCTTGGCTCAACTCTTCCTCTCCATGCCACTCCTTGGCTCAGTTGGCTTGGTCGGGCTGTCTGCCTGGCCTCACCTTATACTGGTTTTCATTGTCATAGTTCTCTTTTCACCCCTCCCCGCCACTCCCTGGGTGAGGCTGTCTGATCATATCTTTGTCTCCCTGGATGGAAGACTAATCACTGATGACTCATGTAACCAATACAATGCTGTAGAAATAAGTGTGTCACAGCTGAGGCTGTTAGAAAAACACACTGTGGATTCACCCTTGGTCTTTTAGAGTATTCTCTTTAGGGAAGCCATACCCATGCCATGAGGGTACTGGAGCAGCTCTGGGAGAGTTCACTGGGTGAGACTCTACTTATTTCTAATCAGGGAACTAAAAGCCACTTTCTGTGACTCCCCTTATTTGTATTCTTGGGATATAGACTGGGGATGAATATCATTGAATGGTCTCCCCATTCTCTTGATAAGCAGCTGAGGGAGTCACTTTTGGGGCTCCTGTCATTTCTAGAATTGGAATTGACTATGGTGTGTTCTGGAGCTCCCATCATCTCTAGTTTTGGGGGGTAGAGGTGTTGCTTATAGGACACCATCTCTTGTGGTTGGGGTAACTGGGGGATTGCTGCATGGAGCCTTCCTCCTCTAATGTTGGGAGAGACTAAAGGTCCCTTGCTAGGGCTTACCAGGACAGCAAGACACATAATAGGAAAGCTTGCAAGAGTCCAGGAGAAAGAAAAAATAATGAAACTGGTAAGGGGGAAAAAAACAGATAACTTAAAAAGGGAAAACCCAATCAGGTTAGCCTCAGACTTCTCTGAAGACACACTATGGGCAAGAAGAGAATGGAGCAACATATTCAGAAAATTCAACACAGCAAATGCCAACCAAGAATACTTTAACCTGCAAAGTTCTCCTTCCTCTATGAAGAAAAAATATGGACCTTCTCAGACAAACAGAAATTCCAGATATTCATTACAACTAAACCCCCACACCAGTTCTATTTTATGCAGATTATATCACTTGCGGGGTTCCCAGGAACACTAGTCTTAGAGGGTAGAATGAGGGATCATGTACCTTCCATTGTCTAGAGTTTTGGGTGATCAGTCCAATGAGTTTATAAATCCTAGAAAAATTTTAATTTCCAAAAGTATTCATTTATATTTACTGTTTCCTATTGATTGCCATTCCATGTATCTCCACATGGAATTGTTTTCCTTTAGCCTTTAGCCATTTTTTAATGTCTCTTCAAGCAGATTTGCTGTTGATTAGTTCTTTTCTTTTAAAAAAACTTTTTGGAATGCATCCTTTTTTAAAAATATATATTTTATTTTATATAATTCTTACATCATTTTTCATTTTTGCACAATGTATGCATTTTCATTTTGGTTATACTCCCCATACAATTCCCACCCCCCTTATTTTGACCCTAATCCTACCTCTCCTCCCTCCCTCCCACCATAGTGTGTCTCTGGTTTATAGTTGTCTGTTGATTTTGATTTTTCTTTATTATAATTAGTCTTTATCCTGGTCCCTTATTTAGGTTTTCTAAATTCCTGCTATGAGTGAGACCATCCAGTATTTTTCTTTTCTTTCTGGCTTATTTCGCTGAGTATGATCCCTTCCAACTCCACCCATGTTGCTGCAAATTGCATGAGTTTATCTTTTTTGATTGCTGAGTAATTCAAGAAGATGGAATGCATCCTTATTTAGCTATGTCAATGTCCTTGTCTGCAAATCAAATAACTGAATGGTTTCTGGGTCAGCTTCCATTGACTTATACATTCATAACTGATAAACTTTCCCTGTTTCTTCACATGTCTAGTAATTTTTATTGCATGCTTGACAGTTAGTATTTTGTAAGCTCTTGATTACATTATCTTGTTCTAAAGATTAAATTTTACCAAGGCAGGGAGTTTTAGAATTAATGGATCACATTGAACCCAGGAAGGTGCCCAGATTTTGAATGTTGTAAGGACACTTATAGTTTCAGTTTTCTGCTTCTTCCTAACATGCACCCTTACCCTCAGTGTGTGGTACCTATCAGGATGTGGCACTTCTAGGGCCCTAGTTGAACTTAGGTTCTCCCACTCCCACATTACCCCAGTCTGGATGAGTCCAAAACCAAACTCCAGTTCACAGTGTGTGTCACCTGAAATTCCTATATAACTCTTCAGCCTTCAGAAACTATTCTCTGCTAAGCTACCTATTGTCTTCCCCTGTACATGCAAAGCTTAAATACTATTAAAAAATCTGAGAGAAGTTTTAGGCAAATTTTTTTGGTTCTTCTCCATGGCTTTTCCTTATTAGTAGATTCTTTATGTTGGTACCTTTCACAAACACTCATCTTCTGAATATATACTTACTTTGTGGCACCACAAGATATATAAGGTATCATGATGGATTTTTCTGTCCTAGTCCTATATCAACTACTTATACAAGACATCTTGGTTCCATTTTTTTTTTTAAGAATGACACTTAAAAACTAAGATGTGGGCACAAGATATACTCATTGCTACTGGAGTGTCATTGCTTCTTCATTTTCTTTAACAGAGCTTAGAAATATATGCATGTAGACCATATTCAAGCACTCATACATGCACACATCTATGTACATCCCTATCATTATCAAAATCTAAATTCATATTCCTTATAGAGTAGTGTGACCTCATTTGTGTCTTTAGAGTTTCCTCTAAAGGTTTTTCCATTGTAATAATATTCATTGGGAAAATCTTAGTGTGAATTGTCATGTGACTTCCTGGAGAGATCATTAAAGACTTTCCTATAGCTACTATATCTTTTGGTTTCTCCACAATAGGTCTTTTTTTCCCCAATACAACAGGGTGAATCTTTTGAGTTGAAAATTTTTATTACATAAGTCATAAAGTTTTTCTTCTTAAAAAGTTTCTCAGAGGGCCTCCCCTGGTGGCGCAGAGGTTGAGCACTGGGCTGCGAGGTTGCCTGCAGCCTCTGCAGCACTGGTTCATTCCCTGGCCACTGGCGAGGTTCCCACCAAAAAATTTTTTTTTTTCTCAGAGAAGAGTATTCAGGGGTTCTGAATACTATTCCATGTTTATTAGAAGAAAGTAAATTTACTGAAGGTTTTTCTTAACTGAAGGCAGATTCCCATTCCCAGTGATCTCTGTCTTTTGGTATTCATACTTTTGTAGTCCCTTCCTACACTCAGTCAGGATGGGTCTGGATATGAATACAATACAGATGAAGAGAAACTATGTCATTCTGAGATTAGATATAAAAGACATTATGGGTTCTGCACTGGCTTTTTTGGCTTACTTTGTTGGGGAGATGGTGGGATAGAGGGTGCTCCATATTATAATATGGAGATGTCTATGTTTTACAGAACTAGAGTCCCTCTCAACAGTGAGTTATTCTGGAAGTGGAGCTTTTAGTCCAAAATATTTCAAAAGACTGCATCTGAAGTCTAGTTGACATCTTGTAAGCAATCTCATATCATAGCCTGAGTTATAACTATATAGCTAATCTGTTCCCAAACTGACTATAGAAACTGTAAGATAATGTTTGTTGTTGTTTTTTTTTTTTAATTTTTTTCTAAGATTTATTTATTTATTTATACAAGCACTGGGTACAGTCAGAAGTGGGGGAGGGTGAGAGAATTCACCAGAGCCAGAGCAGGGAGCAGAGCAGGCAGAAGGACCAAAGTACACTGCTGAGGGGAGCAGCGGGCGGCAGGAGAAGTCTGCGCGCCATGTGGGACCCTCCTCCCGTGGCCGGGGAGCAGCCGGGGATTGAACCGGCGCTGCAGAGGCTGCAGGCAGCTTCACAACCCAGCACTCAACCACTGCGCCACCGGGGAGGCCCATATAATGTTTGTGGTTTTATACAATTAAGTTTTGGTAAATAATTAGTTAAGCAGTTGATGGTTTATACATCCAGTTTGAATTCCCAGGTTGTCTGAGCAAGGAGCCATCAACGAATGACTTCCCAGTTACTGCATTCATATCTACCTCTCATGTATTCTCTTGTGCACAGAAAGGTAAGAATTAGTGGTGAAAGATTTTCCACACTGATTACACTCATAGGGTTTTTCTCCACTGTGAGTTCTCATGTGTTTCTTCACAGCTGACAGATTATTAAAGGATTTTCCACAGTTACTTCATTCATAGGGGTTTACTCCATTATGTATTCTTTTGTGCACAGTAAGGGAAAAGTGACTGCTGAAAGATTTTACACATTCATTACATTCATAGGGTTTCTCTCCAGTATGAATTCTCCTGTGCACAGTAAGGGAAAAGTTACTGCTGAAGGATTTGCCACATTCATCACGTTCTTAGGGTTTCTCTCCAGTATGAATTCTCCTGTGCACAGTAAGGGAAAAGTTACTGCTGAAGGATTTGCCACATTCATCACATTCATAGGGTTTCTCTCCAGTCTGAGTTCTCACATGCTTTGTCAGATGTGAGCTATACATAAAGCTTTTCCCACAATTGTGGCACTCATAAGGTTTCTCCCCTGTATGAATCCCATTGTGCACAGTAAGGGAGGAGCTTGCACTGAAGGCTTTTCCACACTGATTACATTCATAATAACTCTCCCTAGTATGAATTCTCTTATGACTTTCGAGGTTACAATTAGTGCATAATACATGAAAACAATGAATACATTCATAGGGGTTCTCACTAGTGTGAATTCTCATATGCTAAGGCCAATGGATTATTACAAGCTTTCCCACAATCATTGCATTAATAAGGTTTCTCCCCACTATGTATTCTCTTATGAACACTGAGGTAAGAATTACTGCTGAAGGATTTGCCACATTGGTTATAGTCACAGGGTTTATCTCCAGTATGAACTCTCTTGTGCTGAGTAAGGTTAGATTTTGTGCTGAACACTTTAAAACACAGATTACATTTATTGAGTTTTACTCCAAGATGACTTCTCACCTGTAGATTAAGAAAAGAGGTATTTTTAATATTCAATGCTATCATAGGAATTCTTTCCTAGAGATTCTGTTGTGTATGACATTGTTATAACTGGTATTTTTCTACTTTAAGTGCTTATATTACATATCGTTTCTAGTAGTTTGAGTTCTTAGACAATAAAATAGATTCTTTTCTATAATCATCTTTATCATATTCACAGAGCATTTCCTGATAAGTTTAAAACTAGATTATGTTTGAAACACTCAATATTTAAGTCACAATTTATGGAAATATTTGCCTGTTTGAACATTCAGAGAATAAACTGATTTGGAGGTAATTTGTAATTTTCTCCAAATTCACAATCGTTTCATGGACTCCAGACACCATTTTCTCTTAGGAAAATGACTCCCTTCTTAACTTTGTGGCTTTTTAAATTTTTTTTTTAAATAATAAATTTTATTTTTATATTCCCCCATACAATTGCAAACGCCCCATTCTGACCCCAATCCTTCCCCTCCCGCCCCCCACCCTCCAAAAAGTGTCTCTGGTTCATAGTTTTCTGTTGATTTTGATTTTCACTTTCTTATATTCATTTTCCTGGTCCCTTATTTAAGTTCTCTAGATTCCTGCTATGAGTGAGACCATCCGGTATTTTTCTTTTTCTTTTTGGCTTATTTCGCTGAGCATGATCCCTTCCAGTGCCATCCATGTTGCTGCAAATTGCATGTGTTTATCTTTTTTGAATGCTGAGTAATATTCCATGGTATATATGTACCACATCTTCTTGATCCAGTCATCTATTTTTGGGCATTTGGGTTGTTTCCAAAGCTTAGCTATTGTAAACAGTGCTGCTATAAACATAGGGGTGCAGGTGCTCTTTGGAATTGATGTTTCTGTGTCCTTTGGGTAAATACCTAGGAGTGGAATTGCTGGATCATATGGAAGCTCTATGTTTAGTAGGTCAAGAAATCTCCACACAGCTCTCCATAGTGGTTGGACCAGTTTGCACTCCCACCAACAGTGCAGAAGAGTTCCTTTTTCTCCACACCCTCGCCAACATTTGTTGTTGCTAGTTTTTTTTAATATGTGCCATTCTCACTGGTGTGAGATGGTATCTCATGGTAGTTTTGATTTGCATTTCCCTGATTACAAGTGATGTTGAACATTTTTTCATATGTCTGTTGGCCATTTGCATTTCCTCTTCAGAGAAGTTTGTTTTTAGCTCTTCTGCCCATTTTTTGACTGGATTATTTTCTTTGTTGTTGCTGAGTCTCATCAGCTCTTTGCAGATTTTTGTGATCAGTCCTTTATCATTAGTGTTGGGTGCAAAAATGTTCTCCCAGTTGGTGGGGTTTCTCTTTGTTTTTGTTATTGTCTCTTTTGCTGTGCAGAAGCTCTTTAATTTGATGTAGTCCCAGCTGTTTATCTTTGTCTTCACTATCACTGCTTTGGGTGATGTGTCTGTAAAGATGTCTTTGATGTGCAAATCCCGTAGTGTTTCGCCTATATTTCCTTCTATGTATTTTATGGTTTCAGGTCTTATGTCTAGTTCTTTAATCCGTTTTGAGTTGATTTTTGTGTATGGTGTGAGGTAGTGGTCAAGCTTCATTCTTTTGCATGTAGCGACCCAGTTTTCCCAGCACCATTTATTGAACAAACTTTCTTTGCTCCAATGCATAGTCTTTGCTCCTTTGTCAAAGATTAGTTGACCATAAATCTGTGGGTTTATTTCTGGATTTTCTATTCGATTCCATTGGTCTGTATGTCTGTTCTTGTTCCAATACCATGCAGTTTTGATGATTATGGCTTTGTAGTATAGTTTGAAGTCTGGGAGTGTGATGCCTCCATTTCCTTCTTTTTTTTTCAGTAGAGCTTTTGCTATTCGGGGTTTTTGGTGATTCCATATGAATTTCATCAATAATTGTTCTATTTCTTTGAAGAATGCCATTGAGATTTTGATTGGAATAGCATTGAATCTGTATATTGCTTTTGGTAGGATGGCCATTTTAATAATGTTTATTCTTCCAATCCATGAGCAGGGGATGTCTTTCCATTTCTTTGTGTCTTCTTCTATTTCTTTTAACAGTGTTTTATAGTTTTCTTTGTATTGGTCCTTTACCTCTTTTGTTAGATTTATTCCCAAATATTTGATTTTTTTTGTTTCAATAATAAAAGGGGTGGTTTTTTTGATTTCTTCTTCTTCAGATTTATTGTTTGTGTATAGGAAGGCTACTGACTTTTGCGTGTTGATTTTGTATCCTGCCACTTTACTGAATTGATTGATGAGTTGAATTAGTTTTTCTGTGGAGATTTTGGGGTTCTCTATGTATATTATCATATCATCTGCAAATAGTGATAGTTTGACTTCTTCTTTTCCTATTTGGATTCCTTGGATGTCTTTCTCTTGTCTTATTGCTCTGGCTAGGACTTCCAGTATTATATTGAAAAGCAGTGGTGAGAGTGGACATCCTTGTCTTGTTCCAGATCTTAATGGAATTGCTTTCAGCTTTTCACCATTGAGGATGATACTGGCTGTTGGCTTGTCATAGATGGCCTTTATGATGTTGAGGTATGTTCCTTGTATCCCAAGAATTTCAAGGGCTTTTATCATGAATGGGTGTTGCACTTTGTCGAAAGCTTTCTCAGCATCTATTGATATTATCATATGGTTTTTATATTTCTTTTTGTTGATGTGTTGGATAACGTTGATTGATTTTCGGATGTTAAACCATCCTTGTGCCCCTGGAATGAATCCAACTTGGTCGTGGTGAATTATCTTATGGATACATTGTTGGATTCTGATAGCTAAAATTTTATTGAGGATTTTTGCATCAGTGTTCATTAGGGAGATTGGCCTATAGTTTTCCTTTTTTGTGTTGTCCTTATTCGGTTTTGGTATTAGTGTAATATTGGCTTCATAGAACGTGTTTGGTATTGTCTCTTCCTTCTCAATTTTTTGGAAGAGTTTGTGAAGGATAGGCACTAATTCATCTCTGAATGTTTGGTAGAATTCATTTGTAAATCCATCAGGTCCTGGGCTTTTGTTTTTGGGGAGGTTTTTGATTACCATTTCAATTTCGCTGCTTGTAATTGGTCTGTTTAGGTGTTCTATTTCTTCTTTATCTAGCTTTGGGTGATTGTAGAGTTGTAGGAATTTGTCCCTCTCCTCTAGATTGTTGAACTTGTTTCCATATAACTGTTCATAGTAGTTACTGATTATTCTTTTGATTTCTGCTGTGTCCGTTGTGATTTCTCCTCTTTCATTTATGATCCTGTGTATTTGTGCTTTCTCCCGTTTTTCCTTTGTGAGCCTGGCTAGGGGTTTGTCTATTTTATTTATTTTTTCAAAGAACCAGCTCTTGGTTTCATTGATCTTTTGGATTGTTTTTTTAGTTTCAATTTCATTTATTTCTGCTTTGGTTTTTATTATTTCTTTTCTTCTACTGGTTTTGGGGTTTTTTTGTTGTTCTTTTTCTAGATCTTTGAGCTTCGAGATTAGGTTGTTTCTTTGAGTTCTTTCTTGTTTTTTGATGTGAGCTTCTATTGCTATATATTTTCCTCTTATTACTGCTTTTGCTGCATCCCTAACATTTAGGATATTGGTGTCCTCCTTGTCATTCAATTCAAAGAATTTTTTAATTTCTTCTTTGATCTCCTCGTTAGTCCAGTGGTCTTCCAGTAGTGTGGCTTTTAATCTCCATGAGGTAGGATAGTTCCTTGCCTTCTTTTTATGATTTATTTCTAGTTTGATGCCTTCGTGGTCAGAAAAGATGGTTGGTATGATTTCAGTCTTGGTGTATCTGTTGATGTTTGTCTTGTGCCCCAGTATGTGATCGATCCTGGAGAATGATCCGTGTGCGCTTGAGAAAAATGTGTACTCCATTTTTTTGGGGTTTAGTGTTCTATAGATGTCTGTTAAGCCCAAATGCTCTAGGTCCTTATTTAGAGCTTTAGTTTCTTTACTTATTTTTTGTCTTGTTGATCTATCCATTGTTGATAGTGGTGTGTTGAAGTCTCCTACTACGTATGTGTTTTCTCTGATGTCTGTTTTCAGAGAGGACAACAGTTGTCTGATATATTTTGGTGCTCTTTCGTTTGGTGAGTATATGTTAATGAGTGTTATTTCTTCTTGAAGTATTGTCCCCTTAATCATAATGTAGTGACCATTGGGGTCTCTTTTTATTTTTTTGAGTTTGAAGTCTGTTTTATCTGATATAAGTATAGCTGTTCCTGCTTTCTTTTTTGGCCCATTTGCTTGTAGGATTGTTTTGCATCCTTTGACTTTGAGCCTATTTTTATCTTTTGTAGCTAAATGTGTTTCCTGGAGACAGCAAAAGGTTGGGTTTTGTTTCTTAATCCAGGCTGCAACTCTGTGTCTTTTTATTGAAGAGTTTAGTCCATTTACATTTAGAGTTAATATTGATATGTTAGCATCTGTATTTGCCATTATGTTTGTCTTTCCTTTGATTTTATTTATTTATTCTTTTAATAACTTTTTTTTTTTTGGTCTTCTTTCGTTGTTATTCGTCCCTCTGAGGTTCTGTCTTTAGGATTCCTTGTAGTATTTTTTGGAGTGGGGGTTTAGTCGTAATGAAATTCCGGAGTTTCTCTTTGTCTGGGAAGGTCCATATTCTTTCTTCATGGAGGAAAGAGAGCTTTTCAGGATAGAGTATTCTTGGTTGGCATCTGTTTTCTTGGAGTCTGTTGACTATGTCCCTCCACTCTCTCCTTGCCCGTAGTGTTTCTTCAGAGAAGTCTGATGTCAGCCTGGTTGGTTTTCCTTTGAATGTTATCTGTTTCTTCCCTCTTGTCAGCTTCATTATTTTTTCCTTGTCCTGGATTCTTGGGAGCTTTACTATTATGTGTCTTGCTGTGTTTTTCCTTTCGTTGTGGAAGTTTGGTGTTCTTCTTGCTTCTTGTATATCAATTTTCAGCTCCTTCTTCGCCTTTGGGAAGTTCTCTTCAATTATATCCATGAATATTTTCTCTGGTCCTACATCTCTCTCCTCTCCTTCTGGAATTCCTATAACTCTTATATTTCCTTTCCTCATGGAGTCAGATAGTTCCCGAAGTCTTTCTTCATTCTTTTTCCTTCGTACTTCTCTTTCCTTTTCTGTTTTGGTTCTTTTTATTTCTGTGTCTTCAAGATTACTTATTCGTTCTTCCATTTCATCTATTCTGCTTTCATTGCTTTTCCCAGAGTTCTTTAGTTCCTCCATTAATTCTTTGATCTACTGCATTTCTTTTACTTCCCTCTTTAAGGACTCAATTTCCTTCTTCTGATCTATCACTTTTTTAATCATGGCAATTTTAAATTCTCTTTCTGGAAGGCTCAGAAGTTCTTCCAAGTTGCTGTCGTTGCAATCTGGGGAGTGGTTTACTTTTTGTGGTGTGCTTCTTTCCTGAGGAGTTGTTAGGTTGCATGTGGTTCTTCTACTCCCTACTGTCTGTTTTCTCATTTGTCGTATGCGTTGGGACACTGTGTTGCTCGGACTGACTGGCATCTTGGGTGAACTTCTCCGCTCCCCTCTGGCTCTTCCAGGAGCCATCTCTGTCTTCTGGGGGAGCTTTCTGCTGGTTTTAGGCAGTTTTTACTGACGAAATGTCCCTGTTCTAAAATGGCGAAGCGGGATGCAGTCCCTGCGCCTCCGGTTTCAGGCACACTCTTCTGCGCACCCGGTCTGCCCCGGACGTGGGTGCCTGCTCCCTCTGTGGGCTCAGACTGCTGGTCGGAAGGGGCCTGGCGTGGGCTAACTTCCCGGCTGGCCACTGGGTCCTCCAGAAGCCTTCTGCCCTTTTCAAGCAGTCTTAAGAAATTTCCTGTTCTATGGGGTGTTAGTGACATTTTTTTCCTGGTCACTAGGTGGCGCCAGAGATCTCTCCTATTGTCCTTGGGGGGCTGTTTTTCGCCTCCCCCCACCCCGTGGGACAGGGAACAGAGCGGGAATGGTAGGGTACACCTCAACAGCTTTGGGGTGCTGTGTCTGCCTTGTGCCCCACCGTCGTGGAGAACCCACGCCCCGAATTTTCATGCCCCGGGTCTCAGTTCAAAGCCCTCAGTTCCAGGACGCGGGCTGTAGCCCAGTTCAGTGGCGCGGGGATGGCGCCTTTTGCACCGCTCCCGTGCCTGGGCGCCTGGTTCCTGCTTACTCAGGGAGGGACCTTCACCTCAGTGAGGACCTCCGCGCATCTCCCCGCAAGCCTAGGTTGCAGGCGCGGGTACCTGGGCAGCCGCGATCCAGGTCTGCACTTGCTTTTCAAGCGCGCCCAGCGCGCTTTTCCGCGCAAGCTTACCGGCAGCCCGGGCTGTGTGCACGTCTCCCTGGGTCTTTGTTCTTCTCTAATGGCGCCCGGAGCTGTTTGCTCATCGCTGCGGCGAATCCTGCAGGGTTCGCCTCAGCTCCCGTTCACGGGGTGTGGTGGCTGCAATAGTTCCTTTCCACTCACAGTCCCGCTTGCTGAGTCGTTTGTTCTTGTTGGCCGTTTTGGTTTGTTGTTTTCCTCCTCTCTGCCAGTCGGAGAGTGCCGCCTCTGTGGGCGGGGGAGGGGAGCAGGGTTCTGCCCTTCCCTCCCTTCTAGTCCTCTTTTATGGCCACTTTCTTCTTCGGGTAGTTTGCTGGAGTCACCCGTTTATCTTCTGTGTCCCAGTTCTCACTGGGACCTGCCGCTTTTCCTCCCTATTAACTTTTTTTAATGGGAGATCTTACTTGCAGCGTCTCCTCGCAGCCATGTTGCTCCGCCCCCCCTCCTGGCTTTTTAAATTTATGGCACTTTCCTACTGAGGAAAATCAGAAATCTTACCATTTTTATATGTTTAGATTTTTCCTTTCTAAAAACATGCAGCTTAGAAGTAAATGCTTTGGCTTTAAATACAGTCTCAAGATCTGAAACAAAGTGAAAAGAAATTTAAGTTGATGGAGAAAATAAATAATAAAATGCACACGTTACTAGAGGCATACTCTGAAGGACTACGGTTTTTCAAGAAGTTTGCAATGGAAGACATGGTACAGAAATTTAGGTTACATGAAGAGATTCATAACAAATGTTCTACATCTTTTCAAGAAAAAGAGCATTTTATTAAGTTCCCCAACATTTCCTAAAGAAATACCACAAAGTGGGCCTCCCCGGTGGCGCAGCGGTTGAGTGCTGGGCTGTGAAGCTGCCCGCAGCCTCTGCAGTGCCAGTTCGATCCCTGGCTGCTCCCCAGCCACTGGAGGAGGGTCCCACATGGCGCGCAGACCTCTCCTGCCGCCCGCAGCTCCCCTCAGCAGTGTACTTCGGTCCTTCTGCCTGCTCTGCTCCCCGCTCTGGCTCTGGTGAATTCTCTCACCCTCCCGCGCTTCTGACTGTCCCCAGTATTTGTATAAATAAATAAATAAATCTTTAAAAAAAAAAAAGAAAGAAATACCACAAAGTCCCAAGCCATGGGTGTGAGATGTTCCTCGAAGAAATCAAATCTACCAAGTGCTCACCTGGACAGCAGTGCCTGAGATAATTCCTCTCTCCTTTGTCATAAATATGTCTTCTTGCTCCAGTTTGGAGATCAACATAGGTATACCAACTTGATTCCCTATGCATGGAGAAAATACAAATGATGTAGAGGGACTCTACAGAGAGACAAGCCCCAGCGTGAAACTGAATTTCCATTTTCCAAACATAAACAGGTGTGATTTTAGGAGAAGTATAATAATAATTCCTAAATTTTAATATAGTAACTCTTTTACAATGAAAAAAGAAAAAACATTCATGCCCTCAAGTCAAGACTCAAGGTGACTGGGAATAACATCCTAGAAGCTCAAGACCAATTTCAAACACAGACTTAAAAGCTCTAAAGCTTTTATCCACAGAGGATATAATATCAAGACAAGGAATAAACTTTCATTTCATTGGTAAAGCATTAAAACTGCAAGCTCCAAGATGGTAGGGACGCTGGTTAAATCACCACTGTATCCCAAACTCTGAACACAGATTTAAGACCATGAATGTGTTTAAGAAGACTTTAGAGAAGTAATGGGAAAATGGGATGGGGTGGAAATTTTAAAAGTTTATCCTTTCCTCCAAAACAGTAATTGATAATACCTGTCAGAATCAACTTTACAGAATTCTGGAGTGATCAAAAGTTTATAGAAACCAGAAGAATTCAAGACAAACAGCTGTGTCTTGTAAGAGAGCTCTGTGGCATCTGATGACCCTGGTGCCATACCCTGTTCCCTTAAAGACAACATTCTTTGTTCCTACTACTGGTGGGACCAGAATGTTCCTTTCTCTCAAATTGCCAAGGTTGTTAGTTTTGGCCTTTCTGGTGGCTCCCTGAAGGACTGGCTCAAAGACTTGTTTTTATTTTAACTCCAAAGTTTGTCAGAGCTGAGGTTAATACAGGGGTAGTGAGCCAAAGCATATGCCTAATACATTTAAATGTATTAACCACTGCTACCTGGGGCACATAGGAAAATTGTTGAAGCAATTATAAGACTAACCAAAAAGTCTGGGAGGAACAGCAGAGGTGCTTTGGGGAAAAGGTCTTTGAAAATCTACACATTTCTATGAATATACCAGGTATTTGTTACATACCTATGCATGCTAAGACATGAGAAAGCACTAAGTCCTCACCTGTTTGATTTTTAGGCTCTGCTGAAGCAGGATGTGAATTTTATAGCAGATCTGTCAACTGTTTGAATGAAATTTGAAGTCATGCACATAGAGACCAACTGCAAAGACTGAGCATCTTTGGATTTCAAGCATTAAGGAACTCTCTAGCAAATCACTAGCTGATCGTTAAGCGTACAGAACAGAGATTTCAGTGGCTACAAATGATGGTCAGACATTATAAAATAAGATTGGAAGAGTTGCTAAATAAATGAACAATCTGACCTACAACATACAACAACAAATATTGCAAATGGGGAAATTGCTTATTTACAGTTTAAAAAAAATGGAGTTTTTTAAAAAATGAGGCATGCAAAGAAGCAAAAAGCATGACCTATTATGAGAAAAGGAAAATTGAAACTATCCCTGAGGAAGGGATTTTAGGTAGACACGCTTCAAATCAATTATGAGATCATCATGAAGATAGATATAAAAATAAAATCAAATTTTGGAGTTAAAAGGTACAACAGCTAAAATGAAAAATTCACTGGAAGCATTTATCAGTCGACTTGATCTTTTAGAGCAAAGAACTAGTGAGCTTGAAGACAGGTCAATTGAGATTGCCCAATCTGAACAGTGTAAAGAAGAAAATAAAGGAATAGAGCACAAGAAACCTGAGGGATACCATCAAATGTCCAACATATACATCATGGGAGTCCTTGAGAGAAAGAAGACAAGGCAGAGGGGCAGAAACAATACTTGAAAATAATGGTCAAAAATTTCCTAAGTTGATGAAAATTATGAATCTACACATCCAAGAAACTAAACTCCAAAGAGGAACTTTTTTTTAAAGATTTATTTATTTATACAAGAAACAGGGTATAGGCCAGATGCACGGGAGGGTGAGAGGATTCACCAGAGACAGAGTGGGGAACAGAACAGGCACAGGCAGACTGACGAAATACACTGCCGAGGGGAGCAGCAGGTGAGACAAGAGAGGTCTGCTTTGCCATTTGGTATTCTCCCCGGCTGGCCAGGATCAAACCTGTGCTGCAGACACTGTGGACAGTTTGACAGTGTGGCGCTCAATCGCCTGCACCACCAGGAAGGCCCCCAATGAGGAACTTTGATAAAGAGGAATTAAATCCACACTGAGACACATTAAAATAAAACTGTTCACACCCAAAAGCAAACAGAGTATCCTAGAAGGAACATGAGAAACAACTTATCATGCAAAAGGAATAATCAATAAGATAAACAGTTGGTTTCTCATTGGGAATCATAAAGGCCATTAAGCAGTGGAATGACATATTCAAAGAAAAAAAAATAATCCCCTACCCCCTAAGAATTCCATATCTAACAAAACAATTCCTTCAAAAAACTGAAAAGACAATCCACAAAATGTGAGAAAATGTCTGAACACACATTTAGTACAAGTCTAATATCAAAAATATATAAAGAACTCTTACAACTCAACAACAAAAAGACAAATAGCCCTAACTCCCACAAATGGACAAAGGACTTGAAAACACATTTCCCTAAAAGAGATATACTAATAGTCATCAAGCACATGAAAAGACAAACAATCTCATTCTTTAGAGAAATGCAAATAAAAATCACAATGAGATATCTATCACTCCATGCCTGAAACTATGGCTTTAATTTAAATAAAGAAGGAAAATAAACAAGGGCTGTTGCATATGTAAAAAATAAGAAACTTCATATATGCTGGTGGGAATGTGCACAATTTTGAAAATTCCTCAAAAAGTTAAACATAGAATGAGTACATGATCCAACAATTCCATTCCTAGATATAAACCCATGAGAACTGAAAAATATGTTTAGCAAAAATTTTTCATAAATGTTTGCAGCAATACAATCCATGATATCCAACTCAAATGTCCATCAACTGATGAGTAGATACACACAATAGAGTAACATTCAGTCACAAAAAGGAATGAAATTCTGACATGTACTACAACATGGCTGAACCTTAAGCTAAGCAAAAGTAGTCAGACAAAACGGCCATATATGTAATTATTCCAGCTATATAAAATGTCTAGAATAGGAAGGTCCATTAAGACAGAATAGAGATGTGGTTGCAAGTGACTGAGGGTTAGGGGGATGACTATAGATTTTATTTTTGGTGCTATAAAAATGTTCTGGAATTAGATGGAGATAGTTACACAACACTGTGGCATTACTAAAAGTCACTGACCTGTGTATTTTAAAAAAGTTAAAATGGTGAGCTTTTCTGTTTTGTGAATATTGCATGAGTTAAAAAAACAAAACAAAACAAAAAAAACTTGTTACCTGAGTCATTAAATAAATACAGGAATGAGTTCAGACTTACCAAGTGATGCCAGGTTCTTGCAGTTCTCTAGCATTACATCTATGTATAGTCTTCTTTGAAAGGGGGCCGGCAATGCCCACTCTTCCTGGGTGACCTGCATAGTCACATCCTCAAAGGTCACCAGGTTCTAAACCACAAACATCATGGCTTAGCCAAGGTTCACCCCACCGTTAAGAGGAAAAGGGTGAGGATGAGAAAGCTAGGAATGGTGAACCCAAAGCACAGGATGTAAAACTAGGGTTCTGAGCTCAGTTTTCATTTGCTTCTGTGCTCAGCCCTCAATGCTCATGTCTTCCTAATTTATGCCAACCCACCTGATGATTAGATGCACCTCTAACACACAGGTGGTTTTCTTTCCCAGTGAGACTGTGAACTCATACAACTTACTTCCCTCTATACTGAAGACTGAATATAGTCCTGGCACATTGCTGAGATCAGAGAAATACTTGGTGAACAAATAAATAATTTCTCAATGGCGATCATACTCGCTTGCGTTTAGGACATATGCATCAGTCATATCTTTCCTTGGCACAACCTTAGAGCTCCCAGCAGAAAACAATATAGACAGTGATCCTGGAGGAAGTCCTGCAAATGTAAATGTTGACATATAGTGACATTGTTTGATGACAGCCCCTAACTCTTCACCAGATGCCCAGAGATCCTGGGATACCTGAATACCTAGTTTGGCTCTGAGGTTCCATGGTGAAAACAGGAAACTTTAGTATAAAGTTTATTTTAAAGCACTGGGAGACAGCAAGGGCCCAGAGGGGCTTCCATAATTTAACAACAGAAAGGGCAGGGCAACAGGGAAGTAGGGGATGGGCAGTGGAGACAAGACCAAGTTCTGGTCAAAGGAATAATCATCTGGAAACAGAAACATGCACTTACCTATAACCAGCTTATCAGAAAGCCATTAACTAGTTTTTCCTCCTCTGTTGATCCTTTATGAAGAAAGGCTCAGTAGAGGGAAGGCTGAACTGGAGAAGAAGAAATGAATCACAAAAATTCAAGCATAATCTCTGTTTTAACACTTACAAATCTGGAGGCTGCCCACCTGTCTGTGATTTGACCACCCCACACAGCACATACACTCACCCCTACCCAAACACAGGTTTCATAAGAAAAACCAGAATAGAGACCATTTCACTCAGGCCAGGAAATAGGGCACTGGTCTTACTGCACTCAAAGAAGAGGTTACTATTATACTTCACAGATGAAGAAATTCAAGTTCAAGGGACATCACTTTTACTTAGCCAAGTTTATAGAAAGAATTACAGGTGTGAATCAAAAGACTCTTCAAGTCACTATACAGGTAACAAATTCACAGACACTCAAATCACCTAAGTCCCAAGTCCTAAGAACAACATAATCATTACTAAAAACATCCAGGCTCCTGGGGTTCCACTCCCACCTTGCCTGCTCACCCTCCTACTCTGTACCTGCTCCATAATACAGGCATCTTTATAGCATGAACTTAGGACCCCACAACTTACCATAAGTGGAAGACAGAACAATGGCTTCCATTCTGAGATTCAGGCAATAAATTTTCCTGGTTTGAGAAAACCAGGACACTCCTCTCTTACTCCCAGTGTACTCAGAACAGGGTTTTGGAATAAAGGAAAATATGAAGTATTGAAAGACTCTCTTCCTGCCCATCATGCCCTCCTTCAAAATATAAATTAAATTAAATTTGCTATTAGTGCTAAGTGATGGCAACACTTGTCTTTCTCACTCCTAACTGGTATGACCAATATGTTACTGCTCCAGGGCTTCCCCTGGTGGCACAGTGGTTGAGTGCTGGGCTGTGAAGCTGCCCTCAGCCTCTGCAGTGCCGGTTTGATCCCCGGTCTCCAGTGAGGGTCCCACATGGTGTGACAGACCTCTCGCTGCTCCCCTCAGCAGTGTATTTCGTCAGTCTGCCTATTCTGTTCCCCGCTCTGTCTCTGCTGAATTCTCTCACCCTCCTGCACTTCTGACTGTACCCAGTGCTTGTATAAATAAATAAATAAATCTTTAAAAAAATGTTATTGCTCCAACCTGTTTTAAAACCCAAGCTTCACCGAGTCTACAGCACATCACACATATTTTGCTACAACCCCGATGCACTGGAGACTGTGACACCTGAATCCCATTATTATTTTAATCTCCAATCCTACCTCACTCAGATGATATCAGAGTCCTTGAGGATGACTCTCGCATATTAAGTTTGTCCCAGTCTACCTAGGACACACATTCCATGGATACTACCTAGACTTAGTCATCACCTGAAAATGGTTCAGAAATATCCCTCTGAAATAAGAGCTCAGAAATCTCTCTGGAAACCCAATCCCCTAAACTTCTACCTTGTTGCACTTGTGGAAGACACTCAAGTAGTCCTGTGGAGAAACGTAGTTGGATAGGAACTGCCTCCAAGAGCCAGCACTGACTTGCCAGCCACGTGAGTGAATCTTTCAGCACCAGTAAAGCCTTCAGATGAATGCAGTCCCTGGGGTTTGGGATTTTAATAAATATTGCTATGTAGCAATAGATAATGAATGTACCCTTAACTTCAGTAGATGTTTGTACTGTTATTATTTTTCCCCCTGATGTCTGTTTGGTTCCCCTATATTCCTCCTATAAGTGAAATCTAGTATGCCTGATTTGAAGCCATTGATGAGGCTAGAACATTCAAGCCACATATTGCCCTGAAATATGCAATCTGTAATTCCTTAAAACTTCCAATTTCTTGTCAGATTATTGTATTTTAGACTCTGCAGAATCTATGGTAATCATACAGTTTTTACAAATAGGAATCATAATTTTGTTCCTAAAATCAAATGCGTATAGCTTAAAGCTAAGATTAAAAGAATTAAAAATACAAAAAAAAAAAAAAAAAAAGGAAACGGGATTTCAGTGAGCGACCCAGGCCATGACTGGGGCCACCTGCAGTCCACACCGTCCCGTCCCGAGATTTGAAACGGAGTCAGCCAGTCCTCCTACTGCTCAAAGACTTACTCCTCTCGCTTGGGTTTTTTTTTGTTTGTTTTTTTTAAATATTTTATTTTATATAATTCTTACATCATTTTTCATTTTTGCACAATGTATGCATTTTCGTTTTGGTTATATTCCCCATACAATTGCATCCCCCCTTATTTTGACACTAATCCTTCCTCTCCCCCTGTACCCCCACCCCAGCAGGGTGTCTCTAGTTTATAGTTGCTTGTTGATTTTGATTTTTACTTTGTATTAATTAGTCTTTCTCCTGGTGCCTTATTTAGGTTTTCTAAATTCCTGCTATGAGTGAGACTATCCCGTATTTTTCTTTTTCTTTATGACTTATTTCGCTCCATCCATGTTGCTGCAAATTGCATGTGTTTATCTTTTTTGAATGCTGAGTAATATTCCATGGTGTATATGTACCACATCTTCTTGATCCAGTCATCTATTTTTGGGCATTTGAGTTGTTTCCATAGCTTAGCTATTGTAAATAGTGCTGCATAAACATAGGGGTGCAGGTGCCCTTTGGAATTAATGTTTCTGTGTCATTTGGGTAAATACCCAGGAGGGAATTGCTAGATCATATGAAAGCTCTATCTTTAGTAGGTCGAGAAGTCTCCACACAGCTCTCTATAGTTTTGACAGGCACGTGCCTGGAAGCCAGGACTCCGGCTGTTGCCAAACCGTCAGCTCCTCCCGGCACTGCCCACAGAACCTCACTTCTGCTTCTGGTCTGGAAGTGGCAATGCAGAAAGCGGGGAAATCCAGTCTTGGGCTGAGGCGGCAAGCTGGAGTAGTTTGTTTGGTTTATACAAGGCTGGGCCCTAGCTGGGCCCTCTGGGGCAAGGAATTCTCCCCGGAGAAGGTACAGGGAGCTGTGGGTGGGGAGCAGGTTTCTGGGGAAAGAGTCTGTGGTCACATTGTGCCTACCGTGGGGTGTGTGATGAGCTGTCCCAAGGACATTGTATAATGGTGAAAGGGTCAATCTATGGAGAAATCTGTAATTTTTTTAGAATAAAATCTTGATTCACCATATTACATAATATAGTAATATAACATTAATATGCAATATATAATTATATGATATATAATCTATCATGTATAATTATAATACAGATATTAATCTATATTATATAATAGGTGTCTCTATAAGCCTCTCTTCACCTACAACCCAAGTTCTAGTGCAAATCCTATCAGATTGGCTATCTCTACCAGTTCCTCCCACCCACCCGTCTTATAACCACCATATTTTCCAGAGTCTAAGAATTATTTTTGTTTCGATATGCCAGTTTTCTTTGGTGATTTATATTTGATAATTGAATAATGCCATCTGGTAATTATCTTCACTTTCTGATTTCATTTAGCATAATCACTTCAAATTCCATCCATGTTGTCCCAAAAGGTAGAATTTCATTTTTTAAAAAACAGCTGAGTAATATTCTGTTGAGTATATATCAACATAACACAACTTCATCTAGTCACCTGTTGATGGACATTTAATTTTTTTCCATGTCTTGGCTAATATGAACAATAATGCTATAAACATAAGATTGCATATATCTTTTATTAGTGTTGCATATTCTTTGCTGAAGACAGTTATAACAAGATATCAATATACATGGAAAAAGCCCAATATGACACAGAGGAAAAACATACAAATTCAAAATTATAATTAATGACTTCAATAACTCCATCAGCACCTTTAGCAGCAAATGATGATATCACTAAACAGGCAGTAGGAATTTAGAAGACCTGAAAAGCTAGCAAATGGTTTTATCCAGATGACTTTATAAACCATTCAATTGACCTTTTTTGCTTTATAATTAATTAAACCAAAAAAATCATGAGCAAAAAGCCCAACATAGTTGAATCAGTTTATCAGACCAACCCATCATAGTTGATGTTCTTGGTATTTGTTACATTCAGCCACCAGAGTTTGTTATCAGCTTATCAGTTATCTTGACTGTGGTACATATGATAGCATCGATGTTTAGTACTCATTTGGGCATCATTGGGGCAGAAGTCTTAGCTCAAAGCAAAGGTTTTAGATTAAAGAAAACATCATTATTCATATAGTGTGTACATGCAGCCTATGCCCTGTGTGTGTGTGTGTGCGTGTGTGTGTGTAGATTCTTATACCAGGTATAGGGGTATTCCTATATCCCTAGCAGACCTGTAACACTGGTCTCTGTCCTTTGGTCTCATAGTCCTTCATAGACTTGACCACCAAATCTGTCTCTGACATCACCTGCTGACTGATACTATTGGCTTTGTGTTAGGTATTTCTAAAAGAGCTCTTTGCTGCTGGCTAATTCTCAGCATCTCTAAAAGTTGTAACATTGGTCCTTGCCTATGATGTGTCTGTCACCACCGTTTAGTGCTGTTCTCTTTGGTACTGCTTGGTCCAGCATCCAGTGCTGCCCAGCCTGGCCCTTGGATTGCTGTTGCTGATTTCTATGGTGCCACCTCTGGAGAGACCATTGTAGACCTTCACAGAACTTTGCATACATCTGACTTTTGAGACTCTCATGTCTGACTTCTACTTCAAACCACTGCCTGACCGTTGTCACTGCCTCTTTTTCCTCTCTCCCAACTTCTCTATATCTCTGTCCTCTTTATAAATAAACCCTATTGTTTTTGAATCCTGAGTTGTATCCTGTAATTGCACTTGTGAGTACCCATCAATTGTGATATTTTGCCTCCACAACCTTGATGGTTTCAGAAGCGTCTGGGTCACATTAAAGTATAAGAAGAAGCAAGCAATGATTTTACTCCAGAGGATGACTATCAGAATAGGCATTAGTGTGAACTCCCTCATAGTACTGACCTTAACATGAGGCCAAAAGGAAAGTATCATACTCCTGGAACCCAAGCCTGTTTTGAGTGGTGTTCCATGCTCTCTCTTGCTTGTAAATTTCTCACTCTGTGCCTTGGACTTGTCACCATGTGTTACAGGCATCATATCATATATATGATGATGTTTCTGGAAAGCAGAGTCTAGCCTGATTGTCATTATGCTGTCTGGGAAATACCTCACCACAAGATTGGTCAGAAAAAGGAGGTATGATTTCAACTATCTCCTTAAATTTAAGACTCTAGTTACATTTCCAGGGAGCTGTTGAGAGGGCTGTGTTGTATCATTATGTAAAGTTAAGATACATTGGGGAGGAAGGTGAGTAATCAATAGCTCAGAATGGGGTTTGGGTAGGTCTAATTGCAGGAAGGGGTGCAGGTAATGAAATCTTGAAAAAGTGACCTTACTTTCTTGATGATTAATCCCAATAGAACTTAGAACACTGGTGACTAGGCACCCTCATTCTGTAGATAGCCCACTATTAAGCTTGCTTGGCCAGAGGCTTTCAAGAAAACCAGATGTTTTTTATGTTGCAATCTAAATTTATAGACTCTGAGCTGAAGAAAGCCCAGAGTAAGAATTTTTTCCATCTTTTTAGATGTTAGATTTGGCTTCATTCCTGATGCTTCTGGCCATTTGGCAGGCAATATTAAAAGACAGCAAAGGGTGGTCCAAAGTAGGTCAATGCACAATTGTGATCTCACCTGAGCATTCCCACATCCCTTGTTCTTCATCTTGTGTGTATGTTAGAGAGTAAAGAACGAAGGCAGACAACGTGGGATAGGTACTTCCTGGGCAGGAACAGGAAATAAGATGTTGGAAGCCCAGTGGGTTTGTCATGTTCATTCCCTAGGTCATACTGGCAGGGAAGGAAGTTGGGTGCCAAAATCCCATATGTTAATCCTGAACCTAAAGGTGTTATCTGGTTCCCTCATTGCCACCAGCAGTACGGTGGAATCACAGCTTGGTGGGAGCTATAAGAGGTTCCACTAGCCAGGCAGTCTGACAGACCCATGTTTACAACAACTCCAAAATAAAACAAGGGAGAGAAAGAAAAATACAAATGGTCAATCAAGCACTCCAGGGAGCAATACAGCAAAGAAAGAAAATCAGTTTCCAGAATCCAGTATTATAGACACAAATGAATGCCCATTTGTCAGATGAATAACTCAAAATTGCCAAAATTAAGAAAGTCAAAGAATTTGAAAAACAGTTCAGAGTTATGTGAGAAGATATAAAAAAAGGGATAAAAATTCTATGAGAAACGATAAAAGAACAGGAGAATAAGAATGAAACTTTAAATAAAAAAATAAAAGAACTGCAGGATAATAAAAGATCAATGGAGGTGGTAAGGAATTCTGGAAAGAGCCATAAAAGCAGTATAGAAATATGGAAGAAAAATCAGTAATCTCGAAGACACAGATATAAAAAGAAAAAGAGACAAAGGAAAAAGAATGAAGAAACACTTTGAGAATTATATGACTCCATAAGGAAAGGAAATATAAGAGTCATTGAAATACCAGAAGGAGAAGAAAGAGACAAGGGAGCCGAAAAACTATTCAAGGAAATAATTGAAGAGAACTTCCCAAACTTGAAGTGGAACATGAAAATAAACATACAGAAATCTAGAAGGATATTAAACTATCATAAAATGAAAGGAAAACACAGCAAGAACGTAGTAGTAGAGATTCCAAGAGTCCAAGACAGAAAACAATAATGAAACTGATGAGGGAAAGAAATAAATAACTTATAAAGGACAACTTATTAGGCCAACATAAGACTTCTCTCAAGAAACACTGTGGACAAGAAGAGAATGGAGTGACATTCTAAAGCTCCAAGACAAAAAAATCAAACCAGGAATATGCTATCCTGCAAAGCTCTCCTTCCTATATGAGGGAAAATTAAGAACCTTCTCAGACAACAAAATCTTTGGGAACAGAGCACAACTAAATCACATTAGAAATATTTCAAGAAGCCTTAGGATCTAAACCAACAGAAAAATGGGTACAAAGAACTAAACAACGAATGAAACAGAAACACAAAACAATGAACAAAATGGCAGCAACAGACATCCAGTAATCATACTCACCCTAAACATTAATGGACTAAATTTACCATTAAAAAGACACAGAGTAGCAGTTTGGATTAGAAAATCTAAACTACTGTTGCCTCCAGGTAACACACTTTGTTTCAGAGGTAAATATAGATTGAAAATAAAGTATTGGAAAACAATCCTATAGGCAAATGGCTCCCTGAAGAAGTCAGGGCAGCCATACTTATATCAGAAAAAATGAATTCAGACAGTGGTGACTGGTAAACTATTTGGGCAGTGTCCTTGGCCAGTTTTAGTGCCCCTTGATGCCCTGTATCAAAAGCTCTTCTGACTAAAAGCAGAAAGAACATAGGTATTGCAATCCCAGACTTCAAACTATACTACAAAGTCATAATAATAATATACCACATGGCACTGGAACAGAAGCTGTCATAAAGGCCAATGGAATTGAATTGAAAGCCTAGAAATAAAACCACACATATATTGTCAGGTATTCTACGACAAAATAGCAAAGAATATACACTGGAACCAGGGAGGCATCTTTCATAAATGGTCCTGGGAAAACTGTACTGACATATGCAAAAGAATGAAATTAGACTACTATCTCACAGCATACATAAAAACTCAATACAATAAACTCAACAATACAAAAAACTCATATAATAAACTCAAAACAGATAAAAGTCTATAACCAAAAATATACATAGATGAGAACATAGACAAAATACTCCATGACATATACCTCTGAAATCTCTTTGAGGACTTACCTTCAGAAGCAAGGAAAAAAGAAGAGGTGTTAAACAGCTGGGACTAATTTAAACTAAGTAGTTTCTGTACAACAAAAGAGATAGTCACCCAAATGAAGAAACGTCCCTACTGAATGGGAGAAAATATTTGCCTACCATATATCTAATAAGAGACTGATATTAAAGATCTACAAAGAATTTGCACAACTCAACAACAGAGCAGAAAACACAGTCAAAAAATGGGCAGAAACGTTAAAAAAAAATACTCCAAAGAAGAAATGCAAATGGCCAACAGACATATGAAAAAGTGGAAAAAGTGTTCAACAAGGCCAATTTCATGGAAATGCAAATCAAAACCACAATGATATACTACTTCACATGAATTAGAATGGCCCATATTAAAAAAGAAAAACAAAAACAAAAAACTGGCAACAACAAATGCTGGTGAGGTTTTGAAAAACAAAAAAACACTTTTGCACTGCTGTTGGGAATGTAAATTAGTCCAGCCATTTTCGAAAGCTATGAGGAGTTTCCTCAAAAGAGTAAAAATGGATCTACCGTATGATCCAGTGTTTCTACTCCTTGGAATTTATACTAAAAATAGATTTGCCATATGACCCAGAGGTGTCACTCCTAGGAATCTACCTTAAGAACACAAAACCACTATTTCAAAAGAGAACCTGTACTCCTATTTTCCTTGAAGAACTATTTATAATATAAAGTATGGAAAAATCTAAAAGTCCCAAAATAGATGAATGGGTCAAAAAGTTGTGATATATATATACATAACAGAATACTATTCAGCATTCAAAAATTATAAACTCATGACATTTGTGGCAACATGGATGAAGCTGGAAGGGATTATGCTAAACAAAATAAGTCAGATGGAAAAAGATAAATACTGGATGGTTTCCCTCACGTGCAACATAGAGAAACTGAACACAAGATCAAGAAAAAAGACACCCGTCACACCTCTATCCTATACCCCAGTTCTTCTATGCAATAAATAAATAAATAAATAAATTTCTGTAAAAAAAAAAAAAAAAAAGAATGTGTTTTCACCTTTAAGTCCCTTTAATTTGTGTCTTTTACATTGCTATATTCTGATAAGAAGTTATAAGCTCAAATAGCAAGGACCTTTATCTAAGATATTGATGTCAAGTTTCATTGCACAAAGAGTAAATTCCTTCAAGTGGTGATTAAGAAAATTGCTATCTTACAGGTCTTATTGTCTCTGCCAAACACACATGAATGCTTGAAAGCTACCCCTGGAGTTTCAATGTAAAAGATTTATATATTATTATTTATCATCATTGTTTAGAAATTATTATTTAAGATACAAACCATAATGTACATGAAATTATTCATTCACATCTATATTTCTAATAAGTATTAGCATAGAAAATACAAAATTAAATAACCAAAACAGATTCTAAGGGACTTTGAAATTAATTAAATGCATTCAATTTTGTGTTTATATTCCTCTTATTTTATTTTACAAACAAAAATAAAATTCCTAATTACCCATTTTCCCTGAAGACATGCCAATCACTAGACATGCCAGAAATCTAAGTAGGGTGGTTATATTGTTTGTGTCTACAAAATATTTCTATACAAACATTTTTATATTAATTTATATGTATCATTCATTATCTCAGTAAAAATTTTAGTCAATTAGAAAACATATTTCATTGCCATATCAAATCTAACATTTTTCTATGAATTCCAGTCCCGCTTTGATTTTTTAGATCCATGGTCAATTCTCATCAACTTCTTCAGTGCATCCTTCATGTCCTTATTCCTTAAGGTGTAAATAAGAGGGTTGAGACTTGGAGTGATGATGGTGTAAAAGAGGGTGAGGAACTTGCCCTGATCTTTGGAGGCACTGTTACCTGGTCGCAGGTACATGTAAATTATAGTTCCATAGAAGATGGACACCACAGTGAGATGAGATCCACAGGTATTCATTGCTTTTCGTTGGCCTGCTTTTGACTTCATTCTCAGTACAGCTTTAGCAATGTAACCGTAGGATATGAGAATAAGGATGAGGGGTGTAATGACAATGACAATGCCTAAAGCAAAAACAGACATTTCAACTGTTGTGGTATCTATACAAGCTAACTTGACCATAGCTGGCAACTCACACAAGAAATGTTCCAGACGGTTATTTCCACATCGAGGCAAATTCAGGGTGAGTGTACATAATATTAAAGAAACAACAAAACTAGTACTCCAGACTGTGATAATCATCTTGAGACATAGGTGTGGGTTCATGATTACCAAATAATGCAGGGGTTTACAAATAGCTATAAAACGATCATAGGACATAACAGCCAGGAGAAGGCACTCAACAGAACCCAGCCACATATAAACATAGAGTTGAATGGCACAGCCCATATAACTGATGGTCTTATCAGGTCCCCACAAGTTAACCAGCATCTGAGGGATGATGCTTGTTGTGAAACACAGATCTAGGAAAGATAGATTCCTGAGGAAGAAATACATTGGTGTGTTAAGATGGGAGTCCAGGAGAGATGCCAGAATGATGGCTGTGTTACCCACCAATGTAATTAAGTAGAAGATGCTGACAATTCCTGACAGGACAATTTCCAGCGTGGGATGGTCAGAGAAGCCCAGCAGAATAAAACCATTTAGAGAGCTATAATTGCTTTGGTCCATAGTTCTTCAGTGTCCAAATCCCGAGTGAGAAGAATAGGAAGAGCTGTTGGAGGAGTATGAGGATGTAGATAACGACAAAGGAAGAGGAGAGTGAAGAGTAGGAATTGGGGGAAGAGAGAGTACAGAAGGAGGGGGGAGGAGGAGAAATTTGTCAATGGAGATTATCTAAATATAAAACCAAATAAAGGGAGAAGATTTATGTTTAATTAAAAATGGTGGATATAGAAGTTTATTGCCAAGTAACCTGGCATTTGTTGTAGATTCTTTAATGGTTATAAATTTAATATTATATTTTTATCTATCTCACTTTAGTGAATTCACTCTTTAAGTCAAGGTCTAAAGTTTTCACATGTAAATTTAAAAGTTCAAAATAGATTTGGCTTTTAAATGATATAATCCTATGATTCTCTGAAAAATCGCAGTGACTTGATATAGTGAACCCATTCTTTTCTATGTGTTCACCTGTAAGATATAATTATTTGGTAATTCACCTGTAAGATATAATTATTTTGTTAATGTCAGACCGAGAAAAAGAGTGTTCCTCTTCCACTACCTTTTAGTGAGCAATACCTTTGATCTTCCAGCTTTTTATTTGCAGATATAAAATTTATCCTCGACAGTATTAACTCTTTCAATCCCAACACCTAACATCACCTAAACTGGTCTATTTCAATGCAAAAAAAAAATATGTTTTTATTACCCTCTCACACGCTCTACCTTAATCCAAACAACTATTATTTCTTTTCTATATTCTGGCAATATTCTTCACTCCTTACATCCAGTGTTATGCCTTTAAATTGATATACAGTTCAATAAAATTACATTATCCTTCTGCTTAAAACTTGTTGATTACTTTTAAGAAATATGCTCAGTCATCAGAATGGCATGAATGGACCTGAATAGCCTCATTTTCATCTTGCAAGTCACTTTAAACATGACTCCCAACCTTCTACCATTTTGACAATTCAGATTAATTCTCATCTGAAGCTCTCAGCACATGGGCCTCCCTGGTGGTGCAAGGGGTTAAGACACAACCTATGAAGGCACTGCAGCAAGAGTTCGATCCCTGCCAGGGAGCAACCCACATGGCGCAGCAGACCTCTCCTGACTCGCCCGCTGCTCCCCTCAGCAGTGTATTTTGATCAATCTGCCTATTCTGTTCCCCACGCTGTCTCTGGTGAATCCTCTCACCCCCCACACCTCTGGACTGTACCCCAGTTCTTGTATGCATTAATAAATAAATCTTAAAAAAAAAATCAAACCCTCAGCGTACTTCCCCTTCTTTTCTGAATTCCTATTCATTCTGAGTCAATTCTGACTTTCTTTCAGCCAATATTTCTTGCTTAAAGAGGAATTCCCTGAACTCATACTCTTTTTGTTTGGCATATCACATATATGGAAATTTACAGAGGGCTGGGATAGCATAAAGATTTCTGTTCATGTCTTCTCTAAGTTATTTATCTATATGAACCCAGACAAGTGACACGTTTCCAAGCTCAGATTCTCATCTTTAAGAGTGGGGACAGTGGCCTCCCTGATGGTGTAAATGATAAGTAGATGATAAGTAGATGATAAGTCTTAGCGCTATCAAGCTACCAACGCTGTGACCTAAGTTCAATCCCCTGCCAGGGAGCTGACCCACATATGGTACAGCAGACCTCTCCTGATTCACCCACTGCTCCCCTTAGCAGTGTATTTCAGTAGATCTGCCTGTTCTGCTCCCCACTCTGTCTCTGGTGAATCCTCTCATCCTCCACACCACTGGCCTACACCCCAGTTTTGTATGTATAAATAACTAAAAATAAATCTTAAAAAAAGAGTAAGGGGGCCTCCTTGGTGGTGCACGGGGTTAATATGCAACCTATGAATCTATCCACAGCCACTGCAGCACGAGTTCAATCCCCAGCCAGGGAGCTACCCACAAGGTGCAGCAGACCTCTCCTGACTCTCCCGCTGCTCCCCTCAGCAGTGTGTTTCAGTAGATCTGTCTGTTCTGCTCCCCTCTCTGTCCCTGGTGAATCCTCTCACCCCCCATAACTCTGGCCTGTACCCCAGTTCTTGTATGAATAAGTAAATAAATCTTTAAAAAAAAGAGTGGGGCCAATAAGTTTGCTTATGTTGAGTTAAAGATTGAGTATAACCTATTTAATGTAAGGTATTTAGAACAATGCTTGGAAAATAGCATGCATCAACAATTGTTAGTTACCACAATTACAATAAGAAGGAATTATAATCATGTACCATGTAGGTAAATATTTGTTTAACAACCCCATAGTAGTCTTTCAGTAAGTTTAAGAGAACAGATATCATGCCTTTTGTTTTTCATTCTATTCATAACACCTAAAGCATTACACATATGTACACACATATATGCATATATTGAACACACATATATGTATTTACACATATATACACAAATATAATATATGTATATATAACTATATATGCATTTCCCATATATATGTTTGAATAAAACATATCAACAGATTGTCAATAACCCACCTTCATAGTTTCTTATTTTTGAGTATAAAATGTTAACTCTACCACCTAAAACCAAAATAATATAAAGTTTTCATTAATACATAAATAATAAATAATAATCAGGAAAACATATGATTAGAGAGCAGTTAAATATCAAATTGCTGGTCTCTCTCTCTCTCATGTGGTACAAAAAGCTGTGTTTTTCTTTATTGTGCTATTTCAATATATTTCCTGAATATACCTTGAACTATGACCATGATTCAAAAGTGGATACACTTAGAAAACTAACTGAATATGCTGGTGGGAATAATTTTGACAAAGTCGTCTAGTGTTTTCTGCAGAATAAACTTTTCAAGAATCATATTTTGAGCCTACATTCTGCCATAGACCAAATTGGATAGAAATAAAAAATAACTCTGAAATGTATTGCAAGTTGTCATACACTATCAGAGTTTTACAATTTCTGAGCAGGGGATAAATAAATAATACTAATTTATTATGACAAACATGTTGGTTTGTGTAATTGTGCCTAAAATTATATGAATTATATGAAATTATATGAAAAAATGGAAACATTTCAAAATTGAGGTTAATAGCATGCTGTTAAACTGTTAATTATTTCCATAATTACTATAACCTCCAAATATTAGTTCAGGAAGGGGAAAAATCCTTTTTATGCCTATGGAAATTCTGACATAGGAAATCTGCAAACAATTTTTCATACACATTACAAGATTTAGAAATGGATCTAAATATCTTAGTGCCACAGTCTTGAAGAATAATATGCTGTATTTAAATTCTTCATTTTCAATTTAATTTACATTTCCCTCTTTTATTTCTGTTGGATCAAGATTTCTGAAATCACAAATGAAAAAATAGCTTTTTATAATTTATTCTCTTATAGAGAATAAATTAATCTTTCTTTCATATTATAGGTAAAAGAATTTCTCCACAGAGATTAATAATATTTATTCTAAAAGTTCTGTGTGCACTACAATAACTATACTGGGAAGAGAGGGCATCCTATACTTCCAAAACACAAATAAGGATATAAATCACTGATGCCTCAATAAAATAAATAAAATAGGCAAAACATATGATGACAAAAGTTCTGAAAGTAAACGAAAAGAATCAGTACAAACCTATCTCTAAGCTCTTTTTCTTCTACCTCCTAAACAGTGTTTTACCAACCTATTTCCAAGAGATTTTAAAGATCAACATTACTGTGATCCACAGAGAGTTCTTTGTTGTTCTACTTGACCATGTGGAGCCTACATTGTGAATAGGTCCTGGTTAAGTGTTTGCTTTCCAGGGCTGTAGCTCTTTAATGCTTTCCCTGTGGTGACGCTATTAATTCTGCTTTCTCAGTATGTTTAGACACAAATTCTGGACAGGACTCCTCCTTCTTTAACATGTGACTTCAATTAAGGGAATGAAACTTGTCATAAATACTTGCTACTTGTTCTGACAAACTGAAAATAGATCTTGAATGGAGAGAAACATAAAAAGCAGCTATCAATTCAGAATGAGAATTGAACAAAATTTCTCAACAATGTTTGAAAACCCAGATTATGAAGATTTTCTAAACCATCTACATCCAACTGACATCACCAATGGGCTATAAAAATAAATAGTAGATGAAACTGTTGGAGAATTGAACCATGTTTAGAAATTTAATAGGTATAAATGTTATTCAATATGAAGAAAAGCAATAGGAAGGGAAATAAAATATATTTGTAAAGAATTTTCTTCTCTAGTCAGTGAGTATATTACAAATAAAAATTTCTTTTCAATAACATCAATTTCCAACATAGCATGTTTTAAGTTAATAAAATAATCTTGCCAGTAATCATGCATATTGATTTAGAAATTAATTTTCTCTGATCGGATAGCATTTAAACAAGTTTATTCTTTTTTTTGTGTTGCTTTTTAATTTTATTTTAAAATTATATAATTACAACCCATATAATTACAACCTCCTTATTTTGACCCCAACCCCTCCTTTCCCCGCCCCCCACCCCTCATAGATTGTCTCTGATTCATAGTTTAAACAAGTTTATTCTAATAGTTATTTCTGATACCCAGAGTTGAAACCATTATTGTAAAATATGTTTTATCATCAAAGCCTTAACATTTTGTTGAGAATCATAAGATTTATATTTTTATTAAGCTCTAATGTATTTTTGTCTTGATGACCACAATAGTTTCAGTGTTTATGTCACAATTTAAAACCTAAAAACTCGAAGAATTTTTTGGCATATAATAACACTTATATGTCATGCATATATAACACTTACATAAGAACATATGATAAATTCTAATATAACCACCAATCTTTACAAAATAATTTTAATACTTTCTACAGGGGCTACCAGAATTGTGTACTGTGACACCCCTATAATACACAAGCATTTTATCTAAGTACAAATATGAAAAAGAGTAATTGAACTAATTGACTATACAAAGGTAAATGGACCCTATATTTATTTTTTCCTCAAATAATTTTTGCTGCATAATAAGTTGTAATAACACATCAGAATGTTACTGAGCTACAGCAACATTGCTGAATGAACACCAATAAAGTAAATGTTGAAGCAAATGAGTTTGTAAATTATTTACATTTTCAAATACACATTATACATTTCTAAATTATAAAAGCCCCCTTGAATTACTTTAATAAAATATATAAGCACAAATCACAAATGACTGCCTAATGATACATATATAAATATATATATATATATAAATGTTATCTCACCTTTGAGTAGAAAATTATTTTAACTATATACTCTACATCTGTATTACGTTCTACATCTGCTATATAGTATAGTGTGGTGTAGATGGAAAAATAATTTCTGGACTGAAAATTCCAATTTTGAGTTTGGTAAATCTGGAAAAAATACTTAATGTTTGCTACCTTAGATTTTCTACTTTTATAGGGAGATAGTAATAAATCACACATTAAAAGATTAGTAAGAATTAAATACATATAATATAGTGAAATACTACAATGTTGGTTTGTACAAAATAAACAATCAAATAAGTATTTACTACCACTAGAATCAATATATGCTATAAAAATATTCTTTTTTATCAATAAAGGGAGAACTCATACTATCATCTGACAAAACATCTGGTACACATTTATCCACTTCAATCACTTCTTTTGGGATTACGTTCCTTGTGTATACATTCTCTATATTATTTTTAATAATGATTGTAGTAAGAAACAAAATCAATAGCATATTATTTCCCAAAATTTAATATGGATACTTGAAAATATTCACTAACAATATCAATTTCACTCACTTCTCTTCTCCTTTAGTTAATTTTTCAACAGCTTTAATATTTCTTTAGCTATCTAGCAAAAATATGAATCTAAACATAGATAAAATATAATTCTTGATTCTTATGTGTTAATTTTCCTTATCATACTACATGGTTCAAGCATCTTACTATTACTGGCCAGAATCCTAATAATAACCTTAACTATACCCCTGCCCTCACCCTGATAATGTGAAGTATCAAGCTTTACCTCTTCTCTCCATTACTACTGTTAAAAATTTACAGTCACTGACTTTTATTATTTATTATTTATATATTTATTATTTATTATTTATATATTATTTACCTCATTCTTCATTTTTATACAATGTATGCTTTATCATTTTGGGTATAGTCCCCAAGAAATTTCCACCACCAATTTACCCATTAACCATCACCATAGTCCCTTGTGCTCGTCCCACCCCTGTTTTTTTTTTTTTAAGATTTATTTATTTTTTATTTATTTATACAAGCATTGGGCACAGTCAGAAACACAGGAGGGTGAAAGAATTCACCAGAGCCAGAGCTGGGAGCAGAGCAGGCAGAAGGACCGAAGCACACTGCTCAGGGGAACAGCAGGCGGCAGGAGAGGTCTGCATGCTATGTGGGACCCTCCTCCGGTGGCCGGGGAGCAGCTGGGGATCGAACCGGCGCTACAGAGGCTTCGGGCAGCTTCGCAACCCAGTGCTCAACCGCTGCACCACCGGGGGGGCCCCCCCACCCCTGTTTTGATCCTACTCCTTCTTCCTCACTTACAGAATGTCTCTGGTTTATAATTGCCTGTTGATTTTGATTTTCACTTTATTATAAATTTTTTTCCCTGATTCATTATTTGCATCCCATACATTCCTCCTATAAGTGAAGCCAGCCAGTATTTTTCTTTTTCTTTCTGGCTTATTTCACTGAGCATAGTTCCTTCCATCTCCAACCATGTTGCTGTGAATGGCATGAATTTACCTATTTTGATCGCTGAGTAATATTCCAGTGTGTGTGTGTGTGTGTGTGTGTGTGTGTGTGTGTGTATACACACCACACCACATCTTCTTGATCCAGTTATTGATTTTTGGGCATTTGGGTTGTTTCCATAGCTTACCTATTGGAAATAATGCTGCAATAAACATGGGGGTGCAAGTTTCCTTTTGGATTAATGTTTTTGTGTCCTTTTGGTAGATACCTAGGAGAGGAATTCCTGGATCATATGGAAGTTCCCTTTTTACCAGTTTGAGAAATCTCCACATAGATTTCCATAGTGATTAGACCAATTTGCATTCCCACCAGCATGATCTAATCACATACCAAAAGCATTTCCTCCTACTTTTATCTTAGAGAGGTTTAGAATTAAATATATCAATTTGGCAAGGACAAAACATTCATTCCATAATATGTATCCTCCCACAAATAAAGCATAAACTGCAAAAGACTATAGATCGCATTTGCCTTGTTTTTCATTGTATCTTAACAAATATATTCAACAAATAGTGAGCATTTACATTTGACAGGCAGTCAAGGTATAGTAAAGAACAAAAAGGACAAAACAGAAAAAAAACCTGCTTTCATGTAGCTGACTTGTATTTGTGGTGGAAAGGCATTGCACAGTTAAACATTACAAAATGATCCTGATCATGATCAATAATAAGGAAAATAAAGCAAAGGAGCAGATGGTCCATGTTGGAAGATGGAAAAGTATAGTCTTTGCGTTGTCCCTGATCAGGGAAGTCCTCTCTGAGAAGTTAAAACTTTGAGCAAGATTCAAAGTTTTAAAAAACATCATTAAAGATATCCTAAAGGCTACAATCTGGTTCTGAAGAACTAGAACTCAGTTATAAAGTCATCTTGTCCTTGACTTTTATTTTTCAAGGAGAGGGTTGATTAATGTTTCAATTTCCTTGCTTGTGATTGATCTATTCAGGATTTCTATTTTTTTGCCATTCAGTATTAGATGACTGTATAATTCTAGAATTTGCCCTTATCTGCTAGGTTATTGAATTTGTTAGTGCATAAATAGTCATAGTAATCTCTAATTATCCTCTGATTATCTGCAGCATCTGTTGAAATTTCTCCTTTCATATTTGGTACTATTTAGTTGTTCCCTATTTTCTTTTTGAGCCTTGATAGAATTTTGTCTCTTTTGTTTATCTTATTTTTGTAAGCACCAGCTTTTGGTTTCATTAATCTTTTGGAAGTTCTTTTATTTCTACTTTATTTACTTCTTCTTTGAATTTTTTAGTTATTTCTGCTCTTCCACTCATATTTACATTTGTTTGTTAGTTTTTTATTTCTTGAGATGAGAGAGGTTTATTTCTAATTCTTTGTTTAAATATGTTTTGTCCATGTATACTTTTTGTATAGGTATTGGTCCATGGATGAGAGTGTGGTGTTGAATTCTCCTGCCACACTGCCACAAATGTGTTTTTCTAATGTTTGTTTTCATAGTTGATAGTAGCTGCCTAATGTATTTAAGTGCCCCTTCACTTGGCGATATACGTCGATGAGTGTTATGCTTTCTTAATGTATTGTTCTCTTGCATATATGGTATGTCTCCCTTTCTCTTGTTACTTTTAACTGGAAATCTTTGTTTGACATAAGTATCATTGTACTTGACTTTTTTTGGGTCCCATTTGCTTGTAGGGGACAGTAAAAGATTGGATACAGTTTCCTGATGCAACCACACACTCTGGGTCTTTTAATTGGTGAATTTAGTCCATTTGCATTTAGAGTGACTATTAATATATAAAAGTCTGCCACTGCCATTTTATTCTTAAATTTTCTGGTTCAATCTACTTCCATATTCAGTTCTCTGTGCATGTTTCTCTCTTCAATTTAGAGGTGAAAACTCCTTTCAATATTTCTTGGACACATGATTTACTCTTTGCAAACTCCTTGAGTTTCTTTGTGTCTGAAAAGGCCTTTATTTTCCCCTTATATCTGAAGGATAGCCTTGCAGGATATAATATTTTTAACTGGCAAATTTTATCTTTAAGTATCTGGAACATGTCACTCCATTCTCTTTTTGATCATAGTATTTCTTCAGAGAAGAATTCAGAGGTAACTCTTTAGGTAGTCTGCTTCTTTCCCCTTGCCATCTTTAATATCCTATATATCTTGGTGTTGGTCTCATTTTGTTTAGGTAACCTGGAGTTCTTTTAGCTTCCTGGATTTGTATATTTATTTCCTTCTCTAGGTTGGAAGAGTTTTCTTGCATTATTTCTTTAAAAACATTTTTCTGCTTCCTTTTTAGTCTCTTCCTCTCTGGTTTTCTGATTGTCCTACTCTCATGGAGTCTGATACTCTTTAGAGTATTTCTTCATTTTATTTCACCTTGTTTCTCTATCTCCTTTTCTACCCAGTTTCTTTGTTCATTAATACCTTCAAGTACACTAACACATTCTTATATTTGATCTATCCTACTTCTCTAACTTTCTCCTGAAATTTTCTTCTGTCTTTCTCTTTGTATATCCTGAAACTCCATTTTTATTTTATTGAGTGCTCCATTTTCTGTTTCCTGTTCATTAATTTCATTTCTAAGGACATTCATTTGATTTTATGAGGGTTTTTTTTTCCTACCATTTGTTTGATATTCTTCTGTCTCCAGAAATGCATCTGAGCTCCAATGATAAACATAGACTTAGAGTAAAGGTTGGAGAACAATCCCACAAGCCAATGGGACCCAAAAGAAGGCAGGGACAGCCATATTTATATAAAAATAATAACTTCCCAGTTAAAAAAGTAACAAGGAAAAGGGAGGCACATATATAATGATTAAAGGAACAATAAACCAAGAAGATACAGCAAGAGGAGTTACAACTTGTATGCTAGCATCTTGTGGATGTGAAGATATCTATCATAACTTTGGGTCAGCAGTTTGGGGAGGCTTGTCCAAGACTTCTAAGGATCCTCTTGGAATGTGTCTTTATACCAAATTCTGATTAATATGACTCACCTACTCTCCTAAGGCCTCTTTTGGCATGGGATACAAAGTGGTCAGTGGGTCCCCCGAAAAGAAAATATTACAGCAAGTATTTTGTTATGAGCTCCTTCCTCCTAAGCCCTGTGACTTGTATCTATGTGCAAAGTATATTGAAAATAAAGGGTCTGCTGAGTCTCTCATCCCAAACCCTAGAGAGAAACAATATTGGGGTTGCTAAAACACACCACTATCCCATTTACCAAATCCATACCAACATCTGAATCCCTCCAAGAATCTCTCTAGTCTGCTGACTTGGAAACTACAAAGCAGATCTGAGTGTATACATAAATAACAAATGTTGGCAAAGGTATATAGAGAAAGGAACACCTGAGGACTGTCAGTGGCAATGTAGACTGGTCAGCCCCTGTGATAGATTGTGGAGTAACCTAAAAATATTGAAAATATATCCATCATGTTATGCAGCAATTCAATTGCTAATATCTACCCAAGAAAACAAAAGCAGTATTTTGAAGGGATAGATGCACTCCTATGTTCATTGCAGACCTACATATAATATCCAAGTTTTGAAAAAATCTTATACTCAGCAGAGCAGTGGCTTAAAAAGATGTGTTATAAAATGTAATAATACTCAACTAAATAAATAAAAAAGAACTCTTGTCATTTGTAACAACATGGGTGAACTGGAGGACATTATGCTAAGCAGAATAAGTCAGAAGAAATACAAATACTGGTTGATCATTCATGTGGACTATAGAGAAAACAGACAAATAAACAACAACAAAAACACAAGTTAACAGAAAACTAAAACAAAAGAACCCCTGAAAATATGACTATAGCATTGAGGCTACTAAGGGAGGTGGGAGAGTTTATATTGGAACAAAAGTAGGAGAGGCAAAATGGTCTATTCCCATAGTAAAGGACTATGGGTAAAGGAAGGTGCAGGTTGAGTGGTAACATACATCAAACCATGCGTGAATCTATTCCCTAAATCATTTATAGTGCTGTAAACCAATGTTACCTCATTAAAGAAAAATATATCAATTAAATAGGTAAGCCTCTTGTTGGTTCACAAAGACAAAAGGGAGAAAACTCAGATTCACAATCAAAAGAGGCAAAGTTACAACAGATATTTTAGAAATTTTGAGGATCATAGAGATTATTATGATTATTTATATACTAATAAGTTCAATAACCCAGAAGAGATGAAAAAATCTTAGAAATATACAACCTTCTGAGAAATAGTAAACCTGAATAGACAAATTATAATCAAGGACATCGATATAATAATCAAAAATCTTCCAAAAATAAAAAGTCCAAGACCCAATGGTTTTAACATTGAGTTCTACCAAACTTCAAAGATGAGCTAATACCTACCCTTCTTAAATGCTTCCAAAAATTTCAGAAGAGGAAATACTTCCAAATATATTTATGAAGCAAAAGACAAAACCAGACAAAGACATCAGAAATAATCAATTTTCCTGATGATCATGGATGCAAAATCCTCAACATAATCTTAGGAAGCCAAATTCAACAATGCATCAAAATAATCACACACTATAACCAAGTGATATTTTTTTCCAGGGACACAAGGATGATTCAAAAATCTGAAAATCAGTCTATGTTATGTACTCCATCAACAACAATCATATTTGACAAGATTCAGCATCCATTTATGATAAAGCATTCAAAAACAGAATATATGGAACATATCTCGATATAATAAAGGCCATATATGACAAATCCAGTTTAAACAATTTTCGGGATAGAAAATTTAATTGTTTTCCAATAAGATTTGAGCAAAACAAAGTTGTCTAATATCACCACTACCATTCAAAATAGACTTGGTAAACTTGAGTTAGGGCACTTAGGCAAGAGAAAGATAGAGAAGAAATTCAATTTGGGAAAAAAGTAAAATTCTCAATAATTACTCATAAAATAATAATATACACTAAAAATTTATTTGAAACAATAAATCATTTCAGCATGTGGCAGGTTTCAAAATCAATATGCAAAACTCAATTACCTTCTTACATGCAAACAATGATCTAGAAAAGGAAGGAATCAAGAAAACAATCCCACTGACAATTGCCTTAAAAACAAACATGTAGGGATAAAACTTAACAAAGAAGGTGATGGACCGATGGTGTCACTAATATGAAATATAGACAAACCAAACAAAGAGTAAGAGACAAATGTTAAAACTCTCCCTTGGAAGCTGACCATAGATTTGAGGCATCCAATAGAGGAGTGAGAGGGTGAAAGAAAGGGATGAGAATGGGTGGACAGAGAGCACAATGGACTATGGTGAAAATGTTTTGGTGGAAGAAGAGTTTCAGTGACCAGACTTAAAGATAGTGATCCTATATTGTCAAAATATTAATAGGGATGTAAAACAATGAAAATTCATTAATAAAGAGAAAGGAAGAAGAAAGAAAATTAGACACCAGCACCTAAGGAGCAGAAGCATACCCCAGTCCAGGATGCACAGGGACTCATCCATCAAGAGTGACCCTCAATCCCCTTCAGGAATTGATCCCTGACTCAGACACCAATACCTTGGGAGATGGAACACATCCCAATCTAGGCTGTGCAGGTCATCACCACTATAAGCAACCCTCAGTCACCCTCTGGGAAGTACCTCCCCTACAGATTCATCCACCAGCACCTCAGGAACCCGCACACAGCCTAGTCCAGTCCATGCAGGGCCTTACCCAAAATAAGCAACTCCCACTTACCCTCTGGTAAGCACTTGTGACCCTGGGCTCAGCCACAAGCACTTCCGGAGCAGATACATGTCCCAGCCCAGGATGTCCAGGGACCCACCCTTAACTGGCAACCATCAGCCACACTTGGGAGGTATTGATGACCACAAATTCAGCAACTAGAGCCTATGGAGTAAATGCATGTTTTGATTTGGACCATGCAGGGACCCATCAAACACTGGCAGCCCTCCGCCACACTAAGTGCTGAAAAAATTAAATTCCAGGGTACCTTAACAGAATGAGACAAACACCAAGACATATAGTGGTGTAACCTCCAAGAGTTCAAGGTGAAGATAGAATATTGAAGTTAGTCAGGGGGAAGAAGCAGATATATTACAAAAGAACCCAGGTCTGGCTAACACTGGACTTCTCAGAAGAAACTCTGCAGGAATAAAGAGATTGGAAAGATGTGATTTAAAAAATTAAAGTTTAAAACTGCCAAGAAAGAATACTGTGCCCTGTAAGGCTTTTCTTTAAATATTAATCAGAAATAAATACCTTCTCAGACAAAGAAAAATGGAAGGAGTGTGCAAAAACTAGACCCTGCTTTCAATAGATATTGACAGGAACTTTAGTATCTAATAAAATATAGATAGACAGAAAAAAATGGAACGAAGAAAGGAAACTACAAAACTGAAGATAAAATGGCAATAACACCAATTAAAAGACACAGACAATCTGATTGGATTAAAATAGTATCCAACCTTCTGCTGTCTCCAGGAGACACAAATGAGCTACAAATATAACATAGGCTCAACATAAAGGGTTGGAAAACAATTCCAATAAATGAATGGGAACCAAAGTTAGGCTGGGACAGTCATACTTGTATAATTGAAAATAGATTTCCAGTTAAAAAAGGTTACAAGGTGCAGGGATGTACACTAACTAATGAATAAGGAACAATATATCAGGTGGACATAGCAATCATCAACATATACTCTCCAAATGAAGGAGCACCAAAATACATTGGGTAACTACTATCAGCTCTGAAATCAAACACTGGAAAGGCCACATTTATTATAGGGGACTTCAACATCCTACTGTAATCACTGGTATATCATGAGACAGAAAATGATTGGGAACATAATAGCATTAAACAAAACATTATACCAAATAGGCCTAACAGATATCTATAGCACCATGCATACCCAAGAAACAGAATATACATTTTTTTTTCAACTGCTCATGGAACATTCTCCACAAGTTGGACCACAAGACAAATATCAAATTCATAAAGATTGAAATCATACCAACTATTTTTTTGGACCATAGAGATATCAAACTAGAAATCAACTACAAAAATAAAGGAAGAAAACATCTAATATGGGGAGACTGAAAAATATGCTACTGAAAGACCATTGTGTCAATAAAGAAATAAAAAAATGAAAAATCTCAGAAGACAATGAGGATACCATCTTCCAAAATGTATGGGACACAGCAAAAGCAGTACAAAGAGTGAAATATATAGCAAAAACCTAGAAAGAAATATATAGTAAAAAGCTAGAAAGCTAAAAAAGCTAGAAGGAAATAAACAACCTTGACTTGCATCTCAAGAAACTAGTAAAAAAGATAAAAAATATCCAACAGTAGAAGGAAGGAAATAATAAAAATTGGAGCAGAAATAAATGAAATAGAAATAAAAACCACAGCCCAAAGAATCAAGAAAACCACAGTTGATTCTTTGAAAAATAAACAAAAGAGACAAACCTCTAGCTAGAATCACTAAGAAAAGAAGGAGAAAAATTAATCAAATACATGGTAACAAAACCAAAAGAGAAGTAACAAGACACTGAAGAAATTCAGAGGATAGAGATTATTATGAATGTTTATATGCAAACAAGCTCAAGAACCTAGATGACAATAACAAATTTTTAGAATTATACAATCAGTAAGTAATAAACAGAAAGTAATAAACAGCCTGAACAAAACAATTGCAAGCGAGGACATTGAAACAGTAATCAAAATGCTCTAAAAAGACAAATGTCCAGAGTTACATGACTTCACAATAATTTCTAACAAAACTTCAAAGACAAAATAATACTTAGCCAGCTCAAAATCTTCAAAAATCATGAAAGGATTAATTGCAAATATATTATATGAGGCCAACATTATGCTGATACTGATGGAAGATAAGAATAGAAAAACTGAAATCTGGGAGTGTGATGCCTCCATTCCCTTCTTTTGTTAACAGGAGAACTTTGGCTATTTGGGGTCATTCCATATGAATTTCATCAATATTTGTTCTATATCTTTGAAGAATGTCATTGAAATTTTTATTGGAATAGCATTGTAGGATGGCCATTTTTTTTTAAAGATTTATTTATTTATTTATACAAGCACTGGGTACAGTCAGAAGTGCGGGAGGGTGAGAGAATTCACCAGAGCCAGAGAGGGGAACAGAACAGGCAGACTGATGAAATACACTGCTGAGGGGAGCAGCGGGCACAGCAGGAGAGGTCTGTTGCACCATGTGGGACCCTTACCGGTGGCCGGGGATCTAACCGGTGCTGCAGAGGCTGTGGGCAGCTTCACAGCCCAGCGCTCAACCACTGCGCCACCAAGGAGGCCCAAGATGGCCATTTTGATAATGTTAATTCTTCCAATCCATGAGCAATGGATGTCTTTCCATTTCTTTGTGTCTTCTTCTATTTCTTTTAAGTGTTTTATAGTTTTCTTTGTATAGGTCCTTTACCTCTTTTGTTAGGTTTATTCCCAAGCATTTGATTTTTTTTTTTTTTTTTTTTGTCTCATGCAATTTGTAGTAACATGGATGGAGCTGGAAGGAATCATGCTCAGCGAAATAAGCCAGAAAGAAAAAGAAAAATACCGGATGGTCTCACTCATAGCAGGAATTTAGAAAACCTAAATAAGGGACCAGGAAAAAGACTAATTATAATAAAGAAAAAATCAAAATCAACAAGCAACTACAAACCAGAGACACACTATGGGCAGGGGGTGGGGGGAGGAAAAGAGGGATTGGGGTCAAAATAAGGTGGGTGGGAATTGTATGGGGAATATAACCAAAATGACAATGCATACATTGTACAAAAATGAAAAATGATGTAAGAATTATATTAAAAAAACTAAAAAATTAAAAAAAAAGAAAAATTGGAAAGGAGATACAAGATCAAGAATCTAACTCATACAAGGAGGTAGGGGTAGATGGGATTAGCATAATTCATTAACCCAGTTATAGAAACCAAAACCTTTAGGCCTCGATGACCAGATCAGGACGTGCAACATCCATAAACTATCAGACTGCTATAGGGAGTGTCAGTGGCACAAACCATCCACACACAAAGATGAGGCCTTCCTAGATGATGAGACTAAAGCAGCCCTCGCAACGGGGCAGCACTCCATCTGCCCACCTGGGACTGTGCAGGTGCTTCCTTTCATCAACTCTCTCCCTCCTCAGGGCAGCAGCCTCCTGCCTGCCTATGAACTGTACCATGCCAGGACTTCTCTTCACTGACCTCCCTCAGCGGAGGCAGCTCTCCTCAAGGCCACCTGCCTGCAACCATGCAGGCCTCTCCTAGCAAACCTGTCCCTTCTGGGGCAGCTCTTCCTGCCCACTTGTATCTATGCAAGTGTCCTTTATTCATCTGTCCCTTTCCTCAATAAACCTCCCCTTTAAATATAACTAACATCTCTGTCTTGTGGAGAAACTCCTCTGGGAAACTTGCTGCGAGTCATTGAAATGGGAGCTCTCGTGAAACCTATATTTATGTTGAAAATATAGGAGTAAATGGAACATATTTTGACATAATGAAAGCCATATATGACAAACCCACAGCTAGCACCTTTCTCAATGGTGAAAATCTGAAAGTCCACTGAGATTCAATACAGGAGAAGGATGTCCAGTCTCTCCACTACTACTCACTATATTAGTAGAAGTCCTAGCTAAAGCAATATGGCAAGAAAAAGTTATAAAAGAACGCATACTGGGAAAGAAGACATTAAAGTGTCCTTATTTGCAGGAGATATGATATTATGCATAGAGAACCCTAAAGACTTCAACAAAAATTAATTAAAAAAATAAGCCAGATCAGGAAAGTGGCAGGCTATAAAATCAACACACAAAATTCAATTGCCTTCCTATATGTAAAAAATGAGTTAGAAGAAATTAAGAAAGTCATCCCCTTTACAATCTCAATTTCCCAAAATTAAATACCTTAGAATAAACCTTAAAAAGGAATTGAAGGACCTCAACAAGAAAAGCTATGATATATTTGTAAAATAAACAGAAAAAGAGATACAAAAAATGGAAAATATTCCCTGTAATGGATTGGAAGAGTTAACATTGTCAGAATAGGCATCCTACCCAGAGTTATGCACAGATTCAGCAAAAGCCCTATAAAAATCTTAATGGCATTCTTTCAAAGAAATGGAACAAATATTACTGAAATTGATATGGCGACACAAAAGATGCTGAATATCCAAAGCTCTCCCTGACGAAAAGGGGAAAAATGGTGGTATTGTTAGCAGGCAGACTGATGGGTTCCCAGGACTCCCCAAGTCTCCATGTTCTAAAGAGGTACTGCCATCCACCACATAAAGACAAAGCATACTCTTAGTGTGAAAGAACTTTAATAATATTAATGTGCACAGAGAGAAAAAAGGAAAATAACTTGCCAATAAACTACCCAGAGTAACCCCTTTCTTCAGAGGTAAATGCTCAGTCAAACATGGTTGGCCTGAAGTGGGGCTACAGAGGTCCAAAAGTCTGTCACAAGTCTAAGGCACCTTTTGGCAGGGAATCACAGGAGAGGTGCAAAAGGGCTACGGAAGTCTCAGACAAAAAAAGCAAAATCAAAGTACAATGGCTGCCATTATGAGTCTCCCATTTTTCTCTCATCCATGTATTTCTTCCATGTCCCCCAAGTCGCTGGTGAAAGTACAAGGTCAAGAAAACAAATTGCCCTCATTCACATGTCTGTCTGCTCCAAGTTTTCTTCTGCTTGTCACCAAGTTTTCTATATCTTTACCTTATTGCTCATTTCTGCCCCTCATTAGGTGAGGCAGGAAACAAGGAACATCATCTTTTTATGGAGATTCCTGTTACAGTATTAAACTTCCATACTTCAAACTATATTATAATGCAACAATAGTGATAATAGCATAGCAATGTAACAAACAGACCAATGGGCAAAGAGAAAACAATTGAAATCCCAGAAATGCAACCACACATTTACAAACAACTAATTTATGAAAAGGAGCAATGGATATACATTAGAATAAAGGAAGTGTCTTTAATAAATTGTGTAAAATCTGGACTGCCATATGCAATAGAATGAAAACTGGCCATTATCTCACACCATCTGTGAAAATCAACTCAAAATGGATAAAAGACTTGGAGGAAAGATATGTAATCATAAAATCATAGAAGAAAATAAAGGCAAACATTCCATGACATAAACTTCAGAAATATTATTGTGAATTCATCTCCAGCATCAAAGAAAACAAAGTAGAATTTAAACAACTGGAACTACAATAAATTGAGAAGCCTCAGTGCAACTAAAGAGACAGTAAACAAAATGAGGATACACCCTACTGAATGGGAGAAAATATTTGTACTCCATATATTGGAAAAGGAACTGATAGTGAACATCTACAGAGTTTATGCAACTTAACAATGTAAAAAAGCCATGCAATTGAAAAGTGTGTAGAAGTGTTAAATAGGCACTTCTTCAGAGAAGACATAAAGATGGCCAACTGGCACAGGAAAAAAATATTCATCAACATGTATCATGTGGGATATGCAAACCAAAAGCACAATGAAATACCCCTAACATCAGTGAGAATAGCCCAATGCAGTTAACAAAGACCAGAAACAACAAGTTCTCATGGGGATCTGGAGAAAATGGAAGCCTCTTTCATTGGTGAAAATATAAACAATTCCAGCTCCAATAGAAAGTAGTGTGGATGTTCCTCAAAAGACTTGATACTGATGTGCCATATGATCCAATATTTCCATTCCTACGTATCTACCCAAAGAACACACACAAAAAATAATTTGAAAGGAAACCTGCACTCCTATGCTTATTATAGCACTGTTTACAATAGTTAAGTTATGGAAACAACCCAAATGCTCCCAAACAGATGAATGGATCAAGAAGACATGTTATATATATATATATATATGCAATGGAATACAATCAGCATCAAAAAAGACAAACTCATGCCATTCATGGCAACATGGATGGAGCTGGAAGGGATTATGCCAAGCAAGTTAGTCAGGAGGAAAAATATTAACATCAATTGGTTTAACTTATATGTGGAATACAGAGAAAATGAGCAAAGGGCTAGGAAAAGACAAAACTTCCAAGCTGACCCATTTATCTGAGGCATTCTGTAGGGGAGTGAGAGGGAGAGAAATCAAAACAGGGGTGGGAAGAGAAAATGGACTATGGTGATGAATCATGGGTGATGGTGGGAGAACTATGGGGATATTCTGAGGGTAAAATTCAAATATTGTCCCAAAATGAACAATGTGAGGAAAAAAATAAATACATTAGAAAAAAGACAAGATAGGGAAAATAATACAAGTTTCAATGGATTTAAGTTGAGTGAAATTATATCAAGTTTCATTTCCAATCATAATGCTAGAATTTAGAAATCAACCATAATGAACTGGAAAAATCATGAATATGTGGTGATTGACAACACATATTTAGTCAATGAATAATCAGAATGAGAAATAAAAACAACCAAAAAACAATTTAATCAAGAAAAATCAGAAGAAGAAGAAAAAAACAGCAGGAAAGAAATAAAAATATTACATATAAAATCTTGGAGATATAGAAAAAACATTACTCAGAATAAAGTTTTTAGAAATATAGGCCTATCACCAAAAAGTAAGAAAATTTTCAAATAAACTAACTTTGCATTTTAAAATGAATATTAAAAAACAAAACAAAACTGGGGCCTCTCTGGTGGCACAAATGGTTAAGACAAAACCTATGAAGCTATCCGCAGCCACTGCAGCATGAGTTCAATCCCCAGCCAGAGAGCTACCCACATGGCACAGCAGACCTCTCCTGACTCACCCGCTGCTCCCCTCAGCAGTGTATTTCTGTCAATCTGCCTGTTCTGTTTCCCACTCTATCTCTGGTGATCCTCTCACCCCCACACCTCTGGCCTGTACCCCAGTTCTTGTATGCATAAATAAATAGATCTTTAAAAAATAACAAAACAAGTCCAGGGTCAGAAGGAAAATATAATAAAAATCAAAATGAAATAATAAATAGAGACCCAATAGAATAAAATTGAAATTAAGAGCTACTTTTTTTTTTTTTTTAAAGATTTATTTTTATTTATTTAAGAGGCATGTTTTTTTTTATTTATTTATTTGTTTGTTTGTTTTTTGTTTATACATGCACTGGGTACAGTCAGAAGTGCGGGAGGGAGGGTGAGAGAATTCACCAGAGCCAGAGCGGGGAGCAGAGCAGGCAGAAGGACCGAAGTACACTGCTGAGGGGAGCAGCGGGCGGCAGGAGAAGTCTGCGCGCCATGTGGGACCCTCCTCTGGTGGCCGGGGAGCAGCTGGGGATCGAACCGGCGCTGCAGAGGCTGCGGGCAGCTTCACAACCCAGCGCTCAACCGCTGCGCCACCGGGGAGGCCCAAGAGCTACTTTTTTTTTGAAAAGATAAACAAAATTGAAAAACCATTAGCTAGACTCACTAGGAAAAAGAAAAATCTCGAATAAATAAAATGATGTATGAATGAAGTTACAATGGATAGCACATGATTACATGAGTCATAATACATTACACTAAACATCTATATGCCAACAAATTGGACAACCTAGAAAATGTATATATTCTTAAAGGAAGGCAAATTTCCAAGGCCAAATCATAAAGAAATGCAATATCTGAACCCAGATCACTAGTAAGGGATTGAAAACATAATTAAAAACTTCCCTGGTCAAGACAGTTTTACTGGTGAAGTCTACTCTCTTCTATTTTTATTTTTTTTAAGATTTATTTATTTATTTATACAAGCACTGGGTACAGTCAGAAGTGCGGGAGGGTGAGCCAGAGCAGGGAATAGAACAGAGCCAGAGCAGGGAATAGAACAGGCAGACTGATGAAATACACTGCTGAGGGGAGCAGTGGGTGTGGCAGGAGAGGTCTGTCACACCATATGGGACCCTCGCCAGCGGCCAGGGATTGAACTGGCACTGCAGAGGCTGTGAGCAGCCTCACAGCCCAGTGCTCAACTGCTGCGCCATGGGGAGGCCCAAGTCTACTCTCTTTTAAAGATGATCTAATACCTTTCATTTTAAAATTCTTTCAAAAAAAGGAGGAGTGAGTACATTATATGTCATTTTATGAGTCTAGCATTATTATGATTTAATAAGTACTAGATGAGGACATCACACACATAAAAATACTGTGCAATATAGCTGAAGAACGAAGATGCAAAGAGCCCCAAGGAAATATTGGCAACGTGAATTCAAGAATGTATTAATATCTCACTTCTCTGTCCTACCTAGAACATTTCTATCTTTGCTTACTGATCTTACTGATGTATCATTAGGTCTATTGTAGTTTCATAGCTACCTATAATTCTTTATCTCATTTATTGCTTCTTCACATGGTAAATCTGTTTCTTCTGTATAGCTTCAATGTCTGCATTCTGCCCATTAATATGTTCCTGAGTTCATTAAATTATTTTTCTGAGCTTTTTTGTATCTCTTTTTGCTTTTTCCAGGTTTTTTTTTTTTTTGTATCTCTTTAAGTTTCTTCATGACACCTATTGTGAACAATCTATCCATTAGGAAACATAATTTTCCATGTATTTGAAACTGATTTCTGTAGAATTGTTCTCTTCTGTGATATCATATTACCCTAGTATATGATAATTCCTGGAGGTATATTCTATTTTCTTCTTATTGAATATTTTACTTATTTAAAATTATCCCTGATTTTGTATAAAATCTGGATAATAAATGTAGAATTAACTTTTCCAGAGTTTGGTGTTATAGCTTTATTATTTATTTTCTGGTTACTTCTGAATGCTGTGTAATCTTAGGCAAGAGGGGGACATAGGACTAGCACTTGCTACATCAGTTGAGTGGAGAGGAGCTCAGAGAGAGTTAACCACATTTGTGAATGTTGGACAATGCCTGTTTCATGTGCCTGATCCCACTGTTTTCCCAAGATTAAGTAAACATTTTTTTAAAGATTTATTTATTCATTTTACACAAGAACCATGGTACAGGCCAGATGCGCGGGAGGGTGAGAGGATTCACCAGAGACAGAGTGGGGAACAGAACAGGCAGACTGATGAAATACACTGCCAAGGGGAGCAGCGGGCACGACAGGAGAGGTCTGCTGTGCCATGTGGGACCCTTGCCAGCTGGCAGGGATGGAACCGGCTCTGCAGAGGCTGTGGACAGATTCACAGTGCATTGCTCAACCACCTGCACTACCAGGGGAGGCCCTAAATTTAAAAATGAATAGAAGGCACACAGAAATGGAAAAAATATTTTGTGTTCAAGTATTGGAAGAATAAGCATCATTAAATTGGCTATATTATATAAAGAATATGAGATTCAGTGAAATTACAATCAAAATCCCAAAGGCATTATTTAATGAATAGAACAAAGATTATGGAATTTATTTGAAACTGCAAAAGAGCCTGAATAGATAAAAATGTCTTGAGGAAAAATAACAAAATTGGAGGTATCACTATACTACAAAGTGATAGTAATCAAAACAGTATAGTACAGGAATTAAAAATAGATAAACAAATGAATAGTACAGAACTGAGAACCCAAAAATAAACCTACACATATATTAACAGGTAACTTAGGAAAATTGAATGAAAAACATACAATGGAAAAATCAGTCTCTACATAAACATTGCGAAACTGAACAGCTTCATTCAAAGAAATGAAATTAGACAAACTACCTTGTTTCACAAACATACAAAATAACTCAAATGGATTAAAATTAAAACTCAAATAACTCACAATTGAATGTAAGACTTACAAACATAAAACACATAGAATAAAACATAGACAGTAGGTTCTTTGGTACTGACCTTAAAGATGTCTCTGGAGATTTTACTCAAATGGCAAAGAAAACAAAAGCAAAAATAAACAAGCAGGGCTATCTCAAATTCTAAAGCTTCTGTGCAGTGATAAAAGAACAAAATTAAAAAGCATCCTATTCTTTCCAAGAGACTATTTCCAAATAATACATCTAACATAGGGTTAATATCCAAAATATATGAAAGAATGCATAAAATGAAAAAAATTGATTTAAAGTGGGTAGAACATCTATATTTCCTTTTTATTACATTTGTATGGAATGTATTTGAATGGTTTCATTGGTTTACTTCATAATATTTTAAATTCACTGTCAAACTTTCCATCTTTGTGTTGTTAAGAATGAATTCTGAATATTTATCTTATTCATTCTGCCAAAGGATTTTACTTTTTTTTTGCATTTTCTTTTTATTTTTTAAAGATTTATTTTATTTATTTATACAAGCACTGGGTACAGTCAGAAGCGTGGGAGGGTGAGAATTCACCAGAGCGAGAATGGGGAACAGAACAGGCAGACTGACGAAATACACTGCTGAGGGGAGCAGCGGGCACTGCAGGAGAGGTCTTCGTGCCCTATGGAACCCTTGCCGGTGGCCGGGGATCTAATTGACGCTGCAGAGGCTGCAGGCAGCTTCTCAGCCCAGCACTCTAGGGGAGGCCCTTTTTTTTTTTGTTTTTCATTTTCTGTCTTCTAATAGGTGGAACTCTTTTGGAGTTTTGTTTGGTTTTCAGGACCTCAAGTTTTTATAGGAAGAGGGTCCTGTCTTTCTGTGATCACCTTTGGGGGGGAAGGTCAATCTGGCCTAAAATATATTTACCCTGTCTCTTTGTGAGGAGAATCATTCTCAACCTGAATACAAAGTCTCTGCTAGATCCCTCCTCTCAGCCCAGCTGAAGCTATTGGGCAACTTGACCTACTGCATTGGCTATGCATTCTACTGATGAATGTAGATAAAGGCTCAAGCTTGTTGAATAAAGCTAGAAAAATAGGGATATTTACAAAGTATCCATTTCTTTCTAAATAGGATGTTAGACTCTTGGGATCTCATTATTGAGCTGACTAGGTATATCAACAGAGAGTGAGGAACTAATTTTTTTCTAATTCCCTAAGGATTCTGTCACACTTACAAAAGTAGAACTAATGAGATATGCTTTATCCCCATGCTCAATGCAACTATTCAAAAGTTTTCAATGTTTCATCTTTGTTCACATAGTGATATAATCTCTAGGGTTTTCTATTTCAGAGGAGAAAGAGACAATTAAAGAGCTGTTTATTGCTAAATGCTACAGTGAGTCAAATAACTTTATGAACTCTTGTCTTGACAATACTCAGAGCTATGAAGCAGCAACAGGCCTGTACCTCAATATTGTTTTCACCTTGAATCCACAGCACTTTCAGTACATTCAACATCATAATTTCACTCTCTCAGAATAGCAGACAAGTAAAGTATGTTATGAATCTCTCTGAGATATAGGCTTCAATAGGGTGATTTTTTTTTTGTGCATTCAGATGTATTGCCCCCAGTGATTTTTATTGCATAATTATTCTGCTTAACAGGGGCTTGAAAAAACATGGTGCAAAAGAATGCATATCACAACATAATGCCATTTATTTCTAGTTAAATACCTGCAAAATTTTATATTGCTTAATAATATATCACCTATGTTATAAAATATGAGAATATAATAAAGATGAAGCAAAATTAATTATAGTGGTTACTACTGAGAAGTAGGAGTATTCTTGGGCAAATGTGAAAATGAGGCTTCAACTCTGTTGATAAAATTGTGCTTTAATTCTTCTATATGTGGGTAGGTGCATATTCAGCAACAATAGAGGAGGAAGATTAAAACCTAAGATTCAATAGCCATCCACTTATATGCAAACTCAACTTTAACTAATTTTAGACTTTTTCTATTATGTTAACTTGTTATAGTTAACATGTGCTGCCACAGATGAACTTCCCATGAAGCTGACTGTCTGGGTTGAGGGAGAAATGGTCAGTCTGTAAGAGAAGATATGCAGGAGTCTGTTACTGGAACATGTAATTTATTGGTCTAACAAATGAGTTGGAACCCTACACCCACATGAATTATATGTTGCCTTCTCTCCTACTCAGGACAAGTCTTGTGTATGACATTTATATTTAAAATGGAATGCTGCATTGCCTGTCCAATTTTATGATTTTGGTATCAGAAAATACTCGAGTTATCTAGTTACTTGATTATTTATAATCAGTTTTTAAATTTGACCAGAAAACAATAGCAAGCTAGAAGATCAATTTAAAGTAGAGAATGATTGTCAGAATGGGCACTAAGTCCCCCACTGGAGACTTTCAGAGGCTCCATATAGCACTATTTTTTCCACAGTCACTTCATGTGATTTAAAACTTTTAGAGCATATTCAAGGTGACTATGTAATTTATCAGCAGTACTAGGGAAATTTTGAGAGTAAAATGGAACATCATAAAATATTGTGCATAGACTGGGGCAAATGTGATTTTCCTAGTCATAACACATGGGTGGTGAGATACCTTGTAAAACAGTTGGGACCTAATATAGAGTCTTCTTTTGCTCCATCACCACCACCACCACCATTCAATACTGACAGCCTTATGTGTTAGAGCATAATGATCAAATTAGGAATATTTAGCTTCAAAATTTATGAGAAATCTACCACATTTGCCTTTTTCCCCTTTTTTTTTATTTTAGTGAGTGATACGAAGGTAAAGTGAATTCTAAAAAAATGTATTGTTTTGATATTATATATAGAATTGACATCTTTATTTCTTTTTCAGATAATTTGTTGTTAGGTTATAAAAATAAAACTGATTTTTGTATGTGGATTTTATATTGTGTTTTTATTTTTTAAATTTTCTCTCATTATTCATTTTTGTGCAATATTTGATTTTTCAGCTCAGGTGTAGTTCCCATAAATCTCCCACCATCACATAATCCATGAACCCTCACTATAGTCCCTTATGCTCTTCCCTCCCCTGTTTTGACCCATCTCATCCCACCTCCCTTGCTGTATGACTAAGATCTATAGTTTGGGACAAGTTTTATTTTTTGACCCTTTGTTCAGTTTTCCTATATTCCTCCTACAAGTGAAATGATCCAATATCTTTCTTTTTCCTTCTGACTTATTTCACTGACCATAATCCCTTCAAGTGCCATCCATGTTGTTGTGAATTGCATGAGTTTATCTTTTTTGATTGGTAGTATGCACCATTGTGTATATATACCACATCTTTTTTATCCATTCATCTGTTTTGGGCATTTAAGCTGTTTACATATCTTAACTATTGTAAATAGTGCTACAATAAACATAGGAGTGCAAGTTTCCTATCAGATTAATGTTTTTGTGTTCTTTGGGTAGATTCCTAGGAATAGAATCACTGGATCACATGGTAGATCCACTTTTAGTAATTTGAGGAATCTCCACACAGCTTTCCATAGTGGTTGGACCAGTTTGCATTCCCATGAGCAGTGTAAGAGCGTTCCCTTTTCTCTACAGTCTCACCAGCATTTGTTGTTGCCAGTTTTTTTTAAAATATAGGCCATTTTCATTGCTGTAAGGTGGTTTTGATTTGTACTTCACTGATTATAAGTAATGCTAAGTATTTTTTTCATTGGCCATTTGCATTTGCTCTTTGAAGAATTGTCTTTCCATCTCTTCTGCCTATTTTTTTGACTTGTTTGTTCTGTTTTTGTTGAGTCATAAAAGCTCTTTATAGATTTTTGATATCCATCCCTTATGGGTTGTATGGAGTGAGAATATTTTCTCCCAATCTGTGGGTTGTCTCTTCTTTTTGGTTATTGTCTCTTTTGCCATGTGGAAGCTTCTTAGTTTTAGTAGTCCCAGCTTTTCATCTTTTCCTTCATTTTCTTTGCCTCTGGGGGTGAATCCTCAAAGATGTTTTTGAGATGTATGTCATGGAGTGTTGTGTATATGTTTTCTTCTATGTATTTAATGGTTTCAAGCCTTTTATGCATTTGGAGTTGCTCTTGTGTGTGGTCTGAGGTAGTAATCTAGTTTCATTCATTTGCATGTAGTGGTCGAGGTTTCCTAGCATCATTTATTGAAGAGACTTTGATTGTTCCATTGCACATTCTTTGCTCCTTTGTCATATATTAGTTGATTATGTATGTGTGGCTTTATTTCTGGACTTTATTTTTTATTCCATTAGTCTGTGTGTCTGTTTTTGTCCCAGTACAATACTGTTTTAATTATTATGGCTTTGGAGTATAGTTTGGGGTTTGGGAGTTTAATGCCTCCATTCTTCCTCTTTTTAGTCAGGAGAGATTTGGCTATTCAATTTTTTTGTGATTCCATATGTATATTCTGCAATTTTACTGAATTTATTACCAATAGTTCTAGTATTAGTGGGATATTTAGGGTTTTCTAGACACATAATTATGTGAGATCCACAGAGATAATTTTTCTTCTTCCTTTCTGACTTGAATGACTTTTATTTGATTGTTTTGGATAGTTTCTTAGTCATGTTGTTGGTTCAATCAGATTTTCTATTAATTCATGATTAGGTCTTGGTTAGGTTGTATATTTCTACAATATATTATTTATTCTATGTTCAATTTGTTGGCATATATCATAATCTCTTATGATCCTTTGTATTTTAGTGATATTTAACTGTGATGTTTTCTCTTTAATTTATGTTTTTTTAAATTTGGAATTTCTCCTTTCTTCTTTACTAGTGTCGCCAAAGGTTAGTCAATATTTCTATCTTCAAAATCTCAGCTCTTAGTTTGTAAGTTATTTTCTATACTGTCTTTTATTTCTTTGTTTTCCTACTATTGACTGAGCAGTATGTCCTTTTTATAGGTATAAATTGAAGGTCCTTGAGATTTTTTTTGATATATTCATTTAATGCTATAAAATTTTCTCTTAGAACTGCTTTTGTTACATCTAATAGTTTGGTGCATGCATTTCTTTTCATATCAAGACATTTTTAATGTCCACAGAGATAATTTAGATGATCTCACTGTTGCTGAGAATGAGAAATTACATTCCCCAGCCATTATTATATAGTCAATTACTTCTTCCTATAGTTATATTATATATTTAGTGCTTAACACTGTGTGCATAAATATTTACAATATTTATCTCTTCTTTATGGATTGACTCCTTTATACTATACAACAATTGGTGGCTTTGTCTCTTTTTGCCATTTTATCTTAGTCTATTTTTTTAGATATAAGTATATTATCTCAATTTTCTTTTATTTTTTGCTTGAAATATCCTTTTCAATTCCTTCTGTCACTCTATGTGTGCTCTTAAAGCTAAAGTAAGTCTCTTGTAGGCACTGTATAATTGAGTCCTACTTTTTGTCCATTTAAACACTCTTATGATTGGGGAATTATTTTACTGGAGACTTTATTTAACTTGTGTTTAAAAATATTGATAGTGCAAATCTTAGTAATGGCATCATATTCTTTTCTGGTTTGCAGTTCCCTGTTCCTTTTTTCCTCTCAAGCTGCATTTATTTGGATTTTTTCTTTTTTTTTTTTTCAAGATTGATTTATTTATACACGAACTGGCATACAGTCCAGATGCGCGGGAGGGTGAGAGAATTCACCAGAGACAGAATGGGGAACAGAACAGGCAGACTGATGAAATACTTTGCTGAGAGGAGCAGCTGGGCGAGACAGGAGAGGTCTGCCATGCCATGTGGGGCCCTCGCCGGCTGGCCAGGATGGAACCAGCGCTGCAGAGGCTGCAGACAGCTTCACAGTGTGGCGCTCAACCACCTGCACCACCAGGGGTGGCCCTCAAGCTGCAGTTATTTGAATTGGCAATTTTCTATAAATAAATGCTTTGATTTCCTCTTTATCTATTGTGAATCTACTATAGATTTTTGATTTTTGATTATCACACAACTTACACAAAAATCATATTTATGTTATCCTATTTTATGTTTATGACAACTTGACTTTTATAGAACACATTAACTGTACACCTTTATCCCCTTTTAGGTATAATTCTTAAAAATTTCTCTTGTCCTCAACATGGATGGATCTTGAAGGAATTATGCTCAGTGAAATAAGCCAGAAGGAAAAAGAAAAATATCGGATGGTTTCACTTATAGTAGGAATATAGGGGAGCCAAATAAGACATCAGTGTAGAAAAATAATAACAGTACAGAACACAACAAAGCAAAAATAGACAATTATAAATCAGAGACATATGGCAGGGAAGGAGGAGGGAGGAGCACAGGGAACTGAGGTGATGGTGCACGTGTGCATTGGGGAAGGAAATTCTATGGGGACTACACCTGAGGGGTTGGGGGAAGCAAATATTGTTTTAAAATGAAGAGTGATGTAAAAAATAAAAAAAAAATTACTACTAATAAAATTCTCTTGTCCTTTAGCATTTATACTATAGATAATGGTTAATATCTTACTTTATTACAATATTATAGTATTCTGAATTTCCTTTATCTTTACCTTTTCCAATGTGTAGTGTATTTTATTTGTTTGCATTTTAGTAATTATTGTGCATTCATATATCAATCTGAGGAACACCTTTAAACATTTCTTGTAAAGAAGATCTAGTGGTAGGGCCTCCCCTGGTGGCGCAGCAGTTGAGCGCTGGGCTGCGAAGCTGCCCGCAGCCTCTGCAGCACCGGTTCGATCCCCGGCCACCAGCGAGGGGCCCACATGGTGTGACAGACCTCTCCTACTGTGCCCACTGCTCCCCTCAGCAGTGTATTTCGTCAGTCTGCCTGTTCTGTTCCCCGCTCTGGCTCTGGTGAATTCTCTCACCCTCTCGCACTTCTGACTATACCCAGTGCTTGTATAAATAAATAAATAAATCTTCAAAAAAATAGAAGACCTAGTGGTAGCATATTCCCTTGACTTTCATTTGCCTGAGAGTTTTTATTTCTTCTGCATATTGAAAAATAAATTTGACAGCTTAGATAGTTTGGGTTGGCAGTACTTTTTTCTGTCAACACTTTGAATGTATCATCTCCCTCTCTCTTGGCCTGAAAATCCTCTAATAGCTAAATGTGGATTTCATTGTGTGTTACAACACTTTTTTTTCTTCTTGGTTTTAGGACTCTTTTTGTTAATAATTTTTTGACCATTTTATTATAATGATTCTTGGAGAAAATTGCTTTGGATTGAATTTATGGGCTAACTTAACATCTCATGAATTTGCATGTCCAAATCTCTCCCCAGATTTAGGAATTTCTAAGCCATTATTTATTTAAATAATCTTTCTGCTTCCTTTCCCCCTTGCTTTTATTTCTGAACTCTAATTTGTACATTGTTTCTTCACTATTTTTCAATTATTTTTTGTTCTCTATTGGGTAATTTTAAACTTCCTATCTTCTAACTCACAGATTACTTTCTTTGGTTTAATATAGTCTGATGTTAATACTGTATTGAATTTGTCATTTCATTCATTGTATTTTCAGCTTCAGATTTTTTAATATGAAAAATCTTTTCTTTTTTACATTTAATTAATTAATTTATTAATGATTTGTCATTGTTCTGCATCTTGGTATTATTTTAACAATATAGGATTTCTCTCCTCAGGTGTGTTCACCATAGCTCTGCAGCCACACAAGCACCCATGGTCCTCCACCATAGTTCATTGTGCTCTCCCCCATTCTTACTTTTATCCTTCTTTCCCCTCACCTGTCCCCTTTCCCTCTTGGATGACTCAGATCTATAGACAGCTTTCAAGAGTTGGTTTTAAAAGTTGTCTTTGACACTTTTTTGGGTATTTCTGTATCCCATATATTGTTACACCATCTGGTATTTATAATTTTCTTTCCAGTTTATTTTGATAAGCATAATCCCTCCCCACTCCATCTTAGCTAGAACAATTTGGCAAGAAAAAGCTACAAAAGGAATCCAAATTGGGAAAGAAGTAAAGTCATCATCATTTGCAGATGATATAGTAATATGCGTAGAGAACCCTGATGATGTCAACAAAAACTAAGTAAAACAATAAACCAGTTAAGCAAAGTGGCAAGCTATAAAATCAACACACAAAAATCAGTTGCCTTCCTATATGCAAATAATAAACAATGAGAAGAAGAAACTAAGGAAACCATTCCACTTACAATGTCATCCCCCCAAAACTAAATACCTGGGAATAAGCCTAACAAAGGAGGTGTAGGACATATACAAGGAAAACTATGAGATATTATTAAAAGAAATAAAAGAAGACACAAAGAAATAGAAAGATATTTCCTGCTCGTCTATAGGGGGAACCAACATTATTAAAAAGCAATTTATTAATTTATCATAATCCCAGTAAAAAATGTCAATGAAATTCTTTAAAGAAATGGAACAAATATTAACGAAATTCATATGGAACCACAAAAGGCCCTGGATAGTCAGAGGTCCAAAATATTTGGTTGGTTCTTTTAATTTTTTTTTTTTTTTATAGAGGCATGTTTTATTTATTTGTTTGTTTGTTTGCTTTTTGTTTTATACATGCACTGGGTACAGTCAGAAGCGCGGGAGGGTGAGAGAATTCACCAGAGCCAGAGCGGGGAGCAGAGCAGGCAGAAGGACCGAAGTACACTGCTGAGGGGAGCAGCGGGCGGCAGGAGAGGTCTGCGCACCATGTGGGACCCTCCTCCGGTGGCTGGGGGAGCAGCCGGGGATCGAACCGGCGCCGCAGAGGCCGCGGGCAGCTTCGCAACCCAGCGCTCAACCGCTGCGCCACCGGGGAGGCCCTGGTTCTTTTAATTTTTAAGAAAAGTTTCATTTTATATATTTATATGTTCAGATTACCTTTTCCTATGCAAACTATTCACTTCTAGAATACAATGTATTCTTAAACAGGAATAAAAACTCCAAGTTAGAAATATGTCTCTTTTTTTAATCTTCTATTTTCTTCATGTATTATTTTTCTGATTTTCTTGATTTGTTTTTCAGTATTTATTTTTGGCTCATTGAGTTCTCTTAAAAGATTTACTTTGAATTTTTCATCAGGTAAATTTTATACCTCTACTTCTATGGCTTCAGTTAGTGGAAGATTATTGTGACCTTTTGGTGATGTCACGTATCCTTGATTTTTATATTTCTTCAAGTTTTGTATTACTTTCTTTACACTTAAATTTTTATCCACCTCTTCCCAACTTTATTCCAATCTTTGTAATGTTTTTAGGGGATCAATACCTTTTTCTGCCCCTATATAAATGTGGAGGCTTTCTCAGACTTTTTATCGATACATTTGCTCCACACTTTCCATTGTGTGGAAAATTTTTAAGATTTTTCTCTTCATCCTATGATGTACCAGGCCAGGATGTTTCCTAATAATATACCAAAGCTAGTTCTTTTTACTGTTCTTGGGATTGTATTCATGGTTTTAGTATCAGAGTGTGGGAGTGTGCGGCAAAAGCACATGGGCCCTGGGAGTATTGGGGTCCATGTGTAATGATTTCATCAAGACTTATGAATTTGCTTCATCATGGAGTGCAAAATTCAGTGATGGATTATATCCTTCTGCCATTCTCCTGATTCTTCCTCTCAGTAATAAGCTTCTGATTTAGGATGCTTCGGTGCTCTGAAAGAGAAAAGAGTCTCTTTGGCCATATCCACCACAGCTTTGGAAACCATGTGCTCACTTACTTCTCTCCTTTTTAATACAGGAAAAATCACTGGCAGAAAAGACCTCACTTATCTATAAACTGTGTAGCCATATGAGTGGAGTATGATGGAAAAAACTCATGGTGATCATTTTCCCCACTCCAATGCATTCAAACTCATATGTTTTACTCCAGAACAATGCTGGAACTTCTTTGGAGTCTGGATTTCCACAATGGCTTTCTAATTCATGGTTGACAGCCCAAGTATATTTTTCCTGGGTGCTCCCAAAAAATATACCAGAGTGGTGAGAAACTGTTCAAACGGTAGTCCAGAGACTACTGTACATATTATGGTATCTGATGCACAAGTGGGTAAAACTTCTCTTGAGTCCTTGGCATATGGTATTGCATTTCACAAATCTCAAGGAATGATATTTATTCATTGATGGATGCCAAATTTTATTGTGAAGGGGATAGGCAAAAATAAGGGTTGTCTTATTCTTCAATGATGCTGATGTATCTCTAGACTTTTTTTTTAAAGATTTATTTATGCATAAGAATGGGGGTACAGGCCAGAGGTTTGGGGGTGAGAGGATTCATCAGAGACAGAGTGGGGAGCAGAACAGGCTGACAGACTGAAATACACTACTGAGGGTTGCAGCAGGCAAGACAGGAGAGGTCTGCTGCACCATGTGGGCCACCTTCTTGGACGGCTGAGGATCGAACTTGTGCTGCAGAGGCTGCAGATAGCTTCACAGTGTGGTGGTCGACCCCTTGCGCCTCCAGGAAGGCCCTCTCTAGTCTTTTTAAAAACATTTTTTATCTAATAAATTTTTATTTAAAAATTTTTTAAATAGCATTATTGCACTATAACTATTTAAACTTCAGGTGTGCATCACTATAAGCCAACAACTATATATACAGCATGAAATTCCCCACTAAAGGTCCAATTCTATCCTTCACCATACTTTGACCCTTTTAACATATTTACCAGTGCCCTCTCCTTCTCTTCAGGAAACTACCAATTTGATATTAAGTCTAAAATTTAGGTTTGTTTAATTTAGTTCATTCATTTATTTGGCTTACACATACCACATATAAGCAAAATCAGAGTTTGCCTTTCATCAAGCATAGTACTTTCTCTTTCATGCTGTTGAAATTGGCAGGATTTCATCTTTGCTTTTTATAACTGAGAAGTATTCATTGTTTATATATGCCACATCTTCTTCATCATCTTGTCTGTTATGACTATTTCCAGTTACCAGCTGAAATGATCAAGGAGGTTCATATAACTCCTCTCATTAGTGTTTTTTTTATCTATGGTAAATGCAAAGAAGTTGGATAACTGTATCATGGAATTTTTATTTTATTTTTTTGTTGAATCTCCATGTTATTTCCATAAAAGCTGCATCAATATAAATTCAAACCAACAGTGTACAAGGATTCCCTTCTTATCACATCTTTTCTAACACAAGTTGTTTTAGTATTTTGCCTAATAGCCAATTCACAGGTGAGTTTATCTCATTGTGGCTTTGATTTTTGTTTCCCTAATAATAAATAATGATGAGCACCTTTTCATGTGCCTGTTGGCCTTCTATTTGCTTACAATAGAACCTCTGCCTATTTTTCAGTTGAGTTCTTTGATTTGTTTTGTTTTTGAATTGTGTGAGTTGTTGCTATTTTGGATATTAGCTCTTTGTTATCTGTATAATGTACAATGTCTTCTCCCATTCAATAAATTATTTTTGCGTTTTGATGACATTCTTTCACTGTGTGGAATCTTTTCAGTTTGATATAGTCCCATTTGCTTCTTTTGATTTTGTTTTTCTTGTTGTTGTTCCCCCCAAATTCTCAAAAACTGAAGTCAGAGTATATTGCCTATGTAATCTTCTATGAGTTTTACATCCTAGATTCAAGTCTTTAATTTGCTTAAAAATTTTATTGAGGTAACATTGCTTTAATACAATGAATATGGTTCATTGCATATGATTCACAATATATATGAATCACATCTCTTCAGAAATATGTTACTACAAAACAACTACCACCCAGGCACACATAGTCTTCCATAATGTTCCACTGGGTTCCTCCCACAAATTTCTCTCATGCCCCTCACCCCTACTCTGAGCCTCAGCTTTGCAGTCTTATTTCTATGGAGTTTTCATGGTTTGATTTTATTGACTGATTGTTTTGTTTCTCTATATTCCATATATAAAGATGTCATTGGTATTTCTCATTCTCCTTCTAAATTAATTTTCACTTATTTTTGGCAGCTACAGAGATTTATTTTTAGTGAAAAAAAGTCAGAGTCTAAAAGTAACATATTTATATACAATTCAACTTACATAGTCTTCTTGAAATGATGAAATTTCAGAAATAGAGAAGAGATAATTGATTGGCAGGGTTTAAGGAGGGGTGGGGTAGAAGAGGTGTATCTTTAAAAGTGTGACATGAGCAAGATCATAGGGTGCTGGGATGTTTGGTGTCTTTACTCCATTGAGCTTAGCCGAGACATTGCACTAGATTTTTGCAAGATGTTCTCATTGTTGAAATTGGGTAAAGAGCACATCTCTTTACATTATTTATTTTTTTTCAAAGGCAGTTTATTTTTTAATAAACTGAAGTGCTTTTTTTGGGTAAATCTTAGTTAATTTTTGGTATCTCCCCTCAGGGGTAGTCACTATATTTCTCCCACTACCAAAACACCCATAAACCATCACCTTATCCTCTTGCACTCTTCTCCCCTACTCCACCTGTTCCCCTCGTGGATGCCTCATTTCTATGGTAATCTTTCAATGTTGGTCTTTTTCTGACCCTTTGTTTGGTTTCTCTATATTCCACATAGAAGTGAAATGATCTATATTTATCTTTTTCCCTCTGACTTATTTCATTTAGCATAATCTCTCCCAGCTCCATCTATTCTGTAATATATATACACAATATGTACATATATATAAATATATATAACAAGAGTAATATATAAAGAATATATATATTCTTTAGTATTCTTTAGTAAATATATATATTCTTTAGTAATTTAGTATCTTTATTTTATTGATAATAGTATTCCATTGTGTATATATATATATATATACTACATTTTCTTGATCGATTCATCTGGTTTGGGACATTTAAGTTGTTCCCATATATTTGCTATTGTAAACGGTGCTGCAATAAACACAGGAGTGCAGGTTTCCCTTCAAATTAGGTTTTTTGTTTTTTTTTTGGTAAACTCCTAGGAGTGGAAAAGCTTGGTCATATGGCAGACTCATTTTCAGTGTTCAAAGAAACTGCCACACAGCTTTCCACAGTGGCTGAACTAGTCTGCATTCCCAAGAGAGGATAACTTTTCCTCCACATCCTCACCAACACTTGTTTCTAGTTTTTGTAATTTGGGTCAATTCTCACAGGTGTGAGTTTGTATATCATTGTGGTTTTGATTTTTCAGTTCCCTGATAACAAGGGATGATCAACACTTTTCTTTTTTTCATATACTGTTGGCCATTTGCATTTTTTTTTCTTTGGAGAAGAGTCTATTCAGCTCCTTTTCCCATTTTTGATTGGATTTTTGATTTGTTTCTGGTGAGTTGTGTGAGCTCTTTATAGATCTTGAGTTCCCTTATCAGATTATGGTGTGCAAATATTTCCCCCATTAAGTAAGGTGTCTCTTTATTTTGATTACTGTCTCTTTAGCTGTACATAGCTGTTATTTTCTCTGCTTTCCTTGCTGCTGGATACAAGTCCTCTAAGGTGTTTCTGAAGTTTATTTCATGGACTGTTTTGCTCATATTTTCCTGTAGTTTTATGATTTCAGGTCTTACAGCCAAATCACTAATACATATTTTTGTGTGTGGTGTGAGATAGTGGTCAAGTTTCTTTCTTTTTCACGTGGCTGTCCAGTTTTCCAAGCACCATTTAATGAAGACACTTTCTTTGTTCCAGTATATATCCTTTATTATATATTAGTTGTTTATTGTAACCTGCCACTTTATTAAACCAGTTGTTTCAGTTTTTATGAATTATTTTAGGGTCTCCTGTATATACTATCATATCTTTTACAAGTAATGCTAGCTTTATTAATCTGTTCCCAATTTGGATTTTTTAAAATATCTTTCTCTTGCCTAATTACTCTGACTAGGACTTCTGTTACTATGTTGAAAAGTAGTGGTAAGAATGGACATCCTTGTCTTTTACTGCTTCTTAGTGGAAAGACTTTCAATTTTTCCCATTGAGGATTATGCTAGCTGTGGGTTTCTCATATCTGGCTTTTATTGTGTTAGGATATGTTCCTTTTATTCCAAGATTTTCAAAGACTTTCATCATAGAAGGATGGTGAAATTTTTGAGATGCTTTTTGGTATTCATTGATAAGATCATATGATTTTTATCTTTTTGTATATGTGGTGAATTATGTTGATTGATTTTTGGAAGATGAACCATTCCTATGTCCCTGGAATAAATCTCAGTTGTTCATGGCTTAAAATCTTTTAAATTCATTGTGAGGTTTGGTTTGATATGATTTTATTGAGGATTTTAGCATTTATGTTCATCAGGGTGATTGACCTGCAGTTTTAATTTTTGTGTATTGTATTTGTTTGGTTTTGGTATTAGTGTGATATTGCCTAATAAAATGTATTTGGAAGTGTCCCTTCTTTGTTAATTTTTTGAAATAATTTGATAAGGTTAGGAATCAGTTCATCTTTGTATGTTTGGTAGAACTCACTTATGAAAACAGCTGGTCCTGGGTTTTTGTTTCTTGGGAGAGCTTTGATTTCAAGTTAATTGTTTGTAATTGGTTTGTTCAAGTTTTCTTCTTCCTTATGAAACATTAATTATTGTATAATTCTAAGAATTTGTCCATTTCATCGGGGTTGTTGAACCTATTTGTTTATAAACGTTCGTAGTAAATCTTTATCCTCTAGATTTCTGACTTGTCTGTTGCAATTCCTCCTCTTTCATCTGTTCCTATTCATTTGAAATTTATTCCTTTTCTTTGTGAGTCTTGCCAGAGGTTTGTCTATTTTATTCATTTTTTTAAGAACCATTTTTTTACTTCATTGATCTTTTTAATGAATTTTTATCTTCTATTACATTTATTCTTTCCTTTCTTTGACTGGTCTTTGGGTTTTGTTTGTTTGTTTGTCTGTTTGTTTATTTGTTTGTTTCCTCTTTTCCTCATTCCTTGAAAAGAGAGATTAGGTTATTTATTTGGGTTCTTCTTTCTTGATGGGGGCCGGTATTGTTATATACTTGCCTCTTAATACTGCTTTTGCTGTGTCCCATGCAGTCTGGAGGGTTGTAGCCTCATTATCATTTGTCATAGGTATTTTTTTTTTCTTTTTTCATTTACTTATTAAGCCTTTCAGTAGTGTCTTGCTAAGTCTCCATGTGGTAGAGGATTTCCTTGCTTTCTTTTTGTAGTTGATTTTCATTTTGATAATTTATGGCACATTAAAAAAATGTGCATTTGATTTTGGGGGTGCAGTGTCCTATGATGTTTGTTAGGTCCACGTGGTCTAGATCTTTGTTAGGACAATTTTGCCTGTGTTTATTTTGTCTCACTGGTGACAGTGGGGTATCTCCTACTACGTGTCTTTTTTTCCCAGTGTCTGTTTCAGATTTGATAGTACAATCTAATATATTTTAGTGCTCCTGCATTTGGTGAATATATATTAATGAGTGTGGTACCTTCCTGGTGTATTGTCCCCTGATCATTATATTGTATACATCTCTTTCCCTTCTCAACTCTTTTAGCTGGAAGTCTATTTTATTAGATATAAGTATGGTTGTTCCTGCCTTCCTTTGGGTCCCATTTGCTTGTAGAATTGCTTTCAAACCCCTTACCTTGAACTTTTTGTCTTGAACTCTTGGAAGATTACTGTTATGCAACTTGCATAATAAAGAATTGCTTTCTTTATGTTGTGTAGTGCTCTTTTAGCTTCCTGTATTTTTATTCAGCTCTCTTCTCCCTTTTGTCCTGGGATTTCTATGATTCTTATCCTCATGGTGTCAGATAATGCTCAAAGTATTCCATCCTTCATTTTCCTTTTTTTCCTCTCTCTCTCTTTTTTAATCTCATTGCATCTTCTAGGTTAGATTCATTTTTTACCATTTGGTCTATTTCCATATTTTTTTGCCTCCTTCATTGATTTTTTACATCTTGCAATTCCATTATTTTCTTTTTTAAAGTTTCAGTCTTGATATTCTTGATAAATGTGGACATTGCCAAATGGCACTTTTTTTTTTTTTTGTTTGTTTCTGGGAAGTTTCCACACTGCTATGCTTGTCATGATGATACTTAGGCTGATGAGTTGAACTTCATGGTTATAGGCTCTATTTTTGTTTTCAGTCTCTCATTTTCATCCTCAATTTCTAACAAATAGTTTAAATTGCAGGTTGGGAGGGCTATACTGGCTTCTTTATTCCAATAATTTTCACCTCTCAATCTTTATCCACTTCATCTTATGCTCCAACCTGGTCACCATGTTTCTCATACACATACCCAATTATTTCTCAAACTGTTACCAAGCAAAGGGTCTAAAATAGACACCAAGTCAGAACATCTCTCACTGGTTCTAGGTCTGGTTACCTGCTCTACAATGGACACAAGTGGGGTTTTGGTATAGAAAAAATATTTATTTCAAAAATTAGGGTAAAGGGAGAGGGAAAACTAGCAGGGTATAGGGAGAAGATAGTGTCCAGTTACCAAAAGAGAGGAAGGAGGTGGAGTTTCAGTTAATGGAATGGGCAGGGTATGGCAAGGGCCTGTCACTGCTGAAATTGTCTCACCCCCACTGGGCACAAAGCCTTGCCACCCACTTGGTTAGCTGAGCAGTTCTAATGACAAAGAGAGCCAGCCCACATACATTGCTCCTTTTAAATCTCTCAAAACATCTGCTCCTCTCTGCCCCCTTCCCAACAGTGCCCTTACTCATGACATTCAGACCATGGCACTAGACAGGCAGCACCCCCTATAGCTTGAGCAATCTGGATGTCAGGGTGTAGAGTTCAACCTTCATCCTGTTTGTAACAGCAGGATAGTTTTCACCCAGTCTGCAAGGCTGTACCAGCCACTTGTAGGGCCCAGGAATGCAGGGTTAAGACACTTCAGGCCACTCTAACAGTATTGCATCTGAGCAGTAAAGGATTATTGGTACATATAGGTCATCTAGGTAATCACATAAACTAACTCTGGCTTACCATCCAGATAGGCTCATTCTCTGTTCTTCTGTTGGCTTCCAGATAACATGTCACACATGCATTTTAAAAACACAGGGCTTAGGCTATCCAATGTTATGAGAGTCTCAAGTGATTCCAAACATAATAAAATTTCAACAGTTACAGTACAACAGCATCAACAAAATCACGGAAATGAAAAATAGGTCCAGTTGCCCTGGACCTTCACCTGATTTCACAAATGCTGATATTTTCCCAAGGGTGCTTTATCATGCTCTGTCCATAATAATAATAAAAAAATAGGCATTTTTAAAATATACCCTAATTCATTAAGGAGTAACACACATATACTTTTAAGCACTTCAGAATATATATCCTAAAGAAAGATCTAATCCAGAATCACAAATTGGATTTACTTGTCTTGGCTCAGTTTCTGTCAATCTGGATATATTTCTTAGTCTTTGTCTTTAATAAACTTAATATTTTGTTTGAGAAGAGCAGGCTGTTTACTGAACAATGTCTTTCAATTTGAGTATAACTAATGTATATGATGGTTAGATTCAATTTATTCACTTTTTGACATTAATGCTGTAAGAGAAACAGTGAAGAGCAACTTCTAAGCCAAGTGGGTGGTATAAATGGAGATTTCCAAACTTGACTTCCTTAATTGAGTTGAGGGGGAAAAGGTAGAGCTGGAGTGTTTGGTAACTAAACCGCTGGGTCTTTTGGCACTTCAACAGTTGCTGGCCTCTTGACAGTGGAGCTGCTGGGTTTGTGTAGGGTAAGGAAAAATGTCAGGCTTTTCTGCCCTCCCGCCATCAGGCTAGGTGATGGATCCTTGTCCTGAATGCATGCCTGATGGCGGGCACCTGGAGTAGGGTGTGTGCCTAGGTAGATGGGATTCACCTGGGCTAAGACTGTGCTTTTAAGGGCGGCGTCACAGGGATGCCAGCAGCAGCAGAAGCCAAAAGAGAAGCCAAGAGAGAAGCAGAGAAGAAGCAGAAGCAGAGAATGCCAGAGAGCCCAGATAGAGTGAGGATTTGCTGGGGGCTGGCACCCCTGCTTGCCATATGTCTGGTGAACCCCAATAAAAGACCTGCAAAAAACCGCTGAGGACTCTGACTCCTCCTTTACCCAGTCTGCATGGGATCAGAAAACCTGCAACGTGTCTATTCCAGCCCTTACAGTTTGGCAATTAAGACTCTGGTGCTTTGGCAGTTGAACTGCTAGTTATTTGCGGTTCTATTAATTAAAAGGTCACAACCAAAAAAGGAAAATTTGTCACTCTTCCACGATAGAAAGCTATGTTGGAGATTTATATCAACAAATTGAGCTTTCAGAGGTTTTAGAAGGCTTTCTTTTGCAGTCTCCCCATAACCCCAGTGGCGGGTACAGTCCTATTACTGGACCAAGCTAATTTAGAATTGAAAACCAAATAGTTGCTTCAGTGTCTATGAAAAAAAATCCAAACCCAATCAAATGAACTCTCAGAGTGACAGTTACTCAGGGCTCCAGAGTTCATCACAACAGACTTTTTCATATTAAGTGGAGCCCTTGCACTCTCCTACTTTTCTTCTGACCCCCTTACTGGATTTCCTTTCATCTTCTTTCTTCCCTCTACACTACTTCATTCTTTTTTACTTCACCTGCATTGCCTCTGTGACCGTTTTCTGAAGCTTCCTTCTATGCTGCTATCTGTTTCCTTTCCTTTCCCTCCCCTCATTGTTTCTCCACTTCCTTGTTACCAACCTGAGACACCTGTCCTTCCAATATCCCTCTTCCTTGCAGTAAACACACTGATTCTTCCTTAATGGATAACCTATTCCCTCTCCACATCTTTTCTCCATTCTTCCTAATCTCTGTCCTGTCCCATCTCTCAAAGAAAATAGTTACAGACTTAGGTCTCCTTTCTGCTATTGAAAACTCTATAGATTATATCCACCAATTGGTATGCAATCATCTCTATAGTACAAGTTTATTTCTTATATACTTTTCTACTATTTAAGCCTATATTTATCTTTGAAGTTTAGCTGAATCACCTGGAGACAGCAGATGATTGGTTGTTTCATTTTCTGATCCAATCAACCACTCTCCTTTGATTGGTGAGTTGAGTCCATTTACATTTAGGGTGATTATTGTTATATAAAGATTTTCTAGTTTCATTTTGTCTGATTTCATTAATTTCCTTGTTTTTTTTTTGGTAGATTTCTTCAAATATGAAATATATATTTATTATTCATAGCAGGGGAAATCTAGTGTTGGAAAACTCCTTCAGCAACTCTTATTGAGGGAATACTTTTCTTTCTCCTTCACAATGAAAATCCAGAAATAAAACAAGACTTATATGGATAGTTAATCTATAACACAGTAATAAGGAGTGTAAAATAGAGAAAGAAATATTTCTACAAGTAATGGTATTCAAAGAACTGGACAACCACATGCAAAGAATAAAACTAGACCACTCTCTCATACCACACACAAAAAGCAACTTGAAATGGACTAAATACTTGAATTTAGGACCTGAAACTATGAAACACATAGAAGAAAACAGGCAAAATTACTATACTTCAAGAATATATTTGAGACCTCAACTTCAACAGTAAAAGAAACAAAACCAGAAATGCACAAATAGGACTGCATCAAAATGAAAAGAATTTCCATGCCAAAATAAAATATCATTAAAATGAAAAGACACCGTATCAAATGGGAGAAAATATTTGTGCACTGACAAGGGACTAATATCTAAGATACATAAATAACTAATACATATTAACAAAAAACAAACATAGCCCAATCAAAAATGGGCAGAAGAGCAAAATGTTTCCATAGAAGATATAACATGATCATCAGGATTATGATGAAATACTTATTATCATTTATCATCAAAAAAAGACAAATTAGAACAGTATGAGATCACCTCAACCTTAAAAATGACCCATATCAAAAAGGAGAGAAACAAGACGTATTGTCAAGGAAAGGGGGGAAAGGGACTTGCCAAAATATTAAAAATAGATCTATCATACCACCTAGCATTTCCACTTCCATGTATATACCCGAAGAATGCAAAAATACTTATTCAAAGGGATATATGCATTTCTGTGTCCATTGAAGTAGTATTTACAGTATTTACAAATTACGGAAATTATCTACATGTTCAACAACAGATGAGTGGATTAAGATGTGAGATAAATATGTAGTGTAACACTATATAGCTATAAAAATATGAACTCTTGGGCCTCCCCTGGGGGCACAGCGGTTGAGCGCTGGGCTGCGAAGCTGCCCACAGCCGCTGCACCATCGGTTCGATCCCCGGCTGCCAGCGAGGGTCCCACATGGCGAGAGACCTCTCCTGCCGCCTCTGCTGCTCCCCTCAGCAGTGTATTTCATCAGTCTGCCTGTTCTGTTCCCCGCTCTGGCTCTGGTGAATTCTCTCACCCTCCCGTGCTTCTGACTGTACCCAGTGCTTATATAAATAAATAAATAAGTAAATAAATAAATAAATAAATCTTTAAAAAAAGGGGAAAGAATAAGTGTAATTAAAAAATAAAATGAACTCTTGCTATTTGTGACACCATAGATGGAACTGGAGAGGAATATGTTAAGCAAAATAAGTCACAAGGAGAAAGACAAATACCAACTGGTTTCAAATATATATGGACTACAAAAAAGCCAAACAAAGCATCACCCAAAAACAAACACTAGAAATGTGACTATAAAGTTGATGCTACAACAAGGGGAGGTGAGAGTGGACAGCAATTGGAGAAGGGTATTAATGGACTATTGTAAAGGACTGTTTTTATTTTTGGTATGTATGGTATGGTAACATACTTCTGAAGTGTTGTCAACCTATATTTCTAAAATTTATATAGTGTTTTAAACTAATGTTACCTAAAAAAAATAGAATAAAAATCATCAAAGCCAGAAAGCAAAATAAATATTCAAAAATACTTTGTTTCAACAGAATAACCATCTATCAAATAGTTTTATTTTATTGGTGAGTATATAGAATAGTTCTGATCAAAGGCTATTTTCAAAAAATAACTCACCTTGAATGATAAAATTTAAAACTTAATATTTGAACATTTTAAAATAATAGAAGCAACCTAGTAGGTACTCACATATCCTCACATCTTGTATGATTAAGTATGGTGAATGATAGATTAGCCAGGAGCTTTATATACTCCATTGAATAATTGCTCAATTAAATGCCAAATTGAAGAGGATAAATTAGCCATAATAGTTTTCTGTTTTAATGTTGCAAAAAATATACCAATGATGAATAAATTCCTTTAAAAAGTTGGAAGTGTAATGGGGAGGGATGATCATAAGAGATAATGGTGACGATTCATTGGTGATTAGGTGGTGGAAATTTTATGGGGATTACACCTGAGGGGAGAAATCAAATACTGTGCAAAAATGAACAATGTTATAAAATAAATATATGAAAAAATAATAACCATCTATTTGAAAAAGGAATTTTAAAAATCCCATTTACAATAGCATCAAAAATAATGTATCAAATAGGAATAAATTTTAATCTAAGAGGTAAAATTTCTGTACACTGAAAATGAGTCATCAACAAATTACATTGAAGAAACTCAAACAAGTAGTAAATACTCTACATTCAGTAATCAGAAGACTTAGTATTGTTAAGCAGTCCATGCTAACCAAAACCATCTATAAAATCACTATAATTCTTATGGAAATTCCAATTCCATTTTTCACAGAATTCATGGAAAATCTGTCCTCATATTTGTATTTGATCACAAAATTACTTTAAAAGCAACCAAATCCTGGAAAGAATAACAAAGTCAGCATCACACTTCCTGATTTTAAATTGTAATATTAAGTTATAGTAGTCAAAGCAGCATTGTACTAGTATGAAAATAGAAACATAGAGATCAAAGGGTAGACTTCAATAACTGGTACTGAGAAAACTGAATAACCACATGCATATGAATTAAAGAGAACCCTTATCTAACAATATTCACAAAAATAACTTGAAATGAATCAAGGATCTATGTGTACTAACCAAAGCTGAAAAGTTGTTTGTTTGTTTTATTTTTCCTTTGCTAAAAATAGAAAAATGGAGGAAAGTCCTTAATGTTTGCTTTGGCAAGATTTCTTTTGATATGATGTTGACAACACCAGCAGCAAAATCACAGTAAACAAACAGAAGGACATCAAACTAAAAAATGTTCTGCACAACAAAATAAACTTTAAACAAAAATGAAAAAAAAATCTATGGATTGAGAGGAAGTACTCATTAACCATACATCTGACATAGTTAATATAAAAATTACATAAAATTTACATAAATCATAGCAAAAAAGAAATAATTTGATGTAAAAGTGGGCAAAGGATGTGAATAGACACTTTTCCAAAGGCAACATATAAATGGCCAACAGGTAGTGAGAAGGTATTCAGTATTACTAATTATGTGGTAAATGCAAATCAAAACCATATATAGAAAAAAGTATAAAGCTTCCTCCAAACATACAAATACCATATAATCCAGTAATCACTCTTCTACATATGTATATGGATGAAATGAACTGCAGTGGTGATACTGAGGTGGGAGGATCCTATATTTTCAAAATACCAACAACAATAAAGTAAGCCAATGTTACATCAATTAAAAAATCAATTAAAATAAAAGAAATAATAGAAAGTACCATTATGTCAAAGAGATATCTGTAACCCATGCTCATTGCATGATTCATAATGACCAAAATCTAAAAACAACCTAAGTGCCTAACAATGGTTAAAAGGATAAACAAAATGTGGTATATATGCACAGTGAAATATTACTCAGTCATACAAAAGAAGGACATATACTACCACTTACAACAATGAAGATGAACCTTAAGGATATTATGGTATAGAAATGTCAAACAGAGAAAGACAAGTACTGCATAAGCTTCCTTTTCTAAAACATAGAGCTTATAGAAACAGAGTGTATTGATTGTTACCAGGTTCTTGGGTGTGGGGGTAAATGAGGTGATATTTGTCAAAAGTTACAATTTTTTTCAGTTATAACGTGAATAAATTCTAATAATCTAATATACATCCTGGTGACTATAATTAACAATACTGTATTATAGACTTGAAATTTGCTGAAAGAGTAGATCTTAAGTGTTCTTAAAACAAAAAGAAAGTAACTGTGAAGCGATGGATGTGTTAACTATAATTAGTGTGGTAATCATTTCACAATATGTATGTATATCAAATCATCACATTGTGCACATTAAGCTTACACAGTGTTATTTGTCAGTTACACCCCAGTAAAGCTGAACAGTGAAAATGGTGAAGGTTGAAAGTTTCAGGACCCATGTTTTCAAACTTATAGGCTCTACATTAAATCTAATGAACCCAATATGTATTTTCTACCAGGTGTTAGTTTGTACCTTGTGAAGTACTTCACTACTATTTCAGTCATTCTAGAGCCAAGTTAACTGCTATTGAGAATAAGAAAAAATATACTATTTTTCTGATTCATCACACCAAATTTTAGTTTGTCATTGTTCACTGTCATATTTGAAATATACAAAAAAGTCACACAGTGGGCATTGAACAAATATTTACAGATTGACTGAAACTGCTTATGTTAATTCTTGAAATAATACCTTTATTATTTCAAGAATATGAGGAATTTTAATATAGAATTTAATATTAGATCAGGTAAAATGTTCACACTGTGCTAGGCTATTGTGGGAGAAAGATTTGAAGACAATAATTTTTTGTTTCCTTAGAATTCTGTTGGAAGGTCACTACTTCTCTTTCTCTGTATACATAAAAAACTGGCCTGCATTTTTATAGAAGAAATCTCAAAGTATAAAATTCTGAGAAAAATATCAATATAAGAAAATTCTATCTTGACATCAAAATCTATCTTGATGTCTTAATTTTTTGTTAATCAAATAAATTTTCTATGAAATTATTGAAACAGACTGGATTTTCTAGTAGTTTTTTAGTCTTGAGTCCATTTTATACAAAAAGACAATTCTAAATATTTATTTCATTTTATAGAGGCTGGTAGAAAGTTAGAAGCTAGTTAGTATATACACTAGGGAATTTCTATAGCATTTTTTTTTTTTTGCTAAGAAATATCCATTGGGATTCATTATCTATATGAAGAAAATGTTTCACAACTTTGTGAGAACCCTTCCTTAACAATTATTTTAGCATAAAATAGGTTTACACCTTCAAACATTGGGGATACTTCAAATCAAATAAGCAAAGTGATAACCTGTGCTATAATGTAAAGTCACTGGATACAGAAGTAATTTTCAGTTCTTGTTTCCAATTAACATTTAATTGTAATGGAAAGAAAAGATTAATGTGTATTTTTGCAAGAAAATAAAATTCTACTATTGAACATCAACAGTGAATCAAGGTAGGTATTGTATTAATATATGAGAGGAAGTGATGGCTTAGCTTGATTGACTTTATATTTTTACACAAATCTATCTATTTTGGGACCTTTATGTAAAATATCTTTATGCTCAAAAAAGGCAAGGGTAAATTGACACTTTTGATAACAATGAGTATCATTATAACCTAAAATATTGAAGCATGCTTCTTTTGGAAACATAATATAGAAATAAGATATGCATTTGTGGGCATTTCCATTAACTAAAATATATGTGAATTAACATAAAAATGTTAATATTATTAACATCAGAATAAAGTCAAGTGATGTGAGTAATTTGGGGAAATTACAAGATAGAAGTGCAATTCTTTACAAGACATTGGGGGGGATATGAACACTTTCAATATTTGGACACAACCTAAAGAAGACTAATTATCAGGTATAGACATAGTCAAACTGGGCAATCTACTCAATGAAAATCACTAGGCCAACATTAAGTATAACACTTAATAAAGTGTAATCACACATATTGAGTTAGTCTATCCTCAGCATAACTAGGTAAATGAGGGAGGTTCCAAATCTTTAAGCAACACATAGAGGGTATATGTGTTAATTTTGGCAATAGAATTTACCCAGGATTATTGTTTTCTTTTTTTTCCCCACTAGACCAATATTTTTCAATTTTTTTTACCATTGTCTATATTGAGATATGCATATTACATCATAACTCAGGTCACACATATACACATATACTCATCCTTGTAATGGAAACAAATATAATAAATCAAAAAATAGAACATAATTGTCAAATGAGTACAAATGCAAGTGTGACAAACTAACATACATCATACTGTAATTTTTAAGCACTGGTGCCTTAAATGATCTGTATCAACTGGTTGTACAACCAATTATTGTCTTGTTTTTCAAATATTGATCATGTTTAAGGAATATTTCCTTTTGGGTGCATGTTTCTTTTTTGACAAATGTTTTGTTTTGGCAAAAATCATTTTAGGATTTGAAGCTTAGACTTACAAATAGGAATATGTCTTGTTTCCTTTCCCATCAGACCAATCTAGCTGGAGCACAATGATTTCTGAACTTACTTAAGTCAACTCATGTTCATCCAGAGCATGGCGAAGGTGAACAGACTATAAAGAGTTGTACACATAAGGCAAGTCAGTACATGTGGTCCTTCAGATATAGTCTTTCATTTCGTTATTTTTCTAACATAAGAGGAATTTTAGATTTCCCTTTTCCTAATCATTTTCTATAAAAATACTGTATTACATTTCTTGGATAAAAACAGACATATTTGCTAGTCTTTCTTTTAGATGCACAGCAAATAATAATTTTGCATTTGGACTCACTGTTTTATTTTTCATGTATCAAATCACTTTCCTGGAGTTACATCGCAGAGAAAAAACCTTCATAATATTCTTTATATAAAAGAATTAATTGACCACAAGAAAAGACAATACGGAAATATGTCTTCACATTGACTTGAATTCACTAACAAAAGCAGCAACAGTCATGAACCCAAGCAACTCAAGTATCCCAAAGATTTTCATTCTTTTGGGTTTCTCTGACCATCCCTGGCTAGAAATGCCACTCTTCGTAATGGTGCTGATTTTTTACATTTGCACTCTTGTGGGGAACATTTTAATTATTGTGGTATCCAGGGTAGATCCTCAGCTTGACAGCCCTATGTACTTCTTCCTTTCCAACCTCTCTTTTCTGGACCTATGCTTTACAGCAACCACCATCCCTCAACTGCTGTTGAACCTATGGGGCCCAGATAAGTCTATCAGCTATGGAGGTTGTGTGACCCAGTTTTACATGTTTCACTTCCTGGGGGCCACTGAATGCATCCTCTTAGCTGTGATGTCCTTGGATCGTTACATGGCCATCTGCAAGCCCTTGAGGTACTCAGCCATCATGCATCAGCGACTCTGTTTGCTCCTAGTGGCCTTGGCATGGCTAAGTGGTTTGATTAACTCCTTGCTCCAGTCATCTCTCACAGTCCAGCTGCCACTTTGTGGTAATAACAAGGTAGATGATTTCCTATGTGAGGTTCCCGTGATGATCAAGATGTCATGTGTCGATACCACATTCAATGTAGCTATGCTCTCCATTGTGGGGGCGTTCTATTCCCTGGTGCCCTTGTCATTTATCCTTGTCTCCTATGGGTTCATTGTAGCTACAGTGCTCAAGATTAAGTCCTCAGAGGGAAAGAAGAAGGCCTTTAACACATGTGGTTCTCATGTTATTGTTGTATCTCTCTTCTATGGGCCAGTGATTATTATGTATGTGCAACCTTCTGCAGCTAATTCCCAAGACAAAAACAAACTAATGTCCCTGTTTTACAGTTTGGTGACTCCTATGCTTAATCCTTTTATATATACTTTGAGGAATAAGGACATGAAAGGGGCAATGAAAAGACTTCTCATTTCACTGTACCGTCATGGACAAGAATAAACATAGCTATTTTTATGTTCCCCACTCTCCATATGTGACTCAGAAGAGCCCCTTCTCTAAAATCAGTGCTTGATTTAGTGTTCTCCAAAATTGTTAGCATACTTACTTATATGCATATATGTTTATTTACCACAATGCTGTTGTATGTTCACATATCACTTCAAAGTGTGAATACTAATTGTTAATTTGTCTGCAACTTGCATGAGAGTGAAGATCATGTTATTAAATTCCTCTGTAGCTATCCACAGTTTCTACTGTAGGAGTCTAGAAGGTGGTCAGTAAAGACATAGTTATTGACTGATTCATTAATCTTTGAACAAAATAAGTTAAACCATATTTTGAAAAATATATTTATGTAATATAGACCTCAATTTATCTTCTTGCTTATATGCATAGAATTTAAAGGTTAATCTTTCATAATTCTTTTAATGAATTACTACAAGGTCCATACTGGCTAATATGTTCTATAAACATTGTATAAATTCACTGTGTGGTTCTTTATAAATAAGGTAATTTAAAAATTATATCTGACTTTCATATATGTCTCAATGGATTTCTACATTATGAGATATTTGAGTGAAGTAATTATTTCTGTCTAGGAAAAGCTGATGATTCAAATTCTGAGAAACGTCTATGAAGCCTCCTAATACAATTCACTTAGCATTCATTGGGAAAATGGTTTTCATAGCATGAGAAAATTAGGTGTTATGGGTAAGTAGTTAAGGATAAAATAGTTCAATCACCTCAAAATCAGAGTATTAGATGATAAGCAGAAAAATTAGAGGGAGACAGTGGAAGATCAGATGGAAGAAATATAAAGAAAATTACTCTCAAATAATCAATTTTGAGACACAGGTGATGAAGCAGAAAATTCAATGTTGATGTGGAATGTGATAAGGTATTGATTTTATTCATAGTATCACCTCATCAACATTACATTTTCTCATAATTTTCTATTCCTCATGCTTGTAAAAATCTCATCATTTATCTTGTGTTTAAGTTAAATATTTAATTATTTTTCTATCAAATAAATATATTAATGTAAATATCTTTATATATCTGCCCATCCCTAATATCATAGTGTAATTTCACTATTTACTACCACATTGCAAGGATAAAATCTGTTGACTCAGATTGTATGAATCTCTAACACAGAGATACATCCATTATAATCAATAAATTGATTAATTGTATACATTAATTTCCTCTTCCATTTATGTTCTATTCACTGCAAAACTATCTTTTGTCTGACAATTTTACTCTTGTTAGGTATAGGAAATATAATTCAATTGGAGACAAGTTGATTACCTGGCACGGCCATTTTTCTGTCAAGAACTAGGCCTCTTGATTTTACTATGTACCCCATCACTCCTTCAGACCTGAAAGTTTATATTTTTTTAAATGATCACTTTTTACTCCAAAAAGTAATGAGGTCCTTTTTTTGTCAGTAAATTATCACCCTAATAATTTCTATAGAAGTTATTTTAATATATATGCTTTTAATGAATGAATGAAAAATACTGCATACCATCCTATTACCTATTTTAAAAATATGTATCACACAAGATTATGTCATGTACTAAATGAGGAGATTAATAAATGAGAGTAGTAGCTGTTTTTTTTCCAAGATTTATTTTATTTATTTATGCATACAGAACTGGGTGTAGGCCAAAGATTGGGGAGTGGGGGTGGGTAAGAGGATTCACCAGAGACAGAGCAGGGAGCAGAACAGGCAGATCTACTGAAATACACTGCTGAGGGGAGCAGGCAATGAGACAGGAGAGGTCTGCTGGTCATGTGGGTCACCTCCCTGGTGGAGGATCATCATGCCTCAGAGGCTAACTATAGCTTGATAGCACTGAGACTTTAACACCTGCACCACTAGGGAGGCCCAGTATCTGGTTTTAAAGCAACGTTTCTTACTCCAACTTCTAGTACTGCTCCAGGAGATCTTAACAGCAGTTAAAAGAAATAAATAATTCATGTTCAACAATTTGGGGGATAACCATTTATGACTGGAGTTTGGGAAAGAAAATTAACGTATGCTTGATATTCCAAAGTGAACCAGTAAACTATGTTTAACACATCTATTCTGCTTCCATAGCTTTCTTGAGAATATTTTTATCTCATCAACTGATAGTTTTGTATCTTGCAAGTCCTGAATTTTCTTATTAAATCTTCAATTTCTATTCTTTCCATTAATTTTATTTCACATATATATCTTTAATTAGTTTTTCAGATCTATTTGACTTGCTTTCTTCATTTTCTTCCATTTATTTTAATTTCTTTCATGGTGATTCTGAACACTATTTAATAGGAAGATAATATTTTCTTTCTTTTTTTTTTAAATTTATTTTCATATATTTATGCATACAAGAACTGGGGTCTAGGCCAGAGATGTGGGTGGTGAAAGGATTCACCAGAGACAGAGTGGAGAGCAGAACAGGCGGATATACTGAAATACACTGCTGAGGGGAGCAGCAGGAGAGACAGGAGAGGTCTCCTGCTCCATGTGTGTTAGGTCCCTGGCCAGGGATTGAACTTGTGCTGCTATGGCTGCTGCTAGCTTGATAGTGCTAATACTTAACCCCTTGAGCCACCAAGGAGGCCTGGAAGACAACATTTTCTATGTCTTTGTGAATGTATTCTGGAGAATTGCTCTCTCTTTGTGATGATATATTGTCTTGATGTGTCAAGGTGCCATATGTTGCATTTTTCCTTCCTATTTTGCTGCGATAGTTCCTGCCATTTTTTATCCACAATAATTTACCAGAGATTTGCACTATTTCTAGTTTTCCAGCTCATGACAATGTAGGTTTCTTTTCTTTTACATTTTGCATTACCTATAGGTTTGAAAACCTAATAATGTCGGTGCTGAGTCAGGGGGTGGGAAAAGCAGCTAGAGGGATCACTGGCCATTATACTCTCCCTGTTTTTTTAACTGGGGACCCAAACTGTTGGGAATACCCAGATCCTCTGGATGTGTTTCCCTTCAGTCATGGGTTTGTGTCTCTACACCCCTCATCTCTACGGGTAGAGATGAGTGACAGTGCTGCATTTTTTTACAGTAGCCTCACTGCCCCAGACCACAACCTCCAGGTGTTTCTCTCCACCCACCAATTGTTTGATGAAACATGAATTCCCTAGTTTTTTTTTTTATTTTTTTTATTTCTGTTGCAATTGGTGCTGGTCCTGATGTCCAAGAGGTATTCCAGTTTCACTAAGTCACAAAGCCCTCTGTGTGTGTGTGTGATGTTCTCAAGTTTTCCAGTTATCTGGTCCAGTTTCTTAGAGTACTGATATTCACACTTTATACATATCAGAGTTACTATTCAGTTTAAAAAATTTCAAAATTGATTCTACTGTTGGGCCTCCCTGGTGGCGCAGCGGTTGAGCGCTGGGTTGCGAAGCTGCCCGCAGCCTCTGCAACGCTGGTTGGATCCCTGGATGCTCCCCAGCCACCAGAGGAGGGTCCCACATGGCGCGCAGACCTCTCCTGCCGCCCGCTGCTCCACTCTGCAGTGTATTTTGGTCCTTCTGCCTGTTCTGCTCCCCGCTCTGGCTCTGGTGAATTCTCTCAGCGTCCCCGCGCTTCTGACTGTACCCTCCTTGTATAAATAAATACATAAATTAAAAAAAAAAATTGATTCTACTGCAGACTCCCAAAACAGAATTTTAGGGAATTATTTCCATAAAGTATTCTGTTAACATTTAAACAGTTAATATTAATATGCCCCCAGAGTTAGTGAAGGTCATCATATGGAATGTAATTTGAAATATTCAATAGGAACTTAAGGCAGGCAAGATCTGACTAATGAGAAAAAGTGTAGTCAGACCAAGAATAGGAAATAATTCTTTCCAAGGGTGTGAAGATTTCTAGATGGAGCAAGCTTAAAAAAAGGAGATATAAACCTGTAAACTGAAAAAAACAAAAATTATAACTAGCAAGTCAAAGCAAATCCAACAAGATCAAGTTGAAGAGTTATATTTTTTTCTTGGATATAAATGTTTGTGAAAGTCAGATTCATACTTATTCAAACAATAAGTAGGTAAATTCCCTTTTATGTGTGATAAAATTAAAAGAAGATGTTTTTCTTTTTAAAGATTTATTTATTTATTCTTACAAGAGGTGGGGTAAAGGCCAGAGGTGTGGAGGGTGAGAGTAATCACCAGAGACAGAGTGGGGACAGAACAGACAGAGTGACTGAAATACACTGCTGAGGGGAGCAGTGGGTGAGTCAGGAAAGGTCTGCTGTGCCATGTGGGTAACTCCCTGGCTGGATATCAAACTCGTGCTGCAGTGGCTGCAGATAGCTTCATAGGTTGTGTCTTAACCCCTTGTGCCACCAGCGAGGCCCTAAGAAAAGATTTTCTAAAGCTAAAATATACTATAAAGTGAGAAATGAAAAATTACAGTTCATGACTGAACTATAATTTGGGGTAAATGAGTATGATAAATAATATTTGTCTCAAAGGACAAATAGAAAATAGTGAGTTCCTGGATATTAACAAATGTCTCTCCCAAACACTATCAGAACTCAAGTATAACCCAATTACACATTTCAGAATTTCAACTACTTCACTGAATTGACACACCTTTTGTTCTCCCTGTGGTGAGTTATTGATCAATGTTGAAGTGTTGGAATGGGGAAAGAGAGGGGAGTTGTGGCCTTGGTAACAACTATTTTTGGAGAAGGGAAAGGGCATATGTTTTGTTTTACCCAATTTGGCACAGAAGACCTCCATTGTGAGTGTGAAATAGTGTGCTACTTACTTACTGACTGCAAGGCTGTATAGTTATGGAGAGTCTTACTGGTAGCATGTGCAATGTACTCCCATCCCCTCAACCATCAGGTAATGAGTGTTTATAAGACTGGGAAGAAACATGCTACAAACTATGAAAACCTGTGCTACTGAGGTGGAGTCTTGAAAAATAGGCTCCAGGCATGGATTTTTGTTTTTTCTGGCTCCAGAGAGAAGTGATAAAGTAAGCTTCTGAACTGAGTTGTCCTTTTCCCCTTCCAGACTGTGACTGTGGTGTTTTGACTCTTCCTTCACTTCAATCCACCCTCCCACTACCTAGATTAAACAATCCAATCCCAAAACAAATATGTGTGTGTGTGTGTGTATCTCACATATATACACATATATATGTACATATATATCTTTAAATATAATATATCTATATTTAAAGATTATTTATTTATTTATTTTTGTGTAGAAGAACTCGGGTGTAGGCCAGAGATGTGGGGGCATGAGAGGATTCCCCATAGAGTGGGGAGCAGAGCAGGCAGATCTACTGAAATACAATGCTGAGGGGAGCAGCAGGAAGGACAGGAGAGGTCTGCTGTGCCATATGTGGGTTAGGTCCCTGGCCAGGGATCCAACTTAGGCCATAGTGCTGATAAAAAGAAAGTCAAAACACATGACTACAAAAAATGAAGCCAGGGAACACTGAATGGAGATAGGAAGATAATGAGGAAGTTTATACCAGGGTATAAACTTAATGAAACAAAATTGGAGGGACTGAAAACAAATGAATTTGGAAGAGCTACAATGAAAAACCTCAGCAAAATTGAAGAAAATCAATTAACTACAGAAAGATAAGTTCAGGATCACAGGAAATATATACAGAAGCATAAAGAGTTATTCATTAAAGAGTTTGAGACCATGAAGATGAACCAAACAGACATACTGGAAATGAGAAATACAATGAATGAATTAAGGACAATCATGGAAAGCTCAGTAATTCCTCTTGCAGGATAAATGATCAGTAAAGTAGAAGATAACAATGAACTAGAAAGTAAAAAAAGAGAGAGTGAAAATCTTTTTTGTTCTCATAACCGTTATCACCTAGCTGAAGGGATTTTATTCATTTGTATTATTTTCTCTTCCAGAGAACGTATTTAAAGAAATGATAACTAAGAAATCCCCAAACTTAAGGAACAAACTATCAACAACCAAGAATGATATTGAAAGCCCAAATTTCTAAGTACAAAAATATCTGCACCAAGATTCATTCATTTACAGTGTTATAAACTATGTCACCTCTATAAATAAAGCAATTTAGTGATTAAGAAAATTCATTAAAGCCTACTTGAGTAATAAGTAGGTATACAGAATTTTCAGCAGCGAAGAGAGAGTAGAATGACATATTCACAATATTAAAAAGATTTTTAAAAGATCAAGAATACTCTACCTTCCACAATTTCCATTGAAATATTATGGGAATATAAAGGCTTCCCCAGATCCCTAAAGCCTAATGAATGTCACGACCATCAAATTTGGCCTACAAGAAATAGTGAAAAAAAAAAAAATTACTGGGGCCTCCCTGGTTTCGCAGGTGGCTGAGCGCCACGCTGTGAAGCTGTGCTCAGCCTCTGCAGCGCCGGTTGGATCACAGCCCACTGGCGAGAATCCCACATGGCGCAGCAGACCTCTCCTGTGGCGCCCGCTGCGCCCCTCAGCTGTGTATTTCAGTCAGTCTACCTGTTCTGTTCCCTGCTCTATCTCTGGTGAATCCTCTCACCCTCCTGCACATCTGGCCTGTAACCCGGTTCTTGTATAAATAAAATTAAAAAAAAAAAGAAAAAAATTACTGGAAGAGAATAAAATGCAAAAGAAAACTATCCCTTCAGCAAGGTAATAACAGTTATGAGAATAAAAATAGTTAAAGAACAAAGAAAAATTATTAATAATAATAGGAGGCAACAATACAACATTAAAAGAAGAAAAGGGCAGGACTGTCCTTGATACCAGCATTAAAAGACTTTTAAAAGCTTAATACAATCCTCATGATAAGCACAAAAGTAAAATCTGAAACAGAAACAGGAGAAAAATGAAGCAATCAAGAGAACCAACTTGGGAAATGCCATCCAAATTGAAAAGACAAATGTAAACACATGAAAAAGAAATAATAGGAATAGAAAATGACCAGAAAACAAAAGATGTAGCAGCAACTATTAAAGCCTGTATATCAATAATCACCTTAAAAGTGAATGATCTGAATTCACCAAACAAAATACATAGAGTTACTGAATGAATTTAAAAGCAGGATCATCTCTGATACCCATATTAGACCTAAAGAAAGCATAGACCCACAGGTAAAGATTGAAGTAAAGTCCAAGCCAATAATATGGAGAAAAAGGCAGAGGTTACTATCATCATTTCTGATAAACTTTCAGCCAAAAAAATGTAATAAGAGAAAATATGGGCAATACATAAGCATCAAGAAATCAATCCATTAAGAAGATATAATTAACTAATGTATATGCACCCCAAACATGTGCACCTAAATATATGAAATAATTATTGACAGAGCTACCTACTTCCTAATGGCAGGAAATATCACATACAACAATGGAAAGATGATACCGAAAAATCTTTACATGGAAATAAAGACCTTAAATGAAGTAATTAATTCGGTTGACTTAATAATCATATACAGAAACTTACACTCCAAAAGAAGTTAACACATATGAGTGTACATGATTTTTCTCAAAGAGACATCATATCCTGGAACACAGAACAAGTCTCAATAAATATTTAAATATTTAAGGTCTGAAATCATGCAAAGCATATGTTCCAATTACAATGGTTGGAGTTAAAAATCAGCCATAAAAAGAAAACTGAAAATCTCTCCAACACATGAAGACTAAGCAGCATGGTTCTGAATAACTGCTGGGTGAATGAGAACTATTGGGTGAAAGGAGAAATTAAAAAAATCATGGAGAGCAACAAAAATGAACCAGAGAAGCTACCAGAACCTATGAGATGCAGCAAAAACAGTATTAAGAGGAAAGTTCATAGTAATACATGTCCAGATCTACAAACAAGAAAAACCTACAATAAACAAACTACACTTGCATCTGAGAGAACTACCAAAAAGAAGAACAAATAAAACCAAAGTTACCATAAATATATAAAAAGGACCTCTAATAACTGCTGGAGAGGATACTGGAAAGAGGGATCCAAAAACAATGTTGGTGCAGTCATTTTGGTAAAACTTGAGAAGCTAAAAATATAGAAATAGAATATGATCCAGCAATCCCAGCTTTAGAAATTTATCAAAGTTATTTCAACATCAATTAAAAAAGCATATGTTCTACAATGTTTGTCACAGTATATTACAATAACGAGGATTTGGAAGCAATCTCTGTGTCCATGAATAGAGGAGTGATAAAGAATATATGATATATTCATACAATGGAATGTTATTTGCCATACAGAAAGATAAAATGTTAAAATTTAACAGCAAAATTAAAGCTTGAGAGAATTGTGTGTAGCAAAATTACAAAGAAGGATAAAGACCAATATTGGACATTTTCAGATTATGAGTAAAATAAGAAATCAAAGTGTATGAACTGACAAAGGAAATGTTTCCATTATGCTTGTAGTTTGAGGGACCCTGAAGGAAATACAAGGCAGAACAAAAGCCAGCTTAACTCATTCTGCTCCCAGCCTCCAAAAGAAGATGGAAGCTTAGTGTATTACTACTATCTTTGAGGTCAGTGATTTGATCCTCCATTGGATTTATTCCACTTTTGTAGTTTTCTCAAGAGATATTCATGTCATTAATTGAAATCTTTAGCTCCTGGATAGCTGTCTTTTCTTATTTAAAGTGGCAGTTGCTACCTTCTGTTCATTGATTTTATTTCTTGATTGATTAATTTGTTTTTCTAAATCTACTGTATCTCTTTGATTAGCTTTTCCATGGTCTCTTATTTTTCTTTGAATTTTGTGTTTGGATTCTGCAGTTATTCTCACCTTGAGATATGCTCTCTTGAAGTATCAGATTTCCATGTGTTATATTTTTTATCTTCTCATTTTGATATTTGAGGTAAATTAGTTTTATTATTGTTTTTAATATATTGAGTGATTGATTGTATTATTTATTGATCTGTTTTTTTTTTCTTTTTTTTTTATCCTGGTATACCAGGATGGGGAAGGTTTTGAAGGGATCCAGATTTGATATGGATGAGTTAGAGTAGAACTGACTTGTTTGTGGCACCCCCAACTTTCCTCCTCTCTGGGGTTTGTAATGAGAGATTCAGTAGTCTCTATACTCTCAGGTTGCCTCACTATGTATGTACCAGTCCAGTGAATGAGAAAGGGGATGCAGATCAACACTCATGCTCTCTGTTGTTTTTCCTGGGAAGTGAGCCTGTGTAGAACATCCAAGGTCCACAACAAGGTTTCCCCATTTTAGGGTGTGCACCTCCACACATCCTTCATGTTCTCTCTCCAGGGCCCCTGGCTGAGCTGACTGCCATTTCACCAGTGTCATTGACTCCACACCACAACAAACAGGTGCCTCTTTCCACCCACCTCCTCTTCAATGTGACATGAATTTCCTCAGTATCAACTTTGTTGATGTCTGGCATGAATCTCTACTGACCAAAGGATAATCAAAAGCTTTCGTACCTTAGAGACTATATATCTGAAACATTTCCCTTTGGGTCACGCTTAGTAGCTGTAGCTCATATAGTCCTGGCATTGCCCCTGCCAGTGCTTGTAATCGGCAGTGCCCGTCACTGGCAGTGCCCTCTTTTCAGGGCCAGTTATACAGCTTTCCAGGAACTGCTGTGTCTGTTTTGCTATCAGGACTTCCCCAGAGCTTTATATTGTCTGTGGAAGCCTACCCTGTTAGGCTGCTTCCTGATCTTGTCCAGGTTTCTTAAGGCCTACTGTGGTGAAGTCTGTTTGCAGGACCCTCCAGGATTTACTCTGTATTACAGAGGGCCTACAATATTTGGGGTTGCTTCTGTCACACTCTGGCAGAGGCTGAGCCCTATAGGAATCATACCTTGGTGAGTCTGCTTCTTATGTAATCCTGGGGTTCACTGAGGTCTGTCAAGGACTACTGCCACCAATATTGCTAATTAGTTTTCCACTAAGCTACCTCAATAAAGATTTCACTGATGAATATCCACAAAGTATGAAGACTTTACAAACTATAAAGTAGCTGATAACAGCATTCAGTAATCAAAATCAATTAACAAATCATAACAACATATACCACACTCTCTAAGATATTGGGAGAAACTGTGTGTAAAGGGAAAAGGAATATACAGAAAATTTGCACTGTTTTTTCATTTCTGTAAACCTAAACTTCTGTGATGTCAGTCGTTCATTAATTTCTAAAAGGAAGAGGACATAACAGAAAAAAAAATTAAAAAAAAATGCTTCAACTATATGCTGTGAGAACACGAGTGACCATGCTGATATCATAAAATATAAACATGAGAGAGCCTCCCCTGGTGGCACAGCAGTTGAGCACTGGCCTGTGAAGCTGCCCGCAGCCGCTGCAGTGCTGGTTCGATCCCCGGCCACCGGCAAGGGTCCCACATGGTGTGGCAAACCTCTCCTGCCTCACCCACTGCTCCCCTCAGTGCTTGTATAAATAAATAAATAAACAAATCTTAAAAAAAAAAACATGAAGAGTAATTGTTACTATAAACAAAGAAGAACATTTGGTAGTGATAAAATTAGTCAATTCATCAATTTTATAACTATTAAAAAAGTTATAAAAGTGTGCTCCCTAGCAACAGATCACCAAAAATATGAAGCAAAAGCCACAGATCTTTTGAGAAATACATAGTGTCAATAATAATTCTTGCACTCTTAATACCCCACTTTTTGAAATGGACATAACAACTAAGAAAGCTAATAAATAGATGATCTAAACAACATTATAAACTATACATAACAAACATCCATAGAACACTCCACCCATTATTTGTCTACATGGACGATTTTATAGGATAGGCTATAAATTAAGTCATCAAACAAGTCACAATAAATTCAACCTGATCGAAATCATAAATTATACCCTCTGAAACAAGTTAGGAATAAATAACAGATATTTTGAAACACATATATGTGAAATTCAACAATGCGCTCCTAAATAGTAAGTGGTCAGACATAATCATAAAGGAAATTATTAAGTAATTTCAGAAGAAAACAGAAACACAACACACTAAAATTTATGGAATGATGCAAAAGTGGATTAAATAAAGGTGCTAAAAAATAAAATTTCCATTATTGATGTGTCAGTTTATCTCCCATGAAAAAGGCATGTGTAAAAGTCAAATAATAGAATATTTACAAGATAATCATCTTATTTTTGAGCTCTAAATAGCAATTATATTTTCACAATTAGTTTAAATTAGTTTGTAAATGGATAATATATCCCCAGTTCCCCAGTAGAAAACATACAGCACACTCCAACTGGGAAAATGAGGGAAGTTTAACAAAGAAAGGGTTTACAAATGTGTAGGAAGTATTTAGGAACACCCAGAAGGTTTTTATATATTGTGAATTGTATATTCACTTATGGCATCTGGCAAAAGTGGGGAGCCTGTGATAAACTCAATTCCTGAAGAAGTACAGGGAGAAGTGGTATTGGAAACAAGAAAGACAGAGAGAACTTGTTTGTCCAGAGTCACTCCCAAGAGCTTTAACCTTTAGTTGAGAAACAAAGGCAAATTCATGTGCCCCAACTGAGCATAAACTAAAGAAAGAATACCCCAAACTTGTTCTCTTGAATAAGAGATTTTCACCTGGTAACTAGAACATAATCAGAAGCTAAAAATCAATGAATTCTCTTGAATCATTGGAGAAAGAACACAGGAGATAAATATATATTTTGGGAAAATAGTGGATCTGCAGTGGAGAAAGTTTGAAAAGTATCCATCAAGTGTATAGTATGGAATGATACATACCCATATGATACTTGATACCTTTAGGGAAGAAGAGGGATTATGGACCATGGAAGGAAGCTGACAAAAGGCAACCTTTTCATTTGTACCTGCTGTTTGATGCATTTGAATTTATTTTGCAAAATTATTTGCTAGTGAGTTTTGTGTGAATTTTTAAACTTAACATTTATATGCAGATAAGTAATATGTTATGTGTGTGTGTATGGGAGAGACAGAGAGATTCTTATTCAGAATTTATTGAATATTTTAAATGTTTTATTTTTAAATGTCACTAGATTTTCTCTCATTGGAAAGATGGCTTATTGTTTATCCTTTTCCCCCCTCTTTCCAACTTACTTTTGTGCTCCTTTTATGTAAGGGTTATAGATAATTTTTTTTAAAGATTCATTTATTTATTTATACCAGAACTGGGGTGCAGGCCAGATTCGCAGGAGGGTGAAGAGGATTCACCAGAGACAGAGCGGGGAACAAAACAGGCAGATTGACAAAATACACTGCTAAGGGGAGTAGCGGGCGTGACAGGAGAGGTCTGTTGCACCATGTGAGACCCTCGCCAGCCAGCAGAGATCGAACCAGCGCTGCAGAGGCTGTGGACAGCTTCAGAGCACTGTGCTCAACTGCCTGGGCCACCAGGGGAGGCCCTATACATAATTCTTGTATGAGTTATTCTACAAGTTAATGATTAAATATTCAAGGAACTCACATTTAAATTTTCCAGACATGTTTATTCAAATTAGCTTTGCTCCAATTGTCTTTTATTTAAAATTAATGTCCAGTGTGTTGAGAAATCAAAACAGTTTATATTGCAACAAATCTAATAATAGAAGAGACTTGCCACCTGCCTCAAATTGGTAGGAAACTAATTGTACTTAGGATGTAATTCCATAGAGAACTCTGTCCCAAGGAATTTTCTTATCTAACGCATCTGGGGAAAACTCAAGTGGTATGTTTGAAAACAATGCCCAAGAGTCTCAGGAATATAAAATAACTAATGCATTGACAAAGACTTGTTGATATTGTTAATTATCACCTACTTAACCCATGCTTTTTTTCTCTTTGGTATATTTGTATCAGTGAGAAACATATTTTAAGAAGCTATTTCTTAAATACTCAGTTGTGTACTACAGATTCTCTGTTTCCTGAACATTTGGAAGATTCATGTATTACTTCAAAATTTCCTTTACTGGATGACAATTATCAAAATAAGGTAAGACCTGTACATTAAAGTCCATTCATTCTTAGGAAAGGTTGGAATGCACACCGGAGTATGTAATTCATTTCTGATAGCTTTTTCTATATTATAGAAATATTTAGTTTGGGGGTTATAGAAATCAATTAAGTTTTTCTTTGTAATTATTTTTTTTAAAGATCTATTTATTTATGCACACAAGAACTGGGGTACAGGCCAGAGGCGGGAGTGAAAGGATTCACCAGAGACAGAGTGGGGAGCAGAACAGCCAGATGTACTGAATACACTGCTGAGTGGAGTAGCAGGTGAGTCAGTAGAGGTCTGCTATGCCATGTGGGTCACCTCCAGGCTAGGGATCAAACTCATGCTGCAGTGGCTGTGGATTGCTTCAGAGTACTGTGTCTCAATCCCTTGTTCCACCGGGAAGCCTGTAATTATTCTTTCTGTCTACCATTTATTTATATTTTTACTCACTCCTTTCATTTATGTTTATTGAGATAACATGGTTTTATAACACTGCACATGTGTCAGTATATAACACTATATATTCATATCTCTGCAAATGTAGGTTATCACCCCTTTTCTATCACAAAAGCACCAAAAATCTTCCAAAATTAAAAGTATTTAAATTTCAACTTATACTACATCTGACAGAGGTTAAATACCTAAAGTATGAAGTTTTCACCTAATCATGTGAACTCTAAAAATACATGATGAAAATTTGATGAACTGATCTAACAATACATGATGAAAATTTAATGAGGGCCTCCCTGATGGTGCAAGGGGTTAAGCACAGCACTCTGAAGCTATCAGCAGCCTCTGCAGCATGTTCAATGCCTGGCCGGGGAGCAACCCACATGGCGCAGCAGACCTCTCCTATCTCGCCCGCTGCTCCCCTCAGCAGTGTATTTCAGTCAGCCTGCCTGTTCTGTTTCCCACTGTCTCTGGTGAATCCTCTCACACCCTACACCTCTGGCCTGTACCCCAGTTCTTGTATGCATAAAGAAATAAATCTTTGAAAAAAAAAGAAAAACAAAGAAAATTTGATGGACTGATCTGTTCAAATGTTTTATACAGGTGTTTTGGTGTGAGATTAAAAAACCTTTTTCTTCTCTAAATTTACAAAGCAGAGTAAATATAAATAAGTTCCACTAGAATTTACATGTGAGTGAAGATAGAAAGGATGAGTCAAAAGAAATACTGTTTAGGGCCTCTCCTGGTGGCGCAGGCAGTTGAGCGCAGCGCTGTGAAGCTGCCTGCAGCCTTTTCAGTGCTGGTTCGATCCTGGCCGGTGAGGGCCCCACATAGCGCAGCAGACCTCTCCTGTCACGCCCGCTGCTCCCCTTAGCAGTGTTGTAGGGTAAAGAAAATATCAGGCTTTTCTGCCCTTCCGCCATCAGGATAGATGATGGATCCTTGTCCTGAATGCATGCCTGATGGCGGGCACCTGGAATAGGGTGTGGGCATAGGTAGATGGGATTCAGCTGAGCTAAGACTGTGCTTTTAAGGGCGGCATCACGGGGGGCGCCAGCAGCAGCAGCAGCAGTAGCAGTAGAAGCAGCAGTAGAAGCAGTAGAAGCAGCAGAAGCAGCAGAAGCAGCAGTAGAAGCCGAAGCTGAAGCCGAAAGAAAAGCCGAGAAGCAGCAGAACCAACGCCAGAGAGCCCAAATAGAGTGAAGACTTGCTGGGGGCTGGGAGGCCTGCCAGCCTCCTAGCCCCCCCAGCCAGCACCCCTGCCTGCCATATGCCTGGTGAACCCCAAATAAAAAACCTGCAAAACTACTGAGGACTCTGGCTCCTCCTTTACCCGGTCTGCATGGGATCAGAAAACCTGCACCGTGTCCAGTTCCTGGCTTTACAAGTGTATTTAGTCAGTCTACCTGTTCTGTTCCCCGCTCAGTCTCTGTTGAATCCTCTTCACCCTCCCACGAATCTGGCCTTACCCCAGCTCTTGTATAAATAAATAAATAAATAAACAAATAAATAAATAAATAAATAAATCTTTTAAAAAAAAAAGAAATACTGTTTAAAATGACTAAATGTTCACAATTAAGTATATTTAGGAATAGATAGAAATTGTGATAAAAAATCACTGGAAGTAGAAAATCTAAATGTTATGTAATCAAAGAGTCAAAAGTGAAGAAATATAAAAATGACATGGAAATTATTAAAAAAAATCTAAGATAGAATTATAAAGCTTAACTGTATTTCAAAAGTAAATTACCTTGATTAAGACATCCGTTGTGGTATCTTCCAGGGACATATATGTGGGGAAAGGAGATTCTTGCATTATTCACTGTAGGGTAAGGAAAATGTCAGGCTTTTCTGCCCTCCTGACATTAGGATTGATGATGGATCACTGCGGTCCTGAATGCATGCCTGATGGCAGGCACCTGGAGTGGGGTGTGGGCATACGTAGGTGGGTACACCTGGGCTGAGAGACTGAGCTTATAAGGGCGGCATCATAGGGATGCCAGTGGAAAAGCAGAGCGAAAGAGAGAGAGGAGAACAAGCAGAGGCAATGAGAGAATGCCAGAGAGCCCAGAAAGAGTGAAGATTTGCTGGGGTCTGGAAGGCCTGCCAGCCTCCTGGCCCTCCGGCACCCCTTTCTGCCGTCTACCTGGTAAATTCAATAAAAGTCTCCAAAAGCCACCAAAGGCTCCAGGACTTCTTTACCCATCTGCTTGAATCATAGAAAACCTGCCCTGTGCCACCCTGCCTCTACATTCACCATTCACAAACCAAAGCACTCTTGCTAGAAGAAAAATAATACAAATTTAATGAGACTGCTGAAAGCCTACTTAACTAAACACTGTCACTATTTATGTAGAACTAATTATGGAAAAGAAAACAGTATCAAATATAAAATTATTGTTGTAAAATTGAAGAATAGTTCATGGTAGACAACTTAGTGCCAGTAAGGCACAGAGGTTGGTTCTCTGTGATCTGAGCAGACATGTAAAGGAGAGTCCTGGAGCCCTCAGTGCTTTTTCAGGCATTTATTGGGCTCTCTATCTCCTACAAGTTTCATTTGGCAAATATAAATACCGGAGCCATAGCCCACAAGAGTAAATAATACAACTGAATATAACAATATAACAAAATCCAGGTGCTCGCCATCAGGCATGCATTCAGGACCACAGGAATCCATTATCAATCCTAATGGCGGGAGGCAGAAAAGCCTGACTATCATTTACCCTACAACAACTCTAAAACATGAGTATAAGAATGTCAAATGAATAAACAATAGTTACGTTTATGGTGCAATTATTTAATAACATGGGTAGATAACACATTTTAGAATATTTATTTAACAATCAAATGAATTCATTCCATGACCAGTTTGAATGCAATGCAAATTTGAATGAAGTAATTATGCAAGAAAAAATATGCTCCCTAAAAAACCTTTCAACATGGTGAACATGCCACAACTCAACTCTCTTTGTTTATATTTCAGGAATATGAGAGTGATTAATTTCCAAATTACAAAGATGGATTTGTTTAAAACTTACCTTCTTCTCATAAAGATGATATTATTCAGCAACTTATTTGGATCTTGACAGGATTATCTTAATGGTTCTTACAATTCCAAGTTTTTCCTCCCTTTTGACAACTTTTATAATTCTTAATATTTCACTAAAGATTTGTGGCATTGTTTCTAAGAATGGAACTGCTGATTCCTGGGTGCTATGTGATCTGGAGATAAGAACAGATAAATCGCAGCTAAACAGCCCATTTTAATAGACACTTCAAATAATTTTTATGTAACCAAGTCAGCTATTCTTTATTATTTTCCCCCACAAGTTACTGTGCCCCCCTCCGCTACGGTCAATGTGTAATTATGTTTTGTCATTTCTCATAACTTCTTCCTGCCATTTCTTTACTACAGGTGAAACAATTTGAAGAATATGGAACTAATTAACAAAAGTCATCCTGAGGAGTTTATTCTACTAGGTTTTGCGGATCGTCCGTGGCTAGAACTTCCTCTCTTCTTTATTCTTCTTATAACATATCCCTTGGCCATGGTGGGAAATATAACCATCATTCTGGTGTCCACATTAGATCCTCACCTGCACAGCCCCATGTACTTCTTCCTCACTAACCTCTCCTTTTTGGACATGTGCTACACCACAAGCATTGTCCCTCAGATGCTCTTTAACCTGGGAAGTTCCAAGAAGACGATCAGCTATTTGGGGTGTGCAGTTCAACTTTATTTCTTCCATACAATGGGGGGCACAGAATGTTTGCTTTTGGCTCTTATGTCTTTTGACCGCTATGTGGCCATCTGTAAGCCCCTGCACTACACCCTCATCATGAATCGGCAAGTCTGTATTCTATTAGCATTCACTGTGTGGCTGAGTGGGATCACCTATGCTGTCTCAGAGGCCACGGTCACATTACAGTTACCACTGTGTGGAGTCAATGAGTTGGATCACTTGCTGTGTGAGATTCCAGTTTTGATAAAGACCGCCTGTGGTGAGAAGAGTGCTAATGAGCTCACACTCTCTGTGGTATGTATCTTTTTGTTGGCTGTTCCACTATGCTTAATTCTTGCTTCCTATGCTTGTATTGGACATGCAGTATTTAAAATTAAATCTTCTGAGGGGAGGAAAAAGGCATTTGGGACATGTTCCTCCCATCTGATTGTAGTGTTATTATTTTATGGTCCAGCCATTAGCATGTACCTTCAACCACCCTCCTCCATCACAAGAGACCAGCCCAAGTTCATGGCTCTTTTCTATGGAGTGGTGACTCCTACACTCAATCCTTTCATTTACACCCTGAGGAATAAGGATGTAAAGGGCTCCATAGGCAACCTGGTGAGGAGCACTTTCTCCTCCAAGAGATAGTTGGTAAACATCAAATTAAATTACTTAACTTTCAGAGTAGGTATATAGGAGCTTCTCTAATATCTCATTTTGTCTCATATTTTCCCAAAAGTTTTATGTTCTTATTGCAAAATATATCATATTTCCAATATTCTTTATAATGAAGTTAGGCAAGGATGATGCAAGCTGCATGCACTAGTAAGGACACTGTTTATGAGAATGTATAAAAACAATTCTATTCTTGTTGATATATACCAAAATAGTAACTGTGTTAAGCAAACAAAAAAGTAATAATACAAATTGTAATAAATCTCATGATCTCAAAGTAATCACAGAGTATCATAGCAACCATTATTTGTGAACTTCCTATCACAATGTAACTTGAGAAACTTTTCATTAGTCTTTGCCAGATTGACCCACTCTTAGAAAAATCTCATCATTTTTATTATTTATTTATTTATTTATTTATTTCACTATAGGAGGAATATAGAGGAGCCAAATAATATATCAGTGTAAAAACAATACAGTGTAATAACAATACAAACCACAACAATAAAAACAGACAATTATAAACCAGAGACATCTTGCAGGGGAGGAGGGAGAGGAATCAGAGGGAGGGAGGAAGTAGCTCAGGGGACTGAGGTGACGGTGCATGGGTGCATTGGTGATGGAAATTCTATGGGAACCACACCTGAGGGTGGGGGTAAGCAAATATTGTTTAAAAATGAACAATGATGTAAAAATAAATAAATAAAATTCAGCTTCAGAAGGAAAAAAATCTCATCTTGTAACTTTTGTTTAAGCTAAATATTTAATTACTTTTCTATCAATGAAATACATTAATGTAAAGGTCTTTATACATCTGTCCATCCTGAATGTCACGGTGTACTTTGTAAGGATAAAATCTGTTGACTCAGATTGTATGAATCACTAACACAGAGTTATAACAATTATAATAAATAAATTGATCCATTGCATACATTAATTCCCTCTTCCATTTGTGTTCTATTCACTGCAGCAAACTTCTTTCATCTGACAATTTTACTCCTGTTAGATATAAGGAAATATAATTCAATTGCAGACAAGTCGATTCCCTGTCATGGCCATTTGTCTGCCAAGAACTAGGCCTCATGATTTTACTATGTACCCTTCACTTCTTCAGACCTGAAAGGATAATTTTTTTAATTATCACTTTTCACTCCAAAAAGATAATGAGGTACTTTTTTCTCAGTAAGTAACTTTAGTAATCAGCATAATAATTTCTACAGACATTATTTTAATAAATGCTTTTAATGAATGAGTGAAAATTACTACATACAGTCTTATTACCTATTTTTAAAATATGTATCACACAAGCTTATGTAAAAATGTATCACATACTAAATGATGAGATTAATAAATGAGGTTAGTAGCTGTTTTTTTAAAGATTTATTTCATTTATTTATGCATACAAGAATTGGGATCTAGGCCAGAGGTCTAGGGGAATGGGGAGGGTCAGAGGGTTCAGCAGAGATAGAGCAGGAGCAGAACAGGTGGATCCACTGAAATACACTGCGAGGGGAGCAGCAGACGAGACAGGAGAGGTCTGCTGCACCATGTGGGTCATTTCCATGGTGGGGGATCATCATGCCTCAGTGGCTGGCTATAGCTTGATGGCATTGAGACTTTAACCCCTGCGCCACCAGGGAGGCCCAGTAGCTGGTTTTAAAGCATTGTTTCTCACCCCATCTACTAGTACTGCTCCAGTAGATCTTCTTTTTTAAAGATTTATTTATTTTTGCATACAAGAACTGGGGTACAGGCCAGAGTTTTGGGGGGGTGAAAGGATCCACCAGAAACAGAATGGGAAACAGAACAGGCAGATTGACTGAAATACACTTGCAGCATGCAAGTTAGGAGAGGTCTGCTTTGCCATGTGGGTTACCTCCTTCACCTGGGATCGAACTTGTGCTGCAGTGGCTGTGGACAGATTCATAGTGCTGTGTCTTAACCCCTTGTGCCACCAGGGAGACCCCTGCTCCAGTAGATCTTAACAGCAGTTAAAAGAAATAAATAATTCATGTTCAACAATTTGGGAAATAACCATTTATTATTGCAGTTTGAGAAAGAAAATTAAACATGTTTGATAATTCCAAAGTAAACCAGTAAACCATGTTTAACACAACAATTCTCAAACACCTTTTTCCTAATTTTATTGGCTTTATTTTGAGAGGAAAAGACCTGTAGCACAGTTTGGGGGGAAAAAAAACTCACTAGAAAACACTGAATGCCAGAGTTGGAACATAGAACATAGATCGGCTGTAAAAACAGTAGGAAATTTCTTACTTGGACTCAACTTACCTCATGTGTGGTTCAGATGAATTTTACATTTGTCAAGTATTGAGAGAAAATTGTTCATACTATCTTCATTATATTACCCCAAGATCTGAAATTTCAATATTATTTATGATTTTAGGATGTGAATTTTGCACTCAATTATGACATTTGGGAATTAAAATTCAAGATTCATTTTAATAATCATTTCCTCTTAATTATGTTATAAATAATAAATTGGGTTGTTGGAAAAGTCATGATATCTTTTTTCTATGTTTTCAACCAAAAATTCATCATGACTTTTCCAACAACCCAAGCTGTGATACAGGACATAACTTATTATAGAAATAATAACTTAACATTAAAATAAAGAATAAGATTATTCTTTAATTTTTAAATTTAGAATCTTTATTTTTTAGTTATTAAGGTAACATTGGTTCACAGCACATGTATGGTGCAGATGTATAAGTTCACTCCTATTCAGATGCATGTAACCACGCCACACCTACAATGATACTCACAGTCCTCTACCATAGTCCATTGGGCCCCTTCCATATTTTGCTCTTCACACTGGCTACTCTTCAGTAGTCTGAATATTGCATTCAGCTTTCTATATTTTACTATTGGTTTGATTTTGTCTGACCCTTTGTTTTATTTCTCTATATTCCAGCTGAGTGAAACAATCTGGTATTTGTCTTTCTCCTACAAACTTACTTCACTTAGCATAATATCCTCCAACTTCATCCATTTTCATGTAAATGGTGAGTTGTATCTTTCCTATAGCTTAGTACTATTCCATTGTTTATATATACTACATCTTAATCCACACATCTGTCTTTGGAAACGTTGATTGTTTCCATACCTTGGCTATTATAAATAATGATGCAATGAACATACCCTTTGAATTACTGTTTTTGCATTCTTCTAATACATACCTAGGAGTAGAAATGTTGAGTTGTATGGTAGACCTTTTTAATATTTTGAGAAACCTCCATACTATTTTCCATAGGAACTGGATCAGCTTATAATCCCACCGCAGTGTTTTCCCCATCTTTGACAACACTTGTATCTGATCTTTTTGATATGGGCCTTTCTCAAGGTGTGAGATGGTATATAATTATGGTTTTAACTTGTATTTCCATGGTGATAGGTAAAGAAGAACTTTTTTTTATGAGTCTATTAGGATGGGAGAGTTTTGAAGGTAACCAGATGTTGGTGTGGATGAGTTGGAGTAGAATGACTTGTCTGCGGCACCCCTGACTTTCCTCCTCTCTGGGATTTGTAATGAGAGACTCAGCAGTCTCTATACTCTCAGGTTGCCTCACAATGTATGTACTCGTCCAGTGGATGAGAAAGGGGATGCAGATCAACACTCATGCCCTCTGTTATCTTTCCTGGGAAATGAGCCTGTGTGGAGCATCCAAGCTCCTCAACAAGGTTTCCCCACTTTAGGGTGTACACCTCCACACATCCTTCATGTTCCCTCTCCAGCGCCCCTGGCTGAGCTGACTGCCATTTCACCAGTGTCATTGACTCCACACCACAACAAACAGGTGTCTCTGTGACATAAATTTCCTCAGTATCAACTTTGTATGAATCTCTCCTTACCAAAGGATAATGAAATGTTTTCATAACTTAGAGACTATATATCTGAAAAATCTCCCTCTGGGTCACTGCTCCAGGAGCTATAGCTCATGCAGTCCTGTCATTGCCTCTGCCAATATCTGTCACTGGAAGTGTGCTCTTTGCAGGGCCAATTATACTGCTTTCCAGGATTGCTGTGTCCATTTTGCTACCAGGATCTTCTCAGAGCTTTATATTGTTTGTGGAAGCCTACCCTGGCAGCCTGCTTCCTAGTCTTGTCCAGGTTTTAAAAGCCTACTGTGGTGAAATCCTACTGCAGGATTTACTATGTATAACAGAGGGTCTACAATTTTTGGGGTTGTTTCTGTCACATGCTGCCAGCAGCTGAGGCCTTTAGGAAATGTACCTTGTAGAGTTCATTGAGGTCTTCAAGGGCTGGTGGCAACCAGTGCTGCTAATTAGTTTTCCACTAAGCTATCACAATAAAGATTTCATTGATGAATAACCACAAAGAATAAAGACAGAGGAATTATTCAGAGAAGTCACAAGAAACAATAACTCCAACAGCAAGCAGCCATAACAACAACAACAACAAAATCTGGGGAAGAGTAGATTTCATATTCATATTAATTTTTTTTTATTTTTAAATAAAATTAAACAAGAAAATATGGGAGGAAGGTAGAGTAATTCATAGGAAATGTCTCTGAGAAAATCCAGACATTAGTTCTAAGATGAAGATTTTAGCAAGGTATTTAAAATATATTCAGTGAATAAAGGAAATCATGTTTAATACACTAAAACTAAACCAAACTAAAAAATTTTAAAGCAGTATAAGTACTATGTCTCACAAAACAGAGAATAAATATACTTTATACCTTTATTGGAAATAAGTGTACATTCTAGAGTTCAAAATTACAGTGACCAAAATTAAAAACCAGTGTAGGAGCTCAACAACACATTTGAACAGGCACAAGAAAGAATCAGCAGATGTTAAAATTGGTCAATTGAGATTATCTAGTCTGAGTAACACAAAGAAGAAAGTAAAGAAAAATGAACACAGACTCAAAAAAATGAGACATTACCAAACATACCAACAATCACATAGTGATATTTCCAGAAGTAAGGGAGGGAGCAAAAGGGTCAGAAAAATAACAATTAAAGAAATTATGATCAACAACTTTCCAAGTGTAATGAAAATATTAGTCTATACATTTAAAGAAAGACCACAAATTCCACATAAAATAAGCTCACGAAATTCAGCATAAACTCATGAAACTAAAGACAAAGATGATCTTTCCTTTTTTTTTCAATTGAGGTAACACTGATTGAAACATTTTATATGATTAAGAGGCATAATATCACAGCTCCTCAGATGTATGTCACCATACCACACCTACCACCAAAGCACCAATAGTCCTCCACCATACTCCATTTTATCACTCCCCATGATGTCTTCACACTTCCCCCTCTTTTGTCTTCAATTCCACAGGAAGATGGAATAGGTTTGTTTTGTCTAATTCTTTGTTCTGTTTATCTTCCACATATAAATGAAACCATCTAGTATTTATCTTTCTTCATCTGACTTATTTCACATAGCATTATCCCCTTTCATTCTATCCCATATTGTCACAAATGTAACAGTTCATCTTTTTACAGCTGAATAGTGTCCCATTGTGTATGTTAATTATATTTTTCTAATCCACTCATATATCATTGGACGCTTGCTTTGTTTCTATACCTTGGCTTATGTAACTGCTGCTCTAATCATAGCAGTGTGCAAATTCCCTCAAATTAGTGTTTTCTTTTTAATTATTTGGTTAGGATACTTAGGATTGGAATTGTTAGATCATTTGGTTTATGTTTAATATTTTGAGAAATAGCCATAATGGATTTTGTGGTATACATAAATAATGGAATATTACGCAGCAATGAAAAAAGATACACTCATCATTTGCAATGACATAGGTGGAACTGAACTGTGTTATGCTAAATGAAATGAGTCAGAATGAGAAAGCCAAACACCAGATGATTTCACTAGCATATGGAATATAGAGAAACAAAACAAAGAAACTCTAAAACTAAACACAAAACTGTTATAGTATTGATGCTATTAAAGGGGAGGGGCTTAGGAGATTAGAACAAAGGAGGCAAGGGTCCCAAGGAGCTATGACAAAGGACTATGGGTCCTTTGGTGTTGGATGTGATGTAGTGAAATACATCTGAGGAGGTATGAACTTATTCCCCTAATCTTATACATTGTTGTAAATCAGTGTAAACTCAAAAAAAAAAAAAAAGGAAAAAGAAAAATAGCAACAATAAAATAATATAATGAAGACATAAGAAGGCATTCAGATGGGCTACAGGCTCATGACAGATGTTCAGCATCACTTTCATAAGGTAAATTCAAATCAAATCCATAGTGAGAAAACCCCTCACTCCTGTGGGAATGGCCCATATCAAAAAGAATGAAAACAAAAAGGTGGCAAGAATGTGGAAAATGGAAAACTCATTCATTGTTGGTGTTAATGTAAGTTGGGGCTGTCTCTGCGGAAACTGGAATGGAAATTTCTTAAGAAAATAAAAATGGAAGTCCCATATGATCCCACAACACCTCTGTGAGATATTTACCCAAAGAACATGAAAACACTACTACAAAATGGGTTTATATACTTCTATTTTCATAGCAGTGATGTCCACGATTGCCAAATCATGAAGCCAACTTTGGTGTCCATTGACTGGATAAATAAATTGTGGAATACATTCTCAATGGAATACAACTTGACTATTTAAAAAAATTGAAATAGTTCCATTTTGTACAAAGTGAATGGATATTGAGGTAGTTATGCTAAGTGAAATAATTCAGAAAAACAGATATCAAATGGATTCACATATTTGAGTTATAAATAACAAAAAAATGCTGGTGTAATATAGCAGAACAAATCTTAGACTTGTTGAAAAACTTACAAGTTACCGAAGAGGACAGTGAGGAGAGGGGGGGAATGGGGAAGGAGGAAATAGGGCATTGGCATGGGAGTTTTGCTAGACGGAGAGTGAATTATGAGTATATATGAAGAGGTGAAAATGTCACCCCAAAGTTATATAGGCATGCAAAAAACTGACAAATTTTTAACTAAATTAATTATTTTTTTCATTGTGTTATTTGTATTGCGGCAATGCTGATTCACAACATTGTATGACTCTGATGTACATGTTCACACATCTTCACACATATGTTACCACATTACAACCATCACCAAAGCACCTATAATATTTTCCTGAATAGTACTCTATGTGGAGAATTGTGAAATATTATCTGGATAAAGAAAAAAATGAACCATTAAGCCAAGTAGATACTGAAGAAACTTAAATACATATTACTAATAGAAAGAAGCCAATATAAAAGATCTTAGATATGATTCCATCCATTAGAATTTCTGCAAAAGGCAGGACTATGGAGATTTTAAAATAATGGCTGTCAGGGCTTAAAAGGAGAAAAAAGGGTGGAGCATTAAGGATTTTTGTTATAGTGAAATTATTCTGCAAAACACTGTAATGGAGATATAAGTCTTTAAACACTTGTAAAATAACATTTGTAAAACACAAAGAGTTAATTCTAATACAAACTTTAAAGTAGCTGAAAACAGCATTCAATAATTAAAATCAATTAACAAATTATAACAATATATACCACAGTTCCCTAAGCTATTGGGAGAAACTATATAGAGGGAAAAGGAATATACAGGAAGTTTATACTGTTTTCATTTCTGTAATCCTAAACTGTGAAGTAAGTCATTCTTTAATTTACAAAAGAAGAGGACATAACAAAAAAAATGCTTCAACTATACGCTGTGAGAGCACTAGTGACTATGCTGATATCACGAAATATAAACATGAGAGTGAGGATTACCATAAACAAAGAAGGACACTTCATAATGATAAAATTAGTCAATTCATCAAGAAGATTTAATAGGTATAAAAGTGTACCCCTCTAGCAACAGATTGCCGAAAACATGAAGTACAAACCACAGAATTTTTGAGAAATGTATAGTGTTAATAATAATACTTGGACTCCAATACTCTACTTTCTATAATGGCCATACTAACTAGGCAAGCTAACAAATAGAAGATCTAAACAATATTATAAATAAACTATACATAACAGACATCCATTGAACACTCCACCCGGGAGCAGCAAAATACACATATTTCTTTGTCCACATGGACCATTTTACAGGATAGACCATAAATTAGTCATCAAACAAGACACAACCAATTCAACCTGATTGAAATCATAAATTATACCCTCTGACTGCAGTGGAAATAAATTATAAATCAATAACTAAAATATTCTGAAACACACATGTGAAATTAACAATGTACCCCTAAGTAATGAGTAATTCAGGCAAAATCATAAGGGAATTATTAAGTAATTTCAGAAGAAAAGAGACTAGAAACACAACATACTAAAACATGGAATGATGCAAAAGTGGATCAAATAAAGGTGTTAAAAAAGAAAACTTCCATAATTGATGTGTCAATTTATCTTCCATGAAAATTCATGTGTAAAAGTCAAATGATAGAATATTTACAAGATAATTTTCTTATTTTTTAGCACTAAAAAGCCATTATATTTTCACAATTAGTTTAAGTTAATTTGTAAATGGATGATACACCATCTATGGCCCCAGTAGAAAACATACAGCATACTCCAACTAGGAAAATGAGGAAAGTTTAACAAACAAAGGATTTACAAAGGTGTGGTTAGTATTTAGGAACACCAATAGGGGATTGATATAGGTGAATTGTATATTCACTACTTGGTATCTAGCAAAAAATGGGGAGCCTGTGATAAACTCAAGTCCTGAAGTAGCACAGGGACAAGTGGTACTAGAAATAAGAAAGAGAGAGAGAGTTTGTACAGAGCCATGCCCAGGAGCTGTAACCTTTGATTGAGCAATATAGGCAACTTTATGTGCCTCAACAAAGGATATAATAATGAAAAAATACACCGAACTTGTTTTCTTGTTATCTAATTTTCAACTGGTAACTACATTTGACAGAGCACTACCAGAAGCTACAAATCAATGAATTATCTTGAATCAGCCTTTTGAGGAAGAACACAGGAGATACACATATTTTGGAGAAAAATAGTGGACCTGTGGTAGAGGAGTTTGAAAAATATCCATTGCATGTTAATATGAAATGATACATACCCATATGATACTTGATACCTTTAGGGAAGAAGAGGGATTATGGACCATGGGAGGAAGCTGCCATGGCAACCTCTTAATTTTTACCTGCTGTTTGGTACATTTGAATTTGTTTTGCAAAATTACTTGCTAGTGAATTATATGTGAATTTTTAAACTTGTTTATTATATGCAGGTAAATAATACCGTGTGGAGTGTGTGTGTGTGTGTGTGTGTGTATTAGAGAGACAGATAAACTTTTTAAAAAGGATTTATTTATTTATTTATACAAGAACTGGGTATAGTCAGAAGCACGGGAGGGTGAGAGAATTCACTAGAGCCAGAGCGGGGAACAGAACAGGCAAACTGATGTAATACACTGCTGAGGGGAGCAGCGGGCGAGGCAGGAGAGGTCTGTCACGCCATGTGGGACCCTCGCTGGCGGCTGGGGAACGAACCAGTGCTGCAGAGGTTGTGGGCAGCTTCGCAGCCCAGCGCTCAACTGCTGTGCCACCAGGGGAGGCCCGAAACAGATAAACTCTTATTCAGACTTTTACTCAGAATTTGTTGACTACTTTGAACATTTCATTTTCAATGTTACTATATCCCATCTCATTGGATAGATGGCTTATTGTTTTTCTTTTTTTTTTTTTTCTCTCTCTCTTCCTAACTTACTTTTGTGGTCCTTTTATGTAAGGCTTATAGATAATTCTTGTATGAGATATTCTACAATTTAGGGATATATGATATTCAAGGAACTCACATTAAAATTTTCTGGAAGTGTTCATTCAAATTAGCCTTGCTCCAATTTTACCTTATTTAAAATAGTGTCCAGTGCATTGAGAAATCAAATAGTTTATATTACAACAAATCTAATAACAGAAAAGACTTGCCACCAACCTCAAATAGTGGGTAACTAATTGTACTTAAGAAGTACTTCCACAGAGAACTCAGCTAACTCATCTGGGAAAAGCATAAATGATGTGTTTGAAAACAATGCCCAAGAGTCTCAGGATATAAAATAACTAGTGCATTGACACAGTCTTGATATTATTTACTATATCTCCTTAACCCATGCTTTTTTTCTCTTTGCCACCTTGGTATCAAAGAGAGACATTATTTTTAAGGCATTTCTTAAATTCACAGCTGTGTACTACAGATTTTCTGAAAATTTGGACAATTCTTGTATTACATCAAAATTTCTTTTTACTGAATGAAAGTTATCAAAATAAGGTAAGACATGTATCTTAAAGGCCATTCATTTTTAGGAAAGGTTGGAATGTGTGCACATCAGAGAATGTAATATATATAACATTTCATTTCTTTTTAAAATTTTTTTATTTTATATATTTTTACATCATCTTTCATTTTTAAACAATGTATGCATTTTCATCTTGGTTATAGTCCCCATACAATTCTCACCCCCCCTTATTTAGACTATAATCCCTCTGATAGCCTTTTCTATATTTTGAAAACATTTAATTTTGGGAGTTAGATAAAGCATTTAAGTTTTTCTCTATGTAGTTATTCTCTCTATTTACCATTTATTATATTTTTACTCACTTTATTTATGTTTATTGAGATAACATGACTTTGTAACACTGTACATGTGTCAGTATATAACACTGTATATTCATACCTCTGCAAATGCATGTTATCACTCCATGCCCATCATGAAAGCACCAAAAATCTTCCAATATTAAAGTATTTAAATTTGAACACATACTATATCTGACAGATGTTAAATACCTAAAGTAGGAAGTCTTCATATAATCATGGGAAATCTTAAAATACATGATGAAAATCTGACGAACTGATCCATTTAAATGTTTTATATATTCAGAGTTTTGGTGTGATAATAAAAAATCTTTTTTCTTCTCTAATATAAATAAATTCCAGTAGAATTTACATGTGAGTGAAGCTACAAAGGATGAGTCAAAAGAAATACTTTCTGGCACTTTTTGAAAATGACTAAATATTCACAATTAAATAGATTTAGGAATAGATAGACATTGTGATAAAAAAACTGGAAGTAGAAAATCCAAATTTTATGTAAGAAAAGATTCAAAATAATGAGATATAAGAATGACATGGAAATTATTAAAGATCTAGAATAGGATTATAAATCTTAATCATATTTCAAAAGTAAATGACACTGATATATATTTTGGTAACTTCAGGGAACTATATGGGGTAAAAAGAGACTCTGCTGTCTTCACCATCCACAAACCAAAGTACTCTTGCTAGGAAAAATAATACAAATTTAATGAGACTGCTGAAAGCATACTTGACTGAACACTGTCATTAGATTTACAGAGCTAGTTATGGAAAAAATTGTAGAAGACTGAATCTAAAGTTATTGTTTAAAAATTGAAGAATACTCCATGGTAGACAAGTCTAAAAGGTGGGTATAAAGATGAGAAATGAATAAACAATAGACATGTTTATTCTCACTATGTCATTTAAGGAGTTGAATCAATTGTTTTTTGATCAGCAGAACCTCTCCAGTTATTATCAGATAATAGAAATAGATTATTAACAATATCTGAATATATGATGCAATTATTTAATAATGTGGGTAGAAACCAATTTTTGAAATATTTATTTAGCAACCAAATTAATTCATTACATGGTTTTTTTCATACCTTATCTAAAACAGTATTTTTCCCTAAATCAGAGCTTAGGTCAAGATGTAGAGGATACACTCACTCAGAAACACATACCCTAGAATAAAAATGTTTTCTTTGAAATGTTGAAACTCTGAATTTATAGTCTCGTCTCATTATGTCATTTAAAGAATTGAATCAATTGGTTTTTGAGCAGCAGAATCTCTCCAGTTATTAGCAGACAATAAAAATACATGATTAATAATATCTGAATATATGGACACTAAAATTTCCTTTGTCATACATAGGATTAATGATTGGTATTAAATGATTTAATGGTGTAAAAATCTTATTGTAGTATTTGGCATACAAGCTTCATTAAGGATTAGTGGGAGTAATTATTATTTTATCATAATATTGCATACTTCTGACCAAGGGATTATGTGTAATCAATGGTACATATTCTCATCTTAACCCTGAGTAGTTATGTGTCATTGTACAAGATGACTTCGAGAATTTAGTGAAATGGATATAATCATACAGTTTGTAACTGTAATAATGTAATTGTTACTCTAATCCTGCTGATTGACTGGCAGGATAACTCAGAATTTTGTCTCTTTGATGTATTATTTTAACTTCCCATTTGAAGACACCTCTTGTTGATTTTATTAAACATGCCTCACCACTAAAGGAAAAAATAAAAGTGTAAACAAAAATCTCATTACTTAATAATTGTCTCAAAACATTGCTTTATTCAGCTAATTGATATCTTTATTATGATGTGCCTTTTAGCTAAAATATTTTTCAATGTAACATATACTGAAATAATTTGTCTGTCTTAGGTCCTGAATTGGAATATTGACTTTCTTCCTGAGACATGTTCTCTGGAGTTAAAAGATGTATTTGTAGCTATACAAATCAACTAAGTACATCACTGATAACTCCAAATTCATACACAATAAAGTTAATAAGATGCTTTCTTAAATAAAGGAAAGTTGCTAAAACACTACTAAAATATAACAATAAGGTTATATTAAAATTTAACATAAAAATCAAATGCCCGCTTTGAATGTAGTACATTTTTTTTTTAAAGACTTGAGTTTTTTTTTAAGATTTATTTATGCATACAAGAGCTGGGGTACAGGCCAGAGTTGCAGGGGATGAGAGGATTCACCAGAGACAGATTAGGAAACAGAACAGGCAGACTGACTGAAGTACACTGCTGAGAGGAGCAGCGGGCGAGACAGGAGAGGTCTGCCTCGCCATGTGGGTTGCTCCCTGGCCAGCTGGGATCGGACTTGTGCTGCAGAGGCTGCAGATTGCTTCATAGTGCTGTGCTTAACCCCTTGCGCCACAAGGGAGGCCCCTGAATGTAGTACAAACTTGAATGAATTAGTAATGCTAGGAAAAAATATAACCTCTAGGGCCTCCCCAGTGGCACAGCAGTTGAGCGCTGGGTTGTGAAGCTGCCTGCAGCCTCTGCAGCGCTGGTTTGATCCTGCCGAGCGAGGGTCCCACATGGCGCGCAGACCTCTCCTGCTGCCCGCTGCTCCCCTCAGCAGTGTATTTCGTCAGTCTGCCTGTTCCACTACCTGCTCTGGCTCTGGTGAATTCTCTCACCCTCCTGTGCTTCTGACTGCACCCACTGCTTGTATAAATAAATAAATAAATCTTAAAAAAAAAAATATATATATATATATAACCTCTAAAAAACTCTTTAACGTGGGTGAACAGATCACATTCAACTCTCTCTTTTTATACTTCAGGAACATGAAAATGCTTAATTGCTGATTTCCAAATTACTAAGATGGATATGTTTAAAACCTATCTTCTCATTCCTCATAAAGATGATATTATTCAGCTATTTAGTTCAGTCTTGACAGGGTTCTCTTAATGGTTCTTATGGTTCCAAGTTGTCTCCTCATTCTTCTACTACTTTGACTCTTCTTAACATTTCACTAAAGCTTTGAAACAGTGTTTCTGAAAATGAACCATGTGACTCTTGGGTGCTATGTGGCCTAGAGATAAGAGCAGACAAACCACAGTTAACAGCCAATTTTAATAGCCTCTGCAAATGATTTTTATGCAAGCGCGTCAGTTTGAAAACCATTACTTTGTTGTCTTCAGAACACAGATTTGTTCATTTTTTTTTCTTTAATCATCACTACAAACCACAGGGATAGTTATTGTCATCTTTATTATACAGAAGATAAAAATCAGTTTCAGAATAGTTAGGTTTCTTGAATAAAGTAACTTTCTTTAATTTGTAGTGTTCCAAGGAAAACCAAGTGTCCATTGTCAGATATTCATTATTATTTTCTCCACAAGTTACTGTGCCCCCTCTGCCATGGTCAATGAATAATTATGTTTTGTCATCTCTTATAACTCTTCCTTCCCTACTACAGGTGAAAAATTTGAAGAATATGGAACTAATTAACAAAAGCCATCCTGAGGAGTTTATTCTACTAGGTTTTGCAGATCGTCCTTGGCTAGAACTTCCCCTCTTCTTTATTCTTCTTATAACATACCCCTTGGCCATGGTGGGAAATATAACCATCATTCTGGTGTCCACATTAGATCCTCACCTGCACAGCCCCATGTATTTCTTCCTCACTAACCTCTCCTTTTTGGACATGTGCTACACCACAAGCATTGTTCCTCAGATGCTCTTTAACCTGGGAAGTTCCAAGAAGATGATCAGCTATTTGGGGTGTGCAGTTCAACTTTATTTCTTCCATACAATGGGGGGCACAGAATGTTTGCTTTTGGCTCTTATGTCTTTTGACCGCTATGTGGCCATCTGTAAGCCCCTGCACTACACCCTCATCATGAATCGGCAAGTCTGTATTCTATTAGCATCCACTGTGTGGCTGAGTGGGATCACCTATGCTGTCTCAGAGGCCACGGTCACATTACAGTTACCACTGTGTGGAGTCAATGAGTTGGATCACTTGCTGTGTGAGATACCACTTTTGATAAAGACCGCCTGTGGTGAGAAGAGTGCTAATGAGCTCACACTCTTTGTGGTATGTATTTTTATGTTGGCTGTTCCACTATGCTTAATTCTTGCTTCCTATGCTTGTATTGGACATGCAGTATTTAAAATTAAATCTTCTGAGGGGAGGAAAAAGGCATTTGGGACATGTTCCTCCCATTTGATTGTAGTGTTGTTATTTTATGGTCCAGGCATTAGCATGTACCTTCAACCACCGTCCTCTATCACAAGAGACCAGCCCAAGTTCATGGCTCTTTTCTATGGAGTGGTGACTCCTACACTCAATCCTTTCATTTACACCCTGAGGAATAAGGATGTAAAGGGTTCCATAGGTAACCTGGTAAGGAGCACTTTCACCTCTAAGAGATAGTTGGTAAACATCAAATTAAATTACTTAACTTTTAGAGTAGATATATTGGAGTTTCTCTAATATCTCATTTTGTCTCATATTCCCAAATGCTTTATGTTCTTATTGCAAAATATATCGTATTTCCAATATTCTTTATAATGATGTTAGGCAAGGATGATGCAGGCTGCACGCACTAGTAAGGACACTGTTTATGAAAATGTATAAAATTAATTATGTTCTTGTTGATATATACCAAAAATAGTAACTATGTTAAGCAAACAAAAAAGTAATAACACAAATTATAATAAATCTCATGATCTCAAAGTAATCATAGAGTATCATAGCAACCATTATTTGTAGACTTCTTATTACAGTGTATCTTGAGAAACTTTCCATTTGTATCTGTCAGATTAACCCTGGTGAAGTAGGCAATTTTATTACACTGCATAACTTCAGTGTGAGAACTGCTGTATTTTAAAAAACAACAATGAAGTCATAAATGTGTCCACCTCAATTTATGCATGTGCTATTGCTTCATCAAAAACTTTAACAAAGTGCTGTGTAGTGTTTTGTTACTATAATTAAATAAATTATCCTTAAGTGCTAAAGAATAAAAATAAAGATCAAAGTATATGATTTTTTTGGTCCTTTTGAATATAAGCAAGAATCCTCTAAATCACGGAGAGAACATTGATTGATAGTAATAATACCTTGGTACCTGGAAACATTTCCTTACATAAATAGAACAGCATGGAAGTCTTTTAATACTGAGAATAATCACTACGACAGAGAAACACTTTCATTTCTGGAATGAAAAGTAACTTGATTACTTCAGCAAACAAAATGAATATAATATATATATATATATATATTTATTTATTTATACAAGAACTGGGGTACAAGCCAGAGGTGTGGGAGGGTGAGAGGATTCACCAGAGACAGAACGGGGAGCAGAACAGACAGACAGACCGAAGATACTGCTGAGGGGAGCAGCAGGCGAGACAGGAGAGGTCTGCTGCACCATGTGTGTATCTCCCTGGCCAGCTGGGAATCTAACCCATGTTGCAGAGGCTGCGGGCAGCTTCACAGCGCTGCGCTCAACCTGCTGAGCCATGGGGGAGACCCAATATGAATATATTTTCATATAAATTTTGGGTGCAAATTATGTCCAGAATCTTTATTAATGAAAGTTGTTTGTTTAATTTTTATTTATTTTCTTACATTGTTGTTAATATTTGGACAGTATTTGATTTCTCCCCTCAGGTGTAGTCCCTGCAGTTTTCCCACCATCATAGCACCCATGACCCTTTACAGTCCCTTGCCCTCTTCCTTTCCCTGTTTTGGCCCCTTTCCCTGATGGATGTCTCAGATCTATAGTTAGCTTGCAAATTTTATCTTTTTCCTGACCCTTTGTTTCCTTTCTCTATATATGTGAAACCATCTGATAGTTCTCTTTCTTCTTCTGATTTATTTTGCTTAGGATAAACCTTTCCAGCTCCATTCATTTGTCCTTTCATAGATTTCTAGGAGCTGCACTTTATCTTCAGGTGGATTATCCCGGAATTACAACACATGTTCTGCTTTGTGTCTTTCTTTAGTGTAATCTCTGATATTGTAGTGAAAAAATAATCCATGCATTAATTTTACTTAAGAAACCATTATCAATAAAGAATATTTGACACTCTTCCATATATAGAAAGCTATGTAGGAGGTTTATTTTACCAATTAAACCTTTCAGAGGTTGTTGGAGAACTTCCTTTTGTGCTCTTCCTATAATCCCAGCAAATGATACTGTCTTCTCACTGATCTGAACTAACTTAGAACTCAAAAAGGAATGGGCTATTTCAGTATTTATCGAACAATCAAACAGTCCTAGCAGGATTTTCAAGGGTGTTATCAAAACAGACATTTTAATACCTAGTGAAGATCCTAGGCCTCCCTATTTTGCATTTTATTTATTTATTTTTTTTTAAGATTTATTTTTATTTATTTATACAAGCACTGGGTACAGTCAGAAGCGCGGGAGGGTGAGAGAATTCAGCAGAGCCAGAGCGGGGAGCAGAGCAGGCAGAAGTACACTGCTGAGGGGAGCAGCAGGTGGCAGGAGAGCTCTGCATGCCATGTGGGACCCTCCTCCGGGGGCCAGGGAGCAGCCGGGGATCGAACCAGCGCTGCAGAGGCTGCAGGCAGCTTCACAACCCAGTGCTCAACCACTGAGCCACCGGGGAGGTCCTATTTTGCATTTTAGTCCCAGTCCTGGACTAACATTTGTCTCTTTCCTCCCCATTTGCTTCTTCATTCCCTTTACTATGTATTTATTCACTTCTATGACCCTTGTCTCAATCCTTTTGAATTACTTTCATCTGCTTCCTTTCATTTCTTCCCACTTTCTCATTCCTTCTCCCCTTTCTTGTTTCCAACCTGGTACACATGCCCTGCTAATGTCCCTCTACCTTACAAAACGCACACTGATTATCTTTAGGGTTTCACTTCTATTTCGTCTCCATGTCCCTTCTTTGTTCCTCCTAAACCTGTCTTGTCTTTTCTCTCTATGAGAGAAGCTTAGACCTCTTCTCTTGAATTGTAAATGCTAAAGCTTGTGTCCACCAATTGGGAAGAGCTCATCTATTTGATTATTTTCCTCCTTACATGTGGAGTATTCTACCCAATAAATATCATGTAATCATCTGAGTATATTTGGAGCAAATGGATTCACTTGTGTAAGATTGTAAGTATGAATAATCCTTCCAAGAGTCTCAAATCCTCATTTGCCTTTGGTTGAAGCTCTAACATATTATTAAAACTCTTTTGTTTAGGTATTTTTTTTCCTTAATACTGCTAATAAGCATTCTTACAGTGTTCTAATATTTCCATCTCCCTCATTGGGGTCCCAGTGAGGCTCTACCATTGGGATAGTCCTTTCTGGTTCTGGGAACTCTACATCCTCCTAATGGAGATGACAATTAGGCTTTCCTAAAGCCATTCTCTGCTCTCTGACATTCATAATACATAACATGGATTATATCAATCAGCCAGGGAGGTCAACAGGAGACAGACATAGAAGCAAATAAATCAATAACCTTGGAGATTTATTTTGGTATGGAGGGATGGAATTTATGTTCAATAGTGTCTGGCATCCCATCCATAACTGGTGAAGAATAATCTGTCCTACTCCAAGGCAGTTCCTATGGCAAATTTGAGTTCCGACATATGGTGTGAGAAGAAGTCATACCAACTCTATCGTTGGGAGGCAGAAAGATCACTGGAGTAGCTGCAGCATCCCCAGGAAAAGGAGTGGCCTCTTATGAAGGATTCTGCTCTGTTGAGTTCAAAGTCTCCAGTTACTAGGAGTCCTCTTCCTGAAATTCTCCTTTACAGCTATCAGACTTCTATCTTCCTCTTTGTGCCATCAAATAGGACTCTGACTTCTAAATCTTATTTATAGAGAAATATTAAATTTAAAAAATCATTCAATTGACAATGGAACTCTTTATAGTCAGCCAGAATTTCACCAAAAATATTCTTGGTTGTAGCAGAAGATGTATCTCATCTCAAAACAAAAATTTTAGAAAATACTTACACATGACCCTGAGAAACCCAGAAGAAATGTCCTAAGCCAGAGATTGAAAGTGAGCCCCATGCTTATGCCCATAAACCTCCCATAAGAGTAAAATCAGCTTCTATACACCAGACTTTATTAAATCACCCACAGAAAAATGGAAAGGCAGAGAAGAATTGCCTAAACTAAAGATTAAACCTATGTCTCTTTCAAAATGCACACAAAATAACACTAAGTGAAGCCCAAATTCCTAAAAATAAGGAATAGAAAAATATTTCCACATGTCCAGGGATTATGGTGGTCAACATAAATAAGAGTCCTTTGGCTAGCTAACCACTGATGTCTAGCTACATGTTGGGCACCAAGTTGAAACAGGAAAAACTAGGGAGACCAGAGTTGACACAATTGATAGGTTCTCACTATACTCTTACAACTGGAGGATGTTACTCAAAAGCAGACATATAGAGTGAAACAAAAATGATAAGATTTATTTACATAATGAGTAAAGAAAGGGAGAATTAGGAGACAGAGACAAAGTGACTTAGCCAGAGAGAGAGATTATTGACCAGCATCTCTCCTACTCAGGATAGCATGCAATGAGCAGAAAACAGAGTCCAAGCTGAAGTCACACTTAGCAAGCTGGTGGCTTCTCTATGGACACCCCTCCTTGTTAGCAATTTACCACCCAAACACCAGTTGTTTAACCACTGAGGCGCCAATGGTTTAACTTTAAAGCACCAGTCAGTTTTAACTGACAAAGAACCAGCCCCTTTCCAATTTCCCAAATCTCTCATAAACACATTCAGAGCATCAGGTGGTAGAGTCTGGGATGCTTCAGTTTCTATCCTCCAGTTAGCTATTGAGTTGGGGGTTGCTATTCTAGTACCTTGGAGATTGAGCCTCATTTTCCTCCGATAGCATGGTTTTAAAACAAAATATCTGTATTGGTGATAAGTTATTATAAAGGTGAAATGAGACAATGTAGACTCATTTGAACTTAGGACTATACCTGAAGCATAAACATTGTTTAATGAATTTGAACTAGCTGTAACTCATGATAACATTAACTTTAATCATTAGTAGTCATATTAAATAACAATAATGTGTCATCTCTGCTTGGATTTATGTTGGAAATACAGACAACCAAGTTAGTATTTTGTTGTCAATATTATAATTTTATAATAGTAAAATGTAAAATGATTAATATGTCACTTCTTCATTGTTTTTAACATAACACTCAGACTAAGGTTTTTATAAGTGGAAGTCAAGTTAATGATCAGTTAATGTGTTATCCAATTGACTTAAAGATAAAAGATCTCTATTCAACAGCTACTATTTTTCTCTTTTAGTATGGCATGGGCTCAGATCATCCACCAATTTCTACTTTATTAGAAAAAAAGAACTTACTCCGGGACAATTGCATATTTGTTTCACTGTCTTCTTAACTCTTTTTCTATTTACATGTCCTATACTATTCAAAAGAAATATTAAATACCATGAATTTTCTTTGAATGCTTAAAAAGTCCCACTGAGGGCCTCCCTGGTGGTGCAGGCAGTTGAGCGCCACACTGTGTAGCTGTCCACAGCCTCCGCAGTGCAGGTTCGATCCCGGATGGCCAGCGAGAATCCCACATGGCAAAGCAGACATCTCCTGTCTCACCCGCCACTCCCCTCAGCAGTGTATTTCATCAGTCTGCCTGTTCTGTCCCCCACTCTGTCTTTGGTGAATCCGCACACCCTCCCACGCATCTGGCCTGTACCACAGTTCTTGTAGTAAAAAAAAAAAAAAAAAATCTTTAAAAAAAAAAATTAAAAAAAAAAAAAGTCCCACTGAATCTTTTGACATAAGAAGATAAAATGAACAAGTATTAATTGAATGGGTGAAATGATAGCAAGCTATTTTAGATCACTAAAAATACTTGATATTTACTTCAAAATTCCCAGGAAATAAATTGAACTATGAATATTTAATGTGATGTGACCCAGAAATGGGGATAGTGGGACATTGTCTTGAGTGATCCAATTCATGATAACAATTTTTTACAATAATCATCACTCTATTTTTTCTAGTGCTACAGAAATATCTGTACCTATTTTGTGTCATGTCTTAAAGGAAGACATTACAATGACTTTCAGCCATGTGACATTTTTAATCAACTACCAAGATAAGAAGAATAAAATAAGCATGCAACTCAATGTGTATCAGGGACATATAATACGAGAAAAATCTTTAAGATGAGGTAAAATTATAAATATTGTCGCATGCACTGAAGCAACATTGATTGACACTGGTTCTTCTCAAGAGTCTCCTAACAGACTTTACAATGACAAGATGGTTTTATAGCTACCAGCAATATTGGTAGAGTCATGGAAAGAAGGTTGTACTTTAAAATAAAGGTCTTACTGAAAAAATCGACTCAAAATGGATAAAAGATTTGAACATTAGACCTGAAACCTATGTAAAATATATAGAAGAAAATATAGGCAAAGCATTTCATGATATACATCTCAGAAACATCTTCAAAGTTTTCATTCAAGAAAGTGAAGGAAAAGATAAACACCCTACTCAGTGGGAGAAAATATTTACACTCCATACAACTGATAATGGATTGATTTCAAAGATCTACATAGAACTCACATGACTCAAGAAAAACAAAGCATACAATACAGTTAAAAAATGGGCAGAGTTAGGCCTCCCCTGGTGACGCAGCGGTTGAGCACTGGGCTGCGAAGCTGCCCGCAGCCTCTGCAGCGCTGGTTCCATCCCCGGCTGCCGGTGAGGGTCCCACATGGCGCACAGACCTCTCCTGCCGTGCCCACTGCTCCCCTCAGCAGTGTACTTTGTCAGTCTGACAGTTCTGTTCCCTGCTCTGGCTCTGGTGAATTCTCTCACCCTCCCACACTTCTGACTGTACCCAGTGCTTGTATAAATAAATAAATAAATAAATAAATAAATAAATAAATAAATAAATAAATCTTTAAAAAAAAAACAATAGAAGGAACCAAACATCATGACACGGTAGGACTTATTCTAGGACATAGGTATGGTTTAAAACCTGTAAATTTATCAGTGTAATTCACAACATCAACAGGAAGAAAAATATAAAGCATAAGATTATTACAGAAGAAATGGAGAATGCATTTGATAAGATTCATTATACAATTATGATAAAACCCCTCAAAATTAGGGATAGATAGAAAATACCCTGTTTTGTGAAACAAATACCATGTAAGACAAAACCAGCAAACATCATTCTCAATGGTGAAAACTGAAAGCTTCCCCTCTAAAATTTTGTATAAGACAAAGGTGTATACTGTCACCACTATTATTCAATATAGTATTTCTCTATTTAACAATACAATATAGTATATAGCAATACAGTATTGCTCTAGGCATAGATAGAGCAATTACACATGTGAAGGATAAAAAAGAAATCCAAATTGGGTAAGAAGTGTAAAACTGTCACTATTTGCACATAGCATTATAATATATGTAGAAAACCTTAAAATCTACACTGAAAAAACTAATCATAAAAATAAAAGGAGTATGGTGCAAAATCAAGTTACAAAACTCATCCGCATTTTTATAGGCAAACAATGAGGTAAAGGAGAAAAAATTGTATATGTCCTTCACCTCCTTTCTCATATTTATGCCTATGTATATTTTTTGTAATTATGAATGACATTTTTTCTTACTTTTTCTCCTTTACCTCATTCATAATTACAAAAAATATACATAGGCATAAATATGAGAAAGGAGGTGAAGGACATATACAATGAAAGCTAATAAAAATTGTTGAAAGAAACCGAAGAAAACAAAAAGAAATGGAAGTATATTCCCTGCCAGAATCACAAATAGAAAAAAACTCAAACAAATAAAATCAGAAGCATTCAAAAAGTTAGGTGCAACAGAGACACAAAGTATCATAACAGGGTACTATGAAAAATTTGTCCAGCAACAAATGACGATCTAGGATATTTGAAAAGTTCCTAGAAAAATCATACAACATTCCAAGACTCAACCAGGAAGTAAGAAATCCAATGTTCTAATTATGAGCAAGGATTTTTTCAATAGTTATCAAAAGCCTCCCCTCAAAATAAAAGTCCTGGAGCAATTGGGTGTTTAAATGAGTTTTACCGAACTTTGAAATAAGAATTAATACCTAGATTTCTCAATTTCTCCTCCAAAAAATTGAAGAGCAGGGGAAATTTCCACTACTGCGTGGGAACCTCGCGGGCGCCCAGGGAACGAACCGGCGCTGCAGAGGCTGCGGGCAGCCTCGCTGCCCAGAACTCAACCACTGCGCCACCAGGGGAGGTCCTCCACATACTTTTTAAGAGGTAAATATTACACTGACTCCAGAACCAGACAAAGACATCACAAGAACATGAAACGATAGAATATCTCTGAAGAATATACAAGCAAAAATTTTCAACAAAATACTAGCAAACCAAATTCAACAGAACATTAAATGAATTATGATTAATTAATTAATTATGATTAATGAGCTTTATTTCAAGAATGCAAAAGGTGGTTCAACATATGGAAATATATAAAGTGATACTGCTCACCATCAACAAAAAAGATAAAATCATATAATCATCATACTAGATACCGAAAAAAACATTTGATAAGATTTAATATTCATTCATAATAAAAACCCTCAAAAAAGAGTTCGACATACTTTAACATAACAAGTGCTATGTATGGTAAAACTACAGCTAATTTCATACTGAATTGTGAAAAAGAGAATACATTTCTTCTAAGATAAAGAACAAGCCAATGATGTTAGCTCTTATCCATTATTCAAAATCATTTTGAAAATTTTAACCAAAACAATTACAGAGGAAAATGATATAAGATATACCAAAGTTGTAAATAAATAAAACTATCACTATTTGTAGATGGCTTTAAAATATATATATAAAATCCTGGAGTATAGTGGAAAGGTGTCAGATACCTAACTCCCAGTACAGTGAATTGGCAGGCTACAGAATTAATAAATAGACATCTGTTCTTTTTCTATATGCAAATAATAATCTAGAATAATGAAAATCAGAAAATTATCCACATTACAATCACAGCAAGTACATATAATAAGTACTGCAATACTTGCAGTACTGCAAGTACTGCAATAAGTGTAACCAAAGAAATAAAAGACCTGTATATGGAAAATTACAAGTATTATTAAAAAGAAGTAAAAGATGTAAATAATTGAAATATATTCCAAATTCATAGATTAGAAATAACATTGTTAAAATGGTCATATTACTTAAAGTTCTCTATGGATTAAATGTATTATGTATCAACATCCCATTGATACTACATCAATATAAATTAAAAAAATCAAAATATTATAAAGATCCCAAGTAGCAAAAATAATTCTTGAGAAAAAAGAAAATATCATGTTCCCTGTACTTAAACTATACTGTAGAAATCAAAACAGCATAGTACTGGAATAAAAATACACACACAGATAATGGAACTGAATTGAGAACCCAAAAATATATATGCACACATATAGACTATTAAAATATGCCAAAGGAGCTGTGAGCATACAATGGAGCAAGGGATGTCCCTTCAACAGTTGGTGTTGACAAAACTAGACCACTACATGCTACAAAATGAAACTAGCCCACTCTCCATATATATTAATTCATAATTTATATACATCAATTTAAAATGGGATAAAAATGGATATGGCTATATAAGATATGAATCCATAAAATACATAGAAGATTACACAGGTGATATGTTCCTTAATGTCTGCCAGTCTCTAATGGCAGATTTGACTCCAATGGCAAAGGATACATAAGCAAACACAAAGATATTACACTATATAAAACAAAAATACTTCTGCATTGTAAAAATTTGGCATCAAAACCAAAGGTCATCCTTCCAATTTTCATATGTATGAAAATCTTATATTTAACAAGAGGGTAATATTAAAATATATAAAGAAGTACTAGTTGCAATCTGACTGGTATTTCATTTCCCTCATGCTCTTCCAAGTCTAAGACTCTGCTTTCCAGTGCTACTTCCTGGATCAACAACATTTATATCTCCCTGAAAGCAGACTTTAAATAGGTTTAAATAATTGACTTTTTAACTTATTTCAGAAGGAATGAATGAGGGAACAGGAAAAGTGAGACAGATAAGAGTCATTATCAGGATTTATTAACTGGTTAGGCAAAATGGAAGATCAGTTCTCTCAGGACCTACTGAAAAGCATACAGAATTTTTTTTTCAAATAAAAGAAAAGCTTCTGGAACATTTACTCACTAGCTATCATCAACCCTTGTTTAAGGTTTCCTCTAGGGTCATTAAATCACCTGCATTACAGGAAGTAACTTGTCTATGTGCCAAGTGGGATCCCACAGTGCCAGACAAGACCTTGGGGCAGACAGAAAGACATATACAGCATGCTTGACTTAGGTCACTGACAGTGTATGTGAGATAAATCTGAGTTCACACGTAACTGCCCATTTCAGCTCTATTAAAATCCAGTGGGCTAAGGAGAGCTGATACATTGTCATCAGGGCATCTACTTGAGAAGGTGAGAAATAAATATTTTATTGCACATTTGAATCAGAGGAATTGGGATTCATTGGCTCTCAGAAAAACCCTCCAGATATTGTTTTGAAAAGTAAGAGAGGTAGACTAAAAGAAAATCATAGGAATAATTCATCTTTTCAGGAAGAAGACAAAATTCTGACAGAAATAGAAATAAGTATATTCTTATACTTTGCACAGTATATATCAGCTAACCTAAGACTCTCTCCTTCATTCCAATAACCTTTTGTGAATAGTTGATACAGGATGTAAAACACATATCCTCCACTGAGTCATCATATGAAAAAAAAATTAAATAGATGCAAATATAGGTATATAGATGAAGATATAGATATATGTATACAGATATTGATAATTTAGATATATAGGCAATAACATACATAGATTATAGTTATATTATGTATAAAAATGAGGAAGTTAGAAACAATCCTAATAGACATAGAACACAAATCAGAAGTTAAAAGAAGTGGATGAAAGTCACAGGGTGGAATACAAGGCAGCTTGATTTTGGAAATGGAAATCTACAAGACTGCAATTATTTAAAATATTAAACCTTATTCTTCTACCTAAATATAAACTCATATTGACAACCAAAGTGTTTCCATTTAAACTCTAATTTAAAAAAAAATCTACACAAAGTAATGGAAATGACACAGGAAAAAAAATAGAGATTCAAAGAGAATATTTGAATTTTCTAAATTGATTGGGATAATAAAGCAAAACTGAGAAAGTAGAAAAAAAGTATGAGAAATCATGTGCATCTTAATGGCCTACAAGGTACCTGTGCTTGGGAGCTATCTGTAGATTAATAACCTGGAAGCATGAAAACTACTGATTGAGAGAACTTCAGATGACTCTATTTCTAGTGTGTCAATAAAGTCAAATGTGATTCATCATAGACAGGGAATGGTAGGGTGGTCAGATTGGAAACAAGAATAAGCATATGAAGGAAATAACCTTCAGCAAGTTGTGTAAAAGCCAAAACACAAATTAATGAAAAAACTTTAATCACATGATACATCATTATGCTGTTCCAGTTGCACTAAACTGAGATTAAGAATTCACCTTGAATGTATGACTATGTAATAAATTGTAATTAACAAGTCATGTCATAATTTTCTCAGACTTCTGAGTCTAGAGGCCCATTTGAAACAATGCATAGTTTTAGATGTCCTTACGTGTTTTCACCTTTATTTTCAGTTATTTGGTTTTCTATATTAGAATTCATAGGATAAATCCTAAATACTTTAGCATTATTAGGATTATTTTAAATTGATGAAATTTACATAGCATAACTGCTAATAAGATACTAACTCAGGTGTGTTATACCTCCTAAAAAATCCTGTGAGCATTAAATAAACTGATCTAGTTAAAATATTGTGAGGTACATGATAAGAACTCAGTCAAGCATAACTACATTGCTCATTATTCAACACAGCTTCATTTAGGACTAAATAAAATTCACCAATAACTGTTGATTATAGCCATTACTCTGAAGTCTATATTTGTGAAATGATATGGGAAAAAAAGATTATCATACTTTTTGCAAACTTTTGCCAATATATCTTGATGGTTTGTATCTAGAACTATCATTTGAATAGTATCATTATCATGATAATTATAGATAACATATATTGAACAATTACTACAGGACAGGAACTCCTTGGTTCCTGTGTTTTCACAATTAATTCCTCCAAAGTGCATAAGTAGGTTTCAAGATTTTTCCCACAGAAAATCTTAGCAACTAAGGTAAAGCAAAAAAAAAAAAAAGTTGAAATAAATTTATAAGGTTATATAGCACAATGTGGATGAAGTAGAGTTCAAGCTCATAAATACTAAAAGTGGAAAGAGGGAATATAGAAGAGAAAGGGAGGGAGAAAGGAAAGGAGACTAAGGGATAGGAGAGATGAAAGGGAGGGAGTGAACACAGGATAAAGATAATGAGATAAATTGAAATACAAAGACAGACAAATAAGGTATTATAATGAACAGAGGAGGCAATACGTTTTTGAATAGTAGTATATACAGTTATAGTTTATATATATTAACATTATATATAACATTGCAATAAATGTGCTATGCGCATAATTTTTAGAGTAAAATTGGAATGAATTCATAATATTAACAAATTCATTTTTAGTAGGTATCTAATACATATTGTATATAATACTTATAATGTAGAGTTATAATCAGATATAAGATGGAGATGATATGAAAAAAGAAAAAAGATAAAATGAATAATGAATAGTATAGATTAAAAATCACTAAGCCTTGAATTTTTTCCAAAATGTAGGAGACAAAAATCTTATCCTTGAATAGAAAGGAACTGAATAAATCATACTTTCATTCTTCCTGTCTCCATAATGGAATCATCACAGACTCTTGAGCCACTCCCCAAAGAGGCAAACGCCCCAGAAAATATGTTCACTATTTGCAATGACAGCTACAGTGATTTCATCCTCCTGGGCTTCTCTGACAAGCCATATTTAGAGAAGATATTGTTTTGGGTAATTCTGATTTTTTATGGCTTGACTATTACAGGAAATATGATCATAATTCTTGTCTCCTGGAAGGATCCCAAACTCCACATCCCAATGTATTTCTTTCTTTCCAATCTTTCCCTTCTGGAACTCTGTTTTACTAGCAGCTGTGTTCCACAGATGTTGGTTAATTTCTGGGGTCCAAAGAAGACCATCAGCTACATTGGTTGTGCTATTCAACTCTATGTCTTCTTGTGGCTTGGGGCCACTGAATGTGTCCTTCTTGTCATCATGGCTGTGGACCGTTACGTGGCAGTGTGTCATCCACTTCAATATACCACTATCATGCACCCAAAACTATGCCTGCAGCTGGCCATTGTTGCGTGGGGGACTGGCCTGCTTCAGTCTCTGATCCAGTCCCCTACTACCCTCCAGCTACCCTTCTGCTCTCACCAGAAAGTGGACGATATTGTGTGTGAAGTCCCAGCCCTGATTCAGGCCTCCAGTGCAGACACCACGTACAATGAAATCCAGATGTCCATCACTAGTATCATTCTCCTGGTGGTGCCCCTGATCATTATTCTTTCCTCTTATGGCGCTATTGCTAAGGCTGTGCTGAAAATAAAAACAACTTCAGGGCAGAAGAAAGCATTTGGCACCTGTGCTTCTCACCTTCTTGTGGTCTCCCTCTTCTATGGCACAGTCACAGCTGTATATCTCCAACCCAAGAATCAATATGCTCATGAACGGGGCAAGTTTTATACCCTTTTCTACACTGTTGTAACTCCAACTCTTAATCCACTCATCTACACCCTAAGAAACAAGGAGGTAAAGGGGGCAATAGTAAGATTAGGGAGGAGGACCCGGAACTTCCATAATTAAAGAAGTTGACTGATATTAATGTGAGAAGTGAAAATAAGCTCTTTTTTTTTTTAAAGATTCATTTTATTTATTTATACAAGCACTGGGTACAGTCAGAAGTGCGGGAGGGTGAGAGAATTCACCAGAGCCAGAGCGGGGAACAGAGCAGGCAGACTGACGAAATACACTGCTGAGAGGAGCAGCGGGTGACAGGAGAGGTCTGTGCGCCATGTGGGACCCTTGCTGGTGGCCAGGGATTGAACCGGTGCTGCAGAGGCCGCAGGCAACTTCACAGCCCAGCGCCCAACCACTGAGCCACCAGGGGAGGCCTGAAAATAAACTCTTTACAAAAAGTTAATGATATACTTCCTAACTCTAAGGTAGGAAAGTTTAATTTTGTTCAAGCTGAAAATTCATTTCCATTCACAAAATGATTGATTAGGCCCTTACTTTCTTCATGCTGCTAATTTAGGCACAATATGATATAGGAGGGGATATATTTAATAGTCACTTTCTTTTTAAATGTTTTTTTTATTTTTGAACAATATTTGTTTCCCCCCCACCCCCTCAGATTGAGTCCCCATAGCATTTCCTTCTCCAAGGCACCCATGTACCATCACCATAGTCCTCTGTGCTCTCCTTCCCTCCCTTTTAATAGTCACTTTCTTAAAGAATATGCAATACAATGGATTTGGGGGAAGAAAAGAAATACAAACTTGCAAAATAAAAAGACCAATCAATGTGTTTCATGTCTCTTTGCTTCTTTCTTTTTCCCTTTGTACCTTCTATTTTCCTCTAAACTCAACTAGTACTTTCATTTAATTCCAACAAGACCATGAAGTTGTGAGATAGATATTTCTACAAAAATGCATACTTTTATACTCCAATATGTTGGGTCTTGGTTCTGAAGTATGTCTGCTTCCTTGTCTCAGTATGACCATTGTTTATATGCTTTGATCTTAAAATTACCCAGTACAAAAATATTTGCCAAGCAGAACATCACATTCACTGTTCCCTGATACTGCTGCTGTGTCTAAGTTTCTTAGTTTAAGTTTTGATATTCTGGATCCCAAATTATAGGAATAGGCTTCTATTTTTCATTTCTTTGAACCTCAGTTGTAATGAAATTATTTTTTTTTTTAGTTTATTTTTTTAAATTCAGTTCTTAATAATTCTCCCTACAGGTTTTATTTTATTTATTAGACAAAATATTTATTTCTTTTTTTATTGACGTACTATTGGTTTACAACACTGTGTATTATTTAAAGGTATAAGATATGTCCTTCTGTTACAGTAGAAATTCCATCAGGAAACAAAACAGTACTGAGAGAAGAGGAAGGAAGTTCTTTATTAATGCTGGTGGGTTTAGAAGAGATCTTCTCCAAAATCTAAGCCCTGAGCAATTAGGCAACAGGGTATTTATTTTTTTAGTAGGAGTCTTAACAGCCAGCAGGAAGTACAGGAGCAAGAGCCTTCTAAGCTGTTATCTGGGATGAGTCAGGCGTGTGGCCTTGAGACCCTTAATCAGTTACTTTTGGAACTTTCAGTCTACAGTGAGGCTTTGTTTCAACATAACTTTAGATATTTTCCACTTTGCTTCATGTGTGTATGACCACACCATACCAACCACAAGGCACCCATCGCTCTCCACCATAGTCAGTTGTGTCTCACCCCTACGTTGTTCTCCATCTTCTAATTTCCCTCTGGTAGCCTTAGTTCTATGGCTTTCTAGGGTTTATTATTGGTTTGGCCTTATGCAACCTTCTGTTTTATATACCTATATATTCCAGATAAAAATGAAAGTCTGGTATTTGTATTTAGCTTAGCATTATCCCCTCTCCTTTCTATCCATACTATCAAAAATAGCAAGATTTTATTTTTTCTTATAGCTGATTAGTATTCCATTGGATATGTAGAAGACATCTGCTTAACCCAATCTTCTGTTTCCAAAACACGATGCAGGGTAAATTATTGTCAGGCTTTTCTGCCTTCACGCCATTAGGATTGATGATGGATCCCTGCAGTCCTGAATGCATGCTTGATGGCGGACACCTGAAGTAGGGTCTGGGCATATGTAGGTGGGATACACCTGGGCTAGGACTGGTCTTATGAGGGCTGCATCATGAGGATGCCAGCATGGAAATGGACCGTTCTCTCCTTGCTTCAAAGGCCACCTCTTCCTCAAATCCTCCTTGATCTCTCCAATCACCATCCAATGGAATGAACAGCAAGGAAACAGAGAGAGAAAACGAGACTATGAGAGAATGCCAGAGAGCCCAGAAAGAGTGAAGATTTGCGAGAGGCTGGAAGGCCTCCCAGCCTCCAGGCCCCCTGGCACCCCTGCCTACTGTGTACCTGGTAAAGTCAATAAAAGCCTGAAAAAGCCGCAGAGGGCTCCAGGACTCTCCATTACCCGTCTGCATGGGCTCATAGACATTCTGCACTGTGGTCTTCTTGCTGCTACAATGAATATTGAAATAGTGCTGCAATGAGCATAGAAGTGCATCTTGGGTCTCCCCTGGTGGCGAAGCTGCCTGAAGCCTCTGCAGCGCCCGTTCCATCCACGGCCGCCGGCGAGGGCCCCACATGGCATGCAGACCTCTCCTGTTGTGCCCGCTGCTCCCCTCAGCAGTGTACTTTGTCATTCTGCCTGTTCTGCTCCCCGCTCTGGCTCTGGTGAATTCTCTCACCCTCCCGCATTTCTGACTGTACCCAGTGCTTGTATAAATAAATAAATAAATCTTTTTTAAAAAAGTGCATCTACATCTTCAAATTAGGGTTTTTGCATTATTTGAGTAGCTACATAGGAGTGAAATTACTGAATCATGTATTAGACCTATTTCACATATTTTGAGAAATCTCTATATTCTTTTGCATAGGGGCCAGGCAAGTTTATATTCCTACTAACAGTGTACAAGTGTTCTGCTTTCTCTACATGCAAGCCAATACTTGCTGTTTCTGGCCTTTCTGTGTGGGCCATTCTGACAGGTGTGAGGTGGTATCTCATTGTTGTTTGATCTGCATTTCCTTGACAATAAGTGATGATTAGCATTTATTCATATGCCTATTTACCATTATTATGTCTGCTTGGGAGAAATGCCTATTTTAACTCTGATACCCATTTCTTAATAGAGTCATTTATTTTCATTTTGCCAAATTGCATGAGGTATTGTAGATTTTGGATATCAGCTCCTGTCAGTTTCATGATGTGCAAATATTTTGAACAATTCAGTAGGTATCATTTTATTTGGTGACAATTTTTTGCTATGCAAAAAATTAATGTTATTAATTTTATCATTTTATTTAAATAAATAAATAGCATTGTATATGCTTTAAAACTACAGGATCTCCCCCCCCAAAGTATTTTTATACCACATCCACTAGCAAAACACCAGTAGTTGACCACCACAGTCCATTGTGTTCCTTCCTGTTGTGCAACCATCCAAGATTAGGCAGGTTCACTGTTGATTTCGGCAAATGGAAAAAGAATCTTAGAGCCTTAGGTATACCTGACATACCTTTAATGCTGAAGTGGGGGACCAGATACACAGGCAGACCAGTAGGCAGGGAGACAGGCAAGCAGGGTAGCAGCTGAGCCTCTTAGCCCCCTTTGTACTGTTATGTGTTCAGGGTCATATAGGTGATATATTGTTGCATGTGCAAGGCACTTTCAAAGTTATTGGCCATCTGTTGTTTACTGGATCTTTGGAAGGCAAAGTGATGCAATCTGGTAATTGTCTTGCACCTTCTGACTTATTTCACCAAGAATAATACCCTCCAGCTTCATTCATGTTGCTGCAGAAGGCAATAGCATACCTTTTTGGATAGTTGACTTGTATTTCATTGTGCATGTATGCCACATCTTCCTGATTCACTCATTTGTATCAGGGTATTTAGGTTGTTTTCATAGCTTGGCCTTTGTTTTCATAGCTTTTCATAGCATAAATTGTGCTACAAAGAACATAAGAGTGCATGTTTCCCTTCAAAATAGTGCTGCTGTGTTTTTCAGGTAGATGCCTAAGAATAGAATTGCTGAGTCATATGGCAGGTCCATTTTGAAATCCTTGAGAACATCCATACTGTTTTTTATACTGGCTGGAGCAATCTGTTTCCATCATCAACATAAGATGCTCTTTTTTTTTCTCCACATCCTTTCGAGGACTTTTTTCTGATCTTTCTGATAAGTACCTTTCTCACTGATTTGGAGTAGTTACTTATAGTGGTTTTGACTAGCATTTTCCTGACAATAAGTGATGATAAGCAGTTCATCATGTGTCTGTTATCCATCTGTATATATTCTTTGGAGTTGTGACTATTTAGCTCTTCTGTCCCTTTTTTGATTAGGTTATTTGTTTTCATTTTGCTGAGTTGTATGAGTTCATTTTATATTTTTGATATCATCTCCTTGTCAGATGTATGGCTAACAAATGTTTTCTTCCACTCAGCAGGGTGTCTTTTTATTTTATTGAAAGTTCACTTACTGTGCAGAAGATTTTTAGTTTGATGCAGTTACAATTGTTTATACTCTTTTTTGTTTTACTTGGTACTGGAGACAAATTCAAAAATACACATCTGAAATACATGCTGTGGAGAGTTTTGTCTATATTTCTTCTATATTTATTGTGGAATCAGGTCTTACAGCTAAGTGTTTTATACACTTTGAGTTTATTTTTGGTATGGTGTGAAATATTGGTTTAGTTTCACTCTTTTACATGTGACTGCTCAGTTTTCCCAGCACCATTTATTGATTTTTCTTGCTCAAGTGTATATTTTGTCTACTTTGTAATAGATTAACTTTCCATATGGATGGGTTCATTTCTGACTTTGCAATGCTAACCCATTGCTCTGAGTGCCTATTTTTGTTCCAGGACCATGCTGTTTTAATTATTATAGCTTTGTAGTGTAGTTTGAAGATTGGGAGTGTGATGCTGCCATTCTTCCTATTTTTGGTCTGGATTGCTTTGACTACCCAGGGTCTTCTGTGGTTCCATATGATTTTCAGTTACATTTGTCCTGATTTTCTTGGAATTCCCACTATTCACACATTTCTTGGAGGGGTGATCTAGTGTTTGCAACCTCTTTCAGGTTCTCTGTGTCTTAAAGGAACTTTATTTCTCCCTTGTATATGAAGGGGAGCCTTGTGGATAGAGTATTCTTGGCAGGTAGATTTTAACTTTAAATATTTGGAAACTATCATTTCATTCTTTCCCTGCTGTAGTATTTCTTCAGAGAAGTCTGATGCTAACTTGATCTGGCTACTTTTTATGTTATCTGTTACATCCCTCTTGCCAACTTCAATATCGCTCTTTGTCCTGAATTCTTGGAAATACCATTGGTAATCTGTATTGGTGTAGGTCTCATTTTATGTAGGTATGTCAGTGTTCTTTTATCTTTCTGAATTTGAATATTTATTCCTTTCTCTAGGTTTGGCAAGTCTATCTCCATTATTTATTTGAATACATTTTCTGGTCCTCTCTTCCCCTCAGATATTCCCACTATTCTTACATTGAATTTCCTTATAAAGGTGGATAATTTGTTTCTCTATTTCTTTCTCTGCCTGGATTCTTTGTACATTCACATCTTCAAGTACACTATTTCTTTCTTCCATCTGATCTACTTCTATAAATTTCTACCGATTTTTTTATCTTTTAGATGCTTCTTTTTGTATTCTAAAACTCCATTATTATCTTATTAAAATCTTCATTTTCTATTTTCCATTCATTGATTTTATTTCTAGGGATATTCATTTGTTTTCTGAGCACTCTTCTATTTCTTTGAATTTCTATATTACTGAAATTTTAAGTTCTGCATTTGATAATAAAATTATATCTTCCATTTCTTTGAAGTTGGGTTCCAGAAATTCATTCTTTCTCTGTGTTGTAGAATTTCCCTGAGCACTGATGTGCTCATTATTTTACTTTCTCTCCATTATTTGTTTTAGGTCCCAGCTGCTGTAGGTCAGACTTCTTCTGTGACTGGCTCCTCCCCATTGCTGGTCAGGGGTCTCACTGTGTTAGGTTTTAGGTGAGCAAGTGCTGCAGTCTCCATAAGGTCACAAAGCCTGGGACTCCTCTGGCACCTCCCCTGGCTTGGGTCAGGTGTCCCAGCTGTCTGGGCTAGTGCTGGTGTCTTCTGGTGGGAGGTCACTCTTGACCTGTTACTTTTGGCCTGTGGTCACTCTTGCTCCTGTCCCAGCATGGTTCTTAGCTGTTAGGGTCTGTATGGGTAATGGCAGGGTCTTGTGGGAAGATGTAAGGCCTCTCAGTGCCTATCCTCAGTTTTACAGTCAGATTTTTATGGTTTGCTTTCATTTGATGAGTCTTTTTACTATGTATCTGGGAAAGAGGAATGATGCTTGTTTGGTTGTATAAAATTATTTATTACTGCTATTTTCATCTTTATTGAGATTGGTTGAAGAAACATATTTAAAGTGTACAACAGAATGATTCCATAAATGAGTTGCTTACAATAATCATGTGAACACATCCACCAATTCATATCATAAAATTTTTGTGCATTAACAAAAAATATAAAATCTCTAATCTTCACACATTTCAAGTGTATAATACTGTAATATCAACTATAGTGACCATGTTGTGCATTAGATAGAACTTATTAGCTTTATTCCTTAGTGTGAATCCTTTGTCCAACTTCCACCCATTTTACCAGCTCCCAACACAGGCCAACAATCATTCTACTTTCTGTTTGTGTAAGCTCAACATTTTTTAAAAATATTCATATATAGGTGATAGCATTCCAGGTTTGTGCATTTGTTTTTTCTGTCCTTCATCTTTCATTTAGTATAAACACCTAATGATTCATCTATATTGTGATAAATGACATTTTTCATGCTTCTTTTTGTTGAATAATTTTTCATTGTGCACACACATGCACACACTTTCACTTAAGTAACATTGCATTATATATTTTTTTAAAGATTTACTCATTTATGCATACAAGATCTGGAGTACAGGCCAGAGATGCGGGACTGGGGGGGATGGTGAGAGGATACACCAGAGACAGAGTGGGGAACAGAACAGGCAGACTGACTGAAATATACTGCTGAGGGGAGCAGCAGGTGAGTTAGGAGAGGTCTGCTTTGCCATGTGGAATGCTCTCTGGCTTGCTGGGGATGGAACGCATGCTTCAGAGGCTGCGGACTGCCCCATAGTGCAGTGTTTAACCCTTTGTGCCACCAGGGAGGGCCCACATTGCATTAAATCTTATATACACTTCTGTATATAAGATTTCCCCCCTTTTCTTTGAAGTAACATTGCATTATAATACTATAAATATTTCAGGTATATATAATTGAAAATCAACACATATATACTGTATCACATATATATTTGTGTACATGCATATACTATATATACATATTTATATTTTTCTCATCTATGTATTCATTGATAAAATTATAGGTTGTTTCCATATCTTGACTTTATGAATAATGCATTATGAACATGGGGTGAAGATGTATTTTTGAGATAGCTGATTTTCTTTCCTGTGGTAGTGGAAATGACAGATTCCAGAGTAGTCCTAATTAAACATTTTTTTCAGCCACATTATACTGTTTTATTCAAGACTATACCAATTTTCATTCCCACCACGAGTATATAAGTATTCCCTTTCTCCATATTCTCACCAACATTTCTTATCTCTTGACAATTGGCAATCTAACAGCATGAAGTGAATCTCATTGTAGTTTTGATTTGCATTTCTCTGAAGATTATTGATGCAGATTACTTTCTCATGTACCTTTTAGCCATTTGTATATCTTCTTTGAAAAAGTGTCTCTTCAAGTTTTTTTCTGTTTTTAATCAAATTATTATTATGTTTCCCATGGAATAGCATAAGTTCTTTATATATATTTTTCCCATCTGTAAAAATTATTTTATTAATTTACAAATAATGAAAATGGTGAGTTATCAATTACTATCAATACAAACTGCCATCATTCACCATTTTGTGGAAAACAGATAATGTCATATGGCTCTGCACGAATTGAAAAGGAAGAAATATAATATACTATAGCAGTACTGAATGAGCTATAATTATTAACCACTTATCAGGGACTTATTTAAATATTTTCTGTATTTTATAGGCAACTTGCATTTTGTTTATAGTTTCTTTGCTAAGTAGAAGATTTTTAGTTTAATTTAGATTCAGATGTTTATTTGTGCTTTTGTGTGCTGTGTCAACATATCCAAAATATCATCACAAAAAGCGAGATTATTTAGCATTTTCCCTATTTTTTCTTCCTGAACTTTTACAATTTCAAGTTTTGCAATTAAGTCTTAATCCATTTGGAGGTAATCTTTACTATTGTTGTAAAAGAGAAGTCCAGTTTATTCTTTTGTATGGGAACATCCAGTTTTCCAAGCATCATTGATTAAGGAGACTATTCTTTTCTCATTCAGTATTTGTGAGTCCCTTGTCAAAGATTAATTGAACATAAATGCATGGTTTTATTCTGAGCTCTACATTCTGTTCCACTACTTTAGGTATCTGTTTCTGTGCCAGTACCATGCTTTTTTGATTACTATGTAATTTTGAATGTAATTTGAATATAAATTGAAGTCAAATTATAGTTCTTCAGAAATTGTATTTTGTTCTTGGTACTCAAGATTCCTTTGATTATTTGTGACTTTTTTATTTTATAGAAAATTAAGAATTTTTTTTTATTTTTGTGAAAAATGCCATTGGAATTTTGATAAGGATTGCAATAATATATAAATCACTTTGGATAATATGGACATTTTGATAGTATTAAATTTTATAGTATAAGAACATGGTACCATTCTATATATTAAAGACTTCTTCAATTTTTTTCATCATGATCTTACAGTTTCAGTGTTCAGCTCTCACAACATTGGTGAAATTTATTCAAAAATATTTTGTTTTTGATATTATTACAAATGGGACTTTTGTCATAATTTTATTTTCAATTATTTCACTATTAGCAAATGAAAACACAACTGACATTTTTATTGAAGTAGCATTGATATACAATGTTGTATATGATTTTAACACTTCAGATGCTGTTAAACCACACCTGCCACCAAGACACCCATGGGCCTCTACCAAAGTTCACTGTCCTCCCTCCCCACTTTGCTCTCCCCTTCCATTTCCCCCTCTTGTTGTCTCAGCTGTACAGTGACATTTCCAAGGTTTGTTATTGGTTTTACTTTATCTGACTTTGTTTTATTTCTCTAATATTTTTTAAAGATTTACTTATTTATTTATACAAGCACTGGGTACAGTCAGAAGCGCGGGAGGGTGAGAGAATTCACCAGAGACAGAGCCGGGAACAGAACAGGCAGAACAATGAAATACACTGCTGAGGGGAGCAGCAGGAGGCAAGAGAGGTCTGTCGCGCCATGTGGGACCCTTGCCCATTGGATGGGAATCGAACTGGCGCTGCAGAGGCTGCAGGCAGCTTCGCAGACCAGCGCTCAACAACTGCGCCACCAGGGGAGGCCCTACTTCTCTATTTTTAAAATTTTTTTATTTCATATTTTTTTACACCATTCTTCATTTTTGTACAATGTATGCATTTTTTTAATGTTGGTTATAGTTCCCATGGTATTCCCACCACCAATTCACTAGTGTGTCATCACCATAGTCCCTTGTGCTCTTCCCACCCCTGTTTGGATCATACTCCCTTCTCCCCACCCTGTAGAATGTCTCCATTTTATAGTTGCCTGTTGATTTTGATTTTTACTTTAATATAATCACTTTTTTCCCTTGATACCTTATTTGGATCCTCTACATTCCTCCTATAAGTGAAACCATCCAATGTTTTTCTTTTACTTTCTGGCTTATTTCACTGAGCATTATCCCTTTCAGCTCCATCCATGTTGCTGTGAATGGTATGAATTTATCTTTTTTGATTGCTGAGTAATATTCCATTGTGTATATATGCCACATGTTCTTGATCCAGTCATCTATTTTGGGGCATTTGGGATGTTTCCATAGCTTGGCCATTGTAAATAGTGCTGCAATAAACATAGGGATTCAGGTGTCCTTTTGAATTAATGTTTTTGTGTGCTTTCAGTGGATACCTAAGAGTGGAATTGCTGGATCATATGGAATCTCCATTTTTAGCAGATTGAGGAACCTCCACACAGCTTTCCATAGAGATCTGACCAACTTGAATTCCCACCAGCAATGCAGAAGTGTTCCTTTTTCTCTGCATCCTTGCCAACAATTGTTGTTGCTAGTTTTTTTAATATGTGCTATTCTCACTGGTGTAATATTGTATCTCATTGTGGTTTTGATTTGCATTTCCCTGATTACAAGTGATGTTGAACATTTTTTCATACGCCTGTTGGCCATTTGCATTTCCTCTTTGAAGAAGTGTCTTTTTAGCTCTTCTGCCCATTTTTTGACTGGGTTATTTACTTTGTTTTTGTTGAGTCTCCTCAGTTCTTTGTAGATCTCTGTGATTAATCCCTTATCTGTAGTACTGTGTGCAAAAATTTTTCTCCCAATCAGTGGGGTGTCTCTTTGCTTTGGTTAATATCTCTTTTACTGTATAGAAACTATTTAATTTGATGTTGTCCCAGCTGTTACTACCTCATACCATGCCCCCAAACTAACTCAAAATGAATTAAAGAACAAGACATAAGACCTGAAACCATAAAATATGTAGAAGAAATGTAGGCAAAACACATGACATAAACCTCAGTAACATCTTTAAAGATACGTCACCCAGCTGTTTATCTTTGCCTTCACAATCACTGCTTTGGGTGATGTGTCTGTAAATATATCTTTGATGTGCATATCCCGTAGTGTTTCACCTATATTTCCTTCTATGTATTTTATGGTTTCAGGTCTTATGTCTAGTTCTTTAATCCATTTTGAGTTGTTTTTTGTGTATGGTGTGAGGTAGTAGTCAAGCTTCATTCTTTTGCATGTAGCAACCCAGTTTTCCCAGAACCATTTATTGAACAAACTTTCTTTTCTCCAGTGCATATTCTTTTTTCCTTTGTCAAAGATTAGTTGACCATAAATCTGTGGGTTTATTTCTGGATTTTCTATTCAATTCCATTGGTCTGTGTGTCTGTTCTTGTTCCAATACCATGCAGTTTTGATGATTATGGCTTTGTAGTACAGTTTGAAGTCTGGGAGTGTGATGCCTCCATTCCCTTCTTTTTTTTTTTTCAGGAGAGCTTTGGCTATTCAGGGTTTTTGGTGATTCCATATGAATTTCATCAATGATTGTTCTATTTATTTGGAGAATGACATTGAAATTTTTATTGGAATAGCATTGAATCTGTATATTGCTTTTGGTAGGATGACCATTTTAATAATGTTTATTCTTCCAATCCATGATCACAAAAATCTACAAAGAGCTGATGAAACTCAAAAAAACAAAGAAAATAATCCAGTCAAAAAAATGGGCAGAAGAGCTAAAAAGAAACTTCTCTGAAGAGGAAATGCAAATGGCCAAAAGGCATATGAAAAGCTGTTCAACATCACTTGTCATCAGGGAAATGCAAATCAAAACTACAATGAGATAACATCTTACACCAATGAGAATGGCACATATTAAAAAAACTAGCAACAACAAATGTTGGCGAGGTTGTGGAGAAAAAGGAGCTCTCTTGCACTGTTGGTGGGAGTGCAAACTGGTCCAACCACTATGGAGAGCTGTGTGGAGATTTCTGGACCTACTAAACATAGAGCTTCCATATGATCCAGCAATTCCACTCCTAGGTATTTACCCAAGGGACACAGAAACATCAATTCCAAAGAGCACGTGCACCCCTATGTTTATAGCAGCACTATTTACAATAGCTAAGTTTTGGAAACAACCCAAATGCCCAAAAACAGATGACTGGATCAAGATGATGTGGTACATATACACCATGGAATATTACTCAGCATTCAGAAAAAGATAAACACATGCAGTTTGCATCAACTTGGATGGCGCTGGAAAGGATCATGCTCAGCGAAATAAGCCCGAAAGAAAAAGAAAAATACTGGATGGTCTCACTCATAGCAGGAATCTAGAAAACTTAAAAAGAGACCAGGAAAAAGAATAACTATAAGAAAGTAAAAATCAAAATCAACAAACAACCATGAATCAGAGACACTCTATGGGGGGTTGGGGGTTGGAATGGAGGGATTGGGGTCAAAATAAGGGGGTTGCGATTGTATGGGGAATATAAAAATAAAATTAAAACTAAAAAAAAAATAAAACCTTAAAAAAAGATACATCACCCAAAGCAAAGATAGTAAAGGAAAAGATATTTTTCTATATTATACGTAAAAGTGAAACCATCTGGTATTTGCCTTTCTCTTTCTGACTTACTTCACTCAGCATAATCCCCTCTAGTTCCATCCATGTTGTTGAAATGGCAAGAAGATATCTTTATTTATTGATGAATATTCCTTCACTGTATATGCACACCACATATTCCCTATCCATTCATCTATCTTTGATCACTTAGATTGTTTCCAAAGTATAACTATTGTAAACAGTGCTGCAGTGAATATAGGAGTACATAATTTTCTCTACAAATTACTGTTTTTTCTTGCTTTGAGCAGATGTCTAGAAATGGAATTCCTGGATCATATGATAGATCCATATTTAATATTTTCAGAAATCTCCATACTGTTTTCCCTAGGAGCTGGAAAAGTTAACCTTTACACTAAAAGTATATGAGGGCTCTGTTTTCTCCCTATCCTCACCAAACCTTGTCATTTCTGGTCTTTTATATATGGCCATTTTCAAAGGTGTGAGATGCTATCTCATTGTGGTGTAGATATGCATTTTCCTGATGATCAGTGATGATGAGCAGTTTTACATGTGCCTTTTGTCCATCATTTTTATATCTTCTTTGGAGAAATGCCTACTTAGATTTGGCTCATGGTTTGGTTGGGTTATTTGATTTCTTTATGTTGGGTTGTATGAATTCTTTCAGAGTCTTTTGTTAGATGTATCATGTGCAAATATTTACTCAAAGTCAAGTTCTATTAATTTTAGTGATGGTTTTGCAGTGCAGAAGATTTTTAGTTTGGTATTGTCCCAATTATTTATATTCTCTATTGTTTTTCTTGCTATCAGAGATGAGCCACTGAAGGGGTCTCTGTGGTGGTCTAGGGATTAAGTCTCAGTGCCATCATGGCTACAGGCTGAGTTCCACCCCTGGCCAGGAAGCTAACACACATGGTATATTAGACCTCTCCAGTCTCACCCATTGCTCCCCTTAACAGTATAGTTTAGTAAATCTGCCTGTTCTGCTCCTCATTCTTTCTCTGGTGAATCCTCTCAACCCCTGTACCTCTGGCCTATATGCCAGTTTGTCTATGCAAAACTAAATTAATTAATTAAAAATTCACTGAAGCCTATGTTGTGAAGTGTTTCGCCTATTTTATTATAATTTTTCAAATTTTCAGGATTTATATCCAAGTTTTTATCCCCTTTGAAATAATTTTTGCTTTTGTTCTGAGACAGTTCTCTAATTTCATTTTTTTCAAGCCCTCAACCAGTTTTCCAAACACTATTTGTTGAAGAGAGTTTCCTTTTTCTTATGATAACTGTCATAGAGATATGGGCATATTTCTGGGTTCTCAATTTCATTCCAATGGTCTGTCTGTTAATTTTTTCCAGTTCCATGCTATTTTGATTATCATAGCTTTTTAGTACACTTTGAAGTCTGGGAATATGATCAAACTTCTCCTCTTTTTTTCAGGATTGTGTTGCTACTAAGGATCTTTGGGGATTTTGTTGGAATTTGATATGATACCTGATAGGCATTTTAATAATGTTAATTCTTCTGATCCAACACCAGGGGATATATTTCCGTTTTTGTGTGGCTTTTTCTATTTCTTTTATCAATATCCTATACTTTTTATCAAATACGTCCTTCACCTCCTTAGTTAACTTGGCCTTAAGGTATTTAATTCATTTCAATTCAATTGTAAGCAGAATTGTTTTACTGACTTCTTGCTTTAGTTCATTGTTGGCACATAGAAGATCAACTAATTTTTTGTGTATTGATTTTGTGTATTGCTCTTTTGCTGTACTGATTTGGTGTTTCAGTTTTGTTTTTATTTTATTTTTTTGACTCTCTGAGATTTTCTATGTATATTTTCATGTATTTGCAAATAATGATAGTTTTACTTTTTCTTTCCCAACTTGCCATTATTCTTCTTTCACCTAATTGCTCTAGCTAAAATTTCCAATAATATATTCAATAGTAGTGATGTCAATGGAACTCAATTCTTGTACCACATCTTAGTGGAAACACTTTACTTTTTCACCATTGATAATTATGTTAGATGAAGTTTTGTCATATGTGTCCTTTATTGTGCTGAAAAAGTTCTGTTTATACCTTACTTTTTGATTTTTTTAAATAGATGTTTAATCTTATAAAATCCTTTCTTAGCTTTTATTGATATGATCATGTGATATTTATCTTTCCTTTTACTGAATTGGTGTATCACATTGATTGATTTTTCAGATGTTGAATCATTATTTTGTTCTTGGAAAAAATCCCATTGGGTCATGATATATAATATTTTCAATTCACTGTTGAATTTTATTAGGATTTTTACATCTATATTCATGAGGGAAATTGTTCTGTAACTTTCTTTCTTTGTGTGATGTCTTTCTTTTAAAAAAAAGATTTATTTATTTATGCATACAAGAACTGGGGTACAGGCCAGAGGTGGGGGGGTAAGAGGATTCACCAGAGACAGACTGGGAAGCAGATCTGGCAGATTGACTGAAATACACTGCTGAGGGGTGCAGTGGGGAGACAGGAGAGGTCTGCTGCACCATGTGAGTAGCTCCCTGCTCAGGGATCGAACTTGTGCTGCAGTGGCTGTGGTTTCGTCTTAACCCCTTGTGCTACCAAAAAGGCTCTATGTGATGTCTTTCTATTTGGTATCATCAGATGTTGGTGTCATGAAATATATTTGGAAGTATTCCCTCTTTCCAAATTTTGGAAGTATTCCCTCTTTCCAAATTTTGAGATGGATAGATATTATCTCATAGTTAAGTGTTTGGTAGAACTCAGTAGTGAAATCAACTATGTTTTTCAAGAAATAATTATGTTATTTTTCAAATGATGTACCAGAACTCCTTTGTTGGATTGTCACAACTTTGGTTTGTGGTTAACATTGATTTTCTGTGAGGCAATGGAGATAGAGAGAATATGGTATTCTTGCAACATATTAATTTTACTCCTTACTTGACTATTTTGGATTTTAGAGTCATCATACATTTAAATTGAATTTCCCAAATAAAAATACATAAAAAATGCTAAGAAACAAAAATAGCCAAGGCAAACTTGAATAATAAAAATGAAGCTGAAGGACTTGTGCCATCAAATGTTAGAAACTATATAGCATTTGAAGATAAAGCAATTAAGACAGTATGATATGGGTGGTGTGCTGCCAGAACAGAAATACTGGATAGATTCTGGAAAGGTAGTTTCAAAATTACATATAAACAACTTTTGTGATTTATTATAAAAGTTACACAGCAAGGCAGTAGAGAAATGGTGGCATTTTAAATAAATTTTGCTTTGTAAATCAGATATTACACTGAAAAAGGAAATTTTGACCCTTATCACATATAATACATAATAAATCAATTACTAATAAGCTGTGTTTTTAAGTGTGAAAGGTAGAAGAAGACTAATAACCTTAAAATGAAATAGAGTAGAATACCTTGACATAGAAAAATATTCCGTAAAGCAGACAAAGCAAGCACTAATAAAGAAAATTTTGACAGATCATACTTTACATTTAATAATGTTTTTCACACAAAATTTGATTTGGAAAAGCATTGAATATTTGATAAATAAAAAAATTATTAATCTTTATATTGAAAGAAGATGACAGATGGCCAGGATCCCTGAGTGTTGCTTCCCTCAGGTATAACAAGGATAATTGTCCAGAAGGAGTGGTCAATCCAGAACACAGCTGGAGAAGTAAGAAACAGTGCCTTAGTAGGAGAAGAAGCAGAAAACTTTAAAAAAGGAAGTCAAGACTGAAACAGTAAGTCATGAATAGCACAAGTTATACTGGCCTTTCCTCCAAATGTCTCTCAGGGTCTCCCACAGTGCTCTTCTGGAAAGACAGTGAATAATTCATTGAAAGAGTGTAACTTGTTGGAAATGCTATGGTGACTGCACCTGAGGGGGTGAGGGGAAGCAATTGTTTAAAAATGAACAATGATGTAACAAAATTAAATAAGAGACCAGGAAAAAGACTAATCAATACAAAGTAAAAATCAAAATCAACAAGCAACTATAAACTAGAGACACACTGGGGGGGTGGGTGGGGAGGAAGGACTAGAGTCAAAATAAGGGGAGAGGTGCAATTGTATGGGGAATATAACCAAAATGAAAATGCATACATTGTGCAAAGATGAAAAAAGATGTAAGAATTATATAAAATAAAATATTTAAATAAAATAAAAAATAATAAGTAATAGGCTCTGAAGTAAAAAAATATTTAAAAAATTTAGAAAAATTAAAAATAAAAAATGGAAAAGACAATTAAAAAATAAAATAGTATAATACTTAATTTTTTAGAAAGGAGTGTAACTTCTTCAAAATTTCAGTGATGGACATCCAGGTGGCCATTGGACAAGACAAGTATCTCCACTTTCACCGTACCATTCAGCATAGTTTGGAGTTTTAGCTATGCATCAAGAGAGAGATATAAAAGAATCTAAATTGGAAAAGAAGTTAAGCCATCATTATTTGAAGATGGCATGCTTATAAACATGGAAAACTCTAAAGATTCTATTAAGGACCTAATTCAAATAATAAATCAATTCAGTGAAGTGGTAGAGTACAAAACCAGTGTACAAAAATCAATTGCTGAAGAGAAAGAAATCTCAAAAATAATCCCATTAATTATCAAAAATAAATTAAATACCTACAAGTAAACATAACAAAGGTATTCTTGAAGGACCTATACAATTAATTCTATGTTATTGTTCAAAGAAACAGAAGATATTAGTAAATGAAATTATAATCCCTGTTTATGTGTTGGAAGAATTAACATTATGAAAGTGACATTCTTACTCAAAGCAATATACATATTCAATGAAATCTCTATCTGTGTTCCAATAGAACTTTTCAAAGAAATAGAAGAAATAATAGTTAAATTCACATGGACCCACAACACTCCAAGTAGCCAAAACAGTCCTAAAAGAGAGGAATAACAGTGGCATCAGTCTCGTAGGCTTCAAACTATACTACAAACCTATAGTAATCAAAACAGAATGGTACTGTTGCAAAAACATATACATAGACCAATGTAATAAAATTGAATTTCTATAAATAAATTCCAATATCTATGGACACTAAATCTAAGACACTAAATCTATGACAAAGGATCCAAATATACATTGGAGGGAGAATCTCTTCAATAAATGGTTTTGGGGAACCTGAACAGTTATTTCAAAAGAATGATATTAGGTCACTATATCACACTTTACACATAAATTTACTCAAAATAGATTATAGACATGGATGTAAGATCTGAAACTATAAACATGCACTGAGGAATAAAATAGGCAAAACAGTTCACAAAATTGGGTACAGATATATCTTTAGGGATTTGTCCCAGTGGGATTGCATTAAGCTAACAAAGCTTGTGCACTGTGAAAGGAAACTATCAATAAATCAAAAAGACACCACACTGAATGCAAGAAAATATTTGCTTGTAATTCATCTGATGAAAGGATGATATCCACAATATATTTGGAATACATGTAATTCATCAACAACAGAAAATTAGTTAAAATTAGGCAGAAAAAGTAAATAGTCACATGAAAAAATGCTCATCATTACCATCAAAGGGAAATGCAAATCAAATCCACAATAAGATATCTTCTCAAATCCATGATAAGGGCCCACATTAAAAATACCAGCAAAAACAAATGTTTATGAGAATGTAGGAATAAAGGAACCCTCTGGAAATGTAGGTTGTTCCAGCCTCTATGGAAAACAGTATTGAGGTTTCTCAAAATATTACAAATAAGCCAACCATATGACCCAAGAATTCCACTGCTAAATATCTAACCAAATGATGCAAAAGCACTAATTCAAAGGGATATATGTACTCCTATGTTTAGTACATACTTATTTACAGTAGTGCAGTTATGGAAACAGCCTAATTTCCCAAAGTGGAGGATATTGATTCAGAAAAATGAAGTATATATACAATGGAAAACTAGTCAACTATAAAAAAGATGAACTGTTGCCTTTTGTGAAAACTTGTTTAGAACTGGAGAGGATAATGCTAAGTGAAATTAGTCAGAAGGAAATAGACAAATACTAGATGGTTTCACTTTATGTTGAACATAGAGAAACAAAGCAAAGGGTCAGATAAAACCTAACCAATAATAAATCCTTGATATCTGAGAGAGAGAGAGACACCGGAAAGAGTGAAGATTCGCCAGGGCTGGGAGGCCTGTGAGCCTCCTGGCCCCCTGACACGCCTGCCTACAATGCACCTGATTGCTGCAAGTAAAAGCTCAATAAAAGGCTGAGAAAGCCACTGAGGGCTCCAGGACTCTCCTTTACCCATCTGCTCAGATCATAGAGAACCAGCTCTGTGCCTTCCTGGCACTACAACATCCAAAGTAGATAACATGACATAAATCAATTTTATCTTGGTAACATGCATGTTGGAATACATATGTAATATAAAAGTAATTTATGTTACAAGATTATATTAATATTTTATTTAAAAATATCTTTGTATTTTAAAGGTGAATACAGAAACAGATAAAATAAATGTTGTTTGGAATATTTGTGTAAAGATAATATTTGAAGAGACAATAATGGGTAGATTAGACAATTTGGGTCATATTTTGATCACTGGCGAATTTGTATAATGGGAACATCAGATTTTTAGACTATTTTCTTATATTTGTTTATTTTTTAAAAATTTCCCTTAAAGTTAAGATGACTACTGAGTTGGAGAAAATATTTCTAGTGCATTTATTTTATGAGTATAAATATCCAAAATATGTAAGCTGTTTCTAGAAAGCAGTAAAATAATGTTCAAATCTAACAGAAAAAAGAAAAAAAACAGGTAAAAGAGTTGAACAAGACTTCACAAAACAGGATATACAAATCACTAATTTGAGTGATTGTTGACCCTCACAGTCATCAAAGAAATGCAAATTAAAACATAAAGCAAACCAATAACAAACCCCTGGAATCTAATTGCAGAGCTGAGACTTCAAAAAATAGTACCTAGTAGGTAGGTGAGTTTAAAACAAGCAAATGTGATTTATGGCATCAATAGTTAAAAAAATATTTGAGATGATAGTGACTAGGAAGAGACACAAAGGAAGCTTCTGACCTGGTCAATATATTCTCTCTTGGCTCTATGTACACTTAGGGGAATATTTCCACTCTGTAAGCATTCATCAATTCAAATATACAGTTATGGCTTTTATGTTTTTCTCTATATATGTCATACTCCAATAAAAAATGTAGTAGGAAAAGTCAAGCCATAGATGAAAACCAAAAAAATTTCTCTTTACATTGTTGGCAAATCCTCAGGTATATAAAAAGATGCAGAACATCAAAACAAAAAATTCTTTTTTTTCCTTATTTTCTTTTACTTATTTATTTAAATATTTTATTTTATATAATTCTTACATCTTTTTTCATCTTTGCACAATGTATGCATTTTCATTTTGGTTATATTCCCCATACAGTTGTACCCCCCCCCCTTATTTTGACTTTAGTCCTTCCTTTCCCCACCCCTCCCTCACCCCCTTTACCTCCCGTATTGTGTCTCTGGTTTATAGTTGCTTGTTGATTTTGATTTTTACTTTGTATTGATTAGTCTTTTTCCTGGTCTCTTACTTAGGTTTTCTAAATTCCTGCTATGAGTGAGACCATCCGATATTTTTCTTTTTCTTTCTGACTTATTTCGCTGAGCATGATCCCTTCCAGCGCCATCCATGTTGCTGCAAACTGCATGTGTTTATCTTTTTTGACTGCTGAGTAATATTCCATGGTGTATATGTACCACATCTTCTTGATCCAGTCATCTATTTTTGGGCATTTGGGTTGCTTCCATAGCTTACCTATTGTAAATTGTGCTGCTATAAACATAGGCGTGCAGGTGCCCTTTGGAATTACTGTTTCTGTGTCCTTTGGGTAAGTACCTAGGAGCGGAATTGCTGGATCATATGGAAGCTCTATGTTTAGTAGGTCAAGAAATCTCCACACAACTCTCCATAGTGGTTGGACCAGTTTGCACTCCCACCAACAGTGCAGGAGAGTTCCCTTTTCTCCACAACCTTGCCAACATTTGTTGTTGCTAGTTTTTTTAATATGTGCCATTCTCACTGGTGTGAGACGGTATCTCATTGTAGTTTTGATTTGCATTTCCCTGATTGCAAGTGATGTTGAACATTTTTTTCATATGCCTGTTGGCCATTTGCATTTCTTCTTCAGAGAAGTTACTTTTTAGCTCTTCTGCCCATTTTTTGACTGGATTATTTTCTTTGTTGTTGGTGAGTCTCATCAGCTCTTTATAGATTTTTGTGACCAGTCCTTTGTCGTTAGTGTTGTGTGCAAAAATGTTCTCCCAGTTGGTAGGGTTTCTCTTTGTTTTAGCTATTGCCTCTTTTGCTGTGCAGAAGCTCTTTAATTTGATGTAGTCCCAGCTGTTGATCTTTGCCTTCACTATCTCTGCTTTGGGTGATGTGTCTGTAAAGATGTCTTTGAGGTGCATGTCATGTAGTGTTTCGCCTATATTTTCTTCTATGTATTCTATGGTTTCAGGTCTTATGTCTAGTTCTTTAATCCATTTTGAGTTGGTTTTTTGTGCATGGTGTGAGGTAGTAGTCAAGCTTCATTCTTTTGCAGGTAGCAACCCAGTTTTCCCAGCACCATTTATTGAACAAACTTTCTTTGCTCCAATGCATATTCTTTGCTCCTTTGTCAAAGATTAGTTGACCATAAATCTGTGGGTTTATTTCTGGATTTTCTATTTGATTCCATTGGTCTGTTTGTCTGTTCTTGTTCCAATACCATATAGTTTTGATGATTATGGCTTTGTAGTATAGTTTGAAGTCTGGGAGAGGGATGCCTCCATTCCCTTCTTTATTTTTCAGAAGAGCTTTAGCTATTCGGGGTTTTTGGTGATTCCATATGAATTTCATCAATAATTGTTCTATTTCTTTGAAGAATGTCATTGAAATCAAAACAAAAAATTCTTATAAGACAACAGCATCTTCAATTATGGGCATAATTTTCACATGAGCAAATTATTTTAAAATTACAAAAAATAATATGAAACTCATTCATAATCATAGAAATGAAAAAGTGACACTGGCATCCCTTTCTCAGCTATTAGATTGAAAAAGTTTGACAGCATAATGTATAGGTGATAATTCCTATTAAGTGCTAATGAAAAGGTGCCTAGCACAAAACAAACAGTAAATATTCATTTTACTATTCAAATTTTGGTTATAAAACTATAAAAATAGACTATAGATCTAAAACTCAATCCAGAGGTTGTATTTTTCCCATGAGTCTCACTTAGTTCTTAAGAAAATATTGGAGAAAACTAGCTATTTCAATAAAAAGACTTTAAGAAAAGTAACTGGATTGGAAATTTTCCTTAATATCATAAATTGGTCAAAATGTATACTTATAAATAATAGATGTAGCAAGTAATCCAAAGGAGAGATAGCTCTGAAGTGCAGGATTGTTGATTCTATTGTAAAGCCAAGTCAAAAGAGTATAATATAGAATTCATTGCTTTGCAAGTGGTTTATGATGACATTTTTTCATGTGTTCCCTATGGTCCAAGCTCCTTTCTCCATGAATTTATCTCTTTTTTTTGTTTTTTTTAAATAATAAATTTTATTTTTATATTCCCCATACAATTGCATGAATTTATCTTAATTGCAACTCAGAGACTGGTTCCCCAAGGTCAAATTTCTGGCAAGCCCTATCCTAAAATCATTACATTCCCTGAGGAATAAAAGAGAAGGCACTGATAGGTATCCCTGTATTCCTTTATATATGGCATAAAAGATGAGCAAAGTCAATATAATGCTGTGATTTAGACACAAAGAAGTTTGGACCTAGGAAGAAATACAGAGATAGAAACATTACCCTACAAGTAAGAAAATGGAACAAACTTAGGAGGTAAGAGATACCATAGAAACTCAAGGCAAGAAAACTTAGTTCTGAAAGAGAAGTTACTTTTACACTTTTTTTTTTCTTAGAGATTACAAAAATTTTCTTAAAGGACTGTCATTTTGACAGTCAGGAAATTTGTTTTATGAAGAGACTATAGACATCATCAGAAGAAAGAGGTATAATCATTATACATAAATTAAAAGTAAAATTTTAGTTAAAATTTATTACACTAAAACTATTTAGAAAAATAGAAAAAAGATTACTGTTATTTAAGTATTTGAATGCCGAGTATAAGCAATTGAGTTTAGTATTTTTTTTTTAATTTCCTGGATTGCTAATTATGGGAAGAGCTAATTGACATAGAGAAAAAATATGCTGGATAATTCTTCTAAAGCATGAACTGTTCCACTCTCTCTAGCCAAATTAGATTTGGTAAGAAATCTGCTCACGGCTTTGTAGGAAATGACTTAAATAATCAAGTGGTAAAGCCCCTACTTATCAAAGAATTATATTTCTAAGTACATGTAATTTTTAATCTGGCTAGATTTATAAGTAGATTTAAGAGAAATACAAGTTCATTTTAACATATATAACCAAAACAACAAACAAAAAGTTTGCTGATAAGCATTTGTATTGTAATTGTTTCAGTGGATTTAATATTGTATCAGTTTGGTAGTTTCAATTCCTTGCTTGCAGAACCAATTTAATTATGCATCTAAGTCATAAGATGCATTATACACTTGAAAATATAAAAACATTTAATATTAAGAAAGTAGAATGAAAAAGTATAGTATATTTTATGCTAAGACAGCATAGTCTATATAGAGTTGCTGGGATACTACTCAGCTATTAAAAAAAAAGATGTAATCTTACATTTTGAATAAAAGATATTACCAGATGGTTTCTCTCACATAACCAAGGTAAAGTACTAAAAAACCACAGCAAAATAACTCAGATTCTGTGAAACACTGAGATTACCAGAGTGGAGAGAAAGATTGGATGGGAGGGGAGGATAGACCGTATGAATCTGATAATGAGGAGGCATTAGAATTTTGGAGGTTGGCGAGGTGAAGCTTTTCATACATAGAAGCGAATACGTACTCCCAAATTTTATAGAGTAAATCAATGATAAATTACAAAAAGAGAAAGAATGAGGGGAAAAATCTGCTTTAAATGATTATTACAATATTTGTTTAGATTAAGATGTAAAAATATTTTCCTAATACATCTTTCCTAATACAAAAATTCAGAACTTACTATATGAAATTTTCAAAATCTGTTCATGTATAATAAAAGCTATTTGTAGTGATGATTCTTTCCAGGAAACATCATTAAAATCAGAAACTTTCTTTACTTTCATCCCTCAATTCCCTTCCTTTCTCTTTCTCTCTTTTCTCTGTCCCTCCTCCCTGCCTACCTCTTTCCTTGGGAAAAAAAAAAAAAGAGTAATGAATAATGTACTTAGAAGAGGAAGAAGTTACAACTGTGAACTAACTAAATTTTGAATAAGTTGAAATCTGTCTTTGGTGACTTCATTCCTATTTTCACCCTCTCTGAGCCTTTCTGATCTCTTCTCTGCCTGGAGGTTATTCTACCTTGTTTATATATTCATCCATGCACAGAAGTTTGCATATGGAGTATGACCCCTTCTTTCATAAAAAAATTCCTCTCATGTTTATAGCAAATAAATTACAAAATGAAGGTCTCCCTAGTGGCATAGGGGTTAACTCTCAGTGCTATCATGCTATCACCACTGTGGACTGAGTTTGACCCCAGCCAGGGAGCTACCCACATGGCGCAGCAGACCTCTCTTGACTCGCCCGCTGCTCCCCTCAGCAGTGTATTTCAGTGGATCCACCTGCTCTGCTCCCCACTCTATGTCTGGTGAATCCTCTCACTACCCCGCACCTTTGCCTATACCCCGGCTTTTGTACGCATAAATAAAAATAAATCTTGGGCTACCCTGGTGGGCACAATGGGTAAAGCTATCCACAGCCACTGCAGCACGAGTTCAATCCCTGGCTAGGGAGCTATGCACATGGTGCAGCAGACCTCTCCTGTCTTGCCCACTTCTCCCCTCAGCAGTGTATTCAGTAGAAACACCTGGTTCTGCTCCCCACTCTGTCTCTGCTGAATCCTCTCACCCCCACACCTCTGGCCTACACCTCAATTCTACTATGCATAAATAAATAAAATAAATCTCTTTTAAAAAAACACAAATGAGTGGTACATGGTATATATGGAAACAGTATAAATTTTATCAGGATAATACACTGACCTAAAGAACTTAAACTTTCAAATTTTCCTTTTTAAAAAATTCATTTAATTTTTTTAATTTTATTTTTATTTTGTATAGAACTGGGGTATAGGCCAGAGGTGTGGGGAGTAAGAGATTTCACCAGAGTCAGTGGGACGAGCAGAACAAATACACTGCTCATAGGAGCAGCAGGTAAGACAGCAGAGGTCTACTCAGCCATATGTGGGTTAACTCCCTGGCCAGGATCCAACTCGGGGTGGTGGTAATAGCACTGAGACTTAACCCCTAGGCCACCAGGGAGGCCCTCAAATTTTGTTTATAGCCTAGCTATAATTTGGATATGATCAACCATTAAAAAGCAGATACTTAAAGTAAAATATTTTTAGTCATCAATAAAATTTACTGCTATAACAATTAAGATTTAAATCTTTTATTTTTATCCATTTATTTGCTGTTTTGCATGAGCTCATTGAAGTTCTATCACAACACCATGTGAAACTTATTTGAGTAAATTGCCCAAAGACAAGAAAGTAGTATTATATAAATGGGATACATGCAGTCTTAATTCGTAGTAACTGCCTGATTGATTTAATCATGAGTCCTGAGAATAAATATTTAAAACACAAAATCATGTATATTGTAAGATAATGAAAAATTTATAGCAAGAAGCCTAGAGTTCCAGAGTACATAATAGAAAGATCACTTATTATAAATCAATAAAGACGATTTAGCATAAGCAGAATAAAAGATTAAACAAGGAATACTTCTTAGCATGTTAAGCCATGTTTAATAACATATATTTGTTCATTACAAAAATAATGTTTAATCATTGACTAAAATTTAGAAAAGTGTAGCAAAGTAACATATGGAGATTATTAATAATTTCTAATTCAGAGAAAATTCCACATATTTTTTGTAGTGTCTTTTCATGCTTTTTATGCATATATTAACATATTTTACATGTTGTGCGTGTTTCATACTAAGGCTATTAAAATCATCGTGAATAAACACTGGATAATTAAAATTGATTCTATTGACTGTATGATAAATCTAATCAATAGATAAATCATATTAAGCATTTCTCTATTCTGAAATGTTAAGGTTTTTTTTTTAATTTTTCAATTGCTTAATTATACCTGTTATGAGTACCCTAACATGTAACTATTATGTGGGTCTAATTATGCATCTAGAATATGTTCTTAAGGACAAATCACTACATAAGTAATACTATTACTATTTAAAAATACCATTATTCTTTTAAATTCTTGGTGACATTTAAAATTATTCAATATGAAAGATTTTATTTATAGTCCCATATTTATCTTGAAATTGTGCCTTTAGTGACTTCACACTATGACCTTACTTTTAATAGGATTTTGAATGATTGGATCTCAGAATAGCCATTAGGTATAAATTATGTTAAAAACCTGTCTTCTTCTAAGTGTTTTTACTTCTTAATTACTATATTTTTCTAGCCAGTAAACCAGTTCACAGTTGTTGCCAGGTATGATCATATTTTATCTATTGTGTTTTACCATCTGTAAGTCCAGACAAAAGAGTCACCTTGAATGCATATATAATTGGAGATGACAGATTTCATATCTTTACCAGTTAATATCTAATGCTGTAAATAAAACATGTCACTAGTGAATGCTTAACTATTCACACACTACAGGTCTATTCATTAATTTTTGTGGCTATTTGCAATACTGTCCAAAAACAGAAATCTCTCTAGGGCAGAGACAGCATTCAATAATGGCACTTGGTTTAATACCCTTATAATTGCCAGCAAATTATTTAACCTTTCTGAATCTTAGTGTCCTTATATATAGAAAGGATATGGATCATGACTTTGTGAGGTTTAAATATTTGCTGTATGTAAAGTGTTTATTGAAGCCTTTCATCATAGAACTGTTTCATGAATGTTGTTATTATTATTTAAAATTAATTATTTAATATAAATGATTTAGCTATGCACATTTATATGATATACATAGTTCAAAGTTTGAACGAAACATTCAAGCCTTGAATTTGCTTTATACATAAGGAAAATGAAGTATACAGTACATGTGTATCTGGATGATCGCATCCACGGCTCACACAAATTAATACATAAAATATTCTTTACTGGTCTTTCCATTTGCTACATAAAATCCATTGTTGCATATTTTTCCATGAACAGAGAATTACATAATACTGAAGTTATACTACAGGAGAGCCTGTTTTGAGAATTTTTATGCTAGAAGGTATAGACTAGAAGGTACAGGCTAGTGGAGGGAATAATTAAACCACCTTTGACAACCAGAAACATATTTTAGTTCTTATTATTTGACATAAACATAAATATGTTTTTGATATAAACAAAATAAGTAAAAAAAATAAGAGCTATTATTTCACAATTTTCTCTGGCATTACTATTATAATAAATTAATTCTATGAGTCCTTAGAGTTTTATCTATGTTAAGTTAATTAAACAGAAAGGAGAATTTAACTTCTTTAACTAACAACAGTACATTTCAGAGATGGTAATTTTCATCTAAGAGGTATGTGCTAAAAAAACAGCAAGTACATGAATTGAATTTAAGGGAATTACATTAGAAAACGTCTTGAGCAAATTGAAGATTTTTTTAAAGATTTATTTATTTATGATTACAAGAACTGGAGTACAGGCCAGAGGTGTGGGAGGTGAGAGGATTCACCAAAGACAGAGCAGGGAACAGAACAGGCAGATAGAGTGAAGTACACTGCTGAGGGGAGCAGCAGGTGAGTCAGGAGAGGTCCGATGCACCATGTGGATAGCTCCCTGGCCAGGGATAAAACTCGCAATGCAGAGGCTGTGGACAGCTTCACAATGCTATGCTCAACCTCTTGTGCCACCAGGGAGGCCCCAAATTGAATATTTAATGAAGATCCAATAAGCTCAGATATCTTAACACACTTAACATCTTATTTGTCTAACAAATGTCTTGTAATATCCTTTATTAGATTACCTTTGTAGTACCTCTACATAGGAAATTATAAATTCACTAATGAAAGTCATAGGTTGAAATGTTTAATAAAGACAGACAGATAATTTTAATGTTTATCTCTTGTTGAAGTAATGCAAGGAAATATGTTAATGTTATTTATTTTAGCATTCCCTATCCAGTTGCTATGCTACATACACCTTCATGAGCCAACATTAATTTTTAAGAACAGAATAATAAGGATCCCAAAATCTGACTGCGTTATTTATAGCAAGTACTATCACAATAATGGCAAGAATTAATACCACCTTTCATCATCCAAATGGCTTTGTTCTGGTGGGCTTCTCTGAATGGCCCAGACTAGAAATGGTTCTTTTTGTGACTATCTCCATCTTCTACATAATGACACTCCTTGGGAATTCAGCCATCATTATCTTGTCACGTCTTGATGCCAGACTCCATACTCCCATGTACTTTTTTCTAAGTAATCTCTCTTTTTTGGACCTTTGCTACACTACTTCCACTGTCCCCCAGATGTTGATAAATATACAGAGCAACTCAAGAAACATCAGCTACATAGGATGCATAGCTCAACTTTTCATCTTTCTTGGTTTAGGGTCCACAGAATGTGTACTTCTCTCAGTAATGGCCTTTGATCGTTATGTAGCTGTCTGCCATCCTCTCCGTTACAAAGTTATCATGCATTCTCGACTATGTCAACAGCTGGCAGCAGTGGCTTGGGTAACAGGTTTCAGCAACTCTTTGGTACAAACAGTGTTGACTTTCTTGTTACCTCGCTGTGGTCAATATCAGGTGGAGAATTTCTTCTGTGAGGTACCTGCCATGCTCCGGTTATCATGTGTTGACACATGGGTCAATGAAGTAGAAATGTATGCTGCTGTGGTGGTAATCAAAGTTATCCCAGTTGGATTAATTCTATTCTCCTACATCAACATTGTCAGAGCAGTAGTAAGAATCAAATCTTCTGAGAGTCGCAAGAAGGCCTTCAATACTTGTGGGTCTCATTTGCTGGTGGTCATTATGTTCTATGGCTCAGCCATTAGTGGTTATGCATATATGGCACCCAAAAGCAACTCAGCCAAATTGAAGGGCAAGCTTCTTGCACTCTTCTATGGACTTATAACTCCAATGCTCAACCCCCTCATCTACACATTAAGAAATAAAGATGTTAAGGGAGCAATAAAGAAGCTGCTTGGGAGAGAACAAGAGCAAGGGTGGAACATGGCTTAAAAAATTCAGTCATCTTACAATTCAAATTCCACACTCCCAAAATGCCTATTGCCAATTGCTATCATTCCTTTCACTCTCAAATAGAAATGCCTGATTGTTAGTTATTATCTATGTGCTTCACAGGAAGTAACATATGATTCTCCTTCTGAAATCCATGAAGTCGAGATCTAAAAATAGGTGATAGATTTTAGTAAACTAATGTATTTTTCTTAGTGTTCTTTTTTAGTGAAGTTTTAAAAATTAATAACCAAATATGATTTCTTATCACATGGCACATTAAAACTGATGATTAAGAGAATAATCTTGAGAATTGCTTAAATGCAGGAAATGACTGCTCAAATGATGTTACAAAATTAGCAGTTTGCAATAATTTATAATCAAGAAATTTCATTTCCTCTTTATATAAATATGTTTATATATGTGTTTATATATATATATATATGTTTGGGTTGTTAGTGTAGCAAACAACAGTCAACATTAGGATGGACATCCCCATGAAGTCCAGTGTAGTCTGTGGCCATCTACACTGTTCTGGAGAATAGGAAGTACACATATGGAAAACTTTGTGAAATTCATTTGTTCAATGATTTATTTTTTATTTATTCAATTATCCAATCTTTCTAGCAATTTTAGCATATTTTTAATTTTTTTACATCATTCTATGGAATTTTTTTTTCTAGTGGCTAATGTAAGGAGACTATGTATGTCTCACAGTAACAAACTTTAATCTAAAAACATGTTTTATCAGTATGTATTTCATTGTTGGTGCTCAATCATCTTTATTAATAATATATAATAATAACTGTGTTCAGCTAGCCAAACAGAAAATTAGAAGATTTTCTCCTAATTGAAAGGCAAGAAATCATATAGCTTCTGTGCACAAGATAGATATCCCCAATACTATGTTCTCAGATAGTATATTTGATGTAATGGTTGCTGGATGAAAGACCAATCATTAGGTAGAAGGGTCTAGTCTAGTCTAGTCTTTTTTTTTTTTTTTAGCTAATCTTTTTTTTTTTTTAAAGATTTATTTTTATTTATCTATTTATACAAGCACTGGGTACAGTCAGAAGCGTGGGAGGGTGAGAGAATTCACCAGAGCCAGAGCGGGGAGCAGAGCAGGCAGAGGGACCAAAGTACACTGCTGAGGGGAGCAGCGGGCGGCAGGAGAGGTCTGCGTGCCATGCGGGACCCTCCTCCAGTGGTGGACGGGGAGTAGCCGGGGATCGAACCGGCGCTGCAGAGGCTGCGGGCATCTTCGCAACCCAGCGCTCAACCGCTGCACCACCGGGGAGGCCCTAGTCTAGTCTTAAAACAAATATCTGACAGAATGTACCTACCACCAATAGTCATTAAATTCAAATTACATTTTTTATCTTATGAAAGTTTCACTGTTCATATTGGCAACAGGAGAGATAAAATAAAATGAATATTTATCTGGGTAAATTTACAGCAGAAAAATACAAATAAAAGCATCCATTCACAAAGATTATAATTCAATATATGATTATGTTAATAGTGACATATACTTGCCCTCTCCAGATATATTTGAACAATGTATATATAGTTCTTGTCTTCTGAAGAGTATGGAAAATGAGTTGATCAAAGATGTGGTAAATATCTAATATCTTTTTTGATAGTTTTATGATTTTTATTTTCTTTTATGATGTTTTATTTATTTTTTAAATTTATGTATTTATTTTACAATGTTTGCTTTCTTTTCTCAGGTGTAGTCCCCATAGAATTTCCACCACCAATTCACTCATGCACCATCACCATAGTCCCTTGTGGTCTTCCCACCCTCACCCTGGTCTTTCGCCTCCCCTTCCCCCAAAATAATAACAATGGTAAATATCTAACATTTTTCTACCTGAAAGAGTTTATTTTTTTAAGGGCAGTTTTAGTTTCACAGCAAAATTGACAGAAAAGGTCAAAGAAATCCCATAAATGTCCTTGTCTCTGCACATGCATAACATCACCCGCCATCAAGTTTTCATACTAGAGAGGTATGTTGGTTATTATTGAACCTATACTGACACATCATTATCACTCTAAGACCATGACTTACATTATCATCCACTTTTGGTATTATATATTTTATAGTTTATATTTATAGTTTTTGATAATTTTAGAATAGCCATCACTGTAGTATCATACAGAATATATTCACAGTTATTTTTTTCTGTATTCTGTATATTCACACCTCCCTCCCTTTCTATTCTCTGACCTCTGGAAAACACTGATGTGCTTAATCTCCATAGTTTTGCCTTTTTAAAATAATGTCATAGTTAGAATCACAGAGTATGTTGCCTTTTCAGATTGGCTAGTCTTACTGAGAAATATGCATTCAAAGTTTCCCCGTGTCTTGTCATGGTTTGATAGTTCATTTCTATTTAATACTGAATAATGTATTTCATTGTTTTGATGTACAATAATTTGTTATACTTTGACATAGTGAAGGACATTTTGGTTGCTTCCAAGTTCTGGAATTGTATGAATCAGGCTGTTATCATGTTAATGTTAATCATCCATGTGTAGATTTCTATGTAGATATAGGTTTTTACTCCCTTTGTCTAAATACCAAGGAGCATGATTGTTGGATTGTATAGTGAGAGTATGTTTTGTTTCACAATTGTTGCTGGTCTCATACCTAAGTCATTAATCCATTTTGTATTTCTTCTTGTGTGTGGATTTAAATAGTAATGCCCATTTTTATTTCACTGACCTACTGTATGGTCATTTAATTTCTATTCAATCATTTCCACTATTTTATTGTTACCATTTCTTACCTTTACTAACTTTTGGTCTTGTTTGTTCCTCTAAATTTATTTATTTTTATTTTCTTACATCATTGTTTATTTTTGTACAGTATTTGATTTCTCTCCTCAGGTGTAGTCCCTGTAGTTCTCCCAACATCAGAGCACCTGTGATCCATTCCATATTCCCTGTGCGCTTCCTTCTCCTGTTTTGGCCCATCTCCCTCCCCCTACACTGCTGTAAGCCTCAGATCTATGGTCAGTGTGCAAGTTTTGCCTTTTTCCTGACCCTTTGTTTGATTTCTTTATATTCCACATATAAATATTCAGCATCACTTATCAGGGAAATGCAAATCAAAACCATGATGAGATGCCTCTTCACACCTGTGAGAATGACCCATATTAAACAAAACAAACAAACTAGAATCAAGAAATGTTGGTATGGATATGGTGAAAAGGGACACTTTTACGCTACTAGTGGGAATGTAAACTGGTACAGGCACTATGGAAAGCTGTGTGGAAATTCCTCAAAACATGAAAAATGGATCTACCATATGGTCCAACTATTCCAAAAGAACACAAAAACACTAATTTGAGAGGAAACCTGCATTCTTGTGTTCATTGCTTCTGTTTTTCATAGTATACTTAGTATACTATGTATACTTTACTATGTATACTTAGTATACATAGTATACTTTAGGTATACTATCTTTTTTTAAGATTTATTTATTTATTTATACAAGAATCGGGCACAGGCCAGATGCACTGGAGGGTGAGAGGATTCACCAGAGACAGAGTGAGGAATGGAACAGGCAGACTGATGAAATACACTGCTGAGGGGAGCAGTGGGTGAGACAGGAGAGGTCTGCTGCGCCATGAGGGACCCTCGCTGGACGGCCTGGATAGAACCGGTACTGCAGAGACTGGGGATAGCTTCACAGCGCTGTGCTCAACCACCTGCGCTGTGCTCAACCACCTGCGCCAGCAGGGGAGGCCCACTTTAGGTATACTATTAAGTTCTTTATTTGAGAATTTTCTTGCTTCTTAAACTGGGCCTGTACTACAATTATTTTCTCAGTGAAGACCATTTCACTGCATCTCATAAGTTCTGAATTTTAGACTGCTGCAGATGTTGAAGTATTTTTAAATTTCTGCTTTAATTTCCTCTTTAATGTAATACTATTAAGAAGCATGTTTATTATCCATACATTTAAGTTTCTTTCCTTTTTTAATCTTTTTTTTTTTTTAATAGAGGCATGCTTTATTTATTGTTTGCTGGTTTGTTTGTTTGTTTTGTTTATACATGCACTGGGTACAGTCAGAAGCGCGGGAGGGTGAGAGAATTCACCAGAGCCAGAGCGGGGAGCAGAGCAGGCAGAAGGACCGAAATACACTGCTGAGGGGAGCAGCGGGCGGCAGGAGAGGTCTGCGTGCCATGTGGGACCCTCCTCCAGTGGCCGGGGAGCAGCCGGGGATCGAACCGGCGCCGCAGAGGCCGCGCGCAGTTTCGCAACCCAGCGCTCAACCGCTGCGCCACTGGGGAGGCCCTTCTTTCCTTTTTTAATAACTAATTTCTAGCTTTATGACATTATTGGTACTTGGTACTTTGTACTTGGTACAAATTCTAAAAGAGTTCTTGGTAGCAAGAAAGAGTACTTGGTACAATTCGATTTTTGTAATTTTACTGATATCAACTGTGTAATATGTTCTACTCTATTGTTCTATTTTGCGCTTGAAAAAATGTTTTGCAGTTTTTGAGTGGAGTGTCCTGTCATGTCTGTTAAGTTTGTTTTGTGTAACTCTTCACTTAAGGCTATTATTTCCTTATTTAGTCTCTGTCTTGTGGATCTGTCCATTGTTGTTAGTGGAGTATTAAAATCTCCTAGTATTATTGTATTATAACAGCTTTCTTTAGTTATATTAATAAATGTCTTATAGATCTTGATGATTGATCATTTTGTGCATATATATGTATAAATATATTTTCAAAAGTGTTATTTCTTCTTTTTTTAAGACCTTAATTATAATGCATGTCTATCTTTAATGAATTATTTTTTTAATTTTTTAATATGTCTCAAGGGTTATTTTTATCAACTCTATTTACCCAAGTAGAATGTTTAATATTTTTGATTGACACTTGAGTTTTGTAAGATATAAATTTTAGATCAAAAATTTTGTCTGGAAATATTTGGCTACATAGAAATCCTATATATATCAGTGGAATCTTCTCTCTTGAATCCCTCTTGATGATACTAGCTGGAATTTTAAGAAAATCTTGTTTTAAAAAGCTTTGCTTTAAATACTTAGAAAGATTGGGAAAAAAATATAACTATTGGAAGAATTGTTACTGAAGAAACAGCCAAATAGTTTAACAAAAGAGAAAATATGAAGGAATATAACAAATCTAAACCCAAATGGAGACTCATTGTCATGATCAAGGATCTTGAATGAATGATTTTTCTCTCACCATAACATATATATTATATTGTAACAGTGAAATCCCCAAGCAAAGGGGCAATTCCAGATTCCCTGAACAGTCCTAAACAAGGGTGGATCTTGGCAGGGAGATGAAGCTAGAGAGAGAGTGTGAGAGAAGAGGACTGGGAAAGACACATAGAGAGATGGGGAAAGAAGACTGGAGGAGGTGCATGGAGCAGAGAGACATGTGAAGAAGAAGCAAGGCTTGCTTCTCAGGCTTGGACTTATACCAGGGACTTGGGGGACATGGAAGGAGACACTTGAAAGAGATATAAATGTGGGTAAGAGAACTATAAGGAAGCTGAAATTACAGCCTTGACTTATATATTGATTTTGCTATTTTCCTTCCAGATTTCCCTGGCCCCTGCTTCCCCTTTCCTCGGGTTCCCCATCAGAAGGTGCCTTAGACTTAAGTTTTGGGGCCTCAGCTGTCCTGCTTTGGGCCAACCCTGTTTGGTTGTGCATTTAGCCACAAAGAGATGGGTAACTTTGGATGTTTAATTGGAAACTATTTTAATTCCCTTCTCTTTTCTCTCTTGAATGCTAATTGTATTAAAGTTGTTTTCTATTGGCCGTATGCACTAGAGTATATTTTGTTTTTATATAGTAGATAATAGAATACATTTAGAGAAGTCAGGTTTGGGGGTTCTAGGGTACCCTCATCCTGCCTGCTAGCAACGTGAAATGCCATTTTCCTGATGCTTGGAATCTTGAAAGGAAATCATTTTTTATGGATTTTCTTTTTTAAAAAATATTTATTTATTTATGCATACAAGAACTGCGGTACAGGCCAGAGGTGTAGGAGGGTCAGAGGATTCACCAGAGACAGAGTGGGGAATAGAACAGGCAGATTGACTGAAATATATGCTGAGGGGAGCAGCGGAAGTATCAGGAGAGGTCTGCTGTGCCATGTGGGTATCTCCCTGGCTGGGGATTGAACTCATGCTACAATGGCTGCAGATACTTTCATAGGTTGCATCTTAACCCCTTGCACCACCAGGGAGGCCCTAAAGGAGTAAAGTTTTTCTCAGAGTCACATGCTTTGGAAGGTCTTTAGTGAATATCAGTTTTCATTGATATTACATATTCAGTTTATATGATTCTGAATTAGCTTGCAATTGGAATCATGTGTCCATGAGTCTTGTAACTTAAAAAACATTTAATAGTTAATAGTCCTGAACATAGTTAATAGTTCTGAAATTATTAACAGTGTGTTTTCAATACTGACATTTTTGTTAAATGTTTTAATGTATTTAAGTCTTTGAGTTCTATATTATGAAGAGATATTAAAGGTAATGTCCCTTTGGAACTGTTGCTTATATTCATTGCATATTGTACTTTGTATGTAATATTAATTATATGAGACTATGATCAGATTGTACTGAATGGAATCTTTTAGAAGTGAAGTCAGGATAAATCTGGGTCTTTCAGCAAGAATTTCTTGTATTAAGAGTTTATAGGGATATAAAGATAAATGTCAAAGATTAAAAATTTAATGGGATTAAATATTAGCAGAAGTAGAATCATTCAGACTACTAGTTTATGTAACAGTCCAGGTATTTATCAGTGTAAGCTTTAATTGTGGAAAGTGAACATTTTTTTCCTGCGAAAATTACCTTTTTCTCAATAGTTAGTCATTTACCTTCAAATTTTTAATAAAAGCTCTAATTTAGATTTCATTATTGATAGCATGTATAAACCATGAATAAAATTGTTGGCTTAAATAGAATGAGACAAACAGAAGTAACCAAATCTATTAAATAATCAAGACTGATTACATGAACCCAGGAACAATTTCCAGATCTGAGAAAACTGCACAAATTCTGAGCTTCTTGATACAGATTACATACAGTTTTCAAGGAAGTGACATGAAACATTTCAAGATTTCTGCAAAGAAAATCTGAGTAAAACTCTAGTGACTATAGGTATATGATTTTTTTCTATGACAGAAAGACAACTTTAAAATTTTATCTATATATTTAGAGTCTTATCTTTTGGGAAATGAAAAGACTTATTTCCTGGGTGCACTCTCTTCAGAATACCAGGTGGGCTCCTTTATGACTCTTGGGAAATTGGGAACAGAGAGAGTGACACTCACACAGTATTAACATAACTTAATAAAACATGAAGTATATACACTATCAGTAAATATTTAAAATCTTAAACTTCTAGTAAAGTATAAAACATCAATCTGAGATCATTTCATAGACTATTAGATACAGTGTATTTAGACATTACAACATAGTTATAAAATAGGTTGTATTATTGTCATCATGTTTAAAACATTAGTTACATGGCATGTTTAGGGTTTGAATACTTTTGATATGGTTGTGATATTTCTTTTTCTTTATTCTTTTTTCCCTTTATTGAGGAAACATTGGTTTACAACACTATATATGAGTTCAGGGAATAAGTTCATACATCCTCAGATATATTGCCACACAACTCCACCATCAAAACAGTCAAATTCCTTTACCCTAGGCCATTGGCCCTATACCCCTTTGTCCCCACCGCAATGCACCATTCCCTCCAGCAACTTCAGTTCTGCAGTCATATTCTAGGGAGTGTTTTGGTATAATTTGTTCAATACTTTGGGTTTTTATTTTAGGTTTCTTTCTTTTTATTTTTTTACCTTTTATTATTTTATTTTATTTTTTAATATTTTATTTTATATAATTCTTACATCATTTTTCATTTTTGCACACTGTATGCATTTTAATTTTGGTTATATTCCCCATACAATTCCCACCCCCCTTATTTTGACCCTAATCCTTCCTCACCTTCCCCCCACACACCATTGTGTATCTCTGGTTTATAGTTGCTTATTGATTTTGATTTTTTCTTTGTTATAATCAGTCTTTTTCCTGGTCCCTTATTAAGGTTTCCTAAATTCCTGCTATGAGTGAGACCATCCAGTATTTTTCTTTTTCTTTCTGGCTTATTTCGCTGAGCATGATCCCTTCCAACTCCATCCATGTTGCTACAAATTGCATGAGTTATCTTCTTTGATTGCTGAGTAATATTCCATTGTGTATATATACCACATCTTCATAGAAGGAACTTGGGGATTATGCTATGTGAAACAAATCAGAAGGAGGAAAAAAATACCAGATGAATTAACTCAATTTATTTGTATACAATTGTATACAATTGAGTTAATTCATCTGGTATTTTTTTCTCCTTCTGATTTGTTCCACATAGCATAATCACAAATGGTAAGTTTATCATTTTAATAGTTGAGTGGTGTTCTATTGTGTACATATACCATGCATTCTTAATGTGCTGCTTTGTTAATGGTTATTTAGGTTGTCTCCATATGTGATTATGTAAGTAATGTTGTAATGAACACAGGAACGCAGATATTAATATAGATTACTGATCTTATATTCTTTGGGGAAATACCTAGGAGTGGAATTACTGGATCAAAAGTAGACACACAGACCAATGGAATAAAATTGAGAGCACAGAAATAAAACCACACATTTATAAACAACTTATATACAACAAAAAACAAAGCATATATACTGGAACAAGGAAAGCCTCTTCAATAAGTGGTGCTGGGAAAATTGGACTGTCACATGCAAAAGAATATAATTATAGGGGCCTCCCTGGTGGTGCAACAGGTTCAGACGCAGCACTATGAAGCTATCTGTAGCCACTGCAGCACCAGTTCAATCCCTGACCAGGGAGGTGACCCACATGGTACAGCAGACCTCTTCTGTCTCACCCACTGCTCTCCTCAGCAGTATATTTCTGTTCTGCTTCCCACTCTGTCTCTTGTGAATCTTCTCACTCCCGCTCCTGCATCTCTGGCTTGCACCCCACCTCTTCTATGCATGAATAAATAAATCTTTTTAAAAAAGGAATACAATTATTCCATTATTTCAAATGAAACATGAAAATCAACTCAAAATGGATAAAAGACTTGGATGTAAAACCTAACAGCATAAAGTAGATATAAAATATAGGCAAAAACTCCTTGACATAAATGTCAAAAACATCTGCTCAGACTCTTCTCCAGCTACAAAGAAAACAAAGGAGAAATAAGAAAATGGGACTATATCAAGCTAAAAAACTTCTGTACAGTGATAGAGACAGTGACCAAAACAAAAAGACACCATACTGAATGAGAGAAAATATTTGCACACTATACATTTGATAAGGGAATGGTAAGAAAAATCTAAAAAGAGCTTATACAACTAGGGCCTCCCCTGGTGGCACAGGGGGTTGAGCACAGCGCTGTGATGCTGCCCGCAGCTTCTGCAGTGCCAGTTTGATCCCGGCAGGCCAACGAGGATCCCACATGGCAGGGCAGACCTCTCCTGTCATGCCAGCTGCTCCCCTCAGTAGTTTATTTCATCAGTCTGCCTGTTCTGTTCCCCGCTCTGTCTCTGGTGAATCCTCTTACCCTCCCATGCATCTGGCCTGTACCCTGGTTCTTGTATAAATAAATAAATAAATAAATAAATAAATAAATAAATAAATAAATAAATATTTTTAAAAAAGACCTTATACAACTAAACAAAAAGAAAACAACCAATTAAAAAATTGGGCAGAAGATCAAAATAGGTGTTTAACCAAAGAAGATATGCATATGACAGTGTTCATCATCACTTATCATCAGGAAAATGAAAATCAAAACCACAATGAGGTTTTGATTTCCCACACCTCACAGCTGTAAGAATGGTCAATGTTAAAAAAAAAAAGAAACATGTTCTGACTAGGCTATGGAGAAAAAATAACCCTATTACAATGTTGGTGGGAATGTAGACTGCCCCAGCCCCTCTAGAAATAAGTGTGATGTCATAAAAATAAAAATGGATTTTCCATATGACCCAGCATTTTCATATGATTCCACTCGTAGATATCTAGGAGCATCAAAACACTAATTTGAAAAGACTTCTGCACTTCTGTGTTTATAGAAGCACTATTTTAACAGGCAAAATGGAAACAACCTAAATATCCCAATACAGATGAGTGTATCAAGAAAATATGGTATATATACACAATGGAATACTACTCAGCTATCAAAAAAGATAAGCACATGCTATTTGGGGCAACACAGATTGAACTGTAAGTTATTAGTCTAAATGAAGTGAACCAAAGAGAAAAATCCCAGATTGTTTCACTTATATGTGGAATCTACAGAAACCAAAAAAAAAAAAAGATCATACAAAAACAATTGCAAGACCAAAGCTTGAAAGCATACAATGGATCTGAGACATTCAGGAAGGGAAGGAGAAGAAATGGGAGTGGGATGAATGACAGACAAGAATGGGGGAGAGCACAATGGACTATGGTGGAGGAATATGAGTGCATTGGTGGTGGGAAAACTATGGTGACCACACCTAATGGGAGGAATTTTACTTTATGAAAAAATATATAAAGGTTTAAAAAAATGAATAAATAATAAAAATAAAAAAAATTCTGTAATTATTCCATGACTTTTGCAGCTCCATATAAATTTCAATAATGTATTCTCTCCCTTGAAAACAACCATAAAAAATTTGAAATGTGCTTGTAGGAATATCCAGATACTTTACACCAGCTATACAGTCTCAACACTTCCCCCAGGGAGATCAAGAATTAAGGTTGGTGGCCACCAAGGAAAAAGAATAAAAGGAGGCAAGGAAGAGCATGTCCAGGTTGGGGTCAACTTCTCAAGCCACACCAAGGACTTTAAGAAATTCCCTAGAGGTATTTTGTTGACGTAAGAGTAGGTTCAGCCCAATCCAAGAGGAGCTTGTCACACTCCAACTGGGCTTAGCCAGGTTTGACTCCATGTAAACTCCAACAGCAGAAAGAAGGACTTCACAGTGAACTCACAAATCCTCAGGGAGCCACTCACCAAGGGTGCATATACATCCCATTCCTATAGAAGGGGCAGCTGAAGCAAGGGTGGGTCAGCAATGGCCATTGTGGGTGGCTACAGTGTTAAGGAAACACATGTGTGCATGTTACACACAGTGCCACCTTTGAACCAAGTGTAAATATTTCCCAGAGTCTGAGTATGGATTTCCAGATAGTTCCCTTCCTATTGGGAGATCCAAGCCTCATAGGATCATGACCCCTAGTAGGAAGGAACAACAGGGAGGTAGGAAGGAAAGTGAAGATAACCTAAGTACAGAATACAGCTTACTGTGGAACAAAACAAGAAGTAGAAATGACTGAATTCACTCAAACCAAGATCAAATATTAAAGTCTTAGACCTCCATTCACCATCCGCTTCACACCAACTAAACAAAAGAAGAAGACCAAAAAAGAGAGAAATTCACAGCATCCTACATACACAAGCATATACAGCACAAATAAGGCAATATGCATGCCTAGGAAGCAAAGAACATCTGAACACAAGATGGAAAACAAAATGAGGACAGAAATCCCAGGAAAAAATATAAAGGTAACAGAAATAGAGAAACTATGTGACAATGATTTAAAAACAACAATATTGGAAGTTTTAAATGAGATACCATAAGGTTACTGAAAAGCAGATATGCAGACCAAAGATCTCAGAAAGGAGATCCCACAACCAAGTGAGTTCTTCACTAAGAAAATTGTAATTAGGCCTCCCTGGTTGTGCAAGGGTTAAGCACAGCACTATGAAGCTATCTGCAGCCTCTGTAGCACAAGTTCAAGCCTTAGCTGGCCAGAGAGATACCCACATGACAGCAGCAGCAGATCTCTCCTGTCTCACCCACTGCTCCCCTCAGCAGTGTTTTCAGTCACTCTGCCTGTTCTGCTCCCCACTCTGTCTCCGGTGAATTCTCTCACCCTCCTGCACCTCTGGCCTATACCCCAGTTCTTGTATACATAAATAAATAAATCATTAAAAAAAATAAATTTTATTTATATTTTCAAAAAATCACACAAAGAGAATCTGAATGAAATACAGACAACCTTACACAGTGCTTTGAATATAATTAAAATGGCAGAAGAAAGAATTTCATCTGTAGAAGACTCATAAACAAATTATACATTGAAAAAAGAGAGAGGAGCATCAATACAAAGGAAAAGTGAGGAAATCACAAGATATATGAGATTCAGTTAGAAGAGGAAACCTAATAATGATTGGCTCCCAGATAAGGGAAAAAGGAAATAGGAGTAGAAAACCAATTTAAAAAAAATGAGAACTTCCTAAATCTACAGAATGAATTAAATATGAAAGTCCAGCAAGTAGAGAGAACTTCTAAATTCTTTAATGTAAGAAGATCTACACCCAGATACACCATTTTCAAACTATCAAAAATCAAATACAAAGAAAAAAAATTTGCAGGGAGCAAGGAAAAAAATAATTTATAAGAGCTCCCAAATTAAAATTTCCTTAGATATTAGTCCCAACACTCTCCAGGCAAGAAAATAGTGGAAAGAAATATTCACAATCCTAAAAGACAAGAACAGCCAGCCAAGAATTCTCTATCCTCAAAAATTATCAATTATGAGGTGTAATACAGTTTTTCTCAGAGAAACAGAAGTTAATGGAGTTTGCCACCACCTGACCTCCTCTTCAAGTAATACTATAAGGAGTTCTTCTACAAGATAAGAAAAACTAAAACACAAATTCCTTAGCAAAATGACAATAGCAATATAACACCAGTATTAAGAGCAAAATACTATGAGTCAACAACACCAAATACTAAGGTAGAAGAAGAAATGGGTCGATGTAGTATAGTAAAAAGTGAAAGAGTAGACATCAGTTCATAAAGGACCTAAAACTTAGGAATTTAAGTAAAATCTCCATGGCACTCACTAACTAAAAGCTATGCACCCATACATGAAGAAATTTATACACATACTAAAAAAGAAAAAATGAATAAGATGCCACATAAATAATTTAACATTACATCCTAAGGAACTAGAAAAAGAGAACAAAACCAAAAGACTTAGAAGGAAAAATAATAAAAAAAACTAGCATATAAAATAAAATAGAAATTGAAAAGGCAGTATAAGAAATCAGTGAATTCAAAAGCTGATTCTTTGAAAAGAATAAACAAAACTGACTTTCCTCTCTCTAGGCTTACAAAGAAAAATAGGAAGAAAACATTTATTTACAGTTACATTAAAAAGAACTAAATTCCTAGGAATGAACTTTAGGAGGTGAAAGACTTATACAATGAAAACTATGAGACGTTACTGAAAGAAATAGAAGGCACACAAAAATGAAAATATAGTCTTTACTTATGCATTACAATACTTGGCATCATGAACATAGCCATCTTACCCAAAATAATATATATGAAAAAAGTGATCCCTATCATTTTCACTGGTGTTCATCAAAGAAATAAAACACACATTACTTAAATTTATATGGATCTGTAAAAGGCCCCAATAACCAAAATACAACTTTAATAATGAAAACTTTAATCAAAACTGAAGGAAATAAAACAAACTTGAAAAAATGGAAAATCACACTTAGTTTCTATACAAGAGGAATTCCACTAGAAACTACTTTTCTATATACTCAGAAACCGTTAGCCATGAAATAGTACAGCAGGTTCTTGAGTAACACTGTTTCATTGAAGGTCATTTTGCTTTCACATTGAAGAGAAAGACAATATCCCATGGGATATTTAAGAAAACGATGTAACTCAAAGACCTGTTTTTGGTAGTCATCATTTTGCTTAGTTACAATTTCTATGAACCTATCATCCACATCAATGAAGATTCATGGTCCTTTAATATAAAATTAAATATCATGTCAAAAATACACAAAAAATAAATGACAAATTGGTAATTATATTTCTGCAAATGACACCTAAACATTTAAAAATATTTACCTTTTTGTCAAAGATAAAAGTGTTAATTTACATCAGAGTTTAAAAAGTTCTTAAAATTGATTTGAAGCTCACACTCACACTCACCAGCAGGACATAATCATTATGGATAGATAATTAATGAAAAGTTAACATAGCAAAATAATAAGATTAGAATGTAAAAATAAAATAGGAAAAGACAAAAAAGAAGCACATGACTTACCGAGTGGCCAAGGCAGTTTGAGTTATAGAATCAAGGAGTCAGTGTGGCTGAGGTGCACTTTCAAGCTACATGTTTCTGTTGCTTAAGGGAAGTATCTAAATAGTTAATACCTCAATGGATGTCCAGGAAAAAACCTGCTAAATAATAACTCAAAGACACCTACATAATTTGTGGATCACAGTTTATTCATAGAAATTAACCAATACAATTATTTTACGTATCAGGGCAAAACCAAGATTTATGTAAGAAAAAAGCAGATAGGGAAGAAAATTAACTGCAGAGGTTCTAGAAACAATGTAATGTTTGCACTTTCTTGGGTAAAAGGATTGGCTGACAGATAACATAGATGTCTGTCTAGACAGAATATCCTTGAGTATATTAAGCAAGAAGATGAAATAAAGCAATTTCAGTAAATATTGATTATCTTAAATGTCTCATGAGTTTCATTTTGCAGCATCCATGTCAGGCTGTCCCTGGACAATGTTTTCTGATATCTTTTCTTAAGCACTTCCCATCTCAGTAAATCCAGGTCTGTCTCTTTACATCAGTAGAATTCCTCACTCTGTTGTGCTCTTGTCTTTTCTTACTAGTCTCTTCAAAGCCCCTTTTACATCTTTGTTTCTCAGAGTGTAAATAAGAGGGTTAAGGGTGGGAGTTACTACAGTATAGAAAAGGGTGATGAACTTCCCTTGACTGTGGGCATAGGAGCTGTTGGGCTGTATATAGACAGCTGTGATGGTTCCATAGAACAGAGATACTACCAACAGGTGGGACCCACAAGTGCCAAGTGCTTTTTGCCAAGCTTGAGCTGATCTGATCCTCATTACTGCATTGGCAATGAACCCATAGGAGATCAAGATGAGAGACAGAGGAAGCAGAAGCAGAATCAAGGAAGCCATGAAGAGCTGGACCTCATTGGCATGAATGTCTACACAGGCCAACTTGATCATGGCAGGTACTTCACAGATGAAATGGTAAATCTTACGGTTCCCACAGCGAGGTAGCCGTAGGGTAATGGTGCCCTGAATCAAGGTATTTCCCACTCCACTCAGCCATGCTATTCCTGCAAGAGACTGGCAAAGTTGTGGGTGCATCACTGTGGCATAATGGAGTGGTCGACAAACAGCAGCATAACGATCAAATGCCATGACAGCTAGGAGGACACATTCAGTGGATCCCAGTGCCAGGGAGACATAGAGTTGAATGGCACAGCCTACAGGAGTAATTGTCTTGTCTGGACCATAGAGGTTCCACAGCAGCTGGGGAACAATGCTAGTGGTAAAGCAGAGGTCAACAAAGGAGAGATTGGTAAGAAAATAATACATGGGTGTGTGAAGCATGGGATCCAGACAGGAGACCAGGATGATTGCTGTGTTGCCTACCAGTGTCAGGAGGTAGGATATTAACACAACCACAAAGAGGATCTTCTCCAGCTGCGGCTGGTCAGAGAAGCCCACCAGTATGAAATCCCCTGCCAAACTCTCATTAATCATCTTCATCACCCTACTCATGAAAAGAAGACACATATGAAAATAAATGTTAGATAGTGAAAACAATTAAACTCATAAATACAGTTGAGAGAAAACCCTGAACACGGGTATAAGTGAATGTGTGTGTGTGTTATGTGTGTGTAAGGGGATAGCTGTATATCTCCAGGACAAAAGTAAAATACCTAGAAATTACAGACAACTGTCAAAACATATGGTGACACAAAATAGGCCATTACAGGAAGTGACTAATAAGCATGTTTTTCCAAATTGTTTATATTTTTCTGAAAATCCAACCTTTCTTAGCAATACCTTGTATAATTATAAAGGGATATAATGGAGATATTATCCAAACAAAAACGTATTTTTACCACTGTATTAGTTTCCTGAGTAAAAGTAGCAAATACTAAATATATTTTAGAAGAAATGATTATAGTATTATTTCTATGCTACCAGGTGCATATATTTGTCAATACCATGCTAAGGATACACTATGTATTCAAGCTTTATGTTGTTTTAATTGCCTAATACAAACCATGTACTTGCTAGTTTTCTTTCAGTCTTTTTTCTTATCATGGAAAGATGGTTACCTCAATTAAAAATGGCAAAGAAAACCAATCATTACAAACACTAAACAAGAAATATGAACAATCTAATTTAGATGGTATTGAGTCTTAATCATTATTAAGAGTTAATAATACTTAAGAGTTAGATGGTATAAAGAGAAGTTCACATGTTGCAAAAAAAAATCTGTGACTTATTAAAAATTTTATTGTTTATTCTGCTTAATTTAATTAAAACATTTAAAGCTTTCCCAAAATTTCATTTTTGATATATTTCATTAAAAATGTGTTTGAAATATAGCATGACTTTTCTTTCATATTATATAATAGCAGAATAATGAGTCTTGCATTGGCCACAAAATATTACAGACAAATTTAGTAGTTCTTTCATTTAATAGGTTGCTGCTGACCATATTAAGAAATATTTGATGATAAGGAAATTGTATTACTGGGAAGAATATTTAAAAAATAGCACATTTTTCCTTTTCTTATGGCGGACAGTCTTTCTTAGTAAGCCATAGGTATAGATGTGACATGAATAGATGTGGTTTAAGGAAAATTATTTTCAGCAGAAGGAATAGAATGATGAAGATTCCAGCTGAAAAGGCATCCAGGCCCAGGGGTTGCTGAGAGAACTGCTGACTCCAGAATGATGGAAAACGTGCCCTGTGTTTAGACTGTAGTAGTAGGCACACATAGGAAGCAAAATGAATGTTTAAATTAAGCTAAAGTTTTGTATTTAACCAAAGACCTTAAGAGCCAGTTTCTGTGAGGTTTTTAAACTGGTCAAGGGACAATGCAGGTCAAGAAGGAACTGGTAATTAACATGATGTTTACATTTAAAATAAAGCTAGCCTCAGATTGCAAAATATATTGACAAGTAGTTAGCTGAGACGTAGAAACTAGTCAGGAGGCTGTTCCTATACTTTAGGAAAGAGATGACTTGGTAGATGCTGGTAAGATTTCTAATCTTAGAATGACTCTAGCAGAAAGTTTAGATATACTTAAATAGTCCAGATGTGGAACGTGAGAAAGATCAATTAGGGGTCACTGGTTTATTTCTTGAACAACTGGGTGTTTTCTACAGAGAAATATAAAAGCTGAAAATATCATTTTGAAGAGAAAATACTAGAACCACAAACCTATAAGTGTATGATTCCCAAAAATATGACCATGGAAGAAATGTCAAACATGGCTCAATTCTGTTTTTGACTCCTTGCCATACACCTTCTCTATTCTTTTAGATAACCCTAGGATTCAAAATCAGAGACCATTATTATTTTCCCTAACAAAAACTTTTATCTTTCAAATTTCCATCAATATCAATCCTAGTATAATTATCCAAACTAAATTTGAATATGATGAATTTTTTGTTCTTTTCTTCCACTTTAATCAATCTAGCCTTATGTCATTTAATTTTATAAGAGACTTTTAATTTATATCTTCCTAGGGTCTTATTCTTTTCTTTGTAGTCTTCATTATTTTCCTATAAAGAATAGTTAGAATTGTATAAAAGCAGGATATAGATCAAGATACAACTGTCATTTCTTTAGTGTAAAATTCATAAACCTCTGTACTGAATTTAAGTCTGCAAACAATTTCAATTCCCATGTCTGATTTTAGAATTATCTCCCAGCACTTATAAATGTTCCAGGCTATCCATACCTCTGTTCATACCAAGTTCTAATTTATTTAAATATTTTTTACAATCTTATGTCTCTTTATTTCTGATTAACCCATTTATTTTACTCTTACTAAATCTTACTCACCTTTTAACATTCATCTCTAGATCAACATCTTCTAAAATGCACTCTAATTCTCCCCTCAAAGCACTTACCTTCTGAAATTCTGAATTATTTAGTGTAGTGTGTCAGTTTGCCCAAGAACTAATTTCTTTGAGATGCCAAGCCTTCTAAGATAGAAAGCAACTTCTTATGGGTGAAGATACATATATTAAAAAGTGACCCAAATTATACTTAGATACATATATTAAAAAGTGACCCAAATTATACTTAGATACATATATTAAAAAGTAACCCAAATTATACTTACACAGGCCTGTTTTGTTATAGTCAACATCAAATACATGTGTTTTCCATATGATATTTTCACTCATCTATTAAATTGCTTTTCTTTCAAATGATATCTCTCTAACTAGCACAAAATGTGTGTTTAAATCACATATTTAAACTAAAGCAATTCAGTTGCGTGTATTCATGTCATTAAAAAAAACTATTAAAAAACATATATTATTTCTTTGCTACATCTACTTCCATTATTTAGTCAAGAATTTGCAATTATCCTAGCAAAGAAAATCATAATAGGTTTTTAAAATGTAATACAATGAAATTTATATGCTGCCCAGAAATGTTTCAGTTTCTGTTAAAGAAAATTATGCATGTGTGGATATATAATATATGTGTATATATACTAATATATAAAGTAACATATATATAGATGCTTTATATATATATATATATATTTCCAAACATTTCTTCTCATACAGTCATCATGTCCATATATTTTTTACTCAGACCTCAACCCAGTTGATTCCCTAGGACAACTGAGTATCACAATGTACTACAACTCATATTTTAAATTGCATATATTTTAACAGAAGAGAGTCCTTTAGATTCTCTACCACTCTTGAGAAACGGCATGATTTAGAGAGTAAGAGCACACATACATATAGACACACATTCATACAGACACACACAGATAAACAAATACAGCATAATCATCAATAATGTATAAATTCAAAGTCATGTCTATATAAGAAATATTTCATACCTACCTGAAAAAAGATAATGGAAAAGAACTTTAGAAAGCTAGAGTAAGAAGGAAATTCTCCTAAATGAAGAAAAAACATCCTTTCTTTGTTTTGTATTTCTATATTTTCCCTTTCCAAATGCACTTTCTTCACAATACAAATATAGTTTATTTCAAATTGAATTCTCTTCTAAAATATTATAAAATAGTAAGTCAATAAGATGTTCAGAAATAAAAATAAAATACTTCCTAGATGGTGGATACAAAAGCTAGGTGAATTCTTGGCTGGGATGGTTTGAGGAAGATTTACCTTAGCAAGTGTATAAAGTAATTATTATGTTTTGTAGTATAGATAATTTGTAGCATATGTAGATGGCCAACAGAAAACAAGTGATCATAATTATTTCCTCACCTCTGAAAGTTTTGTCCTTCTATCTACAATTAGTTTCATGAGCCAAATAGGTGATACTCATCAATGAGTTTTCCCAAAATCATGAAGTTCTGAAAAAAGATCTCTAAGTCCAAGACCAAGTTTGGGGTGGTAACATAAATTCCTGGAGCCACGCTAGAACACACTAGTTTTTTACTATAGTAAGAATTAATATCCAGCCAGAATGGTACCTTGGGGACTCTATATTCCTAAAAGGGCAATTAATACCAAGCACAATGGTGACCAAGAACAAAATGTTCTCCTACGGAAATTGCATGGTACAAACTACTTGTCATGCATGCAGACCTTTAATCTTGAAAACATACAGATCTCAATTAACAAGAGAAAATAAAATCTCAGAAAAGTGAAAATAAAAGTTTTCACCTTCAGGACAGCATGTATTGGGACATGATTTCCATGGAATTATCACCATTTGTTGCATATTTAATTACTCTTTGTATAATCAGAACATATAATGATTACTCTTTGCATAATCAGAATATATAATTAATTACTCTTTGTGTAATCAGAACATAATTATAAGACTGAATTGTTGAATGCAAGGGTCACACTCATGCAAGTGTCAAAATGTGATATTTGGCAATAGCATAGGTATTCATATTGGTATCTCTTTCAGGGAGGTTGCAACAGAATACTTTGTAGGAACATATTTCTTCAGTCACCATTTCCCAAACTATTCAAAAGTTTCTCTGGTCCAATGAGTTTGAGAGACTCCATCTATAGCCTTAGAAATTTGCAAAGCATGTTGTCATAAGAAAGTCTATACCTTCTCACATTAAATTTCTTTCAGAATATCCCTAAATAATATCCCTAAATAATCTATTTATAATAATATCCATATTTATAATAGGGATATAATAATATCCCTATTTAAAATAGGGATATAATAATATTATATATATAATATTATAATATCCCTATTTATAATAATATCCCTAAATATCCCTAAATAATCTATTCAATAGATTATTATTGAAAAAAAACTTGTCAAAATCTTGTATAATTAAGATAGAAGCACTAATTTTGAGATACCTTGTCATAGAAGTACATATTTACAAATAAAAGGGTAATTGGAATTGACCTTATGTGGGAATTACTCGTTATAAAGATGCAAAGAACATGGGTTTTATGGGGTAATAATGAGGAGGGCACAGAAAACCTTATGAAAAACCACAGAACACATCCTATTTATGACCTTAAAGAGTCTGTTTTGTTATGTCACACCTAAATACAAACTGAAAGTAGACATTATCTATACATATAGGAAACTAAGGTAAATGTAGGTGATGATAGACTGGAAATAAAGACACGATCAGATGCAGCTGAAATTGAGTTAATATATCCTTCTTGATTCAATAACAGTTTTGAATAAAAATGAATATATAAAAACCTGTCAAATATTATTATATCCTCTACATTTTGTAGAAAAAAATGTTTAAAGGTACTCATTATAAATTGATATATATGCAGACTATGTAATGCTTGTACCACAAGAAAGTAACAACAAACAGTGAACAATTTGGCATAACTCATAAAAAGAAAATAGAAAAAAATAGGAAAATTATTAAATAATAAAGTTGAAATAAAAGTACCATCAGTGGTGAAGTCAGAAATACAGTGGAGTAACTCCAAGTGCTTATGCTCCCACAGAAACTATCGATAGGGAAGGAAGAACAAGAGGAGGAGGGGATAGGGTGAGGAAGGAGGAGGGGGAGAGGAGGCGAGAAATTGTTGCCAACATTCTTAGAAATCTGGGAAAGTGTAAAATATTTTAATAACAAATGCATTGATAGACAATGACAACTTAAAACTTTTGTGATGCTTTTGATTGTGCTTCTTCAATACATTCTTGGACACAGGATTGATCTTTCGGTGTTTACAACATGAGGTCCCTGTGTGGGACCACTGTCTTCAATTCTGCAGGGAGTAAAGCAGATCTTCTTCAAAACTTTAAGTGTGTGTTTAACCTATTTGGAAACTACCTGAAAGACTGATGCAACACACTATCAATGTTTGAAAATACAGGCTAGAAAAGTGGTTTGCATTGTTCAGAAATGTGGCAAAGCAAACTAACAAACTGAAGATATCTGGCAAAAGATTGTGGTTGAGAAATCTGATAGTTTGCCTACAGCACAGGACAAAAGTTGGGGAAATCTTTGGGAAATTAGAGCATTCAAAAACATCCATGTATGTAGCACAATGGACTAAAATACTGTGTTCTAGAGATCCCAGACCCAGGTCGGGGACAGAACCAGAGCTGCCAAGAACCTGGCAGCTTTCTCCAGGATGCTGCCAGACCTACCCCAGACCAGGAGAGCTCTTGTGACCCTGCAAGACCCTGCAGGACACCCTGAGATTGGTGAGACCCCAGACCCCACTGGGAGGGAACCAGAGCAGTCAAAGACCTCATGACCTTCTACAGGACCCCACCTGCCCCCACCCAGAGGTCTTAGGTCTTGCCAATTTTATGCCAGTGCCTACAAAGACAGGAATGAGCCTGCACCTGCCCAGACTAGAAGAAGCCTCAAGAGCTTCTATAGGACCTTGCGAGCACTCTCCTGGACCTACAGAGGCCTTGTGATTTTCCATGAGATCCCCACCAGCCCTGCATGGACTGCTGAGACCCCCACACCTGCATCAGGGAGTGAATCAGGGTGACAAGACACCTTACGATCTCCATGAGACCCTGCCAGCAGTGTGCCCAAAGAGATGAGAACACTGATCAGTGAGGGTGGAGGTTCACACTGAAGAAATCCACATACAGCAGTGGGATTCCAAAGCTAATAATGGGCAGAAGGAAAAACATAGCAAATGACAACAAGCAAACAGCCCCAAGAGAACAGTACAAAACAGAAAACAAATGCCCAGAACTGCAAGACAGATGTGGAAGCTATGGTCTCCCTTTCAGATACAGAGTTTAGAATTGCAGTGATAAAGAAATTCAAAGACATGGAGGAAAAGTCAGAACACAAATGAATGTCCTTAGAGAAGAAATCAACAAACTGCGAAAAGAAAACCAAGTACTAAATAAGATAAAAATGGAGTTTCAGCATTTCAAAAGAGAATTAAAGGTGATGAAAAACAGCAGAAGTTGCAGAAGATCAAGTGGAAAAAGACTAAATGTAACTCAAGATGCAGATGTACAGAGAACCCAGGTAAAGAAGGAGAGAAACAAAATTTAAAAAATGAAGAAACACTCTGAGAACTATCCGACTCCATGAGAAAAGGCAACATGAGAATAATAGGAATGCCAAAGGGGAAAGAAAGAAAGAAGGTGACAGAAAATGCATTTAAGGAAGTAATGAAGGAGAAATTCCCAAATCTAAGGAAGGGAATAGATGGAGAAATACAGGAAGCTAAAAGAACCCCAGCACAGCTAGATAAAACAAGACTGTCAGAAGAAACATGATAGTAAATGTCCTAAAATTTCAGGACAAAGAAAGAATACTGAAGTTAGCAAAATGGAAGAAGCAGATAAAATATAAAGGTACACCAACAGGGCCTCCCCTGGTGGCACAGCGGTTGAGCGCTGGGCTGCGAAGCTGCCTGCAGCCTCTGCAGCGCGGGTTCGATGTCCAGCCGCCAGCAAGGGTCCCACATGGTGCGCAGACCTCTCCTGCCGTGCCTGCTGCTCCCCTCAGCAGTGTATTTCATCGGTCTGCCTGTTCTGTTCCCCGCTCTGGCTCTGGTGAATTCTCTCACCCTCCAGTGCATCTTACTTTACCCAGTGCTTGTATAAATAAATAAATAAATAAATAAATAAATAAATAAATACATACATACATAAATACATAAATACATAAATACATAAATACATAAATACATAAATAAATCTTTTTAAAAAAAATAAAGGTACACCAACAGGTAACATCAGAATTCTCTGAAGAAACACTGTGAGTGAGGAAAGAATGGAATGGCATGTTCCGAATACTTAAAAACTACCAGCCAAGAATATGCTGGCCTGCAAGACTCCCATCATATATGATGGAAAAATGAAGGTCTTTTTCAATCATATATGTCAATGTGTTTGCAAAAAATAAACTGCTCCTCCAAGAAATATTGATGAGATTACTCTTTGAACCCCCAAAGAGGAACATAAATAATGAACTAAATAAGGAAATAGATAGTCCCGCAAAAATTAAGAATAAAACGGCAGTGAAGTGGTGGGGCATAAAATCAAGACACATAAATAAGTTGCCTTGATATACACAAGCAATAAGTTAGAAGAGGATCCCGTTTATAATATACCAAAAACATTTAAATACTTAATAGTAAACCTAACAAAGAATGTTAAATATCTATACAAAAAAACAAACTAGAATGAGATACAAAGACTGGAAGAATCAACATCGTCAAAATGGCCTTTCTACCCAAAGAAATATACAGTTTCAATACAATTACAATGAAAATATTAATGGCATATTTCAAAGAACTGAAGCGAATATTACTGAAATTCATATGGAATCACAAAAGACCACAGATAGCAAAAGCAATCTTTTTTTTTTTTTGAAGATCCATCCATTTATGCATACAAGAGCTGGGGCACAGGCCAGAGATGTGGGGGGTGAGAGGATTCACCAGAGAGAGAGTGGGGAACAGAACAGGCAGACTGACTGAAATATACTGCTGAGGGGAGCAGCAGGTGAGACAGGAGCGGTCTGCCTCTCCATGTGGGTTTCTCTCTGGCTGGCCCGGGATCAAACCCGTGCTGCAGAGGCTGTGGATTACCTCATTGTGCGGTGCTTAACCCCTTGCACCACCAGAGAGGCCCAGCAAAAGTAATCTTGATAAAGCAGACCTCAAGCTTTATCAGAAAGCCACATTAATTAAAACACTCTGTTTTTTTGGTTTCAGTGAGTACAAAAACAGTGGAACAAAAGCAGACACACAGGCCAATGGAATGGACTTAAGAGCCCAAAAATATATCTACATATTTATATAGCTAATCTACATAGTTAACTATATTACATAGTTAATCTCTGACAAAGGCTCCAAAAACATACACTAGAACAAGGATTGCCTCTTCAAGAAATGGTGTTGGGTAAACTAAACAGCTGAAACAAGACCATGATCTCAAACCATACATAGAAATCAGCTCAAACTGGATCAAAGACTTGGATGTAAAACCTGAAACCATAAAGTACGTAGAAGGAAACATAGGTAAAACATTTCATAACATAAGCTTTAGTGATGCTTTTAGGGATCCGTCCTCAACAGCAAGGAAAACAAAATAGAACATAATCAGCTGGGCTACATCAAACTAAAAAGCTTCTGTACAGTGAAAGAAACTATAACAAAAATTTAAAAAAACACCTTACTGAATGAGAAAAAATATTTGCCCACTATACATCTGATAAAGGACTGATATCAAATAATGCATAAAATTCTACAAAACCAAAATAGATAACCCAATCAAAAATGGGCCAAAGAACCATATACCTCTCCAAAGAACACACTAAAATGGCCAGCAGGCATACTAAGAAATGTTCACAATCTCTTATTATTAGGGAAATGCAAATCAAGACCACAATGAGATATCACCTCACACCTATGAGAATGGCCTTACTTAAAAGACTGGAAACCAGTGCTGACAAGGATGTAGAGAAAGGTAACCCCCCTCCACTGCTGGTGGGAATGCAAGCTTGTCCAGCCTCTATGGAAAGCAGTATGGAGGTGTCACAAAACATTAAACATGCATCTGCCATTTGACCCAGTAATTCCACTCCTAGGCATCTACCAACAAAAAAAAAAAAAATCAAAAAAGCAAATTTGAAAGTAAACTTTCACTCCCATGTTTATTGAAGCAGTATTTACTATATCAAAACTATGGGCACAACCTAAGTGCACCCAGACAGATGAGTGGACCCAGAAGATGTGGTATGCATACACGCTAAATTTGTGTTTTCAAGCATGTCAAGGATGCAGAGCCTCCACTTTTCCAGTAGATGGTGCTGTATGTCAGGGAGAACTAATGTTTAGTTGCCTCTTCTGAGAGTTGGAGCAAGGGCTTGGAGGGTCTGTCTCTAGCGGACATGGTGTCCATGGGCGTGACCTTTCTGGGTTTCAGAGCTGAGTCTCTAATGTTTGCCAGCCAGGCTTTCAGCCTCCAAGCGCTGTACAGCCTCCAAGCGCTGTACAGCACAGCTTCCCTGCATCAGCTCAAGCTCTATACTGATCCTTGGGGGAAGGAGAGGTGAAGCCTTTCTGTGTTTTGTCTTCTTCACTGGGGAACTTTTCCATCTGGCTGGCGCCAATACCTTCACACACATCTCTCCAAAGTTAGCAGTGTGTTTTTCCACATTAAGAAACTCTCCCTTCCCCAGGACTGCCCTACACAGGAGTGCAGGTTTCAACCAGTTTCCACCTTGACAGGTGCCTCTCTCACCAAGTTTTGTTGTGTAGAATTGTATTGCCTTGATATTTATTCTGCCACACATAGCTTTGGGCTCCAAAGTCCAGGGCAACTTTATGCAATGCGTAACCAGCCCAAGTATATTCAAGAGTTCTGAAATTTTACCTTTGTTTTCTTCTCTCATTCTTTGCTTTAAATCCTTCCTTGTTCGGGCCTCCCCGGTGGCGCAGCGCTCAGTTCGATCCCCGGTTCGATCCCCGGCCGCCAGGCAAGGGTCCCACATGGCACGCAGACCTCTCCTGCCGCCCGCTGCTCCCCTCAGCAGTGTACTTCGGTCCTTCTGCCTGTTTTGCTCCCCGCTCTGGCTCTGGTGAATTCTCTTGCCCTTCCACGCTTCTGACTGTACCCTGTGCTTGAATAAATAAATAAATATTTAAATAAATAAATAAATCTTAAAAAAAATCCTTTCTTGTTCAACAAAAATTACCTTTATTTACTTTATTACTGACCATTTTTTCTTAGCATTCCTACTAAGTCAATTAATATTATATAAATTAATGCACTTGTTTTAGAAAGGCCTAGCAAGTATATTTGTTCTTTACTATTGACCGATGGGGCTAGGTTCCCTCTTGTGTCAAGGATTCCCATAGTTTTCTCAACTGAATTGAACCACCTGCTTGAGAGGTTACTCCTTAATCTGTAAAGTCAGTTTTTGGACCATATAACTAAAACTTCCAAAAGACAATGCATTTTAAATTTTACAAGTTTCTATGATGTACACAAATAAAACCAGTTTACATGGAATACACAGAATACTTCTGTCTTTTCTTCCTGCAGAAAAAGTTTTACACAAGGAATTCAGCTAATCATCATGTTGAATTCCAGGGCAGCCAGATCAACAGAATAGAGTCAAAACTAAGTATTATCCTTTCTTTTAATGAAATTTCCTGAATACACCAATTTATTTCAATTTTCCAGAATTAATTGTAGAATAAAACCAACTCAAGAGAAACTCAGAAATATGCTGTTTAACTGAAATTTGCATTTGTAAAACTAAATAAATTTAGTATTCTGTTTAGAAGGTGAAAAATATTGGAGAAAATAACTTCTTGCCTAGTACTCTAACACTTAAATAAAACCCCCTTGAAAAACTTGTTTTGTATTGATGGGAATGTAAATTTGTGTGTTCATGACAGAAAACACTATGGATATTCCTCAAAAAAAGTAAAAAAAATATAAATATGGCCTACTTACATATGGCCTATTTACATATGGCCTATTTATTCCATTTCTGAGTATTTACATAAAGGATTTGAAAACACAAATTCAAAAAAGGTATATGCACCCCCAATGTCATAGCAGCATTGTTCACAATAGACAAGATTTGGGGAAAATCGAAGTGCCCTTTAGCAAATAATTGGATAAACATGATGTGGCATAAATACCCAATGGAAAACTATTCAATTATAATTTTGAAAAGATGAACTCTTGCCATTTTCAACAAGATGGGGGTGGGGCAAGAGAGCATGATGCAAGTGAAATAATTCAGGTGGAGAAATACGAACACAATATGATTCTACCCACTTGTGAGAGATAAACAAAACTAACAATGTACAACACAAAACAAAAGTGACTCAGATTATTAGGACAAAATAGTGGTGACAATAAGGAAATGAGGAAAAGAGTAGGTAAATTAAGTGAAAAGGGTTAATTGGATGGAGAAGGATGCAAGCCAAAATTTTGGATGTGATCATAGTATAATATGAGCAGATGTTGATTTATAATGCTGTGCATTATAATGCTGTGCATTATAATAATAATAATAATGCTGTGCATTATAATGCTGGGGTTAAGCCTCCCTGGATCTGTGTCTAATTCACAGAATAACTGTGAAAATTGCAATTCAAGAAATCACTAATCACTAAGCTAGGCATACTAAAAACAATGCATAAACCATAATATGTAAGATGGGGACAAGTTCTCTATGTGTAATTCAAAGGAGACATTGTGCATATTTGATTTGAAGAAACTGCAATAAGAATTTTCTATCCAGGGCCTCCCCGGTGGCTCAGCGGTTGAGCACTTGGTTGCGAAGCTGCCCGCAGCCGCTGCAGCACCGGTTCGATCCCCGGCTGCTCCCTGGCCCCCGGAGGAGGGTCCCGCATGGCACGCAGACCTCTCCTGCCGCCCTCTGCTCCCCTCAGCAGTGTACTTCGGTCCTTCTGCCTGCTCTGCTCCCCACTCTGGCTCTGGTGAATTCTCTCACCCTCCGGCACTTCTGACTGTACCAGTGCTTGTATAAATAAATAAATAAATCTTTAAAAAAAAAAAAGAATTTTCTATCCAGGGCCTCCCCAGTGGTGCATCGGTTGAGCACTGGGCTGTGAAGCTGCCCGCAACCTCTGCAGCGCCAGTTAGATCCCCGGCCACCAGTGAGGGTCCCACATGGCGTGACAGACCTCTCCTGTCTCGCCCTCTGCTCCCCTCAGCAGTGTCTTCATCAGTCTGCCTGTTCTGTTCCCCACTCTGGCTCTGGTGAATTCTCGCACCCTCCCACACTTCTGAATGTACTAGTGCTTGTATAAATAAATAAATAAATCTTAAAAAAAAAAGAATTTTCTATTCAAATGACAACTTCCTCTTCTCTTTTCTTTCTCCTTTGCCATTATGTCATATGCGTACAACTACTCAATAACCTATTTTTTGATCAATTAATGATAAGTATTCAATATCTTACAGTTTTTTCAATATTCTAATTATAAACTTTTGACTCTCCACTTTATTTTAATAACTATTGATAGAAAATAAAAGTAGGAAATTGTCATGCTCATGTGTAACCAGAAGGCAATTTTATTTTTTCAAATTTTATTGATTTTCTAATTTCTTAGATAACTATATAATTTGGGGAGTAAAACTTCACACCTCCATATGAACATTTCACTCATAGTCCACCAAAGATAGAATGCCAAAGCCTATCTCAGTTCCTCCCTTATACCCTGCTTTCTCCACACTCTCATCTTTTCTGGTAACAATTTTATTATTCACAGAGCTTAAGAGTTATTTTTATTGTATTTTGCCATTTGTTTTCTTTGCTTATTTATATTCTTCCAATAAATGAAACCATCAGGGAGCTGTCTTCACTTTCTGGTTTATTTCATTTAATATAATAACCTAAAGATCAATTTGCCCCCAAATTTACTTTATCATGGTTTCACAGTTGAGTATTTTTCCACTGAATATATAGTGCACAGTTTCACCATCTATTATCGGTTGATGGACACTTAGGTTGGATCCATGTCTTAGATATTGTGAATAATGTTATGAAAACAGAAGTGCATAAATATTTTCTTATTAGTGTTTACATATTCTTTGGGTAATACTTAATAGGGGTATTGCTGGATTATATTTTAACAGAAATAACTCACTGCCTAGAAAGCCCCTACCATTAGTATATTTGACCCATTGGTTGCATCAGTAAACTTTTTTGGGTAACATATTCTTTTTAATTTTTTTTTATTGGGGGGCCTCCTAGGTGGAACAGCAGGTCGAGCGCGCGCTGTGAAGCTGTCTGCAGCCTCTGCAGCACCAGTTCTATTCCCAGCCAGCCAGGGAGAAACCCACATGGTGTAGCAGACATCTGCTGTCTCACCCGCTGTTCCCCTCAGCAGTGATTTTGGTCGTCTGCCTGTTCTGCTTTCCGCTCTATCTCTGGTGAATTCTCTCACCCTCCTGCGCCTCTGGCCTGTACCCCAGGCCTTGCATAAACAAATAAATCTTTTTTTTTAAATTGGGTCTAAGGGGTTTTAACATCAGCGCTATGAAGCTATCCACAACTACTGCAGCACAAGTTTGATCCCTGGCCAGGGAGCTATCCACATGGCACAGCAGACCTCTTCTGACTCGCCTGCTGCTCCCCTCAAGAGTGTATTTCAGTGAGTCTGCCTGTTCTACTCCCTGCTCTGTCTCTGGTGCATCCTCTCACCCCCCACACCTCTGGGCAGTATCCCAGTTCTTGTATGCATAAATAAATAAATCTTTTTTAAAAAATAAAATTTTTATTAATTATTTTACATCATTGTAGTCCCCATAGTTCTCCCCCCTGCCATGTCACCGGTGAACCTTCACTATATTCTCTTGTGCACTTCCCTGCCCTGTTTTGACCCCCTTCTCTTCTCTTCCTTTGCTGTATACCTCAGATCCATGATCAGCTTGCTAGTTTTGACTTTTCCTTGACCTTTGTAACATATGCATTCTTGAGGTTCATTACAGTTTCTTGCATCCTCTTGCAGTTAGAAGAAAGAAACTGCAGGACTCTAAGCCCAACCAGTCAGAGCTGGATTTGGAGCCACATGCAGAATGACCAAAAGTGACCGCAACAGGTAGGAACTCATCATAACACTGAAATCTCTGCCTCTAGATAGGATTTGGCCTCCATCTTACAAACAAGCCAGCATGATAAGAAATCAGCAAGTGTACAGGCACCAGAGAAACATCACCCAAACATGTAAGTGGGAAACCAACCAATTGTGGTGTTGCCTTGTTTCTTGCCAAAAGGCCCTGAAGTCTATAAATGGGATATTACCTAGCAATGCAAAAAAGATAAACTCATGCAATTTGCAGCAACATGGATGGAGCTGGAAGGGATCATGCTCAGCGAAATAAGCCAGAAAGAAAAAAAAAAATACCGGATGGTCTCACCCATAGCAGGAATTTAGAAAACCTAAATAAGGGGCCAGGAGAAAGACTAATTGTAATAAAGCAAAAATCAAAACCAACAAGCAACTATAAACCAGAGACACAATATGTATGGGGGGGGGTGGGAGGAGGCAGTAAGATAAAAAAAGGAGGGGTGGGAACTAAACCATGTATGAAAATGCATACATTGTACAAAAATGAAAAATGATGTAAAAATTATATAAAATAAAAAAATACATTAAGATACCAAGACTAACAAAAAAAAAATTGATTGGTTAGTCTCTTCCTTCAGAAGGGGACTCCCAGGAGTTCTTGGCCCATCACTTAAAATAAACTCTGATAATTTTGTATCCACCAGGTATCTAGAATTTTCATTGCATTCTAGAGTGAGATTCTCAAGTACTCGCAAGAGGCAGATGGTGAAAATAAGGTATTTCCATTTTTTTGTTTGGAAGAATCTCTGAATCATTTTCCATAAAGGCTACCACGAGTTACATTCCAACCAACAGTAGATGAGTGTACAATTTTCTCCACATCCTCCCTAACATTTGTTGCTTCTGGTCTTTTTGATGTAGACTGTTATCACAAGGGTGAGGTAAAATCTCATTGTGGTTTTGATTTTAATTTCCATTATAAGTGATGTTGAGAATTTTTTAACATGCCTGTGAATCATATGTGTGTCTTTGGAGAAGATACTTGCCCACTTTTTGACTGGGTTGTTTGCTGTTTTCTTGTTGATGTGACTGCTTTACATATTTTGGAAATCAATTCCATGTTAGATGTGTGATGTGAAAATTTCTTTTCCCAGTCCATAGGTTACCTTTTTGCTGCTTTCAAGGTATGAAAGCATTCAGTTGGATGCCCTGTTTGTTTTGTTTACCTTGTCATTATATTGCATTCCCAAATATATCTATGTAGTTGATGTGCAGAACTGGAACACATGTTCTCTCTCTTTTTTTAAAGATTTATTTATTTATTTATTTATTTATTTATTTATACAAGCACTGGGTACAGTCAGAAGTGCGGGAGGGTGAGAGAATTCACCAGAGACAGAGTGGGGAACAGAACAGGCAGACCGATGAAATACACTGCTGAGGGGAGCAGCGGGCACTGCAGGAGAGGTTTGTTGCACCATGTGGAACCCTAGCTGGCTGCTGGGGATCGAACAGGAGCTGCAGAGGCTGTGGGCAGCTTTGCAGCCCAGAGCTCAACCTCTGCGCCACCAAGGGAGGCCCCACATATTCTCTTTTAAGTATTTCATGATATCAAATCATATATCCAAGTCTTTAATTGATAATTATTTTTTGTGTATGGATTTAGGTAAGGAATTTTTTTTTTTTTGACCTGCGACTGCCACATTTCCCAGCACCATTTATTGAAGAGGCTTTCTTTTCTCCATTGTATAGTCATGCATCCTTTGTCAAAAGATTTACTGTCATACTGCATGGGAATATTTCTGGACTTTCTATCAATTCCATTTGTCTATGTCTTTTTTGCATTCTGAATAGAAGAGTTTTTGCATTCTGAATAGAAATGGTCAGAGTGGTAATCCTTGTCTTGTTCCTAACCTTAGGGGAGCTGCTTTCAATTTCTCACTATTCAGTATGATGTTAGCTTTGATGATGGGTGTCTAATCTTGCCAAATGTTTTCTTAGTGCCTATTGAAATGTTCATGTGATTTTTATCTTTCTTTTTGTTATCTAGATGAATGGCATTGATTAATTTGCATATGTTGAGCTAAACTTGCATCCTTGGAATGAATTCTACTTGGCCATGATGAATAATTTGATTCGCCAAAGTTTTGTTGATTTTAGCATTTGTTTTCATCAAAGTTTTGTGTATAGGCTTTTTTTGTTCTACTCTTGTTTTGTTTAGGGATCTAGGTGATGTTGATAAAATATATTTTGGAGTGTTCCCCTTCCTTTGAAGAGCCTGAAAAGGATAGATATTAGTTGCTCTGTGGTAGAATTTGCTCAAAATGCCATCTTATCTTGGGATTTTATTCTTATAGAGAATTTTGATCTTCTTTTAATTATCATTGGTCTAAGTTGTTAATTTCATTTTGGTTTAGTCTTGGAAGGTTGCATGATTCTAAAAACATTGCCATATAAATTTTATATAATCAGATCCCATCAAATACTAGCAGTATTTCTAGGAAATTTAATTTAAATATTGATGTTTTTGTGAATCACAATGTTCAGGAAGCCATTTTTCTAAATGCAAAATGACATATACCAACATACATCATTGTTTAATTGTCAAAAGATAATACTAAAGATAAATATTAAAGAATTCTATGAAAATATTATGTATTAAATAGTGTATTTTATAACAATTAGAATATTAACTGTATCTTTACAGTAATATAACTATTAATGTAGTGTTCATAATTATTTTTGATGTCTATATTATTTAATTCAGCCGAAAATAAACTCTAAATATTTCACATTAATAGTTTAGAATGGGGAAAGATTTACTTGCAGTAGTACATTTATTTGAATTCATATTATACTATGTGCACAATATGTGACAGCAGTTACTTGTAATGTGGATTCTTTATTATATTTAACTATCCTTTTATCTGTCTTACATTTTTCCCTGCTTCCTAAATACTATCATTTACCAAGTAATATAAACATACTTATCTATGACAATTCCTTAGAGACAAATTCAAACTTTCCTGACACTCTCCAGTGAGAAGAGAGTAAGTCTCCTAGGAGGGAGGCAGGATAGATTCAGAGCAAGAAAATTGGAAGTATAATGTTTATATTCCTCTCTACCAGGAAACATAAAATTAAAATATATAGTAATCAGCACAGCATTGCATGCTTTCGTGTGTGTATAGGTGTGTGGAATTTAAGGCACTGTTAGGAAGGACCGATGATGTCTCCTGAGACACAGTCTCCCCGAGATCAAACAGTCCGACTACAACAAAAGATTTTCAGCGCATAGTCTTAGAGGAGAGTATTAAATGTATTTACAGCTAGTGAATTTTGGGAGGTTACTAGAAGAGTAGGCACAGAAAATAAGAGACTGACTCACCAGAAATAATAAACATCTGCTTCCCCGGCAAATGCTATGATTAAAGGTATGCGATATGACTGGTTAAAAAAAAAAAAGGTATGGAAAATCATGTATTAAAATGTGAAAAAGAACGGTCAATACCCAAAGCATCTTTCATTTTTGGCAGTTATTTTAATCAGTATTTCTTTGTGCTTGTAAGAGTATAACTAATTTGCTAAACTTGCCATTATCACTGTTATAAAATAAGTTTCTAAATGTATTATTTCATAGAAATATATGTATAACTTATTGTTGGAAAATAGAAATATCTACATTGCTCCTTATATATTAATCCAATCATATGATAAGATATTTTTTATTGGGTAATGATAAAGTATCATCAAGCTAAATAGTAGGTTCTTGATGAAGTGATTATGGAGACATTGTGGAGAGCAATAAGTGATTATTTCTATAATCTTTAATGACCAATTTTTACAAACCACTTTTCATATTAAAGCATTTTAAAATGATACTTTCATAATAACAAAAGTTGATATTTAGTTTCTTGTATGCTAGACACTGTACTTAAGTGTTTCAGATACAAAAATCTAATGATGTAACACATTTTTTTTTGGTTGATTAAAAATAAAATATTTCACTTGGATGGGGGAAGCAAGAGAACAAAGTGGAGATTGATCACAATGGAATATGATGCAGGAGTACGGGTGTTTGTCATTAGGTGTGGTGTGAAGACAGCACCTAAAAGAGGGTATCCTATACCTCTAAATCATATGCAAAATTGTAAGCCAATGTTACCTCAATAAATGAATAAACAAATAAATAGATGCAGTATGGAGTCAGTCAAGGATCATTTCTAATTTTGTGGAGCTGGATTATTTTCAAAGCAGAACTTTCCAAAAAGAATGTTTGTCTTGGATATAGAGGCTGAATAATGTGCCACATGAAGTCAAGCAATTAAAATCTATTAAAATCAGGGCCTCCCTGGTGGCACAGCGGTTGAGCGCTGGGTTGCGAAGCTGCCCGCAGCCTCTACAGCGACAGTTCGATACCCGGCTGCTCCCCGGCCACAAGAGGAGGGTGCCACATGGAGCGCAGACCTCTCCTGCTGCCCGCTGCTCCCCTCAGCAGTGTACTTCGGTCCTTCTGCCTGCTCTGCTCCCCGCTTTGGCTCTGGTGAATTCTCTCACCCTCCCGCGCTTCTGACTGTACCCAGTGCTTGTATGAAATAAATAAATCTTTAAAAAAAAATAAAATCATCTTATTTCTCTCCCCTATTTCTTTCATATATCCAACTATCACTGACAGTCAGTTTCATTACTTTAACCTTCATAATTGTTATGGTGTTTAATGGCCACTTAATCATTTACTATATTGAATAGGAATCTATAAATATAATTCATTATCAGGCAGGAAGCTCCTCTATCTTTAGATTATATCATAGGGCTGATTTGCTTGATGATTGGCTCTTAATTTGGATTATTTTTATAGACTGATAATAATAGAAACTATTCCATGCTGTGTCTCATGAGTTCATTAACATGAGGCTTTAAAGACTAGATGTTTTGATGGCAGACACATTGCATTTTAATGATGATCCCTCTTTTTTATGCATACCTTGCTTCTACAGAGTTTTCATTTGTAACTCAAAACAGCTCAGCAAGAAATACACAGGGGCTTCATCATCCTAACTTCATTTGGAAATAATGCTTCAGTAATTTTTAGTCAAGAAAAGTTATCAGGTGAGAGAAGCACTGTCCATGCAAAGTTCTGCTGCCTGTGTTTCTCCCTTCTGCAGATGCCTGACACCTGCCTTGAACATCTCACTCTCTTTCCATAGACACTGATGAATACTAAACATACTTGACATGCACATAAAGTTGACCTATTTAGTCTGGGTACCTAGACTCAGGTCAACATAGAGTAAATCCTGAAAATAATAGAAAGTTTCATATTTAAGAAAAAGTCAGAATTTACCTGGTTCAATATTATTCTAAGTGACAGATACTGCCAGAAAGAATTATATGACTATATTTGTATTCTCACCTCCACTCATTACATTTATTTTTACATGACGATATTTATTTTTTAAAAGAATATCATTCTTTGTCACCTCATATATCTTGAAGATTTACAGACCTTCGGTACCTCTAATATCTAGTTTAATTAATTGTCTCTAAATTTTGTGAAGTTTTCAAATGTAGTTCTCACACAAGATACTTTCTTATTGATCTGTGAATCAAAAACTATCAAATGGTAACAGTATGCACCTAGTCCTCCCTGTGTGCCATCTACCTGTGATTTCTCCCCTTTTCCTACATCCCTGACTTGAATTCCCAATACAAGCATTTGCATTATCTAGGGCTGTCTAAATGGACATGTGTATTATTGTAAGAAATATTTGTGATGCCACTACTTGAGAGGATGTGTTGTCCTTTTTGGGGTGTGGCTTCTTATCTCCATCAGCATCACAAAGAAATATCAGTTTCTTTCATATACATATATATATATATATTTATAAAGACATATTTGAATTTTATTTATTTTTTAAAGATGTGTTTTATTTATTTATGCTACAAGAACTGGAGTGTAGGCCAGAAGTGGGGAGGTGAGAGGATTCCCCAGAGACAGAGCAGGGAGTAAACCAGGCAGACCTACTGAAATAAACAGCTGAGGGAAACAGCAGGCGAGACAGAAGAGGTCTGCTGTGCCACGTGGATTAGCATCCTGGCAGCGGATAGAACTCGTGCTGCACTGGCTGGCAACAGCTTGATAGTGCTGAGACTTTAAGCCCTGTGCCACCAAGCCCTTTGCATTTTAACTGACAGATGATATGACAAATTCTCCACATGCAGTTTTCTATGCAACTTCACACACTCTTATTAAGGAGTCAGAATATTTAAGAATATTTTTTGAGTTAAAAAATAGTGTTTCTGTCTTCTTTGTCTCAGTCATAGTAGAATTGTGCTGCTACATAGGAACAGTTATTAAAATTAATTACAATGCAAAGGGAACTTTTATGAACACTTTACTACATGTTAATGCATTCTAATAAATGGCTTGATATGTAGCAAATTTCTCCATCATCATATACATTAACACACCTTGAAATCATGTAGTTGTTGCTTAATACTTACAGAGATTTGAATTATGCCAGTTATTCCCATTATTAACTACTGGGAACTTTGTTATAGCTCAGTGAATATCGAAATTAGTACATTAAATGATCCATAATACACAACTATTTTTCTAGGATAGAACATTTATGTGACATTTGTATGTATGTATGTATATAAGCATGTATGTGTATATATGTATGCATTTTTTGTTTTTCTCCTATTCATCATGGCAGATAAATAGGAATATATGAAATGCAGATGAAGATAATGAACAAGAGGAATGATTAAGGACTGTGATGTAAAAATACACAAGACTGAGTATACATGAAGGTAAATCTATTTTTCTAGTACAAACATATAAGGCACTGCTATAGCTAATACTGAATACTTAATCATGTTTGTAAGTGATTTTGGGGTATTAATATACTTAATCCTCTTAGCAGTCCCATTAGGAAGACCCTACTGTCACCTCCTTTATAAATGTAACAATTGAGGAACAGATAAGTAAATATCAGCTTTGTCCCAGCATTCAATTGCTATGCTAGGATTCTGACCCAGATAGTATCCAGAATACTCTTAATTATTATGTTATTTAGTATGTTTTTGTATGTGTATATTTCTGTCTGTGAGTATACAGGTATATGTATTTATGGAAAATATGTATCATTCTAGATGTTTTATGTACTTTTTATTTGTCTATACATAATAATTTAGAAACTTTTACATATACTGGCATAAGACATTTGTGTGGAACAAATGATCATGCGGTATAGACAAAGATATTATAAGCAAGAACTCAGGTTATGCTAATGAGCAGATAGAGTCCAGAACAATAAAGGTGAAACTCCCTCATTTTTCTGCCCTTATATGGATAACACTGCTTAGAAGTTTGGTTGATAACATTTAATAAAAACAATCTAAAATATAGTATATCCACAAAAGAAGCATGAATATTTTATGACTTGTCAAGACTCATAATTATTACATTGAGAATAAAATAACTGTCACATATGAGATATTTGAGGAAGATCAGATTTAATATAAATAACTTTAGAAAATAGAATATGCTCAATGGGCAGAATATATAGGCAGACAGAGTAAAGTTTAGCATTTAAGCTTTTATTCATTTCATGAGAACTTGTTTGTTATTAATTGTGGTGAATCTAGTGATCAGCAAAAGTAAATAAATGAATGTCTCTCATTTGTATGTTTCTCAGAAGCTACACTCATGAAGTCATTAGCAATTAATCATACTTGGAGTGCTGTAAATGTGTCATAGCAGTTACAGAATGATGGGAAGTAAAGTTAAGGGGTCAGGTAACTGACTAGTGTGGGGGCCAGAGAGTGCAGGAATTGGGAAGAAGTTTCCTGAGAGGAGGCAAAGCTAGAACTTAAACATAGAAAGGTAGTTCAGTGGGTGAAAAAAAAAAAAAACAAAGGAGGCCAAGGGAAAGTCCTTGTGGGAAAATATGTGCAAATAAAATGAAGCATGGGCAAGCAAGGCACAGATTTAAAGATGGAAATATTATTCATGGGAAGAGTTGACTACAACATGAGCCCCATGAGTGTTGACATTAAAGTTTCTATCAATAGATTTTCATTAATTGTATTTAGAATTTTGAATTTTGATGTGAAACAATGTTAATTTGCAGTTATCAAAGAGCAGTATGATGAAGAAAGAATAGCAGATGAGCAATATCAACAAAAGGAATTTGTTGCAATGATGAAATTATATCAGGAGTACAAAATAGATATATGTAGGGTTTGACAATCTTCTAGTGAATGCCGTTTCTTGTTATTCACTCAATACATTCTTCTCCTTGTCAAAAACCTTCTCCACCATGCAATCTAAACTCATCAGTCACCAGAACATACCCTGGATTGAATTCCATGCAATTCAGCATTATTTACTTATTGAATGCTTCCCTTCACTAAATAAGTTCCATTTGGGGAAAAAAAAACGGTGCTTTCTTTTTTATTGCTGACTTCAAGGACCTAAAAGAGTAGTTTCAAAATAATAAAAACAATATGTACTGGCATTTTAAAACTCTGGTATAATTTACATATAATATTACATATAACATTATATTAACTTCAGATATACCAAAAAATGGTTCAATATTTGTACAACTGAAAAATAAACCTCAAAGACAAGTCTAGTTACAAATTGTTACTATACAAAGTCCAATATTTTTTCTTGCAACAAGAACTTTTAAGGTTTTTTTTTGAAACTTGCAAATATCTAATACAATATTACTGAAAAGATACAAATTTACAGTTATAAAATAAATAATTCAAGGGAATATATGTAATAAATACATATTGAATGAATGGTGATGAAAACAAATCAGTGGTAACCTAAATCAAAGACATAGATAGGTATGAAAGGATCTTGGTCTGGTTGTATTGACAACAGATTAAAAGAAGGGATGAAGAAAGACGAGCTAAAATTAGGGTTTTTTTTTTTTTCATTTTATAATTGGAGTCTACATATATTTTGAAAAAGTAAACTGGAATAGTGAACATAGAGTAGCATTTGGTTCCAAAAGGTGTGAGGTTCAGTGTAATTTCCAAACTGTGATTTTTAGAAACACAGATTTAAAAAAATTATCATCTGATACTGAAACTCATTAAATGTAATATAAAGATTTATAATTGTATTGGAACACATCCTGATGACTTTTCCTTTTTCTTTGTCAGGATATGAACCTCAATTGTTCTTTGTGGCAGGAAAACAGCATGTCTGTCAAACACTTTGTATTTGCACGGTTCTCCGAGGTCCCTGAACAGTGCTTCCTTTTATTTACTCTCATTCTACTCATGTACTTAGTCTCACTGACAGGCAATGCTCTCATAGCTCTAGCCATATGTACCAATCCTGTTCTCCACACACCTATGTACTTCTTCCTAGCCAACTTGTCTTTCTTGGAGATTGGTTACACTTGCTCGGTCATACCTGAGATGCTGCAGAGCCTTGCAAGTGAGGCCCGAGAAATCTCTCGGGAGGGCTGTGCCACGCAGATGTTTTTCTTTACACTTTTTGGGATCAGTGAGTGTTGCCTCTTGGCAGCCATGGCTTTCGACCGCTATGTGGCCATATGTTCACCACTTCACTATGCAACACGCATGAATCATGGAGTGTGTGCCAGTTTGGCAGTGGTTTCCTGGGGAGTGGGGTGTATTGTAGGCTTGGGCCAGACCAATTATATTTTCTCCTTGAACTTCTGTGGCCCTTGTGAAATAAACCACTTCTTCTGTGACCTCCCCCCTCTACTGGCACTTGCTTGTGGGGATACATCTCAAAATGAGGCTGTTGTCTTTGTTGTGGCCATCCTCTGCATTTCCAGCCCATTTTTACTGATTGTTGCATCCTACTGCAGAATTCTAGCTGCTGTGCTGGTTATGCCATCACCTGAAGGACGCCGCAAAGCTCTTTCTACTTGTTCTTCTCACCTCCTTGTGGTATCGCTGTTCTATGGATCAGGATCTGTCACCTACTTGAGGCCCAAGGCTAGCCATTCACCTGGAGTAGACAAACTCCTAGCATTGTTCTATACAGTGGTTACATCTATGATTAACCCCATCATATATAGTTTACGGAACAAGGAAGTCAAGGCAGCTCTCCGCAGAACCCTGGGCAAAAAAATATTTTTGGCTCCTGGATAGACCCCAGAAGGTGATACAAATCTTATCTTTGGAAAGAATGCACACACAGTGAAAGAGTAGAAAAAAGAAACAAAATACTCTCTGCCTTTCAACCTCTCTTTTAATTTATCTTCTTTATTAACATTGATTATAATGTCTTTGGAGACACATCTGTTCTTACAGTAAAGTTCTGATTGTTGAATTCTGGAAGGTAGTTTAATACCATAGAATTTTATAAGTGAGTCATAAACTAGACAGGTTTTTCCTAAGTATGTTTTTCTAGGCAGATTGCAAGTCAGAAGCCTGGCAAACTTCACCCTAAAATCTTAGTCATTTTCTACCTTCTGAGGAATCCATCTGACATCTGTGTTGGTCACTGGGATGTGTTCCCATATATATCTGTCCCACATGACTCTTCACTCCCTCATAAGTCTATGTAGTACATTATTTTCCTACATAAAATGTTATAATTCTTTAGCTTTATTAACAGATATAGTGTTGTATTATTTTTATGAGTTTGTGTACCATAAAAGTATGAAAGCATGCAAAGAAAAGCAAACTTATAGTTCAGAGGCATTTGCTGTAGAATATTAAAAGAAAAAAAGTGAATATTTTTTATCAAGATTTCCCATGGTGAAAATGTTTTTGAAAAAAAAAAATGTCTAAATGCAAGAATGGAAGAAGAAAACTGAATTTAAGAGAACATAAATGATTTAAATGTTTTATGTAATTTACATAATTTACATATGTACAGCTGAATTCTGACTCTATAATATTTGGAAATCACCCAATATCTTTGTATTAAAAAGGATTAACAAGGCTATAATACAATGTAGTACTCTTAACACCTGTGGTAGAAATGTCTTTGATCTGATCATCTAGTTTTCATAAAGCTACTATGATCTATGAGGGGATTAATAACTATTATTGTTATAATAAGAAAAAGAATAGAGAACTGTGAATGTTACATGTCTTAACTTAAGGTTATCCCCCAAATAAATTAAATTTAAGTCAGTTTTGGAGAGTTGAGTCCTGGTCTACTGGGAGGCAGTCAGTGTCATCACAGACTAGGGACTCTCTGAGACTCAGCTGCCAAACATCCACTCAGGTAGATTAATGCAGTTCATGTGTAAAAATATCTTAAAATATTTAAAATATTTAATGGTAGACTTGTTTTAAACAACTATGAGTTTTTGCAGCAAATTTATACAAGATACAAAAATTGGGCCTCCCCGGTGGCGCAGCGGTTGAGCGCTGGGTTGCGAAGCTGCCTGCAGCCTCTGCAGCCGGTTTGATCCCCGGCTGCTCCCCGGCCACGGGAGGAGGGTCCCACATGGCGAGCAGACCTCTCCTGCCGCCCGCTGCTCCCCTCAGCAGTGTACTTCGGTCCTTCTGCCTGCTCTGCTCCCTGCTCTGGCTCTGGTGAATTCTCTCACCCTCCCGCGCTTCTGACTGTACCCAGTGCATGTATAAACCAAACAAACAAACAAATAATAAATAAATAAGACATGCCTCTAGAAAATTAAAAAAAAAGATACAAAAATTTATTCCAACCATATTATTCTAAGTCTGTAATTATCAGTGCAAATATTTGATTTTTACTTTAGTATTTTCTTGCTACTGACACATTTCTTAAGATACATTATTTTACCAAAACATGATTTTGAAAACTGTTAAAAATATTAAAAAATACCCAAAATGGGTGTTTTAGAAGATCTTAATGTATATATTTAAAATACATTATCATTGATATCCTCAATATTTTCACTATTGAATATTTCTGAATATTGATAATAGCTAGAAATCATTTACCATCTTTGATCTCAAACTCTGTGTTGTTTTGCGAAATTCATTTTCCTAAGCACAGGCTATAACAACACTATCAACAATAATAACTACCATTCATGGAGACCATTCAAGCTCATTAAATATTTGTATAATTTGAACTTCAAAACCACCCTTCTACAATTATTGTGCTCCATCTACACATGTGGAAACTCGGTAACAGTAGACTGAAACAACTAACCCTCACCCTGAGCAAAACACTTACCAGTATTCAGTCTAAGCAGTTTGGTTCCTGAAACAGGGAGGGGAGGCTCCACTAGATGATTTCTAGGAAGATTTGTTCTACTTATTATGATTTCCCGCATACTTTGCCCCGAGATAAATGTATTGCCATGGTCTTTAGGCTTCTTTCTTATATCTAAGTTTTTTATCCATTTTGAGCTGATTTTCATGTATGGTGTGAGATTAAATGTTCAAATTTCATTGTTTTGCATGTAGCAGTCCAGTTTTCCCAACACTATTTATTGAAGAGTATTTCCTTGTCCCAGCGTAAACACTTCATTCTTTATCATCAACAAATTATTCATAAATATGAACAAGAGAGTTTGGCTATTCAGGGTCTTTTGTCATTGTATATGAATTTCAGTGTTAGTCACTACATTTCTTAGAAGAATTACATTGAAATTTTAATTGGGATTGCATCAAATTTTTAATTTTCTTTGGGTAGGATGGTTATTTTGACAATTCTTCCTACCCATAAGCAGGGGATATTTTTGCACCTCTGCCTTCTACTCATTTTAACAATGTTTTATATTTTTTCTTACCTCCTTTGTTAAGTTTATATCCAGGTATTTTTTATCGCTTTGTTTCTTTTTTTTTTTTTTTTTGGTGATATTGTAGAGGGGTCGGTTTTTAATTTCTTCTTATTCTAGATCAGTATTTGTATATAAGAAAGCAACTAATTTATGTGTGTTGATTTTTTTAATCCTCCCACTTTCCTGAACTGACTTATTTAAGAGTACTATTTTATTCATTTTTAAAAATTGTATTTTTTAATTTTTTTTTAAAATTGTATTAGGAAACATTGGGTTATAACACAAATTTGACTTTGGGATATAGTTTCAGACCTCATTAGATACATGTTATGACACTAGGCCCACCTCTAAAATGGTCATAATACTCCACCACATATCTGATTCTAAAATTCTTTTAGTGTGGGGAAAAAAAAACAAATATAAACCTCCATTTTACATGAATAACTGCACAATATTAAAATAAAGTCTTAGAGATGATGATTTCAATTTTATTTACAGGGTTCTATAAAAATATGAAATGTATTTGTCATATCACTTATTGCTAAAATATGAAAAAGTTTAAGTAAACTAAAGAGTGGTTTAGTACAAGACAAATGCTAAATAGATGAAACTAACAAGTGAATGGGGGCAGAAGAAGATGTGGTATATATATACTCAATGGAATACTACTGAACTACAAAAAATATGAAATTGTGGCACCTCCCCGGTGGCACAGCAGTTGAGCACTGGGTTGCGAAGCTGTCCACAGCCTCTGCAGCACCAGTTCTATCCCCGGCCGCCAGCGAGGGTCCCACATGGTGCAGACCTCTCGTGCTGCCCACTGCTCCCCTCAGCAGTGTACTTCGTCAGTCTGCCTGTTCTGCTCTCCACTCTGGCTCTGGTGAATTCTCTCACCCTCCTGTGCTTCTGACTGTACCCAAGTGCGTGTATAAATAAATAAATAAATAAATAAATAAATCTTTAAAAAAAACAATCTTTAAAACAATATGAATTTTTTTTCATCTATAATAACATAAATGGAACTGGAGAGAATAATGCTAAGCTAAATATTAAGCAGAATGTAAATGACTAATACAGGATGATGTGTGGAATATAAAGAAACAAAAGAACAGACTAAAGTTAAGCAAAACAAAACCTAGAAATCTGATTATACAGCATGTTTATCAGAGGGAAATGGAGGGAAAAGGGGAGTAAAGTGTGGAGAGGGCTGAATGTAATATGGTGAAGGAGGACTATGGGTACTTTAGTAGTGGGTATGGTGTGGTTGACATATATCTGAAATGTTGTGAACCTATACCACCAAATGGAATATAGTGCTGTAAATCAATTTTACATCAACTGAAAGTTTATACACCTTTTATTTTATTATTATATTATATTTATTTACTTTATGCACCTTTTATTTTATTATTATATTACATCAACTTAAGGTAATAAAATAAAAGGTGCATAAAGTAAATAACAAAATCACATTTAAAGTTTGAAGGGGAATAAGGACTAACTCTGGTAAATAATATTTTGACTAGAAACTGTAGACTGAATTACATATATGTAAGACTAAACGTATATATGTATGTCATTTATGTAAGACTACTTTTCTGTCTCCTGAGTGGACCTAGAAACAATGATTCCTTAGTAAAATGGAGCACATTGAGTACATTTTCTTGGCTTCTAAGTACTATTCTCTGGTAAAGAAAACAGCAGATTTCCATGGAAAAATGAAAGATTCCAGGAATTAAACCAGAAAAATACGAAATGAGTCTGGAAAATGTTGTGGTACAAGAAACTAAAGAAGTGTTTGAGAAGGAGGTATGAGAATGTTGAAGGGACACAGGGGTCAACGTGAAAAAGGCCTCAATAGCTAAAGATAAAAATAATACAGGTAGGAGCCAGACCTGCATTGGTAGTCTTAGTCACCTTTGGGAAGTAACCCTGGCACTGGATTCAGCCACCAGAGACTTAGAAGTCATCGCATACCCCACCCTGAGCCACACAGGGAATCATCCAACTTCAGCAACCCCCAGATACCCTATAGTAAGCACACTTAAAGCTGGAGCCAGCCATCAGCAACTGAGAAGCAGACACTCCAGTGTGGGCCGCCACATAGGGAACTTTCATTGGTAACCCTCAGTCACCATCAGGAAGCACCCCCAACCCTGGGCTCAGTTACCATCACCTTGGAAGCAGGCTCATGCACCAGTCACAGCCTTGCAGGGCCTTGTCCATAATCATAATGACTAAGGGAACACTATAGCAAGAGTGCAAAACACTCATAAACATTAACTCATCAAAGGAGCACCAAAATATATTAGGTCACTTCATCAACTCAGGAAACAAATATTTGAAAGAACACACATGTGGCAGGAAACTTCAATATCCCACTCAATGAAACCAAAAGATGGTTCTTAGAAAAAACAAACAAAATAGATTAACCTATAGTTAGGCTCACTGTGGGGAAAAAAAAAAAAAAGAAAATTCCAAGAAATAGGATCAAAAAACAAAAGTTAGAACAGACACTGCAGAAATTCAGAGGATAATACAAGATTACTATGAAGATTTTTATGCAAAGAGAATTTGGTAGAATTATGCAATCTTCCAGTCACTTTAGAGTAAGGTATTAGAAAACCTGAAAAGCAATGAAACTGAAACAGTAACTAAAAATGCTCCCCCAAAACAAAAAGAGCACTACCAGATGCCTTTCCAAGTAAATTCAACCAAACATTTAAAGATGAACTAATCCCTATCTTTCTCAAAATCTTTAAAAAGGGGCCTCCCTGGTGGCACAGGCAGTTGAGCGCCGCACTGTGAAGCATTCCACGGCCTCTGTAGTGTGGGTTCGATCCCCACCAGCCAGCGAGAATCCCACATGGCGCCATAGACTGCTCCTGTCTCGCCCTCTACTCCCCTCAGCAGTGTATTTTGTCAGTCTTCCTGTTCTGCTCCCCTCTCTGTCTCTGGTGAATCTTCTCACCTTCCCGCACATCTGGCCTGTACCCCATTCCTTGTATAAATAAATAAATCTTTAAAAAATATATTTTAGAAAAAAAATCTTTAAAAAAAAAAACTTGAGAAAGAAGGCACACTCCCAAACACATTTAATGAGCCCCCAATTAAGCTAACACCAAAACCATACAAAGAAAAGACACAAACAGAAAACTTCAGACCAATCTTCTTCAAGAACATAGATGCAAAAATTCTCAATAAAATCTTAACAGACCCAATCCGCCATGGGACTGGAACAAAAACAGACACACAGACCAATTAAATTCAATTAAAAATTCAGAAATAAATTTACACTTATATTCTCAACTAATCTATGACAAAGTACAGAATAGACAATGGAACTAAGAAAGTCTTTGATAATTGGTGCTGCGAAAATTGGAATGTTGCATGCAAAAGAATGAAACTAGACCACTTCCTCACACCATACACGAAAATCAACTCAAAAATGTATAAAATACATAGACAAACGACATTAAGCCATTAAAAAAAGATAAACACTCTATACCATAAACTTAAGAAAAATATTTTGAATTTGTCCCAGAAGCAAGAAAACAAAGGAGAAGATAAACAACTGGGACTACATCAAACTGAGAAGCTTCTGTAGAATGAAAGAGACATTAACCAAAATAAAGAGTCAACCTTCTGAATGGGAGAAAATACTTACAAGCATATAGCTTACAAGGGACGGACTTTTGAGCTCTACAAAGAGATCATACAACTAAACAAAAAGAAATCAATCCAACCAAAAAGTGGGCAAAGGAGCTTAATAGGCACTTTTCTTTTCTTTTTTTTTTTTTTTAATAGAGGCATGTTTGTTTGTTTGTTTGTTTGTTCGTTTTGTTTATACATGCACTGGGTACAGTCAGAAGCGCTGGAGGGTGAGAGAATTCACCAGAGCCAGAGCAGGGAGCAGAGCAGGCAGAAGGACCGAAGTACACTGCTGAGGGGAGCAGCGGGCGGCAGGAGAGGTCTGTGCGCCACGTGGGACCCTCCTCCGGTGGCCGGGGAGCAGCCGGGGATCGAACCGGCACGGCAGAGGCCGCGGGCAGCTTCGCAACCCAGCGCTCAACCGCTGCGCCACCAGGGAAGCCCAATAGGCACTTTTCTAAAGAAGACGTAAAAATGGCCAACAGGTACATGAAAAAATATTCATCATCAGTTATCATCAGAGAAAAATGCAAATCAAAACTATAATAAGATAGCATCTCATGCTAGTAAGAATGACATATATTTAAAACAAAACAACACAAAACAAAAAACCCAGAAACAAGTGCTGGTTATAGTGTGGAGTAAAAGGAACTCTTTACACTGTTGGTGGAAATGTAGACTGGCCCAGCCCTATGGAAAGCTGTGTGGAACTTCCTCAAAAAACTAAGAATGTATCTGCTATACAATACAGCAAGTCCACTCCTATGTATCTTCCAAAGAACACAAAAAAAGCTAATTCAGAAGGAAACCCATCCTCCTATGTTTATTTCAGCATTGTTTACAATAGCAAGATATGGAAACACCTAAATGCCCAAAACAAGATGAGTGGATCAAGGAAATGTGGTGTATATACCCAATGGAATACTACTCAGTGATCAAAAAAAGATAAACTCATGTCATTTGCAATTACATGAAAGGGGTTATGCTAAGCAAAATAAACCAGAAAGAGAAAGGTAAATACTGCATGGCTCACTTATATGTGGAAGTTAAAGAATCCAAACAAAAGTTCAAACAAAATCAAACTATAAAACTAACCCTTGACAGCTGCCCATAGATCTGATGCATCCAAGAGGAGAGGGAGAAAGGACGGCTGAGAACATAAAGAGGAGAGCACAGGGGACTATAGTGGAGGTCTGTAGCTATGTTGGTTGAAGGAGAGCTATGGTGACCAAACATATATTGTGAAAATATTAACAAGGACATAACACAGTAGTATTTTTTTTAATATATAAATAACAAATTAGAGCAGCAAAATATTGGTAACATATTCACTTCCATTAATGAAAATATCAGTGAGCTTATATTTCTATAAAAAGTTGAAGGGAGTGAGAGATATTAATGAACTGACATAGATTGGAAGAGACTGAGACATAAAATCTAAATTCAATGTGAGATCCTTAATGAGTCTTGGATAGGACAGTAGTGATAAAACTGGTAAAATTCTAAATAAGTCTGTTTTTTGTAGTATATGGTATTATATCCTAGTTTATTTTCTGGTTTTGATCATTGCTCCCATGGGACTGTCCATTGCAAATTAGATGTTTGGCCATCCTAATTGATCAGTGGAAAATGTTAATTCTGACATGACCACATTTATAATTATTATATATGTTATGACACATTTATAATTGTAACTATTAATATCAAATTATACAACACATTTTACATTGACAACTCATGTCACATTATCAATATTTCCTGACCTTCTCATGTTTTTCTCTCTAATATGCTTGTCTTTTTACTACCCCATTCAACTTCTACGTATATTTACCTAGATATATACATCTTCATTAAAATTATTGCTTAGGAATAATCTGTTAAGCACATTCATTTTTTACAAAACCTCTTTCATAAAAGAATTACATTTTGCAGTTATATCTAATCAGGATTTCTTTCTTGCTTTCTTTTTAAATATTTATTTATTTATTTATACAAGCACTGTGTACAGTAGAAGTGCGGGAGGGTGAGAGAATTCACCAGAGCCAGAGCAGGGAACAGAACAGGCAGACTAAAGAAATACATTGCTGAGGAGAGCAGCGGGCATGGCAGGAGAGGTTTGTGCGCCATGTGGGACCCTTCCTGGTGGCCAGGGATCGAACCAGCACTGCAGAGGCTGGGTGCAGCTTCACAGCCCAGCGCTCAACCGCTGCGCCACCAGGGGAGGCCCTCTTTTTTTTTTTTTTTAAGATTTATTTATTTATACAAGAACCAGGGTACTGGCTAGATGTGTGGGAGGGTGAGAGGATTCACCAGAGACAGAGTGGGGAACAGAACAGGCAGACTGATGAAATACACTGCTGAAGGGAGCAGTGGGTGAGACAGGAGAGGTTGGCCGTGCCATATGGGATTCTCGCCGGCTGGTGGGTTTCAAAACCATGCTTTAGAGGCTGAGGATAGCTTCACAGCACTGCGCTCAACTGCCTGCACCACCAGGGAGGCCCCTCTAATCAGGATTTCTTACAGTTACAGCAAATAATAACTTTGAGACTATTTCATAAATAATTACAGTGAATATATGAAAAACAAGGACATTGTTAAACTTAAAAATCTTACCAATAATGTTCAGTATGTTACTAGAAGATAAAAATTCATACTCAATATGAAAAAACATTTTAATAAATTCTATAATTTTATAGAATATTGAATATTAAAAATGAATATTACATGACAGACATTTTTATTTCTAAATAAATCTGTTTATTTGTTAACATGCAATATTAAAAATTATTTATTTGTATTTTTCCCAGGTGTACAGCTAAAGGTTTGATGAGAGTTGTAAGAGGAAAATATTCAGGACCCTGGCTTATATTCCATTGAGGCTTTCATTGTGAATGTGGAAGATCAAAAAAATCCCTGGATGTATATATTCCCAGAAGAATGAACAGGGATGAACAAGAATCTTAATGAATTTGGTTGAATGAACAAGAATCAACAACCCCTCAATAAGCAGATAATTGTGTTTTTTCCAATTGTTCTTACACTTTATGTAAACTGCAGTCAGAATTCCTATTGCCTATAGCACTATTGAAAGTGAGATCTTCAGAGTGATAGGAAGAATTCTCTGGAAAACCCAAACTTTTACAGAATCATCTGAGCTCTGCCTCCATGAGGTAGAAGATTTACTTCTGTGATGAGAAAATAGATCTGCCATAACTGTGTTAGTAACATCTTCAGTTAGTCACTAGAGAAATAACACTAGAATTTATTAAAGTGTAATAATGCATGTATTCATAAATATTTACTAACAGAATCCTTATAATAACCAAAAGGAGATATCACATTTCCAGAAAAAAGGGTTAAGAGGATTTATGGAGGTAACTTCAGGATGTCATTGAAATTTCACACCTACTTTGGTATAGAAAATTCAACTGTGATCCTTATAAATGAAAACAAGAAACCATAATCAGATGGTGCTTATAAGTTCCAAATAACTGAAAGATAAAATTAATATATTTCACATTTTTCCCTAACTAGAGTCTCTTCCCAGAAACCTTCTAAGAGCCCACTTAAACTCATTGTTTCTCAAGGTGTAGATCAAAGGATTAAGTGAAGGTGTAACTACAGTATAAAAGAGAGTGAGAAATTTACTCTGATTCTGTGTGTACTTGCTCTTTGGTTGGATGTAGACAGAAATTATAGTACCAAAGAACAAAACCACAACAATTAAGTGGGACCCACATGTCCCAAATGCTTTCCTCCTGCCTTCAGTGGATTTTATCCTCAGCACACTGCAAACAATGCAGCCATAAGACACCAAAATAAGTCCCATAGGCATAACCACATAGATGACAGTAGCCACAGAGAGCTCATTTTGCAGGAGGGTTGTGTCCGCACAGGCAATTTTAATCAGGGCAGGCTCCTCACATGCAAAGTCATCCACCCTGTGATGGCTGCAGAGGGGCAACTGGAAAACAAGGATGGTCTGAAGTGTGGCTTCAGCAAAACCACTGATCCAGGCTAGAGCTGCAAGTTGCCTGAGAAGCTTTGGATGCATGATAACAGTATAGTGGAGGGGTCGACAGATAGCATTAAAGCGATCATAGGCCATAATGGTCAAGAGGACACACTCCGTGGAGCCCAGCCCCAAAGCAATGTAGAACTGAAGCACACACCCAGTATAGCTGATGGTCTTGGGGCCCTTGAGATTCCAAAGCATTTGTGGGACAATACTGGTAGTGAAACAGAGGTCCAGGAAGGAGAGATTAGAGAGAAAGAAGTACATGGGTGTGTGAAGTTTGGGGTTCAAGTATGAGATAAGTATGATTGCTGTGTTCCCCATCAGTGTCACAATGTATATGATAGAGATTATCAGAAGTAGAGCCATTTCCAACTGGGGCTGGTCAGAGAAGCCCAGTAGGACAAACCCTGTTGGATTGCTAAAATTTGTGCCTTTCATTGTTTCTTCACTGAGAGTCACCTGTCTTGGTCATTCTTATTTATCCCTGTGGGAAGAAAATCAGGTATCATAACCAATGCAAAAATAATAAACTGAGTAAAACTTAAGTAATTGGACACTGGAATTATAGATGGAAAACAATAAATAAAATAATGCTATATATATATGAGAATGTGCAAACATGAAAACAAAATGAATTGAAAGGAAACATATATATGTGTACATATATGTGATAGACATTAGAATCATTTACTAAAACAGATTGGAGAGCTATATCAAACTATCTGAAGATTAAATACATATACCATCAATGTTCACTTAACAATAAAGCAAAGCAATTAAAAATAATATATTGTTCCATATAGAGAAATGTAAATCACTGTAGATACAATATGTAAATTTAAAGATACACCAAAGTGATGGAGAGACTGAGAGAAAATGTTTACAAAATTGGAGAAGGGAAACAAGATTGATTAGAAATTTCAAACAATTAGCTATGCTTATCATTAATATTAATTTTCATGAAGCAAATAACTACTGAAATAAGTAACTGAAATAGCTACTGAAATAAGTAATTATAAGTACAGAACTGATATTAGAGTTAAAATAAAACTGATCTCTCTGATACATTGGTTCACTCTCTATAAATTTTGATCTCTGGAAAAATTTGCTTTTCACTCTCCAATAAGCAAGTTCTTTCCCCTGGTGCTACCTTTTGTCCATATGTTTTAATATACTTTAATTACAAAAATATATAAAAATAATATATGTAAAAATGCCTAATGAAATCCATTAACTTTTTGTAAAGTAAATTATGTATAATTGATGAGTGTAATTTTAACAATTGATTTACAAAGATTATGGTATTTTTTATTTCTGAATGTCCAGTACTAGAGCACTGAAAGACTGTAGAAGGTTGATTATCTGTGGGATTAAAATATAAAGAACTTCCTAAAAGACAAACCAAAACCAAAAATTTCAAATAAAAATATCCTTAAAATACCCTAACCAGAAAATACAAACTTCTAAGAATTTTAGGCCATCATAACTGATTTTAAGCAATTGTTATACAGTACAGTTTAAAGAGATTAAGTGACTTGTTTTCTTTTTGGCTTCTGTGCTAACAGCATTTTAAAATCTGCAAGACCAAACTATTATGTGTTTTGAGTAAAGGGAAATCCTTCCAGAATTATAACAAAAGAAGTAAACTGATTCTGGTGGTACATTGCTTAGTATTTCTCTAACTGGTCAAATATTTTGGAAATAAAATGAAATCCTGAATGCTGTGATGCACCTCAGAATCGACAATGACTTTAACCATTTCCTCTTTTCACAGAAAAAGAAATGTGTTACTGAGAGATTAAATATCTGCTGGAAAAAAGATGAGTGTCCTCATTTTGTTTTATATACACTTCACTGTCATTTTTTTCTGTATTTATAATGATCTAACAATAGCCAATATTTTCCAAGGAGACTCCACACTGAAACTGCTCTGCCCTTACACAGTCTCATTATTCAATATGAGGAGAAGAGGATTTATGTGTAAAAGAGAAGGTGTTCAATTTAGGGGGTTAAGAATGTTATTGGGTTATAAATGAAAATGTCTTCTGTTAGCTGTCAAAAAAAAAAAAAGAACCAGTTCTGGATTTCCTCAACTTTAAAAATAAATTTTCCTTGTTTTTCCGTAACATGAAAAAGAAAGTCCTACCATCTAGGAAAAGTGACAAAGCAGCTGAAGAGGGTGTAGGTGATTTTTATGTAAAGTTTAATCATACTCACAGTTCCAGAGCAGGAGATTGAAGAACCACATATGAACTGTCTGTAAATTCATTCTGTCATGTAATATCTGAGCTTGAACTCTTCAGATTGGGGGTGTTTGCTTATGCTCTTCACACCTCTGGAGTTCTTACCAGACAGCTTTACTATATTTGATAAGGGGACAGGTCTCTGGAGGGAGAAAGCCACAGAGACTGCTTCTGTTTCTACTAGAAGACAATCGGTTTTATTCCACATTTTAAACATAAACATATGCATGTACACATGTATTTTGCTGTAAAATTATCAACAACAGACACCTTTATGTAATCGTAATAGATGTCACTGCTATATATATATCCATTACAGGGTAACAGAAGGGAGGGCAATTAAAATTCCAGGCTTTGAACACTGCAGTTCTAACTATATATATAGTGGACTTTGCAGTCAGTTAAGGTCATTCACCTACTCTATCACATATGCTACTTAAAATGTAAATATTTTTGATAGCTTCTTAAGAGATTTATTATTAAAATTAATTCATTAAGCTGTTCTTATGGGCCAATCTGTTTTGTATATATATATATATATATATATATACACACACATATATGTGCATATATATATATATATCTATATATGCATGCCTGAAGTTGATACACAATTACTGAAGATTCTTGAACTGATATATATAGACTTCTAGGAAATAAGAAACAATGGAGAGGAAGCAAAGTTTGATATCTAATATAAAAAGAACTTCACGAGCTTCTTAAATAATTAAAATAAAACCTTCATATCACAAATAAATTATACTTTACAGAGTTGCTATCATACCTTAAATAGGCAATGGTTTTTATAGTTATCTCTAAAGTAACTATACTTCTGTATGTGTGAAATGATCCACTGAGTTTGCAGTGCCCTGATAAGTGATGTTGAATACTTTTTCATGTGCCTGTAGGCCATTTGTACTTTCTTCTTTGAGAAGTATATTTTTAGCTATTCTGCCCATTTTCTATGGGCTTATTTGTTTTATTGAGTTGTATGAGTTCTTTGTAGATTTTGGATATTAGCCCTTTATTGAATGTATGATGTGCCATTTTGTAGGGTGTTATTTTTTTGAAGATTTATATTTTATTTATACTGTAGCTGGGGTACAGGCCAGAGGTGCGGGAGGGTGAGAGGATTCATGAGAGATAGAGTGGGGAGCAGAACAGGCAGACGTACAGAAAGCACTGCTGAGGGGAGCAGTGGGTGAGACAGGAGAGGTCTGCTGTGCCATGTGGGAATCTCCCTGGCTGGCCTGGAATCGAACATGTGCTACAGAGGCTACGGACAGCTTCACAGCACTGTGTCCAACCCGCTGTGCCACCGGGGAGGCCTGGGTGTTATTTTGTTTAAATGATATTTTCATTGTGAGATATCACCTCATTCCAGTGGGAATGGCCCATAAAAAAAAAATTGTTGAGGGTGTAGAGAAACAGAAATACTCATGCACTGATGGCGGGAATGTAGATTAGTTCACCCTCTTGGAAAACGGTGTAGATATGTCTCAAAATATTTAAACACTAGATATACCATATTACCCAGCAATTCCTTTCCTTGGCACTTATACAAAGACTAAAAAAAAAAAAAAGTAAATCAAAGGGATGTGTGCACTCCTTTGTTGATCGTGGCACTATTTATAATAGAGCAAAGTTATGCAAACAACCTAAGTGTCCAATGACAGATGATAGGATTAAGATGTGGTCATATTCAGGCTGGATTACTATTCATTTGTTTTTTAAAAAGACGTACTCTTGTCATGTGTGACAAGATAGATTGAATTGGAGGTGCTTGTGCTCAGTGAAATTAGTCAGAGGGAAAAAGACAAATACCAGATGATTTCACTCATAGGTGAAATACAGACACAAAACAAAGAAATTTACAAAGCTAGACAAAAATAAAGCCTAGAAATTTGACAGTAGAATTGAGGCTAACAGAGGGGAGAATAGGAATGGGAACAAGGTGAGGCAAGGCCCCGTGGTATATTACAAAGGGATATGGATGCTCCAGGGGTAAGTGGGGAGTGATGATGTCCTTCAAAGGAGATATGACCCTATTCCCCTGAATCATATACAGTGTGTTTAACCAATGTCACCTCAATAATAAAAAAATTAAAAAAGAAATAATCCCCTGTGTAGGATGTCACTCCCACACAGGCCAATGTTGTATAGGCCTGGGGATGGAGAAAATAATGTCTCCTGCTCACTATCAACCAGTAGGACCAATTTCTTGGTTCCCATGGGCCAAGGGTAATGCACCACTGAGGGCTCATGGAGCAAAACTTCCCCAAGAGTTCCGGGAAAAATACTGCAGACCCAGTGGGCTTAGAAGGCAGGACTGGGGCCATCTGTGACTTGCCTGGAGGGCAGAACATAGATGATTATTCTGAAGCCTTAAAATCTAATGGAAATCCAGTATTTAATAGATGTATTTAATAGATACAAGTTTTTAATACAGTATTTAATAGATACAAGTTTTGGACTTGTCACCTTTCACCTTCTTCTTTCAATTGTGCCCTTTTGGAATTTAAAAAACCTATCTGGGGCCTCCCTGGTGGCGCAGAGGTTGAGCGCTGGGCTGAAAAGCTGCCTGCAGCCTCTGCAGCGTCAGTTTGATCACCAGCCACCGGAGAGGGTCCCACATGGTGCACAGACCTCTCCTGCTGTGCCCGCTGCTCCCCTCAGCAATGTACTTCATAGGTCTACCTGTTCTGCTCCCCGCTCTAGCTCTGGTGAATTCTCTCACCCTCCCATGCTTCTGACTTTACCCATTACTTGTATAAATAAATCTTAAAAAAAAGTAACCTATCTTATTCCTGTTTACCGTGAAGCATGTAATGCTTCTCATTTCAGTTTCACAAATGAATTTGCTTCAGGATGAATCACAACTTGAGTCTCACCCATGCCTCATTTTTTTAAAAGTAGATTTTATTTTTGTTAATTTTTTCACAGTATTTGATTTCTCCCATCAGATGTAGTCCCCATAGTTCTCCCAGCACCCATGACCCATCACCATATTCCCTTGTTATTCCCTCCTGTTTTGACTCTTCTCACCCACCTCTCTGCTGAATGCCTGAGATCTATATTCAGCTTGCAGGTTTTCTTTCCCCTAACCCTTTGTTTGGTTTCTCTATATTCAACATATAAGTGAGATCATCTGATATTTTTCTTTTTTTCTTTTTTTTTTAAAGATTTTTTATTTATTTATACAAGCACTGGGTACAGTCAGAAGTGCAGGAGGGTGAGAGAATTCACCAGAGCCAGAGCGGGGAGCAGAGCAGGCAGAAGGGCCGAAGTACACTGCTGAGGGGAGCAGCGGGCGGCAGGAGAGGTCTGCACGCCATGTGGGACCCTCCTCCGGTGACCGGGGAGCAGCCGGGGATCCAACCGGCGCTGCAGAGGCTGCGGGCAGCTTCGCAACCCAGCGCTCAACCGCTGCGCCACCAGGGAGGCCCTAATATTTTTCTTTTTCTTTGACTTATTTCACTGAGCATAATCCCTTCCAGCTCCATCCGCGTTGCCACAAATGGCATGAGCTTTTCTTGATCGTTCAGTAATCCATTGCATATATATGCCACTTCTTGATCCATTTGCACGCTTATTTGAATGATATTTATATGAGGCTTTCAACTTAGAATTGAATATAGAAAAGGTTAGATTTTGGGGACTGTCTTTGAAACAGATCCCCATGGTGCAAGCCACAGGGCATGAATGGCTTTTCCCCACCACCTGAGTGGCAGGGTGTGGGGTAAATGAAGTTATCAAGCTTTTTCTGCCCTCCTGCCATTAGCACCTATGAACAGCATCTGCAGTCTTGCATGAGCACCTGTAATTATGGATACCTGGGCCAAGAGAGCAGGGGACATGGGCATATGTAAATGGGGACACCTGTACCAAGGGCAAAGGGCCACTCTGAGTTGGAACTACAAGCTGAGAGATAGGTGGAGAAATACTAAAAAAGAAAGAGTGTCTTTCCCCTGATTCAGCATTAAAGGCCTGTAAAAATCTACCAAAGACTCCAACATTATCTTTTTATCTGCGAGAACTGACAATGAAGCCTCTTGGGTTGTTTGCAAAACACAATACACACCAACTTTGTTGGGGCTGAGCCATGTCCCCTCCCACTGCACCAGTCAGATTTGATTGCCAGAGCTCCCTAAGCTCTGCTGGCATCTGCTTGGGTGCAGCAGTGGGAGCTTACCTGCCTGCTGCCAAAGTGTGTTGCCTTTGGGCATCCCAAAGCAACTTCAGCAGAAGCAGGCATTCCCCTCCCTGACACACCCTTGTGTAAGGGGGTCTACTGGGGCCCTGGTGACTAGTCACAGAAAATGCTGCCTGCAGGGGCAGAGAAGGAGAGAGCAGGATCTCTGATCCAGGCAGATGGGTAAAGGAGAGCCCTGGAGCCCTCGATGGCTTTTCAGGCTTTTATTAAGCTTCTTACAAAATAGTGTGGCCGGGGCTCCCAGCGAATCTTCACTTTCTGGGCTCTCTGGCGCTCTATCATGGTCTCTGCTGCTCTTTTTCTCCTTTGCTGCTCTGTAGGTTCTGCTCCCATTTGGCTGGTGTCTCTATGATGCCACCCTTATAAGCCCAGTCTCAGCCCAGGTGTGCCCACCTATGCATGCCCACACCCTCAGGCATGCATGTAGGACTGCAGGGAGGGCAGAAAAGCCTGACAATTTTTCACTTACCCTACACTACCTGAAGACCAACCTAGGCTGGCAGTGAACAGTAGTTTCTCCACCATCTGTCCTGGGGTATTGTTGTGGCAAGCCCACAGGCTGGAAAGGTCAGAGGGCAAGGCAGGGAGTCCAGGGGGTACTAGGAAGCAGGTGAGCAACCGAGTCCCCAGCCCCTGCCACAGATCTTTATGCTTTCTCTCTGGTGTTCTCTTGTGGAGTTCTTGCATTTCCTGTAGCCACACCACTTACCCCATTGTAGTTGTCCTCCTGTAGCCTTCTGAGTGACACCACCCACTCACATATGCCCACACTCATGCTGCAGGTGTCCATCACCAGGTATATATGGCCCAAGCCCACGCTCCCAGGTACCTTTTGCATCAACAAGATCAAGGCCACCGGTGATAGCCACAGAGGCTAGTGGTGCAAAGGCTTGATTAATTCACTTACCCAGCCCCCTCAGGGTTTTTCACTCTACAATATACTCACATTGGGGAATGTGGAATGCTGCAGCCATGACCCATAAAATTAAATGATATGCAGCTGAATACAACAGCCCAGTCCACCAAGCTGTTGGGGCACCCAACAGGAGAAAAGACAAGGTGATAGGCACCAGCAGATGATCTATCAAGTCTGCTACCGAAAGTGTTGCATATGTGAGGGGGTAACCACTATTCACTCACAGCATCTGCCCTCATGCCAGGAGCCATCATGCTTCCCTGGCCTTCTCTGGCTGTGATCACAGCCCCAAGCCATATACTTCCCATACATCTACACCAATGATGCAATCTGACATTGGCAACACATTCACTTTATACTCCTTTGGGGGTAATCACTCAATCCCCAGGAGTACTATCACTATTGTCATTCTGACACTCAGCTTTCATAGCCACCAATGTGACAAGCAAGCCCCTGCACTACTGCCAGCCCTTTGCACATGGGTCAGTGTAGGGTAAGGAAAAATGTCAGGCTTTTCTGCCCTCCCGCCATCAGGATAGATGATGGATCCTTGCGGTCCTGAACACATGCCTGATGGCGGGCACCTGGAATAGGGTGTGGGCCTAGGTAGATGGGATTCACCTGGGCTAAGACTGTGCTTTTAAGGGTGGCATCACGGGACTGCCAGTAGAAGCTGAAAGAGAAGCCAAGAATGAATGGAAACCGAAAGAAGCAGAGAGAAGGCCAGAGAGCCCAGATAGAATGAAGACTTGTTGGGGGCTGGGAGGCCTGCCAGCCTCCCCCGGGCCCCCAGCACACTTGCCTGCTGTGTACGGGGTAAATCCCAATAAAAGACCTGCAAAACCCCTGAGGGCTCCAGAACTCCTCCTTTACCTGGTCTGCATGGGATCAGAAAACCTGCACTGTGGTCCTTCCTGCCCTTTACAGTCAGGAACCCGAGGATACAAGCTCCACACGTGGCCTCTCTCTGGTCCCCTCTTTGGCTGTGGTGTCCACCATAACTTACTTTCCCCACCTATTCCCCAAGGATGGGCTCCTCAGAACCTCACTCTTATTCAAATAGTGAACAGGGCATCACCCACAGGTGATTTTAAGAGGCTCATTTGCCTTCTTTAACATCCTTCGGCTGCTTAGCAACCACTCAGGGCTTGCAAACCTTGGCACCAGCTTTTTGATACATCTCCTGCATGAGTGCAGAGAACTTGGCAAGGACTTCCTCCCTCAGCCAGTCTTAAGCTGCTGTAATACCTGCCACTGCCTCCACTCTAACTGTCAGCAGGGGTTATCACCACACCAGGCTGTGCCCACCACAGCTCCCTGACTGGTCCAGCACAGCCACCTGCTGTGACCCTGGGGGTTGCAGGCAGCACACAAGTGGAGGCCCATGGAGGCCCTCTGCACAACCCTGGATTCTCATCAACTTGGGTGTACAAATGATTCCACCCACCCCCATGTCCCACAAACAGAGCAAGAAACCTGTCAAAGTTCTTCCACCTTCTGGAAGAAACTGTTCATCCAAGTCCATCGGTTCTTTACTGTCAGCACTGGGCGAGCTCAGAATGATGGATGGGGGTCCAGTTCTTCCTGACAAGTCTGCTGCCTCAGGGGTCGTGGGCTGGTCCTCTCAGGCCTTCTCCTCCACACGAGGTCACGTCCTGTAGGTCCTGGACCTTGTCTGTCTCCTGTATTCCTGAAGCCTCTTTACCTCTTCTCAGTTCCTGGACTTTGGTCACGCCCAGCAGCACTATGGTGCCTCCAGCATTGTCCTCGAGTCCATTTGCAGCGCTGTGAGGGAAACACTCAACCCCCAGCCCTGTCTCTGAGCAGGGACCATGTCTTTCCATTGTCTCCCCACTGTGTGCAGAGTCCTCTCCACCTGCAGCAGGAACTCCACAGAAAGGAGACCGGCCACCAAAAGCTACGCGATCACAGCCCGCCACCCCTCAGTACCTCCCAAGGTCTTTGGTGGGCTTCATGCCCATCTGCACCAAATCATTTTGCCAACTACTGCCACGAATGTTTACACTTTCTCTCAGGTCTCTCTCTGGCATTCTCTCATGGTCTCACCCTTTCTGTAACCAGGCCAATCACTCATCCTCTCATAGCCGTCTGTCTCTGAATGATGCTGCCCTTATATCCTCAGTAAGGTAGAAGGGCAAGGCAGGGAGGAGAGGACCAAACAGGGTATACTAGGAGGCAGGCGGGCGACTAAAACCCCAGCCCCCACCACAGATCTGTACACTTTCTCTCTGGCGTTCTCTTGTGGTGATCTCATAGCTTCTGTAGTCATGCTGCTCATTCCATTGTAGTCATCCTGCAGCCCTCTGAGTGATGCCAAACTTATAGCCCTGGCCTCCAGGCGCAGGTATACCCACTCACGCCTGCCCTCACCCATGATCCAGGTGTCCACCATCAGGTATACCGGCTTGAGCCCATGCTTCCAAGCGTCTTTTGCATCAACAAGATCAAGGCCACAGGTGATATTCACAGAGGTCAGTGGTGTAAAGGCCTGATTATTACACATACCCTATAACCCACGTCCCTCAGGGATTTTTGCCCTATAATCTACCCATTTTATGGAATGCTGCAGCCATGACCCATAAAAGTAAACAGCATGCAGCTGAATACAACAGAATACAAGAGCCCAGTCCACTGAGTTGTTGGGGCACCCACGTAGGGGTGAAAAGACAAGGTGATTGGCACCAGCAGATGATCCATCAAGTCTGCTACCGAAGGCACTGCTTATGTGAGGGGGGCACCACACTTCACTCATGGCATGTGCCCTCACGGCAGGAGCAATCATACTTCCCTGGCCTTCTCTGGCTGTGGTCTTAGCCCCAACCCATATACTACCCATACATCTACCCCAACGATGTACTCTGACGTTGGCAACACATTCACTTTATACTCCTTTGGGGGTAATCACTCAGTCCTCAGGGGTACACTCTCTACTGTCATTCTGACACTCAGTTTTCATAGCCACCAATGTGACAAGCAGGCCCCTGAACTACTGCCAACCTTTTGCACATGGATCGGGAACCAGTGGATATAAGTTCCACACGCGGCCTCTCTCTGGCCCCCTCTTTGGCTGAGGTGTCCACCACAAGCTACTTTCCCCATCCGTCCCCCAAGAACGGGCTCCTCAGCACCTCACTCTTAAACAGTGGACAGGATATCTATCACAGGTGATTTTAAGAGGCTCATTTGCCTTCTTTAGCATTCTTCGGCTACTTAACAACCACTCAGGGCTTGCCAACCTTGGCACCAGCTTTTTGATACATCTCGTACATGAGTGCAGAGAGTCTGGCAAGGGCTTCCTCCCTCAGCCAGTCTTAAGCTGCTGTAACACCTGCCACCGCCTCTACTCTAACTGTCCGTGGGGCCCATCACATGTGACTATGCCCACTGCTGCTCCCTGGCTGGTCTAGCACAGCCACCTGCTGTGACCCTGGGGGTGGCAGGCAGCACACAAGGCTGCTTTAGGCCACCGAGGCCCTCTGCACAACCCTGGATTCTCATCAACTTGGGTGTACAAATGATCCCACCCACCCCCATGTCCCACAAACAGAGCAAGAAACCTGTCAAAGTTCCTCCAACTTCTGGCAGAACTGTTCATCCAAGTCCATCAGTTCTTTACTGTCAGCACTGGGCGAGCTCAGAATGATGGATGGGGGTCCAGTTATTCCTGACAAGTCTGCTGCCTCAGGGGTCGTGGGCTGGCCCTCTCAGGCCTTCTCCTCCACACGAGGTCATGTCCTGTAGGCCTGGACCTTGTCCGTCTCCTGTATTCCTGAAGTCTCTTTACCTCTTCTCAGTTCCTGGACTTTGGTCACGCCCAGCGGTGCCATGGTGCCTCCAGCGTTGTCCTCGAGTCCTTTGCAGAGCTGTGAGGGAAACACTCAACCCCCAGCCCTGCCTCTGAGCAGGGACCATGTCTGTCCATTGTCTCCCCACTGTGTGCAGAGTCCTCTCCACTGCATCGGGAACTCGGAGAGGGAGGTGCCCACAGAGAGGAAGCCGTCACTGGGACTACAGGCCTGCAGCCCGCCATCCCTTAGTGCCTCCCGTGGTTTCCATGCGCATCTGCACCAAGTCATCCTGCCCACTACCACCACGAATCTTTACACTTTCTCTCGGGGCTCGCTCTGTTGTTCTCTCCTGGTCTCACCTCTTCTGTAGTCAGGCCGCTCATCCTACTGTAACTGACTGTCTCTGAGTGACACCACCCTTATATCCTTAGCAAGGTAGGAGGGCAAGGCAGGGAGGTCAGGGGATACTAGGAGGCAGGCAGCGACTGAGCCTCCTGCCCCCGCCACATATCTTTATGCTTTCTCTCTGGCGTGCTCTCGTGGTGGTCTTGCAGCTTCTATAGCCACGCTACTCACCCCGTTGTAGTCGCTCTCTTGTAGCCATCTGAGTGATGCCGCCCTTATAGCCTCAGCCTCCAGGGCTCAGGTGTGCCCATTTATGCACGCCCACGCCATACTCCAGGTGTCCACCATCAGGCACGCATGTCCTGGGACCACACCAAGCGCCTTTGGAGCAACATCATCATGGCTACAGGTGATAGCCACAGAAGGTAATGGCATTAGAAGCCTGAGCAATTCGTTTACCCTACAGCATATACCCTGGGTCTCTGGCACTAGAGGCAACCCTGAGGCCCATGGCTCCTGGGCCATGGGAAGGAGTGTTGGAACCCCCTGAAACCACAAGAAGTAGAGACCTGTAGAGAGCTGGGCCAACATGGCAGCTCACAGTGGAGTCCATCCTGCAGCAGCTGGGACTTCTGTAGTTGACAGTCTTGAGCTCATGCAGATCAAAAATTCAGCAAACTGATGCCAATCAAATTCTGAGGATGGAGAAACATCCCAATCAGGCTTGCAGGATGGGAGACTTTTATGCAACCAACTCAGGCCCGGTAAGTTTGCCACTGGTTCTAGCAGCCTCCAATCAACTAGCACAGCAATGAGAAGTATGAGACACACGAAAGTCAAGTCTGATACCACAATTCACAGGGATGATGCTCTCCATCCTCCCTGGAGAAGGGCAGCTTATTATTCAGAGGTATTCTTTCCTGCTGAACAGCTCCTTGCAGTCTCTCAGGCCCCACTGTCATCCCCATGCCCAAACTGACATGGCCCTTTTAGCCCTCCCTACTAGGCCCAGGTGTCCATAATCATGGGAGGATTGCAAGTCTGCAGGTGCTGGCCTTAGAAGCCAGTGGAAGGAGGGTAAAAACAAAGCCTGATTCTTAACTCATTTACCCTTCAGGGACCCTGAGAGGATATAAGCAGGACAGGAGACAGTCTGGTTCAATTCAGCAGTCAGCCTCTGAAGAGAAAAGTATTCTGCAGACAACCTCTGAGAGAGTAACAAAGCTTTGTAGACCTCCAGTCCTCCATGGACCACTGTAGAGATCCATTGCACCTGCTCCTGGCTCTGCCTCTAACATCGCATGCAAGGGGTGTAGTCAGCCTCAGCCTGGTGTCGCTGACATTCCCTCCTGCTGATAGATGGTGACCAGCACCACTGACCAGTGCTATCCAGCATTGCTGACAGGTGACTGGCACTCTGTGTCTGTCTACCTTGAGAGCTGTCCACCAATTCTGATCATCCAGCACCACCTGCCAATTCTGCTGCCTCCTTAGTTGTCTAGTCTGACATCTGGTGCTGTCCAGCCCAGGCTTCAGACTGTTGCTGTGGGATACTGTGATGCCACCTTAGTGGCCCCACCTCTTACCCCTCCAGTTGCCACTGTGAGTTGGATCTGGCCCACTGATTTCTGATGTGTCGCAGCTCCAGGCCCCTGTTGACAGGACAGCACCATCTTTCATGAGTGGCCTCCGGTTGGGACTACTGGACTACAGACACTAAGTAGGGTGAGACAGCTAGCCACAGGTGGCCTTAGAAACTCTTGTGTTTCCCCAGTTTCCTGTTAAATAAACCCCATTCTAATTTGTACCCTGAGCCTGAGTAGTCTTGGCAACTGTTAGTGCATGGTGAGAACCCATAGACAATGATTACCTGATACCATTTTGGCACTATCTTATTGTGATGGTGAATGTATTTTGCATATAAGGAGGACATGTATTTGGGAATCCACATGGCAGAGTGTTATGTCTAATTTGTGCCCTCCCAAAATTTGTATGTTGAAGCTGGACCCACAGTTACTGTACTTGTAGATAAGATCTTTAATGTAAATTAAGGTTAAATAAGGTCGTAAAGTGGGGCCCTAATAGAATGTGACTAGAGTCTTTATATGAATAAATACTAGATCTGCACATATAAAGAGAAAGATCTTGGGAGGGTACACAGAGAAGGCAACCATCTCTAAGCCAGGAAAAGAAGTCTCAGGAAACGAACCCCACTGGTATCTTTTTTTTAAAAGATTTATTTATTTATTTATACAAGCACTGGGTACAGTCAGAAGCGCGGGAGGGTGAGAGAATTCACCAGAACCAGAGGGGAGAGTAGAGCAGGCAGACTGACGAAGTACACTGCTGTGGGGAGCAGTGGGCGGCAGGAGAGGTCTGCGCGCCATGTGGGACCCTCACCCGGCAGCCAGGGACCCTCGCCCGGCAGCCAGAAAAACAAAGTAAAGAATCAAGGAATCTGAGAAGGCTGAAAAATAGTGGGCATAATTACAAAATGGGAGAATGTAAATAGAAATTACATTGATGGCATTTGATGATGAGAATATTCAAAATATGTCATTATTCACCAATGGTATTCATGAACTAATAGCATAATGTTTTCTCCCATTCAGTAGGTTTTTTTTTTTTAATTTTAGTTATGGTTTCTTTCACTGTACAGAAACTTTCAAGTTTGATGTAGTCTGAACTGATTATGTTCTCTTTTTTTTTTTCTTTGCTGTTGAGAATGAATCTCTAAAGACATCACTAAAGCTCATGCCATGTAATGTTTTCCCTATGTTTTTGTCTATGTACGTTATGGTTTCAGGTTTTCACGTAAGTTTTTGACCCAGTTTGAATTGATTTTGGTGTATGATTTGAAATTGTGCTCTAATTTCATTCTATTGCAGGCAATTGTCCAGATTTCCCAAGAACATTATGAAGAGGCTATCCTCTTTCTGTGGTATGTTTTCAGCTCCTTTCCATATATATGTGGGTTTATTTCTGGGTTCTCAATTCTATTCAGTTGTTCTATGTGTCTGTTTTGTTCCAGTGCCAGGCTGTTCTAATTATTGTGCTTTTATTAGCTTGCGGTTTGTGAGTGTGATACCGCCACTCATTTTCTTCTTTGACATTTCTTTTGCTAATCAGGATCCATAAGAATTTGGTAATTCTTGCTCTATTTCTTTGAAGAATGCCATTGGGATTATTACTGGGATTGAAATTAATCTATAAATTGCTTCTGGCCTGTAGAGTTCTGTTGAGAAATCTGTCAATCGTCTTATTGGGGTTCCCTTATATGTGATTCTCGGCCTTTCACTGGTTGCTGTAAGGATTCTTTATCTTTAATTTTGCCATTTTAATTATAACTTCCTGGTGTGTATCTGTTTGGGATTATTTTATTTGATACCCTGAGCTTTCTGTATCTGGATATTTATTTCCTTCCCAAGTTTGGGGGTATTTCTCAGCTATTATTTCTTCATATAGGATTTCTGCCCCTTTCTATCTTATTCTAGAATTTCTATGAAGCAAATATTGTTCCTTTTGATTCTGTTTCATAAGTCTCTTATGTTGTTTTTATTTTATTACTTATTTTAACTTTTTGTTGATTTTAGATGATTTCCACTATTCTATCTTCCATCTCACTAATTCCATCTTCCATCTCACTAATTCCTTCCTCAGCCTAATTGAGTCTACTTGTGAGATCATCTATTGTATTTTTAATATCAATTATTGCATTCTTTATTTCTGTGACTTTATATTTCCTCTGTCCTTGATGTATTTCTCATTTTTCCAGTCATTTTACTATTAATTTCAGTAAGCATAATTGTTCTGGATTGGGACAATGGGAAGATGACATCCCAGGAATCTCCCAGCTTTGCTCTGGGAAGAATAAACTAAGAAGTCCAAACAGTTCCTGAACTCAAAGTAACATTGGCTTACATTGTTGTTTGTATTTTGAAAGTATAGAAACTCCCTTCTACAGATGGTACCATATAGTGCTCCCACCAACCAAACAGCCCACCATCTTAGTCTTTTTGCTTCCTCTCTATTTCGTGCTTGCCCCTCCCTCTTCCCCTCTCCCTTTGAATGTCTCAGTTCTATAGCCTGCTTTCAAGGTCTAGTTTTTGGATTTGACTTTAACTGACCCTTTGTCCTTATTTTTTATATGTTCTTGTTTCCCCTGCAGATACTATAGACCTATTCAAAGCAGAATCTCTTCTTATTTTATTTTGCTTTATGCTTAGAGACTATTACAGTCTTTGTCAAATATTAAACCTTTTGTGACTTATTGTTGAGAAGTTTGGAAGGATATTTACATATCTATTTACATGGAATCATATCCACTGAATTGCAAAAAAAAAAAGTCGCTTATAAAGGCAATTACTTTGGAATGGGGGGCTGCAATTGTATGGGGAATATAACAATAAAATTTATAAAAAATAAATAAATAAATAAAAAAAAGAAGGATTCTGCCAAAAAAAAAAAATAAAGGCAATTACTTTGGAAAGTAATTTTTAGATAAACATTTAAAGACAGGAGGCTGTGCATGTGCATGTATGTGTCTAAGCATGTACATGGACATGCTCAAGAAAAGGCTCCACATCTATGGAAATTAAGAGCAAGTTTGAAAACTGAACATCATATAGCTGAAAAGTCTAAATAAGGATCATTAAGGCCTTTCTTCTTCCTTCACTCACCCATTACATTCAGGTGTTCATAGTACACTTTCCCTCAGGTTTGTCTGGAGGAACTGAGTTGGGGGAGGGAGATCAGCACTGGCTGCTTCCCAGAGAATAGTATGAGTGGAGCACTAAACTGATAATGGGAATAGTGAACAGTAACATGCTGCAAGATGAGTCCATCCCCTTGTCCCCTACACAACTCCAGAATGCCAGCCAGGTCTATTCCTTAAAGAAAAATGTCAGAGGGAGAATCCTTCAATGAAGAACCTGAACTCCCCCAGAGAAGGCATCTTCAGTTATGTGCACTTGAGATCCCTGAGAAACCATATGATGGTCCCCCTACAACTCACCTACACTCTGCTCCTATGATGCTAGAAGCCCCACTCCTGCCCACAGAGCTTTCAGCATGGTGGAACAAGTGAGAAGCCTGGAGGAAAAACTAGGGAAGCAGCTACTTGAAGTATACTTACTCCTGAGGTTACAGTTCTGAGTACATGCTACCTCCTGAAATTTGGTGTGCTAGGCATTTTTCATTTTTACATTCATTTTTTTTAAGGTATCATTGGCTTAGATTATTGTTTGTGTTGTAGACATACAGAATCCCCTATTTAGGTGTTCTTACTATACCACATCCACTACCAAAGCACCACAGTCCATCCCCATAGTCCTGTGTACTGTGAATTTTTGATAGTTATCAAGTTTTTATATTTATGAGGAGACTAAAGATTTTAAATTAGTTTAAAAAATTCTTTCGTTATTAAGAACATAGATTTCATGTTACATTTTCGGACAATTAAAAATTGCCATTCTCCAAACCATAGGCATTTGAAAACTTAATATATTCAATATCTTTTGTTGAATATTGCTCACCTACGGGATTGCTGAAATAGGGGTTCGATTATTAGCTTCAGAGTTACTTTAGAAAATAATGTTTGAATAATGCATGGACTAAATGATCCATAAGTATTGCTTTAACTCTAAGATACTTTGAATCTGTAATTATGTATGAGTTTATATAAATAACTACTATTTCCTTTTCAAACGAGACTCATACACATGTATGATTTTTCTGGTGACCAATTAAATTGCATTTGTTAGTAGATAAAAAAAAATTCACAGAAAATTAAGTCTTCACTTAAACTATAAAAATATTTTGTAAAATATATATTTTTATCTCCCTGAAATGCATAGACTATAACATCAGTTGAACCAAGATGATAATTAACTACTTTCCACTGAGGCAATTCCTTGAGGGAGGGCTCCAGGAAGTCCAATGCTTTGCACTTAGTGTTTTCCCGAAATACTAAACATACCAAACAGATTTGTTCCCTAGTGCCTAGGCAGCGCTGGCTTCATTTCAAGTATCATGGGCTTAATGTTAAATTAAAATGTCCCTGGATCTATGTTCCCTGTTCAATCTTATATGAAAACATCTCAGCTCTTCCCTACATGAGAAATTTCAAGATTAAGCTACCAGCTAAATTCTAGAACAAAGATGCTCAATTTGAATTAAATAAGATTTGTTTCTACTGACTAACTTCAACTTTGGTGAGTGAAATTTCTTCACATTTGACAAAAAAATATGATTGTTCTTGTGAAGATACCAACCCATAACCTTTGTGGTGCTCTACACATACCATTCATTTTATTCATTTTCTGGATTTTGTTTTGATTATCTTGAGTCTTATGATCACACACAAATTTTTGTTGTTGGTATATCTCTTCTACATTTCTGAGCTGACAAACGCACCATTATCAGACACATATATTTGGTATTTCTATAGGTGTATCTATTTTTAAATATCTGTTTAAAAGACAGTCCTGAATTATGTCACAGTCTGACTTAGCACACCTAAAAGATGTGAGAAACACTAAATATTCTTTTTTTTTTTTTTTTTTTAGAATTAACTTTTTTTTTTTTTTTAAGATTTTTATTTATTTATTTTATTTATACAAGCACTGGGTACAGTCAGAAGCGTGGGAGGGTGAGAGAATTCACCAGAGCCAGAGCGGGGAGCAGAGCAGGCAGAAGGACCGAAGTACACTGCTGAGGGGAGCAGCGGGCGGCAGGAGAGGTCTGCGCGCCATGTGGGACCCTCCTCTGGTGGCCGGGGAGCAGCCGGGGATCGAACCGGCGCTGCAGAGGCTGCAGGCAGCTTCGCAACCCAGCGCTCAACCGCTGCGCCACCGGGGAGGCCCAGAAACACTAAATATTCTTTTTTAGATACTATAACACTAATAAACAGCAACATTTTAGATATAGGGAAACTTAATTAATTTGGAATAATTAACACGATAAAGATAAAATGGACATTATCAGCTTATCTTCAGTTCTTGCCTTTATCAGGTTAATTAATACAACTTGAAACAGAGGTAAGTCTTCTTCTGTTTTATGAGACAGTGAAGGGATTCTCTAAGTATTTAAGTGCATTAATATAACCAAGTATATTAATCCAAATATAAATCCAATTTCCTACAGATTTTTAAGATGTTATTCACCATTCTGTGAAAAATTGAAGGTTAATAACCAACTCCAATTATATCTGTAGATGGAGAACAATGATTGTGCTTGCTGAACTGGAATTGCTATCAAAATTCAGAAGCCTGTCATATTCATTTAATTGCAAGCCAATCTTACTTAAATCAGGATTGTCCCACAGATTCTATCAGCCATTCATGACGTGAATTCTGCTAGAAGAAATCAATTTATATGTGGTAAACAAAAAAGAAGACATATCTGTTTTGTAGTCAGTAAGACAATGTGAACTATTACTCATTGGTAACTTTTTCAGATACACTATCAACTCTGCCCTTTCTGAATTATTTTTTTAATTTATTTTATATATATTTTTACATCATGTTCATTTTTAAACAAAGTTTTCTTTTTTTTTCGCCCCTCCACCCCACCCGACAGGTGTAGTCTCCATAGAATATCCTTTTTCTTAATGCCAGTCAAGATCATTTTTGTTTCAGGTATGTACTCCTTCGGATTTCCCAACTACTCCATCAGTATATTCTCTTTCCAAGTGATGTCTTTGTTCTTGCTGGCATGTGTGTAAGAGAATCCAGCAGCCTGACCCTGTCATTCAGCCAAACTAATGTGGGATATTTGGCTTGTTTCATGCTTCCTTTCTCCCCAGGATGGTACTGGGCACACTTTCGAAGAAACATCTTCTTGCCCTTCCCAACATCACTCATTTTTATTTTACTTATTTTTTTACATCATTGTTCATTTTTAAACAATATTTTCCTCTCCCACCTCAGGTGTAGTCCCCATAGAGTTTCCTTCATCAATGCACACGGGCTCTATCACCACAGTTCCCTGTGCTCCTCCCTCCCTCCCTCTGATCCCTCTCCCTCCCCCTCTTCTGCAGGATGTCTCTAATTTATAGTTGTCTGTTTTTGTTTTGTTGTGTTTGTATTGTTATTAATTTTTTACACTGATGTCTTATTTGGTTCCCTTTAAATCAATCTTTCTTGTGCATGACCCAAAGTTTCTCGCTGAGATTCTGAACATTCCACTCTTGTTCATTTTTTAGCATTTTTTTTAAAGATTTATTTATTTATTTGTTTGTTTATACAAGAACCGGTGTACAGGCCAGATGCACAGGAGGGTGAGAGGATTCACCAGAGACAGAGCAGGGAACAGAACAGGCAAAATGACTGAAATACACTGCTGAGGGAAGCAGCGAGCGAGACAGGAGAGGTTTGTCGCACCATGTGGGACCCTCACCGGCCAGCCGGGATCGAACCGGCACTGCAGAGGCTGCTGACAGATTCACAGCATGGCGCTCAATGGCCTGCACCACCAGGGGAGGCCCCATTTTTTAAAGCTTTTTTATCTTGCTTCTGTAACTAGGTCTTTACAAATGACCATAGAAAATCCACAAATGAACTTCCCAATGATAAATTCAAAGTGCTCTTGTTATTTCAAATATCCTGTTTTGAAGTTATGACACTATTGTAGAGTTTTATTTTCTTTTTAAATTTTCCGCTGCCTCTATCATGCCCTTCAGGGCTGTTTTTCTCCTTTTTATGTGAATATTCTTTCTTTTTTTTTAAGATTTTTTAATTTATTTATACAAAAACCAGGGGACAGGCCAGATGTGTGAGAGGGTGAGAGGATTCACCAGAGACAGAGCGGGGAACAGAACAGGCAGACTGATGAAACACACTGCTGAGGGAAGCAGCGGGTGAGACAGGAGAGGTCTGCCGCGCCATGTGGGGCCCTCGTGGACAGTTGGGATCGGCCCCACGCTGCAGAGGCCGTGGACAGCTTCACAGGGCGGCACTCAACCGCCTGCGCCACCAAGGGAGGCCCTGACTATTCTTTCAGTCTTTTTGATTGGGTCCTTGTCTGCATACATATTGAAATTGAATTGAATATATAAAAGTCTGTCCTTAAATCTACCTCTTTTCTATCACTTACTTTTTCCTCAATAGTATTCTTGTAAGTACCATTTAAAGGAACCAGATCAAATGCATTTCTTTTTTTTAATTTCAATTTTATTTTTATATTCCCCATACAATTGCAACCCCCTTATTTTGACCCCAATCCCGCCCCTCCCCGCCCCCCGCCCCCCATAGAGTGTCTCTGGTTCATAGTTGTTTGTTGATTTTGATATTTTCTTTCTTATAGCTATTCTTTTTCCTGGTCCCTTATTTAGGTTTTCTAGATTCCTGCTATGAGTGAGACCATCCAGTATTTTTCTTTTTCTTTCTGGCTTATTTTGCTGAGCATGATCCCTTCCAGCGCCATCCATGTTGCTGCAAATGGCATGTGTTTATCTTTTTTGGATGCTGAGTAATATTCCATGGTGTATATGTACCACATCTTCTTGATCCAGTCATCTATTTTTGGGCATTTGGGTTGTTTCCAAAGCTTAGCTATTGTAAACAGTGCTGCTATAAACATAGGGGTGCAGGTGCTCTTTGGAATTGATGTTTCTGTGTCCTTTGGGTAAATACCTAGGAGTGGAATTGCTGGATCATATGGAAGCTCTATGTTCAGTAGGTCCAGAAATCTCCACACAGCTCTCCACAGTGGTTGGACCAGTTTGCACTCCCACCAACAGTGCAGAAGAGTTCCTTTTTCTCCACATCCTCGCCAACATTTGTTGATGCTAGTTTTTTTAATATGTGCCATTCTCACTGGTGTGAGATGGTATCTCATGGTAGTTTTGATTTGCATTTCCCTGATTACAAGTGATGTTGAACATTTTTTCATATGCTTGTTGGCCATTTGCATTTCCTCTTCAGAGAAGTTTCGTTTTAGCTCTTCTGCCCATTTTTTGACAGGATTATTTTCTTTGTTGTTGTTGAGTCTCATCAGCTCTTTGCAGAATTTTGTGATCAGTCCTTTATCATTAGTGTTGTGTGCAAATATGTTCTCCCAGTTGGTGGGGTTTCTCTTTGTTTTGGTTATTGTCTCTTTTGCTGTGCAGAAGCTCTTTAATTTGATGTAGTCCCAGCTGCTTATCTTTGCCTTCCTACATGATTTACTCACTATTAATGAAATAGGGGTATTTCAAGTACTACCATTCTTCTGAGTTCCATAACCTTTCATCTATCTTAATGGCTGGCATACTAAGATAGATGAAAGGTCCTTCCATCATAACATATGGGGACAAAGGTCCCCAACCATCTTCCTGTCACAGCTATCTCTGTCAAAGTATAACACAAATTCTCTTTTATCTACACATCCAATCAAGATTGTATCTTTATTATCTCTTGGTGCAAACTCATCGCTATGAAAATATTTTATCCCTCAATTTTATGTCCTTTCGATCAACCATACAAGCTTTTACCAGATGTTTCCTAAAAATTAGCTTCAGTGAGTTCTCAAAATACATTACAGGGAAATAGAAAGATAGCAGTTCAAGTGATTTCCAATCTTTTTTCATTGCTTAGGGAGTCATAAGTGTATAAAATCATGATATCTGATGGAGTAGCTCAAGAAAGTTGATAATTAACTTTTTGTCTATGTGTAATTAAAATCAATCATGTGAATATTTAGTTAAGTAAATAATTATTGTTCCAGTACATTATTATGACTTTTTAAAAACCTGTATAAAATTGGCAATCAGATTTTAGGGGTTCTATATTCCTAGATAATGACTAAAGATTTTTTTAGAATTAAATGTTTACTAATTAATGTGGAGATAAATCCACTTTGAGTTCTTTTATGCTGAATACATTGAGTGCCTTGACATGTAGATATATTATAAATTATACATTATTTTCCTACTCTTCTTTGACTTCCTAAACAGAGTTATACTTGCTATCTTCAACCATGGCCAACTTGACCTCAGTGAGTGGATTCTTTCTTATGGGGTTTTCTGATGACCGCAAACTCCAGCTTTTACATGCCGTGCTGTTTTTGGTGACATACCTGCTGGCCTTAACTGGCAACATCCTTATTATTACCATAACTTCTTTGGACCATCGCCTCCATTCCCCCATGTATTATTTCCTGAAGCACCTCTCTCTTTTGGATCTCTGTTTTATCTCTGTTACAGTACCTCAGTCCATTGCAAACTCACTTATGAACAGTGGTTACATTTCCTTTGGCCAGTGTATTCTTCAAGTTTTCTTCTTCATAGCTCTAGCCTCATCGGAAGTGGCCATCCTCACAGTGATGTCCTATGACCGGTATGTTGCTATCTGTGAACCACTGCGATATGAGACCATAATGGATCCCTATGCTTGTAAGCATGCAGTAATTGCTGTGTGGGTTGCTGGGGGCCTCTCTGGCCTCATGCACACAGCTGTTAACTTCTCCATACCTCTCTGTGGGAAGAGAGTCATTCACCAGTTCTTCTGTGATGTTCCTCAGATGTTGAAACTAGCATGTTCTTATGAATTCATTAATGAGCTTGCAGTAGCTGCATTCACCACCTCAACAGCATTTGTCTGTTTAATTTCCATTGTGCTCTCCTACATTCGTATATTCTCTACAGTGCTGAGAATCCCAACATCTGAGGGCCGGACTAAAGTCTTCTCTACCTGCCTACCACACCTATTTGTAGTCACCTTCTTCCTATCAGCTGCAGGCTTTGAGTTCCTCAGGCCCCCTTCTAATTCCCAGTCAGCTATGGACTTCATGTTCTCCATATTCTATACTGTGATACCACCAACACTCAATCCAGTTGTCTATAGTTTACGGAATGAAGCCATGAAGACAGCTCTGAGGAAAGTTCTGTCAAAGGAAGAATTTGCTCATAGAAAAATATATGGAAAGGCTATTTTTAAATTCTAAATACACATTCAAGTAAAAGGTATTTGCTATTATTTTTCAGATTGTATGAGGAATAAATCTACTTTTTTTTCAGAATTTCCTACCAAATTTTCTATTTTTTTATAATCTCAAAATATAAGAATATTGACTTTCCTTTCTCTAGTTCAAGTCTTAGTTTAAGGCATCTTCTAGAAGTTTTTCTGAAATCATAGAGAAAAAGCATTTATTTTGAAGCCTGGTCAGCATAAGTTAATGTTGGTTTTTGATAAATAAAGTCCAGACTATTGTCTGTAGGCTCATTGTGTTTATGAGATAGTGTATACATGGTGTGTATGTGTAATTTCCAATGGGTCTTCAAGTTTTTTATCTATATTAAGTATCCATATTAGTTTTCCCTTTCTATTGAGTATTAAAATAGTATTTACAGTCAGTCTTTCACACATGTCAGGTATGTTATATAACATTTCAATTTTATCAAACAAATCTTCAAGCTAGTATACATTGTCCCCATTCTATCAGTTAATACTCTAAATTTAAGAGAGAGACATTTTGTTGTGATATCTCAAATAGAAAGTAGTAAAACTGTGATTCCAATTAATATTTGTCTGACTCAGCTCTTGTTTATTTGCCTCTACTCATTGCAAATACTTTGTTTCTCAATGTGATTGTTTACATATAAGTCAATGATAAAAAAATAAGTTCACTAATTAAATAACCACGATACATGTTTGTTGGAGGCGGTCATTTTGTGTAGTGAGTAAAAGGGCCTTGACCTGAGTCTTTAAGGCATGTGAAAACACATGTGTCTTGGAAGAAAACTTTTAAGTGACAGGACTTGGTGTTGAGAGTCTGGAAAGTGACTTGTGTGGAGTCAGGCTTCTACATCTCCACAGTCTGAAAATAACAAAATGGAGAGATCCTGCACAGTGAGCAGAAGGGCCTTGACCTGAGTCCCTAAAACATGTGAAAACACATGCGTCTCGGAAAAAAACCTCTGGGTGACAGGACTTGGTGTTGAGAGCCTAAAAGTAAAGTACATACACATGTTTATTGCTGAAAATGTATTAATTATTTCATTTCCTCTCCTGAGCTGTGGAAATTTTGACAACTTTGCTATAGTGTTAGGCATGAGATAACTCCTGCTTCTATATATCAAAACAAAGATAGATACAACAGGAAAAATTTACACCGATGAATACGTGAGCCACAGATCTTGTATATCTGAAGTTGTGACTCATTTGGGAGTAATTTAATATTCTTCAACAAGGACTCATCTTGAGCAGGTTCTCTCAATTTTAAGTAAATCAAAGTAAATACTCTAATAGAATGGGAATGAGCAACTGCTGAATATTGGGAGAGTATTTTTATGTTTTTTGATTAATTTTTCTGTCTATAATAGTACACACACATGAATACTATTTGTTTTTTTTTTTAAAGGTGATACATTTCTCTTTCACTATAAGTTTGGCTTTGATGAAACATTTTATTAGTGCCATATTTTGCTGTTTTGAATTATAAATAACAGCTTTTCCTCTTTATATGCAAACTTAAATACACATATATTTATTTAAATATACTGCATATAATTTGTAAAAAATTCCAAAATGGAGATAAGAAAAGAAAAATCCACTGTAACTAACTAATATTATGCTATTAATGAATATATTGCTATATTTTTTAATTTTTGTTTTTGCAAGTTTAGATATTAGATTGTTTTACAATATCACTGTACATAAGGATCAATAAATTCTTTTGTTTTACAATTATGTCATAACCATGTTTCTAGTTCTATATGTAAAATAATTTTGTATATATGGTTGTATGTTATACTTAATAATACTGTATTTAGAATGTTAGTATTGTCATTGTTCTAAGTTATATTTTAATGAATATTTTAATCTATGCATATAATTATATATGTATATAATTAATTTCTTAGGTTACATGCCTAATAGAATTACCTCTTAATTATTCTCCTATGCCTACATTCACCTGTTCAATATATCATTGAATCTCCTTGGACATTTATACACTTCTGTTCATATTCTGTAAAATAGAGAGATTTCCATGGAATGCATTAATACTAAAATTTAATTAAAAAGAATGTTTTTCTCTCAGAGAGAATTTTAAAATTCTTGTGGGAAATAAAAAACACTACTAAACAAAGATAATCAACACAGAGGAATTAAAAGTTTATTTGAATGAGAATATCCATTTCTATCAAGAAGAAATTGACATATATCACTGTATAAATCCAAGGCATGCAGCATGGTGATTTGATTTCCATATTATGAAATGATCACCAAAATAGGTTCTTCTAAAATCCATCTTGACATATAGATACTAGGAGAAGAAAAGAAAAAATATGTTCGTTGATGAGAACCCATGATTTATACTCAAAAATTTTCCTATATATTATATAGCAGTGTTAGCTATAGTCATCATGTTACACATTACAGCTGAAGTACTTACTTATTTTGTAGCTGCAAGTTTCTACCTTTTGACTACCTTCCTTCAATTTTTCTTTCTATGGGTTTTTTTCTTTTAATTTTATATTCCACATATAATTTAGGTTATATAGTATTTGTTGTTCACTGCCTAACTTAATTCACTTGACATAATGTCCTTGAGGTTATTCACAAATGGTGAAATTTCTTCATTTTAATTGCTGAATAATATTTCATTGGATAGATGATAAATAACAGATAGGTAGATACAGACATTTACATATATAGGGAGAATTTTGATACACACACATTCATCCTTTAATGAAAACTTTGGCAGTTTCATTTTTACAATAAAAAAAGATTTATTAATTTTTATACAAGAACTGGGGTACAGGCCAGATGTGCAGGAGGGTAAGAGGATTCACCTGAGACAGAGCGGGAAACAGAACAGGAAGACCGGCCAAAATACACTGCTGAAGGGACCAATGGGTGAGACAGGAGAGGTCTGCCCTGCCATGTGGGTGTCTCCACAGCCGGTGGGGATAGAACCAGCACTACAGAGACTGCAGACAGCTTCACAGTGCTGCACTCAACTGGCTGCGCCACCAGGGAGACCCACTTTGTCAGTTTCTATATTGGTTATTGTATTATAACCAATTCTACTATAAACTTGCTGGTGTAAACACCCTGTTGAATTAATGTTTCATTTCTTTTAGATAAATACCCAAAAGTGAAATTGTTGGATCATTTGAGAGTTATATTACTAATTTTTGAGGATTTTCCATACTGTTTTTCATAATGACTGTTTCAATTCACACTCCCACCAACAATGTACAAATGTAATCTAGTTTCCATATCCATGCCAGCATTTATCTCTTATATTTTTGATAATGACCACTATAACTGGCACGGTGTGTTATCTCATTTTGCTTTTAATTTTCACTTCACTAAGTAACATTAAGCATCTTTCATGTAGCTGTTGGCATTTTGTATATTTTATTTGGATAAATATCTATTCAGGTCCATTCCCATTTTATTGAGTGGTATAAATTCTTTATGTAGTTGGGATAGTAACTTTATAACATACATAGTTTGCAAATATTTTCCCTATCGCATGGTTGTATTTTCACTTTGTTGATGGTCACATTTGCTGAGCTGAAGCTTTTTAGTTTGAGTCTGTCCTATTTCTTTGTTTTTAATTTTGTTGCTTGTACCTTATGTGTATAAAAAAATAATTAACAAGATTCATGTCAGGGAGCTTTATTCTTTTGTATTCTTCAAGGAGTTCATGGCTTCAGATGTTTTCATTGTCTTTAATCAATTTTAGGTTAATATTTTGTGAGTGCTATAAAACAGGTGCCTTTCTTTTACATAGGAATATCCAATTATCCCTGCACCATTTTGTAATGAGATTGCGTTTTCTCTTTTGAATATTAAATATTGGCTCCCTTGCCAAATATGTTAAATATATAGGCTTGGATTTATATCTGGACTCTAGATTCTGTTCCATTAATCTATTCCTGTGCTTTTTATCGTTGCCATACTGTTTGATAACCAGAACCTTATAGTAGAATTTGAAATCAGGAATTATTAATACTAAATGTTTGTTCTTTCTCAGGATTTCTTTGGCTATTCAAGGACTTTTGTACATAATTGTTTTTTCTGGATCTGTAAAAAAATGCCATCATGATATTGATACGTATTAAATTGAATATATAAATGACTTTGGTATTTTACTGATTTAATGCTATTATAAGTAAATGAATTTCTTTCTTTTTAGACTGTTTTTAGTGTACAGAAATGCTAATGATTCTTTGTATGTTAAATCTGTATCCTGTAACTTAAGTGAATTCATTAATTAGATTTAATATTTTTTGATTGAATCTTTAGAATTTCCTATACATAAAACAATATCATCTGCAAATAGAGATAATTTTACTTCTTTTTTTTTAGATCTGGTAGCTTTTATTTCTTTTTCTGGTCTGAATATTTTCATTAGGATTTCCAATATTATCTTTAACAGGTGTGGTGAGAGTGGAGACCCCTGTCTTGATACCAATCTTAGAGAAAAAGCTTTCAATATTTCACCACTGTGTATGATATTAGGTGTGGTCCTGTCATATATTGCTTCTGGTATATGGAGATAGTAAGTCTTTACCAATAAATAATTGCTTTAGATTAGATTATTTGATTGTTTTGTTGATTTGGATGAATTATTCTATTTTGGTTCCTTATCAGTTGTATGGTGTGCAAATATTTTTTGCTATTCAGTAGGGTGTCACTTCATATTGACAACTATCTCTTTTATTGTACAGAAGTTTTTAGTTTGCACTAAATAGACATTTACCCAAAGAATAAATGCAAATATCCAACAAATATATGAAAAAATTTTCCTCATTACTTATTATAAAGGAAATGCAAGTGAAAACCACAATTAGATACTACCTCATACCTATGAGAATGACCCATATTGAAAACAGAAGCAATCTCTGCTGGCAAAGAGGTGGAGAAAAAGGAACCTTCTTAAACTGCTGGTGAGAATTTAAACTGATTCACCCACATGGAAAGATGTGTGGAGATTACTTAAACCACTAAAAATGGATCAGAAATATGACCCAGCTATTCTACTCTTAAAAATCTACCCAAAGAACATAAAAACACCAATATGAAAGGAAACCTGTACTCTTATGTTTATTACAGCACTGTTTATAATAGACAAGATATGGAAACAAGATAAATGCCCCAAAATAGATGACTGGATCAAGAATATGTGGTATATATATACAATGGAATACTATTCAGCAAAAAATAAACTCGTTCCATTTGCAACATCATGGATGGAGCTGGAAGGCATTATGCTAAGAAAAATAAGTCAGAAGGTAAAAGACAAATATCAGATGGCATCACTTGTATGTGGAATACAGAGAAACTAAGCAAAGGGTCAGACAAAGATAAAACTTGAAAACTGACCATAGATAAGAGGAATCCAGGAGGGAACAAGAGGGTGAAAATATGTTGGAGGAAAGAGTACAGAGGCTTTTGATGGATTTGGGTGCTTTGGTGGTAGGAGAACTACAATAACTAAGCATGAGGAGAAAAGTCATATACTGTCCAAAAATCAACAACGATAGAAGAAAAAATTACTTCATAAATAAATTACTACTTTAAATATAAATGGGTTAAATTTTCCAATCCAATTTATGGAAACAACCTAGGTGTTCAAAGATAGATGAGTGAATAAGGAAGATGTGCAATATAAACAACAGACTACTGGTCAGTATAAAGAATATGAATGGTTCCCATTTTCAATAATATGGATGGAATTTAATGAAATTTTGATAACTGATGTAAATTAGAAGGAGAAAGACAGACACCAGATGATGTCTCTCATATATCAAATATAAAGAAGCACAACAAATGAAGAGACAAAACTAAACCAAAACAAATGTTGCAAACATAATAGTAGAGCTATTTTTTTAAGAGCTACTTTGTAAACATATGTATGTATTTCTCCATTGAAAACACAAAACAGCTCACATAACTAAAGAGGTATAAACCTAAACCCTTAAATTATATGTATTGTAAACCAATGTTACCTCAATAAAAATGTTACAAAATATATTTAATTCAGTTAAGTACAAAAAATTAATTAAGATATAGAATGAATGGATTAAAAAATTGACATCCAACAATATGCTTCTTACAACAGACTCATTTTAGTCTTAACAATGTGCATTGACTGAGAGTGAAGAGATGGAAAAAATATATTTCAATCATATAATAGCCAAAGGAGAGCTGGGTGCTATATATCAGAAAAAAAAAAATGAGCTTCAAACTGAAATTGGTAAAAAAGACAAAGAAGGTTATTATGCACTGATAAAGGTAGGGAGTCAATACATCAAGATGATATATTGTGCATGTAATTATTTATGCAACCAACACTGCAGCACCTAAATTATAAAACAAAAACTAGCAGAGGAAAAGGTAGGGTAAATATTGATACAATAATAGTTGAACATTTCCTCACACTCAAGAATGGATAGATCATACAGACAGATGACCAATAAGGAATATCAACTTTTAGCAATACTATAGACCAAATTTACCTAACAAACATATGTGGAATATAGAGAAACCAAGCAGAGTCAGATAGAGTCAATATTACAACATAATCCTGAAATCTAACCACAGAAATGAAGCTGCCAGAGAAAGGGGGACAGAGAGAAGTGAAAACCAAGTGGGGAGTACAATGGACTATGGGGGTCTGTGGGAGTCTACTTGGTGAGTGTGTCATAGTAACAACACCTGAAGGTGGAGTTCCTGTACCTTTAAAACACAAAGCTGTAGGGGGCCTCCCCAGTGGCTCAGCGGTTGAGCACTGGGTTGTGAAGCTGCCCACAGCCTCTGCAGCGCCGGTTCATTCCACCTGGGTGAGGGTCCCACCCGGGTGAGGGTCCCACATGGCATGCAGACCTCTCCTGCCACCTCCGCTGCTCCCCTCAGCCGAGTATTTTGTCAGTCTGCCTGTTCTGTTCCCCACTCTGTCTCTGGTGAATTCTCCTACCCTCCTGTGCTTCTGACTGTACCCGTGCTTGTATAAATAAATAGATAAATAATAAATAAATCTTTAAAAAAAATAAAACACAAAGCTGTAAACCAATGTTACCTCAGTTATAAAAAACAAATCTGGCTGTGAAATTGATGTTACCAGAGGAGCGGGAAAGGAGAGTAGACAAGGGGATTGGGAAGACAATAGACTATAGTGGAGGACTTTGAGTGCCATGGCAGTGGGTTTGGTATAATAACACACATCTGAAGATGTATGGACCTATACCTCTGCATCATATACAATGTTGTAAACCAATGTTATGCTGAACATACATTTTTTACATAAATTGTGTACATACAGAGACTTGAGGATTGGCCTAGAGTATTCCCTGCATTTTGTTTCTTGATCAGCATGTGTTCACTGTAATAGTTCACCAAGCTGTATGTTTGTGAATTGCTTATTTTTTACACAATTAAATTAATCAATAGAGCTTCATAATAAAAGATTCTCTTGATATTGAATATTTTACAGTTATTAACTGAATCTAAGTCTCTTTCAGTTGGCTAATGTGCTGTGAAATGTGGCAAAATCTTTATTATCATATTACTACTCATGATAAATCTTAGCTAAAATTTTATTGCCATTTATTCTCGCACTTTTGCAGCTGTTTTCCTCCATCATTATCGCATGCCTGAAACATGTCGCACATAAGATTTGTCTGGACTCAAACAATTGGAAGAAGTGTCTTTAAACAAGAGAGATTCATTTTTTCTATGAAAACCTGTAGAAAAGTATAAAGGATTGATATGAATGTGGAAAGTTTATAGGTGGCAAGCAGAAACTCAAAGATGTTTCCTCTTGGAGTCTTTAGTTTACCTTGGAAATTAGAAGCAAAAAAAGTAATAATCTGCTTTAGAGATATTTAGGACACAGGATAGAGAGATTAAATAATTTGTTTGTTATGGAGATAGAAGAAATGAAAAAGAGGAAGAGACTTCTGGGTGAATCAAGACTGCACTTGAAATTAAGAAAAATCAGGGGTCAAAGGCATCACTCAACATATTTGGACATTTATCTTCAGCAATATTTGAGTGTCTTTAAGTATTGAGGTAGAAAGTTCTTTTGAAAGGCTCCATTCCTACAGTTTTGAAATGTGACAGAAAGACAAGGTGACAGAAAATACAACAAAAATGAAAATAATTTGAAGTTCTGTATTTATAACATGTATGTACTCACATATATAATACATACTATATTGATAGTGAGAATGTAACATGAATATGGCAGAATGAGAAAACAACTTCATGTTGGGAGATTCTGAGGGTACAGTTTAAATATCTATGATTTGGTGTAGATTTAAACAATACTGAATGATCATAGAGGCAAATGAATATCTTTCAGGAAGTTCTCCTGGGACAGCTCTCTGGATACTGCAGAGCCTGATATTAATTGGCATATTGGGAGAACTTTGTCCTTGAGATCTTTTCCTATTTGTGTCCTGTGTCCTTTTCCAGTCTCTCCTGACTTGCCAATCTTTGGGGATCGTCACCTCAAATAACAGTACCCACAACAGACACATGGGTCTGAGACACTGTGTTGTCATTTCAAGGTAACAACAATACGCACCCATGGCTTAAAATTCTTTTACATGTAAAATGAGATTTTCAATGTGCAAAAATTAAATCTGGAAAAATCTCTTTTAACTAAGTTGCTTCTATTGATACCTTGATTTTATATCTATACCATGCACATGATTTTAACTATTACTAGTAAATTGAGATTCTAGTTCAAAGCAATATTTATCTTGAGGAAGGGTGTTCTTATGATGTTAGTTTCGTATCATAGTGAAATATAATTCTTCTACAAAACTAAGATGAGCATATTCTCTTATAAATAAGGATCCAGTTCATGACTGAACTTATCTCCTGTTGAGGTTTGGATCTTGTCCTATTGAGGTATTTTTTGGGGCAGAGGTGCAGAGAGTAGTAAAAACACAGGGAAAATTCTTACTTGGCTGTGTAGTGCAAAGTAGCAACAAACAAGTCACATTAAAGGGAACAGATCATGAAACATAAATTGGGGCAGTGATTCATTCTTATAACTGTATATAGATGAGCATGTATGTATATGATTGGAAGAGCATTTATTAGAATTAGATTAAAATATATATTAACTGGTTTGATCCTGGGGGCGGGGTTATTCTCTTGTTACTATTATGGTCTTTTTTCACTATTTTAAGGGATATCTTAGTGACTTTATGCTGTTTATAGAATGCCCTGGCCCTCTACCTGATCCTTACCTTGGCTTTCATTCCTTTTCAGAGAGTTCTGACAAGTATCATATTTAGAAGATAAATTAAATTAATATATTAATCTCTAAGAATTATTTAATATGTTTTACATCTATGTTTAACATTTACAAATGATAAAAAATTTCAGGATATGTAGTTATTATAAGGGAAGAATTTTTAAGCCTGAGTGATTTTTGCTGATGACTTGTAGAAAACACCAATTTGTCCTAAACATGTACAGTCTTTGGGAATGTGCTCTGAATTAGTGAGTATATGTAAAACATTTGCATTTACAACTATTGGACTTTTTAAAAAGTTCCTTTAAAAACTTGTCCTCTTTAAGATTCTAGAAGGTAAAATTTCTTTTTTTTAAGATTTATTTATTTATGCATGCAAGAGCTGGGGTACAAGCTAGAGTTGGAGGGAGGGTGAGAGGATTCACCAGAGACAGAGTGGGGAGCAGAACAGGCAGATCTACTGAAAGGGGAACAGAGGGCAGATCTACTGCTGAGGGGAACAAAGGGTGAGTCAGGAGAGGTCTGGTACGCCATGTGAGTAGCTCCCTGGCTGGCCTGGGATAAAACTCATGCTGCAGAGGGTGGTGATTTGTTTAACCTCTTGCACCACCAGGGAGGCCCCTAAAAGGTAAAATTTCTATGTAGACTTCATATATGTTGAAGCAACCTCTTTCACCTCACCAAAGAAGTCTCCTTTCCCTGATCCTCATTTCCTTCATTCAGATTCAACCACCTTTTCATTCAGCATGCAAGACCAGAAGCCCCTTTCTCCAAAGCCACAAAATAAAAATGTCAAGGAAATTTTTCTTGGAATGCTTTGCATGAATTGACATCAAAAATAAGCTTGTGGACTAAATGAGTTAACTAATCCCTAAAGGAAATATGTTTTTTGAAGTCATATGTGTATGATTAAACATTTTGATATGAATGTTGTTACTGTTACTTTCAATAGCCAAATATTTGCAATTTCATAGGAAAAATAACCTTTTAAGTTCCAGGTTTGTGTGTCAATTATATTTCAGTTCTTTCAAAAAATGCCCACCTTAAGATCCTGGTTGAAAAATGAAATGTATATATCATTTTCATGTATAAAATATTGATGTCCCTCATTTGTCACCCATTTAATTTGAATGATTTGTCATAAGCCATAAATTAACTGAATGCATTTTATTCTTCTGATAACCTCTTTCTTCCCTCTTTATTTCTTCTGCAATAAATTTTAGCTTCTATTATTTTTCTCGGGAAAACTCTTTGGCTTCACAATTACCCTTCATGTACCTCTCGTAAGGTCTTATCATTAATGCCGTCTCTTGTAGCTTCTGAAGGACACCATAGGGTCACTGTAATTTCTCTTAGAGTCAACTTCTCTTAGCTATTGTAAAGGTTGACATTATGGCCAATGGTCAACACATTATACTCTTTTAAATTCTCGTAGTAGGGCCTCCCCGGTGGCGCAGAGGTTGAATGCTGGCCTGCGAAGCTGCCCGCAGCCTCTGCAGTGCGGGTTCGATTCCCAGCCAGCCAGGGAGATTCCCACATGGCATAGCAAACCTCTCCTGTCGCACCTGCTACTCCCCTCAGCAGTGTGTTTCATCAGTCTATCTGTTCTGCTCCTTGCTCTGACTCTGGTGAATTCTCTCACCCTCCCATGCTTCTGACTGTACCCAGTGCTCGTATAGATAAATAAATAAATCTTTAAAAAAATAAAAAAAAAATTCTCATAATAGTTTCCTTTTTCTGAACAAGGTAATGGGTATCACCAATAGGAGTATCAAAGAAGACTTCATCCTGGTGGGTTTCTCTGATCAACCAGACCTGGAAAATATATTTTTCATAGGTGTTTTGGTATCCTATCTCTTGACTCTTGTGGGAAATACCGTCATAATTCTGCTGTCTTCCGCAGACCCTAAACTCAAAACACCCATGTACTTTTTCCTCACTCATCTCTCCCTAGTTGATATCTGCTTCACCACCAGTATAGTTCCACAGCTGCTGTGGAACCTAAGAGGACCGGCCAAGAACATCACTGTCCCAGGCTGTGCTATCCAGCTCTATGTCTCCCTGGCATTGGGCACCACTGAATGTGTTCTCCTGGCTGTAATGGCCTTTGATCGCTATGCTGCTGTTTGCAAACCTCTCCATTATGCAGTTGTGATGAATCCACGATTGTGCCGTGCTCTGGCGGGTGTCGCATGGCTGAGTGGAATAGGAAACACTCTCATCCAGAGCACTATCACCCTGTTGCTGCCTCGCTGTGGACACCGATGGATCCATCATTTCTTCTGTGAGGTACCCTCTATGATTAGGCTTGCATGTGTGGACATCCATGCCAATGAGATCCAGCTCTTCATTGCTTCATTGGTCTTGCTCCTCTTGCCCTTATCACTGATATTGATATCCTACGGCCACATAGTCAAGGCAGTGATCAAGATCAAGTCAGCTCAGGCTTGGCGCAAAGCCCTGGGCACATGTGGATCTCACTTGATAGTCGTGTCCCTCTTCTATGGAAGCATCACCGCTATCTACATCCATCCCAACAGCTCTTATTCCCATACTCAAGGGAAGTTCATCTCCCTTTTCTACACAGTAGTGACCCCAACCCTCAATCCTCTCATTTATACACTGAGAAATAAAGATGTGAAAGGAGCACTGAGAAGACTGTTTCACAGAGACCCAGGCTCGTAAAAGAAAAAGGAGAGCACAGGGCAGTCCGTTTGCGTGGCAAAAATGAAACAAAAGGTCTTTTTCTCAAGACTGTACTAAACTATAAGGAACATATGTAATTTTCATAATCTATATTATTGTATTTTAGTTGTCCTCATAATCACCTGTTCTCTCCAATATGATTCCCAGGCTCATATTGGGCCTTGTATGAGGCAATATTTCCCCACACCCTTGAAATATCTATCATGCAGCTATGTGTTTCTTGCTTTCCCTCCCTTCCTGTATTCATTTTTAACCTTTTTTCCTTCATCCCTTCCTTTTTTAAAATGCTTCTTTCTTTTTGGGGGGCCTCCCCTGGTGGCACAGACGGTTGAGCGCAGCGTTGTGATCTGTCCGCAGCCTCTGCAGCGCTGGTTCTGTCCCAGCCGCCGGCGAGAATCCGACATAGCGTGGCAGACCTCTCCAGTCTCACCTGCTGTTCCCCTCAGCAGTGTATTTCGTCAGTCAGCCTGGTCTGTTTCCCGCTCTGTCTCTGGTGAATCCTCTCACCCTCCCGCGCATCTGGCTTTTACCCCGGTTCTTGTATAAAATAAATAAATAAATCTTTTAAAAAAATGCTTGACATCTGACCAAAAATGTTAGTTGTTTGATTTGAGCATGCATATTTTCATAAACAAGCCAATAGCAATTATTCTTTGATGAAATAATGACTGTGAATCAATTATATTGCTTAGTTATTCCCTTATTCCTATTATTTCCTATTAGCCAAATCCAGAGATGAGCACAGGAGAAGAGGGATATATTCAACATGTAAATGTTTAAGCAAAGATGCTTTATCCAAACACTGTGTTGCACACCTCACCCTTAGTCAAATAATTTAACCCCAATATGCAATCTGGATCCACCTACTATACCAACATCAGATGAGATCCTGATTGGCAATATTCCCCTGAAGAAGCTGAAGAGATATCAAACTTATCTATCATTAAACTATGTAATTATCCATATTTTTGTTTTTTTAGAAAAAAGCCATTTTTCTGCCTTTTACGCTCACATCTACCCTTTTTCATTTCACATCATCATTTAACTCCTCACATTAAATCTCAATAATAAATTTATACAAAAGTAATTTAACCTGTGATCTATGCCATTTAAAAATATCCCATAAAATGAAAATATATTCACAAAGAACTGACATGCCAAGTAATAAATCAATATATGATAATAAATCAACATGATTCACTAAATATTAAAAATGTAAGCATAACAGCATCACTGCATGTTAATCATTGTGTAGGATTGGAATCTCCTAACACTGCTTACAAATTATATATAATATTCTTATGAAATATATTTCATGATTAATAAAACAATTAAGGTCACAACAGAAACACAATGAAACAAGAGGGCAAATATATAAAATGCCTATTTGTCTGAGAAGTAATAGTAAAGTATATATGTACATATTACTGAATATCCCTTTGAAGGAAGAGAGAAAAAAAGTATGTAAAGAAAATTGCTTTCTAAGTAAGAACATCCTTAATGTGTTAAAGCCCAGAAGGAATTGCCAAAGAGTAAGTGAAAATCAAATCAATGACTTCCAATGATATAAATCAGGAATAAAAATAATACAGCACTTTATATTTTTATAACTGAGTAAATCTTTATTGAATAAAATTTTGAATCTCATTTTCAAGTTTAGCTCACACATTTCTATTGATTTGTTTGCTTAACCAGATATGTAAATAGTATTTTGAGTATAATAATTTACTTAGCATAGCCAGCAAAATAAAAATTCTTATTCCTATTCCAATCTAAAAACCATAAAAAGATATACAAAATACAAAATGGTGTGAATCTGTAAAGACACAGAATTGGAGAGGACTTGAAAGCAGCAAAGAGATCAATAAACATTTAAAAGATAAGAAATAGATTGAAGGTTGCAGATGACTTATAGAAGAATTGATGAAACTTAACTGCTTTTAGAGGATTTGGAGGTAAGAGCGGGAGTCAGTAAGAATAGAGGAAATTCATACTGCAGATCCCTGGAATAGCATTAAAGGTTTAGGAAATGTAAGAATGTGTCATCCTTAGTTTTAATTAGAGAGAGACTATACCACACTTGGCTGAGATTTGACTGGTGCCATACCAAAAGCAAAGAATTTTGTTAAGCACAGCAAACAATAATCCTCCATTTTTTTTCTCATTCTAGTCTTAGAACGCTGGTAACCAACCTTATAACACTCTAGTCAGGAAAACAGAAGTATACATAGAGATCATCTAAAAAATTGTAGGAACACACCAAATGTGTACTAACATTTGTGTTATTCTAGCAAAAATCATCCTATTAAATGAACTTGAATGCTTAATTTCATTTTAGGTGGTTCATTATTCTTGTGCAGAAAAGCAGCCTTTATATTTGTTTTATATCCTGTGACTTTACTGAATTCAGCCCCGTGGAATCTTTAGGGGTTTTATATATAAAAGCAAAGACAATATTTTGCTTTTACCTTTCTTGAGTAATTACTCTGCCTAGGACTTCCAATATCATGCTTAATTTAGAAATAGTGACACCCCTGTTCTTAATTTAGAAATAGTGGGCACCCCTGTTCTAATCATGATCTTAAAGGAAAGATTTCAGCTTTTTGGTTGAGTATGTTAGCATGAGATTTTCACATATCACCTTTATTTTGTTGGGGCATTTTCCCTCTATACCTAAGCTGTCAAGAGTTTTTATTGTAATATGTTTTTAATTTTGTCAAATGATTTTTCTGTATCTACTGAGAAAATTATATAACTTTTATGCTTTATTTATCTATATATGCATTTACCACTTTCGTTGTTGAATCACTCAAGTATCACAGGATAAATGCCACTTCATCATTCTGTATTGTATTTTTTAATGTGCACTGATTCCTGTTTCTAGAATTTGTTCAGAATTTTCTGTCTATATTCATTAGGAATATTGGTATTTAACTTACCTTTAATAACTTATCATTAGTAATGTCATTAATTTATTTCCTTGTCTGGCTTTGGTTTTAAGGTAATGCTGGTCTCATATAATTAATTTGAAACTATTCCCTCATGTTCAATTTTTTAAGAGTATGAGAAGTGTGGAATTTAGTTCTTTATTTAATACTTATTTATTGTGCAGAAGAAATGGGATGTAGGCTAGAGGTGTGAAGGGTTAGAGGATTCACCAAAGACAGAGCTGGGAGCATAACAGGAAGATTTACTGAGAAACATTGCTAAGGGGATCAGTAGATGAGACGGGAGTGGTCTGCTGTGCCATTTGGGCTATCTCCCTGGCTGGGGATTGAACTCAGACCATCACAGTGATAGCACTGAAACTTAACCCCTAGACAACAAGGGAGGGCCAGCATTTTAGTTCTTTAAATGTTCAATAGAATTCACCTTTGAAGTCATCTGATCCTTGATTTTTCTTTGTAGGGAGGTATTTAATTATGATTCAGGCTTCTTAATTATTATTGGATGATTCAAATTTTCTCTGTCTTCATGAGTCTGACATAGTAGTTTGTATCTAAAAAAATATAACTTTCCTCTTGGTTGTTTAAATTGTGATGTATGATTGCATGTAGTAGTTTCTTGCAGTCCTTAGTATCACAGGTATTCGTTGTAATGACTCCACTTTTGTTTTTTTAGTAAGTTTTGCTTAAGTTTTCTCTCCATTTTTGCTAAGTTAAACAAACTAAAGTTTTTGTGAGTCTTTTTTGATCTTACTGAAATCGTCTCAGGGTTGGCATCAATGTGCCCAGATTCAGAGGCTCATTCTTTCCATCAGTTCTATTTTATACTAATGATCTTTGGGAAAGTGAATACATAATAGTAACATGAAATAAAGAAAAAAGAACATATATTAAAGGAAAGGAAAAGAAAGGAAGGGGAAGAAAAAGAAACTCTAGCTTCCTCTGGGGAAGCATGAGCAAATTCAAGAACAAAAAGCTATAACATTATAATCAGATTCTATAACTATTTTTATTTTATTTTTTACTCTGAGGGGAAATTTTCAAAAAGAAAATGTAGCCAAAATTCACACTCTAACTTATTAAAACTATGAGCAGTTTTGAATATTTGATTTCAAAATTTTTCATATGACTTATGAGTTTATTTCCTTTATACATCATCCCATGTTTGCTTACCTCCTTTCTTGTGCCCCGAAGTTACCCAATATAAAGTTTTCCAAAGGCCATGTTTTTTCCCTTCACATCAAAAACTTCCTGATGTAATGTGAAACTATTCTCCAAAATTAGTAGCATTCTACACACACACCTACTTTGTATAAGAGATCTCATATTTACATACTTATTTAAAATGTCATTGCTCCAAATATTCACATCCATAAAATAGATAACACATTGTAATTCAATTTAATATTTTAAATATTTTATTTTATATGTATTTTACATCATTTTCCATTTTTGCACAATGCATGCATTTTCATCTTGGTTATAGTCCCCGTACAATTCCCAGCCCCCTTTTTTTGACCATAATCCCTCTTACCCCTGCCCCATAGTGTGTCTCTGGCTTATAGTTGCTTGTTGATTTTGATATTTACTTTATTGTAATGAGTCTTTCACCAGTCTCTTATTCAGGCTTTCTAAATTCCTGCTATGAGTGAGACCATCAATAATGGATTTTAATATACTAAACCATGTTATGGGATTCTCAGGACCTGTTGTTAGGTTATTTTTAAGGTTCTTTTTATAGGTAGTCTTATGATTATTACAAATTATAATGGATAACCAAAGTAGCTGCTCAAAATCTGAGATTCAATGTATGAACCTCAATTTCTAACAAAAAATAACCTTAAACACTAAATTCTAGTTTTCCAGGAGGCCTGATAGTTGAGATTTTTTTTCCTAATGTTTAATATCTTTTTTTTTTTTAAGATTTATTTATTTATTTGTTTGCTTATTTATACAAGCACGGGGTACAGTCAGAAGTACGGGAGGGTGAGAGAATTCACCAGAGCCAGAGCAGGGAGCGGAATAGGCAGAAGGACCAAAGTACACTGCTGACGGGAGCAGCAGGCGCACAGGAGAGGTCTGCACACCATGTGGGGCCCTCCTCTGGTGGCCGGGGATCGAACCTGTGCTGCAGAGGCTGCGGGCAGCTTTCGCAGCCCAGCGCTCAACTGCTGCGCCACCAGGGGAGGCTCCATGTTTAACATCTTGTTTTCCTTTCTGAATATGTGAGTTATTGACACCATCATTTTCCAAATGTAGTACTCAGACCAGTAACTGTAACATTTTAGGCATTCAAATTCATGGGTGTCACGTTAGGCCTTGTGAATCAGAATTACTTGGTGTGGGATTTAGGTACCCCTGTTTTAACAAACTCTCCAAGTGAATACTTTTGCCACTTAGCTAGACACAACAAAATGCCACGATTTAATCCCTGCTCTGTGTGAAAATGTGAAAGTTTCTAATTTTCCAGTGACAGAAAGGTGGAGAAAATGAGGTTTGTTTGTTTTTTTTAAAGATGTATTTATTTATTTAAACAAGAACCGGGGGTACAGGCCAGATGCTCAGGAGGGTGAGAAGATTCACCAGAGACAGAACAGAGAACAGAACAGGCAGACTGATGAAACACACTGCTGAGGGGAGCAGCAGGTGAGACAGGAGAGGTCTGCCGTGCCATGTGGGACCCATGCTGGCCGGCCGTGATCAAACCGGCACTGCAGAGTTTGCGGACAGCTTCACAACGCGGCACTCAACCAGCTGCGCCACCAGGGGATGCCCGAAAATGAGGTATTTTTATTATTCAATCTAGGTTTCTATTACAAGAGATGCAAAAAAAAAAAAAAAAAAAAAACCCTAGATTCTCAAGGGAATCAACATATTTAAAATTGGCCATCTAATAGAGGAGAGATGAGAAAGGTCAGAATTTGGTGTTCAACTTTAATGGTACCCACACACCAAAAACAGCTGGGGTAAGTTTTCCAAGCTTGAATAAGGAAACAGGAAATGTTTTATGGAAACTGGAAGAGTTTATGTTCTTCAAATTGAGTTTAAAACACAAGACAATTCTAACAAGAAGGACACTTACTTTTCCTGAAAATTAGAAGATTAATTTAGTTCAGATAAATATATTATAATAGTGAACCGGCAAATTGGTAAAGACTAATCTTTTATATGTTTAGGTATATATTCACTGAAGTAACTATAGTATAAAAAGTATGTTTTTTTAAAGATTTTTGATTTATTTATGCATACAAGAATTGGGGTATAGGCCAAAGGTGCGGGGGGTGAGAAGATTCACCAGAGACGGAGTGGGGAGCAGAACAGGCAGAATGACTGAAATACACTGCTGAGGGGAGCTGCGGGTGAGACAGGAGATGTCTGCTGTGACATTTGGGTAGCTCCCTGGACAGCCAGGGATCGAACTTGTGCTGCAGAGGCTGCTGATGGTTTCACAATGCTGTGTTAACTACCTTGCGCCACCAGGGAGGCCCGAAAAGTGTTTTTAAGATAATCTTTGCTATCACTGTGAAAGACAATACCTTAGATAGTTAAATGTTCAGTATAATTGTGTCTTTTTTTCTCCAATTCCTTCATGTCTTTCATTAGAATGCATAGGTTTTAGATGTAGGCAGTTATATAAATTGCAAAGGACAAATTTTGATATACTAAAATGTTGATTAAGTATTTCAAGCCTTTATTTCTTACAAAAGTAGAGACTAAAATGCTAAGCTCATAAAAAGATAAAAGATACCTGTGTGGATTAAATGACATTTATTTTATGACAGACTGTGGCATCTGACTCATGAAAATGATTGTTCAAAATCAATTAGTTTTTTGAACCCTCAGTCTGATGACAATTATTTGTGTAACTTGGAAGATTAAAATATTTAAAAAGCAAAAATTAAAATTAAGTATGGACAATAATTAAGGCAGTTTTTAAAAATAATTTTATCAATTTGGGGAAAAGAGAAACAAGAACAAGATAGAAAGGAGAAATTATTTTGCTCTTTAATTTTCCTGCTTTCTACTACGTAATGTGAGGCTTTAATTTAAATGGATAAAGTTGGAGATATTATAGCTATCTATAAGTAACCTTGTGATTCATATTCATAGAATTAGAGAAGAAAGCTTTTCAAAATTGTCAGGCAAAACATAAGTTTAAAAATTTTAGTTGATTTAACATGCATTTTTTAAAAGATTTATTTATTGATGCATACAAGAACTGGCCAGAGGTGTAGGATACAGGCCAGAGGTGTAGGGGGTGAGAGGACTTACCAGTGACAGAGCGGGGAACAGAACAGGCAGATTGACTGAAACACACTGCTGAGGGGAGCAGCTGGTGAGGCACCATGTGAGTAGCTCCCTGGCCGGCCGGGGATGGAACTTGTGCTGCAGTAGCTGTGAACATCTTTATAGTGCGGTGCTTAACCCCTTGCGCCACCAGGGAGGATCTAATATGCATTTTTATAGTAAGTAAATCTAAAAGTACTGTGAGAGTAGGATATAGAAATCGAGTGCCCAATGCTAATTTCATCCTTCATGGAAGAGACTTGAGGGAGGCAGGAAAATTCTGAACTATCAACAGGAGAGACTGCTGCATTAGACAGAACAAAAACAACATGAATGAGAGAAGCTACCATACTAATAAAAGTCTCCCAGAATGATAAATATTGGGGCTAGAGTGATACCTAAGGTTTTTTCCTGACAATCCGTCCATTATGGGGAGTTGTGAAGTCAAGGGCCTAAAGGTTTAAGATTCTCTTAAATATCATTTCTAAGAATATGAATTAATAAGATACAAACAAATATCTGGTGAGATTTCACTTGGATTAGAATAAAGACCAAATAAACAGTCATATACCCTATTTTATTACTTCCTGGAACTCACAGATTGAAACACAGAAACATGAGTCATTTATTAATAAATCAACCCTCATATACTAATGAATGATTTCATGAAGGCATAGCTCTTGGTTGTTTCTATCCCACAAAGCCCGAAACACTGCACAGTGAACTGACACTTGATTTATCTCTTTCATTAAAAATGTAGATCACTTAATACCTCTGTAGAATTTCTTTCTGAAGTTATATATTGGGTATTTGAATGTTTTTCTCCCACATTTAAAACCACCTCAAAGCAATCACTGTGTTCCTCTTTAGAAAACATATTTGTCTGTAATAAATGGTAAAAAAAATTACTTTAACAGAAGGCAGTGTGCAAAGAAGTTGAATTAAAATCATGATTCAGAGAGAAATATATTTGATACCAGACTATGCTCCATGGAATCAAATTAAACGCTAAAGCTGAGAATGACATATATCGCCTTTGTAAAAGCTTCTTTTCCTCACTCTTGATTTCAATGAGGTATTCATTAAGTACAATGTTAATTACAGAATAATAACTCTACATAATTTGGCCCTTGGCTCCACAATTACTGGAGCTCTGCTATAGAAGAATCGTTTGTCAGGAAAGAACTGTATCACCCCACTAACCAACTCACCATGTTTATATTCCCAATCCCATATTTCCTCTGTAGAGTCATTCCATCTGCTAAAATGAGTCAATAGGATATCCATAACTCCAATTCATCTAATTTTCAGAAACCTCTAATCAAGACTTGATCATCAGTTTTCTGCTACCTGGGTTTCACCTGTGGAAATGGAGTAGTATTTTTTCATGATGCAAATACAATTATTTATGTATGTGTGTGTGATGGGACTGTGTTTGCACTCCACTGAAACTACTGATTTACTAGTGCTTTCTCTATGTTCCAGGTTTACCAGAAATAATTAATTTCACCGTTGGGTCCCCAACCATCTAAATCAAAACTGAGAAATAGCAGTTACTTTAAAAAATTATTGTTGAAAGAAGTAATGATGAATTAATAAAAAAAATTATATTCCTCTACTACATTTCCCCTATTCTTTTTCTTTCTTTTCCAGCTATCACAGTTCGACTCCTCAAAATGTTTACGGCAAATATAACCACAGACAGTGGATTCCTCCTTATGGGGTTTTCTAGCAACCGTGAGTTACAGATCTTACATGCTTTGCTTTTCTTGGTGATGTACATTTTGGCCTTAGCAGGGAACCTCACCATTATCACCATCACAATTCTGGACCAACAACTCCAACACCCTATGTATTATTTCCTGAGACATCTTTCCTTTCTGGACCTCTCCTTCATTTCTGTCACAGTCCCACAGTCCATTCACAATTCACTGATGGATGACGGCTACATTTCCCGGTGCCAGTGCATACTTCAGGTTTTTTTCTTCACATCATTGGCCTGGGCGGAGGTGGCCATTCTCACAGTGATGTCTTACGACCGCTATGCCGCCATTTGCTTTCCACTCCACTATGAGGTCATCATGACGCCTCGAACCTGCACGTGGGCTGTGATAGCTGTTTGGCTAAGCGGAGGTATCTCTGGAATATTGTACACAGCAACCACGTTCTCTATCACCTTCTGTAGAGCCAAAATAATCCATCAGTTCTTCTGTGATATCCCCCAGTTGCTGAAACTCTCCTGCTCTGACGATTACCTGGGAGTGATCGGAGTGGCTGCTTTCATGTCTGTGATGGCGCTCATCTGCTTCTCCTCCATAGTCCTGTCCTATGTCCACATCTTTTCCACAGTTCTGAAAATACCGTCTGCTGAGGGCCGGTCCAAGGCCTTCTCTACCTGCCTACCACACCTCTTTGTTGTGTCATTTTTTCTCTCCACAGGCACCTTTGAATTTCTAAAACCACCTTCAGATTCTCCAACTGCTTTTGACATTCTGATTTCTATTTTTTATACAGTATTGCCCCCAACCCTCAATCCTATTATCTACAGCTTTAGAAATGAGGCCATGAAGGGAGTTTTAAGAAAGGTATTGTTAGGTGGAGAACTCACTAAGAAAAAAAGGTTTTTGTCTTGTTGATGGTTGCCGAATTTTACACAAGGAACTTCTTTAATAATTAGAATTCTTTCAGTATAGGTGAATCAATTTTTTTCCTCTATAGATAAGTCATTTAATATAGTCATTGTCATAATGGAAACTCTTCATGTGTTTTATTGACCTTTTAAAAAACATTTCCTTTGTTCTTTTACATTCAGAGAAAAATAAACCATTATAAACTTTTAATAAAAGTCCATTGTTTTTCTTTCCCTCTCAATATCTACAGATATACAAAATCATATAAACAGACCTGCCAATAAACAACACACACTTTTTTTAAACTCTGCGTAGACAACTTACAGTAGTAATAAGAATAAAATGGGACAATTTATCCACAGATCCACTCATGCCATTTAATTTCAAATGTCATCTTAACTTTTGTTTAATACATACTAATTTGCTTACTGGTACAAATATATATACCAACCTTATATGCTATATAGTTTTACTATTATAATTAATGACTAATGACAACTCAATCTCATCCAATCTTAAGCTTCACCTTTAAAAAGGACAGCATGAACAAGCAGACACTGTGTGGCATTTCTGCTGTAGTTGATGGCTGAGGCATTAAACTTTGAGGAGCATAAGTAGAGGAATCTGGAGTCTAGTAAGAATTTTTGTCTGTTTTCTATAAATTCAACTATGATATGGAAGCAAATCATCAGGTGGGTTAATTAACTATTTCATTTTTCTTTATTTATAATTAAAGTAAAATTGCATTATAAGATCACATAAATTTCCAGTGTGCATTATTGAGAATCAACAAATGTATATTATTAAGGTCACTGCTAAAAGTTCAAATCTACACTTACTGTACCATTTTCTGCTTTTTTCCTAATTTACCCACTCCCTTCCCCTTTTCTTCTGGTAACACTCAATGGTCATACAGTCCAACATAGTATCAGCAATTGAAGGGAAAAATTGACAATTTGACCTCCTAACAGTGTCAGAAGATGAGTCTCTAAACTTTATGACATGTGGGAGTCAGATAATTTTGCAGTTAGGAGATGCAAAGATGACATTTAGTCACCCAGTGAGCACAACTATGAAAGTGAAAATTGCACTGGATAAAGACAGATTAAGAAAAACATTATTCAAAGATAATTCAAAATTCAAACAAAGCCAAATTTCAGTCTGAGCTCAACTTGGCTTAAATAAAGAGCTGGAGAGTGGAGAGAGTAAAACCAGCCATGATGACTAATTAATTCTATTCAAAGGAAAATGTTTTTTTGTTTTTGTTTTTCTTGTTTTTTTTCCTGCATCTTCTTAAAAGAGGATAGTTTGAACAGTTAGATAAAAGCACCTGCGAAGGTCACACTCCTATCCTCCCAGGGACATTGGGAGATATGGATGTATTTTCCCTTGAATATATTCCAAAGGGATGATATCCCAGTATTAAAGAAGGATATACTTCAGTTGTCAAACTGGCAAAAGAAAATTGTCTTAAGTGCTTTAAGGAAAGGAGAATGAAGGGCCTAGAGCTAGGAAGACATGTGTCTAAAATTTAGCCAAAGTGGACTCAACAAGCAGCACAGACGTGGTGGGCCCTGCAGGTCCTGCCAAGCAACAGAGCAGGCCTAGCAAGCAGCACAGATGCAGCAACTGGGCACCACAGTTATTGGTGCAGAGCCAGCCATTGGCACATGCAGTGGACCCTGGCAGGCTCTGCTAAGTGGGAAAGCAGGCCTCATCAAGCCCCTGTCAAGCAGTGCTGGCGGAAAACCCACATCAGCAGCAATGGCAGGACTTGACCCCTCCTATATGCAGTTTTTGGAGCAGAGTCAGGGGCCACTGTGCAGACAGTCCTGCATATTAGAATCAAGCTAAGCATCCCTTGGACAGCAGATCAGTGCAGACTTCAATAGGGGTGACACAGGAGATATTTATTTCACTGACCCTGGGAGTCTGTTAAGGTTTTCTACTTCTTCCTGATTCAGTCTTGTAAGGTTTTATGCTTGTAAGAGCTTGTTCATTTCTTATGTATTTTCCTATTGTTGTCATAAAGATGTCCATAGTAGTCTTTTATGATTCTTTATATTCCTGATCTGTCCGTTGCAACAAATCCTCACTCATTTCTGATTCTGTTTATCAGAGTTTTCTCCCTTTTACTTAGTCCAGCTAGAGGTTTCTCTATTTTTAAATTTTTTCCAACAACTAGTTTTTGGTTTCATTGATCCTTTGCACTGTCTTTACTTTTTTACTTCATTTATTTCTACTCTAATTACTATTTCCTTCCTTATACTGGCTTTCAAGTTTTTTTTTTTTCTTCTTTTACTAATATTCAATTTTCTGGCTTATAGATGTTCATTGCAATCTCTTATGGCCCCTGTATTTTGAAATGACTGTTGTAATTTCCCCTCTTTGTTTGTTTGTTCTATTTATTAGATTTTTCTCCCTTTTTTCCTTAATGAGTCTAGGTAAAAGTTTGTTTATTTTTTCAAAGACTCAGCTTATGGTTTTATTAGTGCTTTTAATCATCTTTTTTTTAATTTCTGTTTAACTTATGTTTATTTATTTTAATTTTAAATTTTAATTTTCTGTTCTAATTTTTATTATTTTCTCTTTCTTCTGGCTTTTGATTTCATTTGTTCTTTTTTTCCTATATCCTGAAGGTATAATGTCAGATTATTTATTTGAGATCTTTCTTATTTCTCGATGTAATATCCCTCTTATTAATGTTTTTGCTGCATCCATAGATTTGGCAGATTATGTCTCAATTTTGTTTATCTTGAGGTATTGTTAAATTTCTTTTCAATTTTTTCTTTAACTCAAAGTCACACAGTGATGTGTTTAGTCTCCACATATTAAAGGCTTTTCCACATATTGTTTTATGGTTGAATTCTAATTTGATGCTATTGTGATCAGAGATGATACTTGATTTGAATTCAATCTTCATGAATTTATTGATGCTTGTTTTGTAACATAATATGTAGACTGTCTTCCATAATGTTCCATTTGCACTTGAGAAGAAAGTGTGGTCAGGTTTTGTGGGGTAGAGTGTTCTATAAATGTCTTATAGGCTCATCTGGTTTAATTCTGTAAATAAAGCTATTGTTAGTTTCTTGACTTTCTGTCTGGTTGATGAATGGAGTGCTGAAGTCCTCCACCCACTATTATGTTTTTGCCTATGTCTGTTTTTTGTTAATTGCTGTCACATATATTTTGGTGTTCCTTTGTTTGGTGCATACATATTAATGATTGTCATGTCTTCCTAATATATTGATATCCTGAATCATAATATAATGTTTATCCCTGTTTCTTATTACCTTCTTAACTAGAAATTTATTTTATCATTTATTTATTTTATTATCTATATGATATGTTTATATATATATAGTCACATGCAGAAAAATTAAATTACACTACTCTCTCACACCATTTTCAAAAATGAACTCAAAAGGAATTAAAGACTTGGGTCAAGACCAGAGACTATATAATGTATAAAGGAAAATATAGGCAAAACACTCCATGGCATTGACTATAGTAATATCTTTGTTAATTTAAGGGAAATTAAAGCAAAAATCAATAAAAGGAACTACATCAAACTGAAAAGCTCTTACACAATGAATGAAACTATCATTGAAATAAAAAGACATCCTACTGAATGGAAAACAATATTTTCCCATCATGTATCTGACAGGAGGTTAGTATCTGAGATCTACAGAGAACTGAGAAAACTCAATTTAAAAAAAAAAAAAGAACCAAATTTAAACATGGTCATAAGTAATAAACACACACTTAAAAAAAAGATATACAAATGGACTGCAGGCACATATAGAAGTGTTAAACATCACTTATCATCAGGGAAATGCAGACAGAAACTACAATAATGTACTTCAAGCCTATGAGAATGGCCCAAATTAAAATAAAACCAGAAACAACATATGCTGGTGAGGTGTGGAAAAAAATAAAACCTCACACACTGTTGGTGGGAACAGGACTGGCCCAGGTCTTATGGAAGACAGTAACGAAGATTCTCAAAATATTAAAAGTAATATAACAAATGACTCAATGATTCCAGCTATCTACCCAAAGAGAGAAAGAAAGAAAGGAAAGAAAGGGCCTCCCTGGTGGCACAAGGAGTTAAGACACAACCTATAAAGCTATCTGTAGCCTCTGCAGCACGAGTTCGATCCCCGGCCAGGGAGCTACCCACATGGCCCAGCAGACCTCTCCTGCCTTGCCCGCTGCTCCCCTCAGCAGTGTATTTCAGTAGATCTGCCTTTTTTGCTCCCCACTCTGTCTCTGGTGGATCCTCTCACCCCCCACATCTCTGGCCTGTATCCCAGCTCTTGTATGCATAAATAAATAATATTAGGAAGGAAGGAAGGAAGGAAGGAAGGAAGGAAGGAAGGAAGGAAGGAAGGAAGGAAGGAAGGAAGGAAGGAAGGAAGGAAGGAAGGAAGGAAGAACATTAAGTTGAAGGGACGCATGCACGCCTATTGGAGGAGGAAGTTAGGAAATGGGTACAGGCACTCAGTTAGGAACAGGGTGCCCCAAGCCCCAAGTCCATTTACTAGCCTGATTGAGAAACAATCACAGGCAGGGAGGGTGTCCCCCCACTACACCTCAGTTCAGTTAAAAATGGAATGTTCATGCTCAGCGAAATAAGCCAGAAAGAAAAAGAAAAATACCGGATGGTCTCACTCATAGCAGGAATCTAGAAAACTTAAATAAGGGACCAGGAAAATGAATAACTATAAGAAAGTGAAAATCAAAATCAACAAAAAACTATGAACCAGAGACACTCTATAGGGGGTGGGGGGACAGGGAGGGGAGGGATTGGGGTCAAAATAAGGGGGTTGCAACTGTATGGGGAATATAAAAATGAAATTCATTTAAAAAAAAAAAAAGGAATGTTCAGAACAGCAACATAATAGCACAATAGCAATTGTGCCCAACAGCACTGAGCTATTAAGCACAATAGCAATGGGCCAAAGCTGGTTTCAGAAAAGCAGGCTGGGTAATGTGGGAAAACTCAGTGGGCCTCCGAAGCCCAGGAGAGCTTCTCAGGTCCAGGCAATCAGCAAGACACACAACTGGGAGATACCCAACAGCCAAACATCACTCCTTGCCCAGTAATAAAGAACTAGAAATACAACACATTGGAAATAAATAATACACTAAAAATTATAGGTAACAGGACATTATAAAATGATTAAAACATACCCAACTTCAACTGACCTTTCAACTGCAGCCTAGTTCTGCTATCCTCGGGTTTTGTGGACAGAACGTTACCCTGAGGGTCGGTCACAAGTAGAGTGGCCCAGGAGCTCTGGGGTTAGGCTGTGGGCAGGCACCATAGTCTGCCCAAGAGATTAGACTGTTCACAGGCCTGGCAAGCCCAGATAGGGGAGGGGTGGCTATTTTCAGGACTAGATTTATCAATCTTTCGGAAGCTAGCTGCAAGCCACCTGTGCACTGCCTGCTCCCTGTCAGTCCTGCAGGCAGCGTCTCCTCAGAAGAATGTGGCCTCTCAGCTCCAGTATGCTAGCTAGCTGCGGGAAGCCGAGGAAGTTTGGGTGGGTTAAATGCTGTGCTTCTCAGGGCTACTGAGTAGCCACAAGCAGTCCCAGGAGCCATCTGCTCCGCTTTATTCCTCCAGTCTGTTTGCTCAGGGAAACAAGCACTCTTTTGGCTACATTGGTCTGTGATTTTCTAGAAACCCATGAATTCAGGCAGGGGAGGGTGAGGTACTTCTCTCACTGGCTCGGTATCAATCTTGGCAAGTGCATACCTCAGACTTTCCTACAATTTCCAATGGCCTCTGGCTTTCTTCCTTGTGAAGTGACTAATCATCAAATCCTCAAATGTCTTCTAAATGCAGTTATCCCCACACAAATACTGGTCTGCTGTGTCCCCAAAATTAGCAACTGAAAATATGGATGTATATGATTCCACCATTTCTGGGACTTAGGAGTCCAAGAGCTCTTAGCTGGTACCTATGGATAAGCTCTCCCTTGAGGTTATTTTGAAGCTGTAAGACGGTACTATGGGCTCATCTAATGGCCCTACTGGATAGGCCTTCTGGAATAGGAGAGGAGCCCTATTTCCAAGTTCAGGGATGTGATTATTAGCAGTTCTTAGTCTAGTAATCCTCTTTGTGATCTAAGTCTAGTAATCCTCTTTATGGAACTGCTTCACAACATGAGTTGCTGGTTTCCCCCAGGACAGGTTGTATCGCTGGCTTATTATGAAGTATAACTCAGGAACAGCCAAGTGGAACAGATACATGGGAAGGAAAATGAGCTGTCCTGCCCTACGGTTATGCCACTCTTCCTGAATAATGATTATCTGCAACCTGAAAGTGCCAAGTTATATATTTTTTGAAAATCATTTTAATGTATATGATCAAAAATATGAAAATTTTAAATAAAGACAGGTTCACTGTACTGCACTGAGGCTTATCATAGTCATAGTCAAAAGGAAATATGTGTACTCCCTATATTTAAGTTTAAATTTTAAAAACAATGTTTTTGTTTTTAAAGACTATTTTATCTTCTTTTTATATTTCCATGAGTTGGAAGGTTAGATTACTTATTTGATAGTATTTGTTGAGATAGACCTGATTTGCTATATACTTCCCTACTAGTACTATTCATTTTAACAACAGGGGATAGGACAGATGTGCTATCCCTGAGAGGATTCACCAGAGACAGAGTGGGGAACAGAACAGGCAGACTGACTGAAATACACTGCTGAGGGGAGCAGCAGGGAGACAGGAGACGTCTGCTGCCCCATGTGGGAATCTCACCGCCCAGCAGGGATGGAACTCTTGCTGCAGAGGCTGCGGACAGCTTCACAGAGCTGTGCTCAACCACCTGAGCCACCAGGGGAGGCCCCCTACTAGTACTTTTTTTCTTGCTTCCCATAGGTTCTGTATGGTTGTATCTTCATTTTCACTTGTCCCCAGGAAAATTTTTTCTCCCTTGATTTATTCATTTTTCTGTAGTTCTTTAGAAGCATATTATTTAATGTTCATATATTTGCAATTTGTTTCACTATATTCCAGCTTTCCTCTTAGGGTTGATTTCTAGTTTCATAATATTTTCATCAGAAAGTATGCTGATATGCTTCAATATTTAGAAATCTATTTAGACTTGGTTTGTGTCCCAACATGGTTTATCCTTGCAACTGCTCTATATGCAACTGAGAAGAATGAACATTTGGCTACTTTGAGATGGAATATTATGTACATTGTCTTCATTTTGTCTAATATGTTATTTAAAACCATTAGTTCTGTGTTGATTTTTCCATTGCTATGGTCTATCCATTGATGTAAGTGGGTGAGTTAATATGCCATAGTATTATTATTTTACCTATGTCACCCTGTAGGTCTGTTAACATTTGCCTTATGTATCTGGCACCCCTATATGTGTGCATGTATATTAATAAGTGTTATATATTCTTGGTATATTAATCCCTTTATTATTATATAGTGTCCTTATTTGTCTTGTATTACCTTTTTACTGGAAATCTACTTTACCTGATAGGAGTTTTTTTTTTTCTTCTATTTTTTTTTGCTTAATATGTCTAAATTCACCCTTTCACTATGAATCTATATTGGACTTTAGAACTGATTTGATGATGTAAGTGGAATGTAAGTGCCCTACTCTTATTTTCAATGTTTCTTTCCTTTAAATTTTTATTTTATAATTATTTTTAAACTTATTCTGAGATAGAGTTACAACTTTCTCATTACGTCCTTATTTTACCACCATAATTAAGATTTTACATCCTCTCCTTTACATGCAGAATAAATCCTTTCAACATGTCTTGTGAGTCAGTTTCAATGAATTGGATATTTTTGTTTTGAAAATTCTTCATTTCTCCTTTATGTCTGAGTGATCATTTTCCAGGGGAGAGTACACTTGGCCAGTAGTTTCTATCGTTTAGTATTTTGAATATATCAGTCTGCTCTCTCCTGACATGTAGAGTTTCTACTGAGAAATATAATGATAACCTGATGGGAATACCTTTTTATGTTACATGACTTTTTCCCCTAGCAGTGTTTAATAATTTTCCTTCATCATTGACTTGGATATTTTATTATTTTGTCTTAATGTATTTAGTTTTGTAGTAGGTATTCTATTGTCGTCATAGGTATATATAATTATGTAGAATTAGTTTTATCCCCAAGTTTGGGGAGTTCTAAGCAATTATTCCTTTGAATAAGTTCTGTTCAAACTTCTAGTATCTGGGGATGCAATCATTTTTAAATCTCCTTTCAAATGAAGTTCTAATAATTCTAGCACAGTTTTACATTTTTTTCTAACCATCTTATTTTTCTCCTCTTGAGTCATATCTTTTTTTTTAATTTGAGATGAAATTGATTTATGTAACTGTATGTATTCAGAGACTTAAGATATCACTTTCACAGATATATGTCAAATCCACCACCAAACCCACCACCAAGGCACCCATATCCTCCTCTATAATCCATTATATTCCCTCCTCACATTGCTCTTCCCTTTCCCTCTCCCTCTGGTAGCCTCAATATAATAGTCATATATCTAGGGCTTGCAATTAGTTTGGTTTTGTCTGACACTGTGATGTTTCTCTATGTATAACACATATAAATGAAACCATCTGGTAATTTTCTCTTTTCCTGTGTTACTATGTTTAGTATTATCACCTCTAGTTGTTGCGAGTTGGAAAGAGCTCATCTCTTTTTTATAGCTCAGTAGTATTCTATTGTGAATATATACCATATAATTTCTAAATTTTTATCTTCAAGTTCACTAATTCTTTCATCCAGAAGGTATTTTCTACTCCTGCTGGTTTCTATAGCAGTCTTCATTTCATTTATTTATTAAATTTTTCATATCTGGGTTTCTAAAAAATAGATTCCATCTTTTTGGAGTCCATCAGATTGTCTTTTTTATTGTCTTGTGTTTGTTGAGATTTGGCCTGACAGTCATTTTGAATTCTCTGTCCATTAGATTACCCATCTGTGTCTTTAAGTTTGGGATTTAGGAAATCTTCTTTCTTTTTTGTGATGACATGTTGCTGTGTCGGCTCTCCACACATTTGCTTTATCTTCTAGTAATTCAGTATCTTACTTATTTTTGACATTAGGTGGTGCTGTGGCTTCAGGTTTAGTTTCTTTTCTTGTACATCAGGACAGTGGGTGAGGAGAGTAGAGAGTAGGGAGGCTTCCTAAGACAGCAGCTGTGGGTGGGTGGGGAGATGATGGACTCAAACACATTGTCACATTTGTACTATAGCCAATGTCTTTTAATTGAATGCTTATCTTATTATTCCAAATTAAATCTCCCAACAGAACAGATTTACGAAAGAAAACATCACTAAAACACTACTGAATAGAAGAAAATATTTACACACTGTATATCTGAAAAGGGACAGATATAGATCTACAAAAATTTCATACAGTTCAACAAAAGGAAAATAAATAACCCAATTAAAAACTGTGCAAACAGCTACATGGACACTTCTCCAAAGGAGACATACAGATGGTCTACAGGCACATGAAAAAATATTCATCATCACATATTGTCAGGGAAGTGAAAATCAAACCACAATGAAATAGCACCATGCACCTATGAGAATGACTTAAATCCAAAATTCCAGAAACAATAAATCTGGTAAGGTTGTGGAGAAATAGGTACCTTCTTACTTTATAGAATGGCCTAACATCTAAAAAGAGTTTGGTTGTTTCTCAAAAGATTAACATTAAACCTGCTATATAACCCAGAAACCCCATTCTTGTACAGTTACCTAAAGAATACAAAAGGGTTACAAAAAAAGCAAACTAAAAGGTAGCACTAGAAAAGTGAATATGAAACTGAGTCTTTAGAAGGGAATGTGGATGAGGAAGAGCCAAGAAAAAAGTGAGGAGGAAGCACAACAGAGAAAGCACAAAATGGTTGACTATGGATATTTTTGTGGTCTCTGTGTTGTAGTAACAACCCCCGAGATCTTATTTTTGTAAAATGCAATGATGTAAACCAATGATACGTAAATAATAAAATATATATTGTACAATTTTGTACAATTTATATTTCAGTCTTTTTTTGGATTTTGGTGTTATTTTCAATTGCTATTTTTCTGTCTTTAGTATGTAGAAATACCTTTTTTTGTATATTGATCTCATATCCTATAACTATATAAATTCATTTATTAGTTTGTAGAATGACAGAAATACACCATATGATTTTTTTAAAAGATTTATTTATTTTTACACAAGAACCGGTGTACAGAGCAGATGTGCAGGAGGGTGAGAGGATCCACCAGAGACAGAGCAGGGAGCAGATCAGGAAGACTGATGAGAGGAGCAGCAGGTGAGAAAGGAGAGGTCTGTTGCACCATGTGGGATCCTCGCTGGCCAGCCAGGATCGAACCAGCGCTGCAGAGGCTGCAGACAGTGCGGCGCTCAACCGCCTGCGCCAACAGGGAGGCCCACCATATGATTTTTTAAGAAGTAAATAAAGTGATTGTGGAGAAGCATTTTACTTATTGCTTTACAATTATGATGCATTTCCTTTTTCTTGCTTTAGTAACTGGCTAGAGCTTCCATATAATGATGAATATGAATGATGGGCGTGCATATCTTTGGCTCTTTTCCCAACATTCATTCTTTCAAAATTTTCATTCAGTTTTCTGATAATTTAGTATTTTGTCATTAAAATGATGTTACTTGTAGATTTTCATTGGATGCAAGTTGTGAGGTTGGCATAGTTCCTTTTTATTCCTAGTGTGCTGAGTTTTATCACAAAAAGATTTTAAATATCATCAGCATTCCCCATCTTTTATGATCTGATGCTTCCCATATAGTCTTTAATCAAGTGAATTATAATTGATTTAATGTTGAACCTGCCTTGAATTCCTGGCAAAAATCATTACTGGTCATGTTGCATTAACCACATAGTTGAGTTATATGCTAGAGTTTTGTTTTGTTTTGGTTTTTTTGACTATTTTTTTAAGATTTATTTATTTATGCATACAAGAACTAGAGTACAGGCTAGAGATTGGGGGGGTGGTGGTGAGAGGATTCACAAGAGACAGAGTGGGGAACAGAACAGGCAGATTGACTGAAATACACTGCTGAGGGAAGCAGCGGGCCAGACAAGAGAGGTCTGTTGTGCCATGTGGGTAGGTCTCTGGCCAAGGATTGAACTCATGCTACAGTGGCTGCAGATAGCTTCAAAGATTGCATCTTAACTCCTGCACCACCAGGGAAGCCCATTTTTTGACTATTTTTATGCCCATGTCATGAAGGATATTATTCTATATAATTTATTTTTAATTTAATATGATGAAATTGTAGTGATATCAGGTTGATGCTGGTCTCTCAAAATGAATAGCAAGGTGTTCCCTAATTTGTATATTATGGAAGATTTTGTAAGATTGATGCTAGTTCATAACTACATGAAAGATTTTGCTGGCACAAACATCTGGGCCTGGGTTTGTTGTTGTTGGAAGGTAATTTCCTTTGGTTAACTTCTAAATTTTATATTATAATTTTAATTATTTTGTTAGTCATTTACAAAACTATAATTTGGAAGTACAACTTCACACTGCAGATGCTTCCTTCACCCTCTACCAAAACTCATGTGTCAATGCATTACACCTTTCTGTCTCCTATCCAACTTTTCTTTCTTCCCCAATTTCTGCTGGTAAGCTGTCTATTTTTCAGCCTATGGGTTATTTTAGCTGTGCACTACCAGTTTTCTTTGGTTATTTATATTCCAAAAATGAGTAAAACCATCCAGTAACTGTCCTTCACTTTCCAATTTATTTCACTTAGCATAATCTCCTCAAAGATCCATCTATTTTGTTTCAAATGGCATTATTTCATCTTTTTTAAAAATTTAGCTGTAGAGTTAGTATTCCATTGTGGTATATATTCTGAAATATCTGTATCTAGTCATATGGTATTTGGCATTTAGTTTGGTTTCATGACTTGGTTACTGTGAATAATATTACTGTGATATACGGGTTCATTAAGTGCTTTCATATTTGTATTTTCATATTCTTAAGGTAAGTATTTTCTTTTATGCTATTTTCCATAGAGGCCACACCAAATTATATTCCCACTGACAGGGGATAAAAGATCCTTTTGCTGTACATACCCACCAATATTTGTTGTTTACAGTCTTTTTGATATAGACCAGTCTAATGGTCTGTATCTTATTGTGGTTTTGACTTGTATTTTCCTTATTATAAGTAATGGTGAGCATTTTCTCATGTGTCTGTAGGCCACCTACATGTCTTTGGAGAAGTGTCTGTTTAGATATTTTGCCCATTTATTTTTTTGTTTGGATGCTTTCATTTGGTTTTGTTGTTGTTGTTGACAGATAAGTTTTTTTTTTTTTTTATAAATCAGAGACATCCTGCAGGGGAGGAGGAGGGAGAGGGATCAGTGGGAGGGAGGGAGGGAGGAGCACAAGGGTCTGAGGTGATGGTATATGGGTGCCTTGGGGAAGGAAATTCCATGGGGACTCAATCTGAGGTGGGGGAAGCAAATATTGTCTAAAAATGAACAATGATGTAAAAATTAAAAAAAAAATTATAAAAAAGGCAAGCTTTTTTATATGTTTTGGAAATTAATCTCTTGGCAGACATGTGATGTGCAAATATTTTTTCTCAACTCATATATTGATTTTTAATTACAGTGGTGGCTTCTTATGAGGTAATTTTGTTTGTTTATTTTATGTAGTCTCATTTGTTTTTCTTCACTTTGTTAGCCTTGCCGTTGGGATTGTCTCCACAAATAAATCTGTGCAGTTGATGTCCAGGTATGTATCATCTATATTTTATTTTAATTAATTTGTGGTTTCAGGTATTATATTTGAGTCTTTAGTACAGTTTGAATTAATGCTTTATATGGATTTAAGTAATGATATTTTTATCCCATTTATCTGTCCAGTTTCCCAAAATCACTTATTAAAGAAGCTTTCTTTTTTTCCATTGTATATTTGTGATTCCTTTGTCAAAGATTAACTGTCCAATTTTTGCCAATATATTTCTTGGATCTCTATCCTATTCCACTAGTCCATGTTTCTGTTTTTGTTCTAGCACCATGCTACTTTCATTGCTAGAGCTGTGTAGTATAGTTTGAAGCCAAGGAGAATGATATCTCCAGTTTTTGTTTTGTTTTATTTGTTTAGTCAAGATTGCTTTGGCTTTTCATAGCCTTTTATACATCATTACAGATGTTATAATCGTTTGACCTAATGCATTGTAAAATATATTAGAATTTTGATAGGTAGTGCACTGAATCTATAAATTGTTTTATGTAATATGGCCAATTTAACAATGTTAGTGTTTCCATCTGTGAACGTGAGATATCTTTCCATTTCTATTGTGCATGTTTTTATTTTAGTAAGTAGTGTCTTACAGTTTTCAAAGTATAGACCTTTATCTCCTTTGTTGAACTTACTCTACAATATATTATCCTTTCTAGTGTGATTGTAAATAGGATGGTTTTCTTAATTCCTCTTTCTTCTAATTAATTGTTGCATATAGAAATAAAACAAATTTTATGTACTGATTTTGTATTTAGTCACTTTATTGCTAGTGTATATCATTTCTAATGACTTTGGTAGAATCTATTGGGTTTTCTATGTATGTTATTATGTCATCTGTGAGTAGTGATAGCTTTATCTTCTTTTAGAATTTGATTTCCCTTTACATATTTTCCATGCCAAATAGTTTTGCAGTCATTTTTCCTTTTTATAGAGAAGTATCAAGTTTTACTCCCTGTTAATATTTTGACACATTAAGATATCTGGTACACTTCCACCACCACAGCACCTGTAGTTCTCCATGGTAGACCTTTGGATTTTTCCCTGTATTACCCCTCTCCACTCTGGATGCTTCAGATCTATGATCAACTTTCAAGGGTTTGTTTTAATGTCTGTCTTTGTCTGACCCACTGGGTCCTTTATATTCCATGTATAAATGAAACATCCTATATTAATCACCTTCTGACTTATTTTGATAAGCATACCTTACACCTCCATCTTTATAGGTGACAAAAATAGAAGACTGCAGACCAGTATTCCTGATGAACACAGATGCAAAATTCCTCAACAAATTCTTAGCAAATACAATTAAACAATGCATTAATAGGATAATACATAATGACCAATGAGATTTATTCCAGGGATGTATGGATAGCTCAATATCCAAAATATGATGAATGTAATTCACCACATCAACAGAAGGAAAGATAAAAAACCATATGATCATATCAATTCAGAGAAAACATTTGATACAAGTCAACATTCATTTATGAAAAAACTCAATAATGGGGGTAGATACCTCAAAATAATATAATAAAGTCCATATATGACAAACCCACAGCTAATATCAAACTCAATCATGAAAAACTGAAAGCTTTTCTCTAAGATCTGATTTGGGACAATGATGTTCATTTTTGCCAATAGTATTTAACACAGTATTGAAAGTTCTAGCTAGATAAGTTAGGTAACAGAAGGATATGAAAGAAGCCAAAATTGGGAAAGAAGTAAATCACTAATCATTTGCAGCTTACATGAATCAACAAAAAAAACCCTAAGGAGTCTGCAAAGGAATTGATTAAAATAATAATTCAGCACAATAAATTGTCAATTTTCAAAATCAATTTACAAAAATAATTTGCACTCCCATATGCATACAATGAGCTAAAAGAGAATGAAATCAAGAAAACATCCCCCTTTACTATCACATCCAAAAAATGTAAATGCCTAAAATAAACTTAATGAAGGAAGTGAAGGATCTCTACATTGAAATTTATAAGACATTGTTAAGAGAAATAGAAAAAGACACACAGAAATGTGAAGATATTTCATGTTCATGGACTGGAAGAATTAACATTGTTAAAGGGATAGCTTACTCCAAGCAATATTTATATTCCATGTATAAATGAAACATCCTATATTAATCATCTTCTGACTTATTTTGATAAGCATACCTTACACCTTCCTCTTTATAGGTGACAAAAATAGAAGACTGCAGACCAGTATTCCTGATGCAATCTTTATCAATGCAATCTTTATCAAAGTTTCAAAGGCATTCTTCAAAGAAATAGAACAAGAACTACTTAAACTCATATGGAAACATAAATATCCAGAACAGATAAAACAATCCTCACACAAAAGGAAGAATTGAAGCATCACACTCCCATCTTTAAACTATACTGCAAAACAAAAATAATCATTACACTACGGTATTTGAGTAAAAATACACACAGAGATCAAAGGAACAGAATTGAAAGCCCACAAATACACCCATGTAAACATTTACAAGGACAGTTAGACTATGACAAAGACTCAACAGTGTACAATGGAGAAAGTAACCATCTCTTCAACAAATGGTATTGTGAAATTTGGACATCTACATACAAAAGAATGAAAGAAAACCATTATCTCACAATATACACCAAAAAAGGTAACAAAATGGGTAAGAGACTTAGACATAAAGTACTTAGAATATTATAAAATACTTAGAAGAAGACAGGCAAAAACACTTTGTAGCATAAATTTCAGTGAAGGTTTCACAGATACCTCTCCAATTGCAAGAAAAATAAAAGAGAACATAAACCACTGTATCTAAAAATCCTCTGCACAGTGAAATAGACCATAAATGAAACTAAAGATATAGTTTATATAGACCATATATCCTGCTAAATGGTAGGAATTATTTGGACATCACACATTTGACAATGGGCTGATATCAAAGAACTACAAATTATTCATATAAACTAACAGAAAGAAAACAAATGATCCAATTTAAAAAATTGGCAGGAAAGATAAATAAGCACTTCTCCAAAGAATGTGTGCAGATGATAAATTTGGCAAATAAGCAATGGAAAATGAATAAGCAAATGAAAATTCTCATCATCATTTACCATCAGGGAAATGGAAATCAAAACTAACCCTCATACACTGTCAGTTGGAATATAGACTGGCCCAGCCATCATGAAAACAGTGTAGAGGTTTCTCAAAATATTAAAAATAGATCTACTGTATGACCCAGTATTTCTACCCCCTACCTAAAAAATACAAAAACATTAATTCAAAAGGATGTATGCATGTCTATATTTTTTGCAGTACTATTTACAATAACCAAGTTATGTAAACAACTTAAGTTACCAACAACTTAAGAGGGCATTAAGAAGATGTGGCATATATACACAGTGGAACATGTATTTATAATTTGTATGTATTTATAAAAAGAACTTTTTCTACAGAAGGAAAAAGAAGGTTTCACTTATATGTGGAATTTAGAGAAACAATAGACAGAACCAAAGCAAAAACAAGCCCTAGAAGTTCTACTATTGAATTGAACTATCAAAGGGCAGGAGGAGGGTGGACAGCAGGGTGAGGATGGGGTCCAATAGATTATAATGAAAGACTATGGGTGCCTTGGTGGTGGGTGTGACGTGGTCACACACACCTGAAGAGGTACAACCCTATTATCTCTGAATCATGTACAATCTTGAAAACCAATGTCACCTAAAAAAATGTCAAGTTGCTTTTATATTTTGCATTCTTTCTTTTTTTTTTTCTCTAGCAGAATTCACTATTGTTTCCTTATCTTTTGCTTTTAACAATTGAACAATGATGTGTCTTTGTGAAGGTTGTATTGCATATAGAAATTTGGGTGTTGTTGTTGCTTTTTTTTTTCCTGCTTCCCATCCAGGTCTGGAATGTTCTGAGCTATATCTTTTTTTAAAGATTTGTTTTATTTATTTATACAAGAACTGGGGTACAGGCCAGATGCACGGGAGGGTGATAGGATTCACCAGAGACACAGTGAGGAACATAACAGGCAGACTGACAAAATACACTGCTGAGGGGAGCAGCGGGCACAACAGGAGAGGTCTGCCAAGCCAGGTGGGACCCTCGCTAGGCCGGCTGGTATCAAACTGGCGCTGCAGAGGCTGCAGAGAGCTTCACAGCGTGGCGCTCAACCACCTGAGCCACCAGGAGAGGTCCCTCTTTCACCCTTTGAAATATTCACAATTGGTAAGTTTCTTCTTCTAATGTGTGATATTTTACAAAGAATTTCTCCCCTTTTTAAAAAATCCTTAGTTATCTCTCTTCTTTCATTGGGTAATTTGCACATTTTAATCTTCACTTTCTGAAATTCTCTCTACTTCCAGTCAGTCAATTCAATAAGTTTTCCATATTCCTCCCTATTTCATTCAGTCTCTTTTATTTTTCTTTTAATATCTTTAATCCCTTTAATGTAGAACTTGTTTTGTTCCTGGATCTCTTTTCTCAGTTGCTGCATCTGCTTTTCTATGTAGCATTATCCTTCCAAAAGGGCAATATTAGTGTTGCTAAAATTGTAATTATAAAATCTTTAAGTTAGTAATTATGTGTTTTTTTCTATAATCCTGGACTTATTCTTCCTTTCGGCTTTTCCATTTTTGTTCAGATTTTCTTACTTCACGAACAGGTGCTGTGTTTGGACACTGAATTTAATATTTTTCTCTTCTTTTATTTTATGCCAGATAATGAAGGGAGGAGAGGCTAGAAGTCAAAATTTCCATCTCAGTCCAATTGGAAAATGAGGACAGATTAACTTGGCCTCCTCCTCTCTGGTGGTCAGGAATGTGCCAGCATGTCCCTGGGGACACACTGAGGGATGAGTTGTAAAGCAGGCTTGCAAGGGAAGACTCTGCTGCTCAGTGAGCAGAACACTTGTTTTTTATTTGCAGAAATACACAAGAATGATTGATTATGTGATAATAGCAAGAGAAGCAGGATCCAGGGGAATCAAAGTGTATTCATCTTTATGGGGAACAGGACTTCAAAGGGGGTCAATATTATAGGGAGCAGGAGGGGACATGCCAGGCACGTATACAGGGAGTACTTCCCATGCAGGTACTTGGTGTAATTTCTGAACTACTCCCAGACCACCTTGAACCCTGACCACACAATCAGTTAATGACTACCTAGGCATCCCCAGCCACCTCATGATGTGGACCATTGTCTTAAAGCAGTCATGTGGGAGTGCCTTATCCAAAGCACCTATGTGCTATTCACATAGGTGTATAGCAAGACCACGTGCACATGGGTGCAGAGGCCCTAAGTGGAGAAAAAGGCCACACTTCCCCATCCCAATTAGTAAGCTCTTTTTATTGCTTCAGTATGTCTAGATCCCCAGGCTCACTTCCTTTCTGTTCTATGTGGCATGGACAGTGTGTAGTTGAGCAGTGACTTCTGGGCATGGAGCTGGACAAGGGGTAGGGGCCGGTTTACAACAGGCCTCTCTTGGATTTTCCAACTGGAAGAGTGGTTGGGTTTCCACATCCATGCTGTTAATAAGGAGCCAGACATAAGATGTGGGTCAGAGATCTCTAGGGTCTCCCAGATAGGAAGATTGATAGGCTTTGCTACCCACACCAAGGAAGCCAGACTGTCTGTGACTGAACAAGGAGTACTCTTGCATGTACTCCCTTATCTCCTCAGCCCTTCGTTGAAGTGATTTACTGATCTGTTCTATGCACCTCACCATCTGTCAGATCCAGCGTGTTCTGCTGACTGAAATGGTCCCTGCCCTTGCTCTGACTCCCTTTACCTCCTCCCCACATTGTCATAACAGCAAACCACCAACCTCAGCATAAAATTTCCATGGGAAACTCCCCAGTCTGGCAATAAACTTTTGAAAATTTCTGTTAGCAAGCGTCAGTTTAGTTATTATTTTCCTTAGCTGTGGTTATGAGAGTGACTCATCTGACTTTCCCTCTTCGGTCACATAGTACATATTTGGACGGTTTGTTAAGTACAAATTCAATTGCTTAATATGCAAAGGAGTACATGGTTTATCTACTTCCTGCATAAACTTTTTTTTGGAGTCTCATATGTATTATTTCAATAAATGTAACATTTATCTCCTTTTTCAAAATAGAACTTAAACTGAAGGTTCTTAATATCACATAAAATTGATTTTCCACAATGTGTTATTTCAGTAAATGTAACATTTATCTTAGCCTTTCCAAAAGATTTATAATAGATGATTCTTAATATTACATGAAATTTACTTTCAGCACAGTGTTTTCTCAGTAAATGAAATATGCATGTTGGATTTTTTAATCAAATACTATAGAAGATTCTAATTTTTATATGAAATTGCCTTTCTTCACAGTTATTTTCGTAACTGCAACATGTATCCTATTTTTTAAGTAGAACTCGAAGGAAGAGTCATTTTTACATATCAACCTCAGTATAGCGATATTTTACTAATGTAATATATATCCTACATTTTCCAGTGGAACTCTAACAGAACATTCCTAAAATTACATGAACTTGTCTTTTGACAGATTTTTTTCAGTATATATAATATTTACTCAATTTTTTCAATAAATTTCTAATGATGTTTCTTCTTTTACCTATCATTAAAATTTCTATGTATTATTTTTCTTTTTTTACTATATATGTACATATGTATGCAAAAAATAAAGTTCTAGTAGTCGTTGTGCTTCTCACCACTATGGAACAGATTCCTATGTCCATTCTCTCCAGCCCCTGGGTTCTCATCTGGTAACTACTATTTTTTGTTAGAGTATTAGTTATTTTGGAGAGTTTTTTGTTTGCTTGCTTTGTCCTTATAGTACACATGTGTGTCAAAACATTCAGTAATTGTCTTTTTCTAACTCATTTTGCTAAGTATAATTACCACAAGTTCCAAGATTTCATCTTTTAAAATCTGAATAGTGTTTTAAATAGTATTCCATTAGTATTTCAATAGTATTCCATTGAGGTGTATACATGTACAATATCTTCTTTATTCCATCATCCATTGACAGGCTGTTAGGTTTCAGGTCTTTGCTATTTTGAATAGTGCTACAATGACCATCAGAGTGCATGTATTTTTTAGAATTTGTGTTTTCAGATTCTTTAGATAAATAGAAGTAGAATTGCTGGATCATATAGAATTTCTATTCTTACTTTTTAAGGGAATCTCCATGTTGTTTTTCACAGAGCCTGTGCCAGATATATTCCCACCAATATTTTACAAAAGCCCGCTTTTTCTCTACATACTTATCAACACTTGATATCTCTGTTCATGCTGACATATGCCATTTTCACAGGTGTGAGATGATATTTCATTGTGGCCTTGGTTTTCATATCCCTAATAATAAGCAATAGAGAATATTTTTCATGTGTCTCTTTGCCATCTGAATATCTTCTCTGGGGAAGTGACTCTTCAGATTTATAGTGACTGAAAAGTAAGTCTTTTTGTTATAGTCTGGCTTCCAAGTCATTAGATGAATACCACACACACTTGGCAGGGCAATCTGCGTTTCTCAGTATACTGATTCAAAGGTTAATCTCATTTAAAGACATCCTCACAGACATATTCAGAATGTCTATGCCAAATTCTTGGATATACCATGGCCCAGTGGAGTTGACTCAGATTATTAACAAAAACCCCCTTTACTATTATTTATTATATTTACTAATATAATATAATATATATATTATTCAGATATTATATTGTATATCTATTTTATATAGATATAATGTATATCTATATTCTATATTCTATATTCTTTCTATATATTAAATGCTGTTTTCTTCAAAGAATTTCTTGAGCTATAGTCTACCCATTTTGTTTTTATTTCATTCAGTTTCCTTTGTGATTTGTTGTTTTTTCCATGGGTTATATAGATTATTCAATTTTTTTTAATATTTGGTGAAGGAGAGGTTCACATATTTGTGCCATGATTTCCTGTAGAAATCTTTTATGGTATGAAATATACTTTATATGATCTTAATTACTTTGTCTATTGAGATTGTTCTATAATCCATAGTATCTTCTATCTTAATGTTCACTGTTCACTTGAAAAGAAAGGATTTTCTGTTTTGTTAGAGAGACAGTGCTCTAAATATCAATTAGGTCAAGTTTGTTGGTAGTGTACTTCAGTTTTCTGGTAAACTGGTATCAATTACTCAGAGTAATATTTGAATCTATAAATATAATTGTAGAGTATCTCTTTTATATAAAGTTTATATGTTTTGAAGATATGTATATATTTATAAATACATTACATAAATGCATATTTATATATGTATATAATATGCATATGTGTGTACATAATATATACATATGAATATATACATGCTACATAAATAGGGGTGCTGGAACACTAATTCATTCACATGAGGAAATGAGGAAGGTGGACCCTACACCAAAATAAATTGCAGGTGTATTAAATAACTAATTGTGACAAAACTACAATATTCTTGAAGAGTAACTTTTGTTTTCAAAGTAGGTAGCAATTTATTTAAAATAATGCAAAAAGTAGAAGCCAAGGTGGTAATACAGTGATTACACTAAATTTAACAAACTCTGTTAATCAATCACCATTATAACTACATTGGATAGATAAGTACAGAAACTGATTTAGAAGTTTAAAAAAAATTCAGAATATACAATACTATAAATTAATAAGGGGAGGAGAGAAAATGATAGAAAAGTAGCGAAGAGTCTAACACAGACATCTTCGAATAGCCACTACATATTAGAAAACTTATACACCCATAATAATTAGAAAACTATAGTAACTATTAAAAAGCACATTTAAAATGACACAACCTTGTTAGAGACTGAGGAAATGGAAATTAAAACCACAGTAATGTATACAAAATACCTTCAAGAATCCTTGCCTCTTTGAATTCTTCCATCTCATTTTTTAAGTAAAATTGCATACAGTGAAATGTTCAAATCATAAATATAAAATAACAATGCATTTTGGAAAGTTCATCTATCAATACAATTTATGCCATAACATAAATAAGTTTTCATTTACCCAAGATGATCCCTTGTACTCATTTTCAGTCAAACACCTCCACATTTTAATCCACACGGAACAACCATTACAACTATATTTTTTTTCACAATGGATTGGTTTTTGCCTATTCTGTAATTTCTAAAAATGTAACTATACAATATTTACTCTTCTGTGTCAACTTTTTTTATTTTCCATAATGTACACAGGATTTATTTGTGTTGTATTCTTTTTTATTGTTGAGTAATATTCCATTTTCTAGGTTCCAACACTTTGCTTATCCATATAGATGGATATCTGGGTTGCTTCCAACTTCAAAAAATTATAGCAAAAAAATTGTTTTCTTTTTGTTTAACTTATAGTAATGTGTTTTCAGGTTTTCGGACTTATTCTAAAGTGCTAAACCTATCTCATGAATTTTAATGAATTTTAAATTTTTGACAATATACTTTTCAGTTCTGAAATCTCCATTTGATGGAACAAATATTGTTGAAATTCATATAGACCCACACAAAAAAGCCCTGAATAATCAAGATCTCATGAATAAAACAGGGAAGAATGGAGGTATTATACTCCCAGACTTCAAATTACACTAAAAGTCATAATAATAATATTGTAATAAAGACAGACACACAGACCAATGGAAATGAATTGAAAGCCCAAAAATAAAACCACATATCTATGGTCCACTAATCTATGACAAAGTAGCAAAGAATATAGAATGGAACAAGGAATAAATGGTGCCGGGCAACTCAACAAAATTAAAACAAACAACTTAAAACAAAAATAGACAGAAGAGTTAAAAAGACATTCTACAAAGAAGAAATGCAAATGGCCAATAGGTATATGAAAAAAACTGTTGAGCATGATTTATTACCAGGGAAATGTAAATCAAAGCCAAAATGAGATACCACCTCTCTTGTAAGAGTATGGGCCATATTTAAAAACAAAACAAAACTAGAAACAACAAATTCTGGCAAGGATGTGGTCAAAAAAGGAACTATCTCCTTCTAAGTATACTAAAAATGGAGATATCATGTGACCCAGCAATTCCACCCTTAGGGATCTACCCAAAGGACATGAAAACATTGATTCAAAAGAACACCTGTACCCCGTGTTTATTGCAGCACTATTTACAGTAGGTAAAACCTGGAAACAATCCAAATGCCCAAAAATAGATGACTGGATCAAGAAGATGTGGTATATATACACACAATGGAATACTATTCATCAATCAAAAAGATAAAGTCGTGCTATTTGCAGCAACATGGATGGAGCTACAAGAAATTATGCTCAGTGAAATAAGTCAAAAGGAAAAAGAAAAATATCAGATGGTTTTGCTTATAGGAGTAATACAGGGGAACCAAATAAGACATCAGGGGTGAAAAATAATAATAATACAAAACATAACAAAACAAAACAAAGACAGACATTTATAAACCAGAGACATCCTGCAGGGGAGGGGGAGGGAGCGGGATCAGAGGAGGAAGCGGGAAGGAGGAGCACAGGGTACTGTGGTGATGGTGCATGGGTGAATTGGTGGAGGAATTTCTATGGGGACTCACCTGAGGGGAGAAAAAAAGCAAATATTGTTTAAAAATGAACAATGATGTAAAATATATAAATTAATTAATTAAAATTTTAAAAAAGGAACCATCACGGTCTAGCCACTATGGAATGATGTGTGGAGGTTCCTCAAAACACTAAAAATATATTGACCATATATCTAGCAATTCAACTCCTAGTAATCTACCTAAGGAACACAAAAAACACAAATTCAAAAAGAAATCTGCACTCCTATGTTTACTGCAGCACTATTTACAGCTTCCAGAATATTGAAACAACCTAAATGCCCCAAAACAGGTGAATGGATCAAGAAGATATGGTCCATACGCAAGATGGAATATCACTCAGTGATCAAAAAGATAAACCCATGCCATTTGCAGCACATGGGTGGAGCTGGAAGGGATTATGCTAAGCAAAATAAATCAAAAGACAAAAGATGAATATTGGATGGTTTCACTTATTTATAGAATATAGAGAATCTGAAGAAAGTGTCAGGAAAAAGTCATGAAAGCAATTGAAAACCTTTAAAAACAAAGATTAATTTCTTGAGTACAGGGAATTCTGCCTCCTAACTGCAACATGGAAATTGTGCCTCTGTGTTTAGCTTTCAGCTTTGAGACTTCACATCAGCTCTTACCTGAATCTCTAGTCTGTCATTTTACCCTGTGGGGTTTCAGAATTGCAAGCCTCCACATCACATGAGCTAATTCCTTCTATCTTTCCCTTATTCTCTCTATATTTCTGTCTGCCTCTCTTTCACACATATATGTGTGTTTACATACCATTTGTTTTATGATAGCTGCATTTCTCCTGTGTATCACAGATATGTGTGTGTGTGTGTGTGTGTGTGTGTAAAGGAGTACTATATGGATATGTATATATATAGCCTATTGGCAATGTTTCTCTGGAGAATGCTGATTAATACCTTGTAAGTTTTCTTCTGTTTCCAAGATTAGTATTCCACACTCTGTTTAAAGTCTGCAAACAATGACCTCATTTTGTTTGCAACAGATCCATTTAGTTAAATTGTAATAACCTTCTTATTTACTTTTAAATATTTGCTACATAGCTATATGGTATTTACATTAATGTATGTATGTATGTGTGTGTATATATATATTTCTAATTTTCACATTTTCTAATTTTCACTTGGTTAATTTCTCCAATGGTTTTACCAATAAGCATGGGAATAAGTGATATATCTAATATTTACTAACAACTTTGTTTCATCATGCTGTTTTCATTTCACACAATTTCTACTAGAAACTATTCATTATGTCCTCTCCATATGCCCACAACTCTTACCATTTCTATGCCTACAGGCTTCACTTCTAACATGGGTGTCTTTGCCAGAGAGTTCCCTCTCAATATTGGAACCTGCTTGCTTGCTGTAATGCTTGGAATTTAAAGCCACTTGCAACAGTGGTCCAAGTTTAATGACTCACAATTGTTTTTAGGAAAGTACCCAATTTTCTGGTCTCTTAGGTATGAGTAATTCTGAGGCATACATTTTACTCTGCCCCCTCTAGTTTCTGCAGTGGGATTGAGCTCAACAGCTCCATAGTGCTTACCTACACATTATTGTGGCCTTTCTTGGCTTTATTTTCCCTAAGGCATTTTTTCATACCGCTATAATTTTTGTATTTTTTCTTGGGTTACTTCCCAAGTAAATTAATTACATTCAAATTGTCTTCTTAGGATATATTTTTGGAATAAACCAAACTTACAAAATGCAATATGGTTTTTAAGAGGCAGAATGAAAGTTCCTAATATCAACACCTAAACATTGGATCACTGACACAGCAAGTGGGTTCTCATGGAAAATTGTGGCAGGACATTGACATTAACAAAGGCTATAAAATGTGTCTGCTTTATAAAGGAGAAAAAGAAAATGTAAAAGTATTTACCTTGCTTTCTATAAATGCAATATAAAAAGACTAGCTTGGATTAACCAAAATATAAAAGCATAAAAGTGAATTTAAAACATTCCATAGTTGGATCTTTGTTTCCTACTTCTCATTGGTCAATAATGGCACAACAAAATCTTAAGCTAGCAGATTATAAAATTAATTCTATATTATTCAACTATGAAAAAAAAGGAAAATGTAGAAATTTGTGACATCATGGATGAATCTGAAGAATACTATGTTAAGTGAAACAAGCTAGACAAAGAAAGACAAATACTGTATGATCTCATTTATATGTAGAATCTAAAAAAATAATAAACTCATAGGCAAGTAGAATGCTGGATACCATGAATTTGAAGAGGGGGAGAATTGAGATATGTGTTCAAAGAATACATTTTCTGTGATATATGACAAATAAGCCTAGAGATGTCATGATAACTATATTTTAAAAAACTGAACAGAAGAAATATGCCAAGAGAGTAGATTTAAGGTGCACTCTTTGCACACAAAAATGGCAACTGTGTGATTTTATGTTTAATTTGTAGTGATCATTTATATTTTTCTATGTATATCAAATCATCATGATATACACCTTAATATATATGCAATTTTTATTAAAATTTTAAAATATTAATTCTACTTGTGACGGCTATTTACTACTAACTTAATTTAATGCTTGTGTTCATATATGTATGTGTGTTTATGTACCATTTGCTTTATGATAGCTGCATTTCTCATATGTATCACAGATATATAGTAACTTCTTTTTCTTTTCCCTTCTGAATTTTTGAAACTCATTGCCTGCAGTACCCAAATTTATTATAATCTAGACTCTATCACAAATATTAACTGAAAGACTTTCAATATACAATTATTAACTAAGTGAGATCAAGTCAAGAGTTGGGAAAGTTAGTAGGTCCAGAAATCTCCACACAGCTCTCCATAGTGGTTGGACCAGTTTGCATTCCCACCAGCAGTGCAGGAGATTTCCTTTCTCTCCACACCCTCGCCAACATTTGTTGTTGCTAGTTTTCTTAATATGTGCCATTCTCACTGGTGTAAGATGGTATCTCATGGTAGTTTTGACTTGCATTTCCCTGATTAAAAGTGATGTTGAACATTTTTTCATATGCCTGTTGGCCATTTGCATTTCCTCTTCAGAGAAGTTTCTTTTTAGCTCTTCTGCCCATTTTTTGACTGGATTATTTTCTTTGTTGTTGTTGAGTCATCAGCTCTTTGCAGATTTTTGTGATCAGTCCTTTATCGTTAGTGTTGTGTGCAAAAATGTTCTCCCAGTTGGTGGGGTTTCACTTTGTTTTTGTTATTGTCTCTTTTGCTGTGCAGAAGCTCTTTAATTTGATGTAGTCCCAGCTGTTTATCTTTGCCTTCACTATCACTGCTTTGGGTGATGTGTCTGTAAAGATGTCTTTGATCCAGCAATTCCACTCCTAGGTATTTACCCAAAGGACACAGAAACATCAATTCCAAAGAACACCTGCACCCCTATGTTTATAGCAGCACTGTTTACAATAGCTAAGCTTTGGAAACAGCCCAAATGCCCAAAAATAGATGACTGGATCAAGAAGATGTGGTACATATACACCATGGAATATTACTCAGCATTCAAAAAAGATAAACACATGCAATTTGCAGCAACATGGATGGCGCTGGAAGGGATCATGCTCAGTGAAATAAGCCAGAAAGAAAAAGAAAAATACCAGATGGTCTCACTCATAGCAGGAATCTAGAAAACTTAAATAAGGGACCAGGAAAATGAATAACTATAAGAAAGTGAAAATCAAAATCAACAAAAAACTATGAACCAGAGACACTTTTTGGGGTGTGGGGGGTGGAGGGGAGGGATTGGGTCAAAATGGGGGGTTACAATTGTATGGGGAATATAAAAATAAAATTTATTATTTAAAAAAAAAGAGTTGGGAAAGTTAAACTAAGCAGAGGTGTTTATCTTATCCTTGTCTTTCTTCTTTCCAGCACCTAATTTTCAAGAAGCAAGTATGATGGATAGGGAGAAAGCATAACCCTTGGGTTATCAGTATAAGGAAATATGGTGAATTGTGGTGGCTTATTTTGATATAGACATAGCTTCAAAGTGAGTCTAAATTTCCAAGGTAGCTAAAGACTTTCACATTATGCAAGACTTCTGGTAAAATAAGATAACAGTATAAAACCAGTTATGAAGGAAATTATTCATCAGAAATAAGTAATAAATGCATAAAATTTAACTTTAAACCTCGGAGAAATAATATCATTGTCAATAGTTAAGCTTATCTTTCTTCTGAGCTCTCAGCAGAAATACTAACTAAATGTCAAAACTGGTTTAATTATGGTCTAAAGTGATCATTTAAAAGTTCCTTTGGGCCTCCCCGGTGGCGCAGCAGTTGAGCGCTGGGTTGCAAAGCTGCCCGCAACCTCTGCGGCGCCGGTTCGATCCCCAGCTGCTCCCCGGCCACTGGAGGAGGGTCCCGCATGGCGCGCAGACCTCTTCTGCAGTGCCCGCTGCTCCCCTCAGCAGTGTACTTCAGTCCTTCTGCCTGCTCTGCTCCCCGCTCTGGCTCTGGTGAATTCTCTCACCCTCCCGCGCTTCTGACTGTACCCAGTGCTTGTATAAATAAACAAATAAACAAACAAATAAATAAATAACTCTTTAAAAAATAAACAAATAAATAAAATAAAAGTTACTTTAGGGAACAAGCAGTCTCAACTTTGGATAAAATTATTGTGCCTCTCAGAATGCGCCTAATTCCTTGTTTCCCTTCTTTTTTTAAGATTTATTTATTTATTTATTTATACAAGAACTGGGGTACAGGCCAGAGGTGCGGGATGGTGAGAGAATTCACCAGAGACAGAGAAGGGAGCAGAACAGGCAGACTGACAGAAAACACTGCTGAGGGGAGCAGTGCACAAGACAGGAGAGGTCTGCCACACAGTGTGGGTATCTCCCTGGCCAGCCGGGAATCGAACCTGCACTGCAGAGGCTGCAGACAGCTTCACAGTGCGGTGATCAACCTGCTGCGCCACCGGGGAGGGCCTGTTTCCCTTCTTAATCTGCATCCAAGAAAATAAAAGTGTTAAAAGCAAATATACTCCTGGTTGAGGGATACTATCCTATTTCAGAAGTGGCATCCTTGTTTCTCTAGCTTTAAAACAACGTCTTTTGAAATCCTAATTGATGTTTGACTTGCTGGCATTGGCACATATGACTGCTACTGAAATAATCCATTAAATACCACTCTTAACTTCATCAGCACTTAGAGGTAACCCAGATAGTCTTAATATTCCCTCCACTTGAATAAATTTTATTTTTGTAAGTGTTCCATGAATTCTTCATATTTTTTCTGTGCCTGATTCATAAATAATAATGATAATAATAATTATTAAGACACCATTGATTGACAACACTGTATATAATTTGGGGAAATAGGTTCACACCTTTGCAGATGTATCCACACCAAACTCAGCTCAAAATTGTTTTTAATTTAGAATACATCTAAGTTATATGTATTATATAAATATGTCATTTAAGCTAATTATATATGTATTTATAAAAATTGTATAAAATACATAAAGATCCTACACCATAGATCATTGATCCCCTCACCACTTTGTTAAATACCCAGGACCTCACCCCTCTAGTAGAGTCAATTCTGTAGCCATATATCTAGAGTTTATTTTGGTTTACTTTTGTGTTTCTTTCTTTTGCCTTTTTAAATGCTAAAAGTGAATGAAATCGACAGGTATTAGTCTTTCCCTTTCTAATTTATTTCACTTAGTATAATCCCCACCACTTTTATCCATGTAGTTACAAATGGCAAGCACACACTTTATCTTTAGAGCTGAGTAGTATTCCACAGTGCATATCTATACCACATCTTAATCCCCTCATCTGTTGTACAGTGCACAGGTGGTGCAATATAAATTGACTATTATAGTGTTGTAAAGAAAATAGGAATGGATACACTCATTCAAACTCGAGTTTTTGCATTCTCTTGGTAAATCCAGATAATTGCTGGATCTTATGGTAGACTTATTTTTAATATTTTGGAGAATGTCCATACTGTTTTCCTTAAGGACTGTAACAGTCTACATTCAAACCAACAGGGTACAAGTGTTCCTTTTTTACCCCACACATCACCAACATTTGTTGTCTCTATTTTATTTTTTTTAAGTATGTTGGTTTTCATGAGAGTGAGGTGGTATTTTATTGTGGTTATAATGTACATATCTCCGATGATAAGAGATGTTGAACTTTTTTTTTTCATGTGCTTTTGGTCCATCTATACGATTTCTTTGGAGAAATGTTTATTTAGCTATTTTGCCCACTTTTAATTAGGTTAATTATTTCTTTTGGTGAATTGTATGGGTGGATTATATTTATTTTTATTATATATATTTAATATCACCACCTTGTTAGAGGTGTGCTAAGTAAATATTTTCTTCCTTTCAGTAGGTTATATTTCCATTTTCTTTGGTAGTTCTTTTTCTGTGAAGAAACAAATTATTTTGATGTGGACCTATTTATTTTTACTTTTGTTTCCCTTGCCACTGGACTTGAGTCTGCAAATAAATCACTCAAGTCAATGTTATGGAGTGTTTAGTCTGTTTTCTTCTACATGTTTTATGGTTAAAAATCTTATAGCCAACTCTTTAATCCATTTTGATTTAATGTGTGTGAATGGCCTGAGATAGAGATCTAGTTTCATTCTTTTGTTTGTGGCTGTCCAATTTTCCCTATTTCGTTTATTGAAGAGGCTTCCTTTTTCCATTGTATATTTTTATCCCCTCTATCAAAGGTTGAATGTATCCAAGAATTTTTCCATGTCATCCAGATTTTCCAATTTGGGGGGCATAGAAATGTTTTTAGTAATTCCTTATGATCATCTGTATTTCTGAGCTGTTTACTCTTATCTCTTTGTTTCTAATTCTATTTATTAGCTTTTTTTTTTCCTTAGTGAGTCTGCTAAAGTTTTATTCATTTTATTTTTTTCAAAGAATCAGCTTCTTTTCAGTTATTTTTAAAACTTTTTTACTTCTGGGCCTCCTTGGTGGCACAGGCAGTGAGGGCAGTGCTATGAAGCTGTCCACAGTCTCTGCAGTGTGGGTTTGATCCCGGTCAGCCACGGAGATACCCACATGGCACGGCAGACCTCTCCTGTCGCGCCCACTGCTCCCCTCACCAGTGTATATCAGTTACTCTGCCTGTTCTGTTCCCCACTCTGCCTCTGGTGAATCCCCTGACCCTTCTGCACATCTGGCCTGTACCTCAGTTCTTCTATGTATAAATAAATAAATCTTAAAAAAAAAAACATTTTTTTACTTCTATTTCATTTCTGTTCTTATTTTTATTGTGACTTTCTTTCTGTTTGTTCCTCATTTCATTTATACTTTTTCTTTTTTTTTTTTTTTGATGCTAAGGTGTAAAGTTCTAATTTCTACTTGAGCTCTTTCCTGTTTACTTTTGTAGGACTGTATTTCTATATATTTCCCTTTTAGTGCTACTTTTGCTTCATCCATACATTTTGTAACTCGTGTCTTCATTTTCACTTGTTTCTAAATATTTTTAAATTTTTCTGTTGATTTCCTCATTAATTCAAAGATCATTAAGTATTATGTTGTTCAATCTCAAATGTAGAGCCTTTTCTGGCTGTTTGTGGTTGGTTTCTATTTTGATACCATTTGAATCAGAGAAGATACTTAATATGTTTTCAATCTTCATGAATTTATTGAAATTAGTTTTGTGACCTAGCATGTGGTCTGTCCTGGAGAATGTTCCATGTGCACTTAAGAAAATGTGTACTCAGGTTTTTTGAGACGCAATGCTCTATAAATCTGGTAAAGCTATCTGATCTAATTCCTCAATTAAGGCTACTGTTTTTCCATCTTGATTATCTGTCTGGTTGATATATCCATAGAAACAAGTGGAGTGTTTTAGTCCACTCCCCCAATATCTGTTCTTAGATTTGTTAATAGATGTAATATGGATGGACAGATGGATCCACAGATCGATGGATGGATAGATAGATAGCTATCTGCTTCTTCATTTTGTTCCTATATATTGAGAAGTGCTAACCTCACTGATGTATCAATATATTAATCATTTCATAGTGTCTATCCTTGTCTTTGTTACCTTTTCAGCTGGAAGCTTATTTTGTCTGTCATAAGTATGACTATCTCTACACTTCTTAATGTACCATTTGCTTGTAAAATTGTTTTCCAACCATTTATTTTTTTTGTAAGATTTATTTATTTATTCATACAAGCACTGGGTACAGTCAGAAGCACGGGAGGGTGAGAGACTTCACCAGAGCCAGAGCGGGAAACAGAGCAGGCAGACTCATGAAATACACTGCTGAGGGGAGCAGCAGGCGGCGGGAGAGGTCTGCGCACCATGTGGGACCCTTGCCAGTGGCTGGGAATGGAACCAGCGCTTCAGAGGCTGCGGGCAGCTTGGCAACCCAGCGCTCAACCACTGCGCCACCGGGGAGGCCCTCCAACCATTTACTTTAATCCAATGTTTATCTTTGGAGCTCAGATTCTTCTCCTGGAAGCAGTAGAAAGTTGAGTTTTGTTTTCTAGTATAACCTGCCTCTCTGTGTCTTCTTATTGGTGAGTTCAGTCCATTTACACTTAGGGTGATTATTGATATATGAGGAATTGCTACTGTTATTTTGTCTCTATTTTTTCTAGTTCTGTTTATTTCTTTATTCAATTTTTTGTGGATATTTTTTCTTGGATTTAGATAGGTGTGCCCTTTCCAACATTTCTTGTAGGGGAGGCCTATTGCTTGCAAACTCCTCAGCTTTTGTTTACCTGGGAAAGTCTTTATTTCTCCCATTTTTTCTGAAAGAGAATCTTCCAGGATATAGTTACCTGACTGGCACTTTTTATCTTTGAATATTTTTTGATACATCATTCCATTCTTTCCTTGCGTGTGGTGTTTTGCTGAGAATCAGCCTGATGTAATTCTGATGAGAGTATTTTTTTTAAAAAAATATTTTATATATTTTTACATCATTTTTCATTTTTGCACAATGTATGCATTTTCATCTTGGTTATATTCCCCATACAATTCCCACCCCCCTTATTTTGACCCTAATCCCTTTCCCCTCTTTCATAAATTGCTTGTTTTTTCCCCTGAATTTGATAATCTTTCTTTTTTTTTTAATCTTTGGGAGTTTTACTACTCTGTGTATTGGTATATTTCTCATTGCATTTAGGTAATGAGGTTTTCTTTTAGCTTCGTAGCCTTGTGTATTTATTCATTTCCTCTTTGTGGTAAGTTTCCCTCTATTATTTCCTTGAATAAGCTCTCCATTACCCTTTCTTCCTTCTTCTTGAAATGTTACCCATTGTTTTTATGTTGCAATTCCTAATGGTGTCACATGGTTTTCAAGTTTACTTTTCATTTTTTTATAATCTAATTTATCTCTCTTCTACTTGACTCTTTAGTGTTCTATTATCTTATAGGTCACTGATTTGAGCTTCCAATGCTTCTATTCAAATTCTATAGCTTTTTCTACAGTTCTTGAGCTCTTTACCACCTGAATTTCTGTTACTTTGTTATTTTAATATTCAATGTATACCTCTTATTATTGATTTTGTTGTTGAGCTAATGAATTTGTGTTTCAGATTTATGGTCAACTAATCTTTGACAAAGGAGCAAAGAATATGCATTGGAGCAAAGAAATTTGTTCAATAAATGGTGCTGGGAAAACTGGGTCACTACATGCAAAAGAATGAAGCTTGACCACTACCTCACACCATGCACAAAAACCAACTCAAAATGGATTAAAGAACTAGACATAAGACCTGAAACCATAAAATACATAGAAGGAAATACAGGCGAAACACTACATGGCATGCACATCAAAGACATCTTTACAGACACATCACCCAAAGCAGTGCTAGTGAAGGCAAAGATAAACAGCTGGGACTACATCAAATTAAAGAGCTTCTGCACAAAAGAGACAACAACAAAAACAAAGAGAAACCCCACTGACTGGGAGAACATTTTTGCACCCAACACTAATGATAAAGGACTGATCACAAAAATCTACAAAGAGCTGATGAGACTCAACAAAAACAAAGAAAATAATCCAGTCAAAAAATGGGCAGAAGAGCTAAAAAGAGACTTCACCAAAGAGGAAATGCAAATGGCCAACAGGCATATGAAAAACTATTCAACATCACTTGTCATCAGGGAAATGTAAATCAAAACTACAATGAAATACCATCTTACACCAGTGAGAATGGCACATATTAAAAAAACTAGCATCAACAAATGTGGCGAGGGTGTGGAGAAAAAGGAACTCTTCTGCACTGTTGGTGGAAGTGCAAACTGGTCCAACCACTATGGAGAGCTGTGTGGAGATTTCTGGACTTACTAAACATAGAGCTTCCATATGATCCAGCAATTCCACTCCTAGGTATTTACCCAAAGGACACAGAAACATCAATTCCAAAGAGCACCTGCACCCCTGTGTTCATAGCAGCACTGTTTACAATAGCTAAGCTTTGGAAACAACCCAAATGCCCCAAAATAGATGACTGGATCAAGAAGATGTGGTACATATACACCATGGAATATTACTCAGCATTCAAAAAAAATAAAAACATGCCATTTGCAGCAACGTGGATGGAGCTGGAAGGGATCATGCTCAGCGAAATAAGCCAGAAAAAAAAAGAAAAATACCGGATGTTCTCACTCATAGGAGGAATCTAGAAAACTTAAATAAGGGAGCAGGAAAAAGAATAACTATAAGAAAGAAAATATCAAAATCGACGAACAATTATGAAACAGAGACACTCTATGGGGGGTGGGGGGTGGGGAAAGGAGGGATTGGGTTCTAAATAAGGGGGTTGCAATTGTATGGGGAATATAAAAATAAAATTTAAAAATTAAAAAAAAATTGTTTTTCTTTATTTGGTTGTGTTTCTTTATTAGAATTCCTGAATCCATTTGCATTTTTTAAACTTGCCTTTCTGAGTTTTCTTTTATCTTTTTGAGTTGTTTTGTTTTGTTTGTTTGTTTCAGCAGTTCTTAGCTCTCTAATAGGGATACATAACCTTTCACATTTTCATACTGGACTCTAAAAGATTGTTCTGACCTTGTTATGTCATACTCGCTTGAGTCTTGATTGCTATGTGTTATGTAACTTGGTATTCATTTTCCACTTTAAATCTTTGTCTATTTTATTATTATTTTAATGCCTGCAGCAATAACATAGTGGATTGGACTATTTGACATTTTCCACAGGTAGTGCCATGGTTTTACTTTATTTTATTTTAATTTCATTTTATTGATCTTTACTGACTTCAGTGTGTACTCAGATCTGTGTGTACAGATTCCGTGTGTACTCGAGAAAGGGAGGACCACAGATGAGCTCAGAAGTTTGTGCAGATAGGTTGTGGTGGGACTAGTTAGTTTTTGGATACTGCCTATATAATTCCTCCCTGGAGTTTGGAATGAAAGACGCAAAAATCTTTGTGTTTTCACTGCAGCTCACAAGCTAAACACCAATGCAAGTGTTGGTGAAGAGGGAGTGCAGATCGGAGTGTCTGCTCTGCTCTTATCTTTATTAGGGTCCCAGTCTGTATGATGTATCCCAGCTCCTCTGCAAGGTTTTTCCCTCCTTCAAGGATGTGTGCTTCCATACAACTTCCATTCCCTCTACCCAGAAACCCTGATTAAGCCAAAAGCCAATGATATGCCCTGCTTCAGGTTCCTCTCTCCAATCATCTCCTGATCGATGAATTATGAACTCCTCAGTGTCATCCTTGTTGAAGTATGCACTCCTCTCTGATGTTAAAGTGATGCATATAAGTACAACCCCTTTCCATGGGACTTTCTTTTATTCCATGGATCAGTGCTTAAAGAGTTTCAATTAGTGGGGACCAAAACCTGTCATTGCCATTGCCACTGTCTGCTGCTAATGTGAAACTTTTCAGGACTTGTTCCACCACTTACTAGGGCCTACCACATATGTGCTGCTTGACAAAGCTACTCTGCCACCTGTCAAAATCTAGTCCACTGAACTGCTTTCCTGGGCCTGCTGGGATTTATCACATCTGTTTTGTTTATCAGAGCCTGCTCCATTGCTGTTGGGGTCTTCTGGTCCCACTGCATGTATAATACCTGCCCAGTTCTCCTTCATGGCCTGTCTGGGCCTTCCAGAGATGGGCTGCAGGCCCTTGTTTGCTTTTCTGCCTGCTGAAGCTTTCCAGGACTAACCATGTTTATGCTGCTTGCCTGGATCTGCTCCACCTCTTGTCAGGCCCTTCCAGAGCCCACTGGTTGCCCATGCCTGCTCTACTATGAATATTCCATTTTACACAGTATATCATGAAATAACTTCTGCCATATATTAAAATGGCTGGATAACAAGTCAACACATAGCAAATTAGTTTCTGGTATAATAAGTATATGAGAAAAGATATTCTCATTGATTCTTGGTTTGCAGGGGAAAGTAGAATAAGGTCATGTGAGAAGTTGATTTTTAAATGCTGTAATAAAATCTAACATTTTTTTTTTCTAATTCATGAAAAAATATCCTTATATTTATTTCCCCAGAAATTTGTAGAAAGAATCCCAGAAGTTCTCTGGAAAAACAACTTTGAAAACTGCTACCAGTGCTAGAAGTGGTGTGTGAGCTTGAGTGGTAGAGAGGAGAGGCTGTCCCCACTAATTACAGCCTCACAATTTATCCTGAAGCTAAATTCCATCCTGCCCTATCTAAGTCATGCATCATCCATATTTCTTCTGGCCAGATATTTGAGGTAAATTTTCATAGTAAAAGGATTAAGTCTTTAGTAATGTTCATATGAGGGAAAAAATAAAGATTGGTGGCAATTGTTGTTCACATTAATTGCACACATAAACTGTCATGGGTTTGTATCAATACCCCACACCTAATGAAATTAATGATAAATGTTAGTGCTATGAATGACAGAGGTTAGAGTAAGTTCTTTAAGGTTCTATGGCTCAGTTCATCATAAGTAAAATGGAAAACAATAATATCTACTTTGAATACTGCCATGTATGCCATGTATATAAACACTATATATATAATACACATCTTTCATATATAAATCAACATAGAACAGAACAATGCGACCACACAAGCATGGTAAAAATAAAATATTTCCTTATCATTATGCATCAAATTATTTTATATTGTGATATAATTGACATATAATATTATATGAGTTTAAGGTGTATGTATATGTGAAAAATCTATACCATGGTTAATGAATAACCTCACATGCTCTCCTACAGAGCTTGAAGTTACATTATAAAACTGAACAAATTCAGTTAAAATGCTATAATGTAAGTATCAAGTGGGAAAAAAACTCCCATATTATCAAATGAGACATGTTTTTATAGATACATGCCACCTGAATTATTGTTCAATTTGGGAGGTTTAATTAGAACTATGAATATGGAAAGTTATTATACCAGTGATACAATATGTAATAAATAACTGAATACAGCTCAGTAAGTAATAAATATTTATATGGTTATATAAAGTTGATATTAACAAGAACTCAGTTCTCACTCATTCTGAGGTTAGGGACTCTTAGAGAAAAAAGCAAGCACCCTTGAGGTTTCCTAGAGCATCTTCTTTTTTTAATAGTAATGACTATTCCTACTTTACAATTGAGGGGTGTTTTGTATGCAGTTACCTATCTCTTTTTCCCCGAAGACAATTTAAACTTTAAAGAAAGTTTATCTCTCTGTTAAATGACCTGTCCCAGAGGCCTCCTCTAGAAGTTGAGCTGTGAAATTGTTAAAGTCTTGATGAAAAATTGAGACAGAAGCATCAGTGCATACAAAGCTGGCATCTCTGGAGACAGCCTTGCAAAGTGTTTAATATATATATCCTAATGTGTCATCTCACTCTTTAAAGGAAATAGTTTTGAGGCACCTAAACAATTATGTGTTTACTGGCTTAGTGAGAATACTTATGTAATTTTAATGATACAATTATCTGTGAGCTTTTTAATAAGCTCCCAAGTGACCTGCTGGTACCACAAGACTTTGATAACAGCCAATTTCCAAGGAGGCTATTTTTAATTGCTCAGAGTGGAAAATTCTGAGTTTAAACAACTGTTGTTTGCTCTGTGTAAAATGAATTGATGATTTCTTAGTACAGGTCTTGGTAAGTGCATGTCTTTATTTCAGGTTATAATTGCCATTAGGTAGACTGAGACAGAAAATAAATACTGCAGGGGCCTCCAAAGATATTCTACTTACCTACTCTCTACATTAGCAGTAAGAATTCAAACTCCCATGTTTTGTATTATTCTTTCTCTGTGTGTGGTTAAATTAGTTGGAATAAATGTATGAAATACTCCAAATAGACAGATTCACAGTCCCTCATTCTTTTAAAATACTCAATAAAAGCAATAAGCCAACTTGGTAAATATCAATATGGTATGTGCACCAGATAATATGTTCTGCTTAGAATCATATTGCCTGAGTTTGGGCAATGGCCCAACAATTGTTAGATATGTGAACTTACGTAAATTAGTTGGCAATTCTGTGTCTCAATTATTTATATGTAAACAAAAGACAGTAATGGCATGTCTCTACTTGACATTTGTGAGTATCAAATAGGTTATTAAATACTAATAACATTAAATAGTGTCATACAAAATAAGCATGGAAGAATATGAGCACTGGGCCTCCCTGGTGGCTCACAGGGTTAAGACACAGCACTATGAAGCTATATGCCGCCACTGCACCAAGAGTTTGATCCCTGGCCAGGGAGCTAACCCACATGGCACAGCAGACCTCTCCTGTCTTGCCCTCTGCTTCCCTCAGCAGTATATTTTAGTGGATTGGCCTGTTCTGTTCCCCACTCTGTCTCTGGTGAATCCTCTTACTCCACGCCTCATATCTCTGGCCTGCACCCCAGCTATTGCATGCATAAATAAATAAAACTTTAAAAAAAAAGAATGTGAGGGCCTCCCCTGGTGGTGCAAGCAGTTGAGCTCAGCACTGTGAAGCTGTCTGCAGCCTCTGCAGTTCAATCCCTGCCAGCCAGCAGGATTCCCACCTGGAGCAGCAGACCTCTCCTATCTTGCCCGCCGCTCCCCTCAGCAGTGTATTTCAGTGAGTCTGCCTGTTCTGTTTCCTGCTCTGTCTCTGGTGAATCCTCTCATCCCCTGCACATCTGGTCTGTACCCCAGTTCTTGTATGCATGAATAAAAAATAAATCTTTTTTTTAAAAGATTTATTTATTTATTTTACACAAGCACTGGGTACAGTCAGAATCACGGGAGGGTGAGAGAATTCACCAGATCGGGGAACAGAACAGGTAGACTGACGAAATACACTGCTGAGGGGAGCAGCGGGCACGGCAGGAGAGATCTGTGCACCATGTGGGACCGTCGCCGGTAGCCGGGGATCGAACTGGTGCTGCAGAGGCTGCGGGCAGGTTCACAGCCCAGTGCTCAACCACTGTGCCACCAGGGGAGGCCCTAAAAAATAAATCTTTAAAAAAAAAAGAATGTCAGTACTCATTATCCTGCCACCCAAATAGCAATGTATTGTTTCCTATAATTATTTATTTCAAAAATTGCTTTTGAATTTATGTTTTTGAAAATTATGTTCATTTTAAAGAAAGGAAAAAATAAAGTCTAGGAAATCATAATGGCTGATATTACATTTCTATTTAACAATAATGTTCAACTTCAAATTTAAGTCCTCTGATTGCAAGTGGGGGTGCTTCCACCACACATTATTATACACACACATACAATTGCTATTGTAACCAACACATTTGGAATAAATAAGCACTTATTATTTTGTTTCACTGAAGTTAATAAAATTTCAGATGCAGGTTATGTTAGCATGCAACTGAGAGGTGCCCAGGGACCTCAAACTAATAAGGGGAACATACTCTAAAGGGATATGGTCATCTGTGCACACAAGGGCAAAGGAAACATACTCTTAGTCTGATAGATCTTAAATAGAATTATTGTGTGTGGAGAGGGAGGAGAAAGGGTATTTCCAATAAAAGTGAAAATTACGCATCCCTGTGGGTAATGCCTAGGCAAACAGGGTTGGCCCAAATCAGGGCTTAATACAAGTCTAGCTTGCCTCACCTTCTGGAGGAGACTGCAAGAAAGGGGTAAGGCAAGTCTGAGACAGAAGGAGATATGCAAAAATACAAACCAAGGTAACAATTGCCATTGTCTCTGCCAAGGACCATCTTCCCACGTGTCTTTTATCCACATGTCTCATCTCTATTATTTTCATTCATCTAGATGATTTGACTTTCCTATTTTTCAAATTTTCTTTTTTTTTTTTTTAAGATTTATTTATTTATTTATTTATATAAGCACTGGGTAGTCAGAAGCGCGAAGGGTGAGAGAATTCACCAGAGCCAGAGCAGGGATCAGAGCAGGCAGACTGACAAAGTACACTGCTGAGGGGAGCAGCGGGCGTGGCAGGAGAGGTCTGCGAGCCATGTGGGACCCTTGCCGGCAGCCGGGATTGAACTGGTACTGCAGAGACTGTGGGCAGCTTTGCAGCCCACCGCTCAACCCCTGCGCCACCGGGGTGGCCCAATTTTTCAAATTTTCTTGTTTGAAATGTATTTCTCTCTTCCACCTACCTCCTCTAAGCCTCCCTAACACCAGTCCCATAGTACAATTTGAGTTGCAGAAGCATGAGTGGAACAGTTCACCTGCTTCCATGTTATTTAGTTTCAGCTGGTTACTCAGCTCCATCCCTAGTTACCAGTAGCTCCCCTGCTCAGAAAGTCTGATTCATGGCACATGGGGACTTGTAACTTAGCTGCGTGTAAAGGGGGACAGGGAAAATGCCCTTCTCCTTCATGGAAGTGTGTCTCTAACAGGTCTACTTCCTAGAATGATTTCATAACACATGCAATCTATCTCTTCCAGTAAATGCAGCTATAAAACCTGATCAGAATGTGAGCAGAAGCTATTTGAATACCCTGAAAAGTAAAAAGTAACAGATGGATGTGGGAAAATACTAGAATTCAAAGAACTGCTAAACTGGTAGTGCTTACATTATCCCTGCAGAATCCCCCAACCTGAACTTACACAGTCAGAAGAAACAAATAACAGTTAAGGTAATACCAAGTCAGACCTCCAGGAGGATTTCTTGGTTTCTAGTTCAAGGAGCATGAAAAAGAATTCCTCAGAGTGAGGAATATCATGATCTTTATTGGTCTGGATGCTCCAGATCACAGAAACTCTGTGTGTGTGTGCACGCAGTATTAACTGACAGGCTGGAAGAACAAGGAGAACAGATGATACAGTTCAAACCTTATGACTGAACCATGTTGTCAAACATTTGATGGACAGAAGTTTATCTCTCCATTCTGTCTGTGAGGCTGCTGTTTATGAGAATGTCTCTCTCTCTCTCTCTCTCTCTCTCTCTCTCTCTCTCTCTCTCTCTCTCTCTCTCTCTGTCTGACTTTCTCTCTCTCTGTCTCTTTCTCTCTTACCCCCTACTTCCCCTCCTTTCTTTCATATTTCCTATCAGAATGAGTGCAATAGAGAAAACACTTTACAAAACAGGGTAAATAGAGTCAGAATCAGCTACTTCCAGGAAATAACAGATAGGTTTCACATATGGGGATCTGCTCCTAAATAGATGGCAATCACTTTGAGACTGAACTTAGAGTTCCCACGCTGACTACTGAATGCAGCAGTTAGTACAATAGATCTGAAGAACAATGCAAAATCTTTGAATACTGAATTAACATTGGAAGCACAATCTACAAGTGACTTGAATTTAGTTAGATTAATTAACTGCTATAACAAAAGCATGGATATTTTCCATAGGATTTAATCAAGACTCAAAATTTTATATGTAGCATTCTAAGCAATTAGCACACAATCTTAAATTCCTCAGCAAGCAAAGATTTTCAACTCGCATAGTAAAGGATGATTTTAAAATACTGATACTGAGAAGAAACAGATATTAGATTATAGGACTAATGGCTCCATTCTTCCCCTTTTTATTCAGGAGAGTTTACATTCAAGTCTTTTATCCATTTTGAGGGTGTTTTAAAGTAATTAATTACATATTTTTCTTACATCATTGTAGTTTTCATAATTCTCCCACAACCATATCACCCATGAGCCATTACCATACACCCTTGTGTTCATTGCTCCCCTGTTTTGCCTCCCTCCCACTCTCTCCTTTGCTGTATGATGAGTTTTTATGGTCAGCTTGCTAGTTAGGACTTTTTCTTGACATTTTGCTTGGTTTCTCTATATCCCACATATAAATGAGACTATCTGGTATTTGTATTTTTCCTTCAGATGTTTCGTTTATCATAATCCCTTCCAGCTCCATCCATGTTGCCCCAAATGGCGAGTCTATCTTATTTGATTGCTGAGTAATATTCCATTGTATAAATACACCACAGTTTTTTGATCCAATCATCTATTTTGGGAGGCGAGAATTCTACCACTGAACCACCAATGCCTGCCCAATCATCTATTTTGGGGCATTTGAGTTGTTTCCTTATCTTGACTATTGTAAATAATGCTGCAATAAACATGGGAATGCAGGCCTTTTCAAATTAATGTTTTTGAGCCCTTTTGGTAGATTCCTAGGAGTGGAATTGCTGGATCATATGGTAGATCCATTTTCAGTGTTCTGAGCAACCTCCACATATCTTTCCATAGTGGCTGGACCACTTTACATTCCCACCAGCAACATAAAAATGTTCCTTTATCTCCACATCCTATCCAGCTTTTGTTGTTTCCAGTTTTTGTAATCTAGACTGTTTTTACTGGACTGAGATAGTATCCATTTTGGTTGATTTGCATTTCCCTCATAACAAGGGATAGTGAACATTTTTCCATATGCCTATTGGCCATTTGTTTTTCTTCTTTGGAGAAGTGTCTTTTTAGACCTTCTGCCCATTATTTGGCTGGGTTGTTTGCTTTGTTTTTGTTGAATTGTGTAAGTTCTTTTTATATATTTGATATCAATCCCTTATGTGTCGTATGGTGTGCAAATATTTTCTAGTTTCTCAAGATAGGAGATTACATTGATTCTTTGTTTTTTTTCTTGCTTCTTGATATGAGCCTGTATGCTACATAATTTCCTATGAATGCCACTTTTGCTGAGTCCCGTAAGTTCTGCAAAGGTGTGTCATCTTTGTCATTTATCTGAAGGTAATGTTTAATTTCTTCTTTGATTTCCTCAGTAACCCAATGGTCTCTCAGTGAAATGTTTTTCAGTCTCCATGTAATGTAATGGGCAAACTCCTTGCTTTCTTTACACAGATGCTTTCAAGTTCAATGCTTTTTTGGCCTGAGAAAATACTCGGTATGATTTCAATCTTCATGCATTTGTTGATGTTTGTCTTGTACCCTCTACTATGTGGTCGATCCTGGACAATGTTCCATGTGCATTTAAGAAAAATATGTATTCAGTTTCCGGTAGTACAGTGTCCTATAGATGTCTGTTAAATCCATGTGGTCTAGACCTTAACTTAGGGCTACTATGTCCTTGTTAATTTCTGTCCTATTGATCTATCCCTTGTTGATAGTGGGGTGTTGAAGTCTCCTACCACATATGTATTTTCTCCAGTGTCTGTTTTCAGAACTGAGAGTAATTAATTAATGTTTTTTGGTGCTTCCTCTTTCAATGAGTCATATTGATGAGTGTTATGTCTTTCTGGTGTATTTTCCCCTTGATCATTATATAGTGTCCTTTGGTGTCTCTTGTCACCTTTTTTAGTTTGAAATATATTTTATCTATTTTTATGTATCTATATTTTTATCTGTTTTATCTATAAATGTGGCTACCCCTGCTTTCTTTTGGGACCATTTGCTTATAGAACTGGTGTTTTTTTTAGAATTTATTTTATCCATTTATGAGTATATAGCAGCTGGAGTGCACGGTAGAGGTGTGGGTGGTGAGAGGATTCACCAAGGACAGAGTGGGAAGCAGAACAGGCAGATCTACTGAAATAAACTGCTGAGGGGAGCAGTGGGTGAGACAGGAGAGGTCTGCTGTGCCATGTGTGTTTGCTCCCTGCCAGGGATATAACTCATGCTGTAGTGGCTGTGGATAGCTTCATAGTGCTGAAACTTAACCACTTGCACCACCAAGGAGGCCCTGCTTGTAGAATTGTTTTCCAACTTTTACTTTTTTAAAAAAAGATTTACTTATTTATGCATAGAAGAAGTGGAACGTAAGCCACAAGTGTGGGGGTGAAAGGATTCACCAGAGAGAGTGGGGGCAGAACACGCAGGTCTACTGAAATACACTGTTGAGGGGAGCAGTGGGCGAGGCAGAAGAGGTCTGCTGAGCCATGTGAGTTGCTCCCTGGCTAGCCAGGGATCGAACTCCTGCTCTAGTTGCTGGCAATAGCTTGATAGCAATGTTATTTAACCCCTGTGCCACCAGGGAGAAACTCCAACTTTTAATTTCAATCTTTGCTTATCTTTAGAGCTTAAGTGTGTTTCTTGGACAGCAGAAGTTTGGATTCTATTTTTTTAATCCAATATTCTACTCCATGTCTTTTATTGCTGAGTTAAGTCCATTAACATTTTGGGTTGTTTTTAATATCCGGAAATCTGTTATTTCCATTTTTTCATCATTTTGTGATTTTATTCTAATACCTTGTTCAGTTCTTCAGATTCATTCCTCTTTTGGTTTAGATTTTCAGACTTCTTGTAATATTTCTTGCAGTGAGGGTTTACTAGTAGTGACTTTCTGAAGATTTAGTTTGTCCGAGAAGGTCTTCATATTCCTGTAATAAATAAAGGAAAGCTTTGAAGGATAAAGTATTCTTAGTTGGCAATTTTTTGTTTTGGGGTTTTTTGAAGATGTTACTCCATTCTCTTCTTGCCTATAGTGTTTCTTCAGAGAAGTCTGAAGTCAGCCTAATTAGTTTTCCTTTATATGTTATATATTTCTTTCCCATTGTCAGCTTCATTTTTTTTTTTATCATGAACTCTTGGATACTTTACTATTATGTGTCTTGCTGTACTTTTACTTTCATTATGGTATTTAGGTGTTATAGCTTCCTGTGTGTTTATTTTCATTTCTTCCTTCAAGTTTGGAAAGTTCTCTTCATGATTTCCTTAAATAGTTTCTTGGTTCCCTTGCCTTTCTCTTCTCAGTTTGGTAGTCCTCTGACTTTTATATTTCCTTTCATCATGGCTTCACATAATTCTAGAAGTGTTTCTTATTTTTTTTCTTTGCACCTCTATTTCCTTTTCTTTTTTCATTCTTCTTATATTTGTATCTTTCAGAATACTGATTCATTCTTCCATTTTGTCTATTACATTTTCATGACTTTTTCCAGAATATTTTAGTTACTCCATTTATCTTTTAACATCCTTCAGATCCTTTATTTTCTTAATTAATGATTCAAATTGTTCTTCTGTTGAGTGATTATATTTCTCATAACATCGTTTCCTTTTCTACATTTTTGCGTATATTATTACTTTTTTAATTACAATGAATTTGAATTCATTGTCTGAGAGGCAGAGAAATTCTTCTATGTCAGTGTTGTTGTGTTCTGGTGGCTGATTTTCTTTCTGTGGTGTATTGTCCCAGAAAGGCTTGTTTGACCATTTGTATTTTTTCCTTCTTTCCATTGTTTGCTTTCAGATTTATTCTAGGTGTAAGGTGAACATTTATATGCAAGCAAGTTCAACAATCTAGATGATATGGATAAATTCTTAGAACTGTACAATCACCCAAAACTGGACAAAGAAGAAATAGAAAACTTAAACCAATTATAAGCAGTGAAATCAAAACAGAAGTTAACCCCCCACAAAAAAAAAAAAAAAATCCCAAAAACAGACATTTTCACACTAAGGTTCTACCAAACATTCAAAGATAAACTAATGCCTATTCTAATAAAATCTTTCAAAAAATTAAGAAAGAAGTAACACTAATAAATACATTTTGTAAGGTGAAAATTACACTAATACCAAAAGCAAAGAAAGATAATACATGAGAGGAAACTGCACACCAATCTACCTAATGATCATTGATCCTAAAATACTCAATAAAATATTATCAAACTGAGGGCCTCCCCAGTGGCCCAGCAGTTGAGTGCCACGCTGCGAAGCTGTTCGCAGCCTCTGCAGCACCGGTTCAATTCCCTGCCAGCCAGGGAGAACCCCACATGGTTCAGCAGACCTCTCCTGCCTCACCCGCTGCTCCCCTCAGCAGTGTCTTCAGTCCGTTGCCTGTTCTGCATCCCGCTCTGGCTCTGGTGAATTCTCTCACCCTCCCATATTTCTCACCTGTACCCCAGTTCTTGTATAAAATAAATAAATAAATCTTTAAAAAAATAAAATTAAAAAATATAGATATTATCAAACTGAATCCAAATGGGATTTATTCCAGGGACACAAAGATGACACAATATCTGAAAATCAATTAATGTAATTTACCACATCAACAAAAGAACATCAAAAATCATATGTTCATATCAATAGACGCTGAAAGCATTTCATAAATTTCAATGGTCATTTATTATGATAAAGGCCCTCAAAAAACTTGGGATAAAAGGAACATATCTTAACTTATAAAAGTCATACATGAAAAAAAGCACAGCTAACATCATTCTCAATGATGAAAAAATTAAAGCATTTACATTAAGACCTGGAGCAAGACAAAAATGTCCACACTCACTGCTGCTTTTCAGTGTCATACTCGAAGTCCTAGCTAGAGCAATTAGGCAAGATAAAGACATAAAAGAATGCAAATAAGTAAAAGAGAAATAAAACTATCACAGTTTGCAATGATAGGATGCTATATATAGAGAACCCTAAAAACTCCACAGAAAAACTAATTAAAACAATATACCAGCTTACTAAAATAACAGGTTGCAAAACCAATATGCAAATATTAGTAGACTTCTTATATGGAAACAATCAGTCTGAAGAGGAAGAAATTAAGAAAACCATCCCATTTACAATTGTATCCCCCAAATGTTAAATATCTGGGAATAAACCTAACAAAAGAGGTGAAAAAACTACACAAGACAAATTACAAAACATTGCTAAAAGAAATAAAATACACAAAGAGAGGAAAGACATTCTCTGCTCATGAATCAATAGAATAAACATTATCAAAATGGCCATCTTTACTAAAACAATTTACAGAGTCAGTGCAATTCCAATAAAAATCTCAATGACATTCTTCAAAGAAACAGAACATGTTGCTGAAATTCATATGGAGTAACAGAAAACCTCAAATACCCAAAACTTTCCTGACTAAAAGGAGGAATAATGAAGAGATTACATTCAGACTTCAAAACATACTAAATAGCTACAATAATAAAATCAGCATGGTACTGGAACAAAAACAGACATACAGACCAATGGAATCTAATTAGTCATGCATATCTGGTCACAAATCTATATGACAAAGGAGCAAAGAATGTTCACAGGAAAAAGGACATTCTCTTCAATAAATGGTGCTGGGAAAACTGATTGTCACATGCAAAAGATTTAAATTAAACTACTGCATCATATCATAAACAAAAGCCCACTCAAGATGGAAAAAAAGACTTGAAGTTAAGATCTAAAACCATAAACTACACAGAGAAAAACAGACAAAACACTCTGTATTTACACTTCTTTGAGGATCCATCTCCAGAAACAACTAAAATGAAGGAAAAGATAAACAGCAGGGACTATATTAAACTAAAAAGCATCTATACAGCAAAAATACGGTAACCAAAATGAAAAGACACCCCACAGAATGGTAAAAAATATTTGTATATCATAGAGCTGATAAGGAACAGATAGCAAATATCTGCAGAGCTTATACAACTCAACCAAAACAAAACAATCCAGGGGCCTCCCTGGTGGTGCAAGGGGTTAGACACCACACTATGAAGTGGTCCACAGCCTCTGCAGCATGAGTTCAATCCCCAGCCGGCCAGGGAGAAACCCTCTCCTGTCTCTACCAGTGCTCCCCTCAGCAGTGTGTTTCAGTCAGTCTGCCTGTTCTGTTCTCCACTCTGTCTCTGGTGGAGCTTCTCACCCCCTGCATCTCTGGCCTGTACCCCAGCTCTTGTATGCATAAATAAATAAATCTTTTAAAAAAGCAATCCAGTTAAAAAAATGGCCAGAAAAGCTAAAAAGACACTTCTTAAAAGAATAAATGCAAATGGCCAAAAAGTATATGAAAAAATGTTTAATAAGGGAAATGCACATCAAAACCACAATGCACTACCTCACAATGGTAAGAATGGCCCACATATTAAATGGGCAACAACAAATGCTTGTAAGGATGTGGAGAAAAAAGAACCCTCTACAACTGCTGGTGGGAATGCAAACTGGTACAACCACTATGGAAATCTGTGTGGCAGATCCTCAAAACACTAAAAATGGATCTTCCATATGACCCAATGATTCCACTTCTAGGAATCTTCCCAAAGAATACAAAAACACTAACTTGAAGAAAAACACACTCCTATGTTTATTCCAGCACTATGTACAGTAGCTAAGACATGGAAACAGCCTCAATGCCCTAAAGCATGTGAATGGATCAAACAGATATGGAATATACACATGGCATGCTACTCAGAGGTCAAAAAAATATAAACTTATACCATTTGCAATGACATGGATGGAGCTGGAAGGGATTACGCTAAGCAAAATAGTCAGAAGGAAAAAGAAAAATATCAGATCATCTTATTTTTAGGGAGCATATAGGGAAACCTAACAAAGAATAATGAAAAAGATAAAACCTCCTACAGATAAACCATAGATCTGAGGCATACAGGGGGGATGGTATAGAGTAAAGAGAGGAGTCAAAACAGAGAAGGAAGAGCACAAAGGGCTATGGTGACGGCTCACAGGTGTGCCAAGGTAGTGGAAGAATTTATGGGGCTACATCTGAGGGTAGAAATAAAATATTATACAAAATTTGACAATGATATACCAAATAAAATAAAATAAACAATAAATAAACATTAAAAATGTTCAACATCACTTATTATCTGGGAAATGCAAATCAAAACCAAAATGGACACCACCTCACACTTGTGAGAATGGTCCATATTCAAAAAACCAGAAACAATAAATGCTGGTAAGGATGTGGTAAAGGAGAAGCCCTCTTGCACTGCTGAAGGGAATGTAAAGTGGCCCAGCCACTATGGAAAGATGCGTGGGTCTTCCTCAAAGCACCAGAAATGGACCCACTATCCAGAGAGTTCATGCCTAAGACTACCCAAATGACACAAAAACAGTAATTCAAAAGGGAACCTGAATGCCTAAATTTATAGCAGCACTATTTACAACATCTAGGATATGCAAACAATCCAAATGCCCCCAATCAAATGAAAGGATCAAGAAGATGTGATATACATTGTGTATCCCATATACACAATGGGCTACTACTCAGCAATCAAAAATGATAAACTCATGCCATTTACAGCAACATGAATGGAAATGGAAGAGATTATGCTAAGGAGAAGTAATTTAGGAGAAAAAAGATAAATATTGGACACTTTGACTTATATGTGTAATATAGAGAAACCAACAAAGTGTCAGGGGAAAAAGAAAGACAACATTCTCAAACTGACCATAGATTAGAGAAATACCGCAGTGTCAGTGGAGTAGATGAAGGAGACATCAAAACAGGGGAGGTAATAAATGTATGGGATGCAGCAAAAGCAGTAATAAGAGGAAAATATATAGCAATAGAAGCTCACATCAAGAAACAAGAAAGAACTCAAAGAAACAACCTAATCTCGAAGCTCAAAGATCTAGAAAAAGAACAACAAAAAAACCCCAAAACCAGTAGAAGAAAAGAAATAATAAAAACCAAAGCAGAAATAAATGAAATTGAAACTAAAAAAACAGTCCAAAAGATCAATGAAACCAAGAGCTGGTTCTTTGAAAAAATAAATAAAATAGGCAAACCCCTAGCCAGGCTCACAAAGGAAAAAAGGGAGAAAGCACAAATAAACAGGATCATCAATGAAAGAGGAGAAATCACAACGGACACAGCAGAAATCAAAAGAATAATCAGTAACTACTATGAACAGTTATATGGAAACAAGTTTAATAATCTAGAGGAGATGGACAAATTCCTACAACTCTACAATCACCCAAAGCTAGATAAAGAAGAAATAGAACACCTAAACAGACCAATTACAATTAGCGAAATTGAAATGGTAATCAAAAACCTCCCCAAAAACAAAAGCCCAGGACCTGATGGATTTACAAATGAATTCTACCAAACATTCAGAGACGAATTAGTGCCTATCCTTCACAAACTCTTCCAAAAAATTGAGAAGGAAGGGACAATACCAAACACGTTCTATGAAGCCAACATTACACTAATACTAAAACCGAACAAGGACAACACAAAAAAGGAAAACTACAGGCCAATCTCCCTAATGAACACTGATGCAAAAATCCTCAATAAAATTTTAGCCATCAGAATCCAACAATGTATCCATAAGATAATTCACCACGACCAAGTAGGATTCATTCCAGGGGCACAAGGATGGTTTAACATCCGAAAATCAATCAACGTTATCCAACACATCAACAAAAAGAAATATAAAAACCATATGATAATATCAATAGATGCTGAGAAAGCTTTCGACAAAGTGCAACACCCATTCATGATAAAAGCCCTTGAAATTCTTGGGATGCAAGGAACATACCTCAACATCATAAAGGCCATCTATGACAAGCCAACAGCCAGTATCATTCTCAATGGTGAAAAGCTGAAAGCAATTCCATTAAGATCTGGAACAAGACAAGGATGTCCACTCTCACCACTGCTTTTCAATATAATACTGGAAGTCCTAGCCAGGGCAATAAGACAAGAGAAAGACATCCAAGGAATCCAAATAGGAAAAGAAGAAGTCAAACTATCACTATTTGCAGACGATATGATATTATACATAGAGAACCCCAAAAACTCCACAGAAAAGCTAATTCAACTCATCAATCAGTTCAGTAAAGTGGCAGGATACAAAATCAACATGCAAAAGTCAGTAGCCTTCCTATACACAAACAATAAATCTGAAGAAGAAGAAATCAAAAAAACCATCCCTTTTGTTATTGAAACAAAAAAATCAAATATTTGGGAATAAATCTAACAAAAGAGGTAAAGGACCTATACAAAGAAAACTATAAACACTGTTAAAAGAAATAGAAGAAGACACAAAGAAATGGAGAGACATCCCCTGCTCGTGGATTGGAAGAATAAACATTATTAAAATGGCCATCCTTCCAAAAGCAATATACAGATTCAATGCTATTCCAATCAAAATTTTAATGTCATTCTTCAAAGAAATAGAACAATTATTGATGAAATTCATATGGAATCACAAAAAACCCCGAATAGCCAAAGCTCTCCTGAAAAAAAAAGAAGGGAATGGAGGCATTACACTCCCAGACTTCAAACTATACTACAAAGCCATAATCATCAAAACTGCATGGTATTGGAACAAGAACAGACATACAGACCAATGGAATCGAATAGAAAATCCAGAAATAAACCCACAGATTTATGGTCAACTAATCTTTGACAAAGGAGCAAAGACTATGCATTGGAGCAAAGAAAGTTTGTTCAATAAATGGTGCTGGGAAAACTGGGTCGCTACATGAAAAAGAATGAAGCTTGACCACTACCTCACACCATACACAAAAGTCAACTCAAAATGGAGTAAAGAACTAGACATAAGACCTGAAACCATAAAATATATAGAAGGAAATATAGGCAAAACACTACGTGATCTGCACATCAAAGACATCTTTACAGACACATCACCCAAAGCAGTGATAGTGAAGGCAAAGTTAAACAGCTGGGACTACATCAAATTAAAGAGCTTCTGCACAGCAAAAGAGACAATAACAAAAACAAAGAGAAACCCCACCAACTGGGAGAACATTTTTGCACCCAACACTAATGATAAAGGACTGATCACAAAAATCTGCAAAGAGCTGATGAGACTCAACAACAACAAAGAAAATAATCCAGTCAAAAAATGGGCAGAAGAGCTAAAAAGAAACTTCTCTGAAGAGGAAATGCAAATGGCCAACAGGCATATGAAAAAATGTTCAACATCACTTGCCATCAGGGAAATGCAAATCAAAACTACCATGAGATACCATCTTACACCAGTGAGAATGGCACATATTAAAAAAACTAGCAACAACAAATGCTGGCGAGGGTGTGGAGAAAAAGGAACTCTTCTGCACTGTTGGTGGGAGTGCAAACTGGTCCAACCACTGTGGAGAGCTGTGTGGAGATTTCTGGACCTACTAAACATAGAGCTTCCATATGATCCAGCAATTCCACTCCTAGGTATTTACCCAAAGGACACAGAAACATCAATTCCAAAGAACACCTGCACCCCTATGTTTATAGCAGCACTGTTTACAATAGCTAAGCTTTGGAAACAACCCAAATGCCCAAAAATAGATGACTGGATCAAGAAGATGTGGTACATATATACCATGGAATATTACTCAGCATTCAAAAAAGATAAACACATGCAATTTGCAGCAACATGGATGGCACTGGAAGGGATCATGCTCAGCGAAATAAGCCAAAAAGAAAAAGAAAAATACCGGATGGTCTCACTCATAGCAGGAATCTAGAAAACTTAAATAAGGGACCAGGAAAATGAATAACTATAAGAAAGTGAAAATCAAAATCAACAAAAAACTATGAACCAGAGACACTTTTAGGGGGGCGGGGGCGGGAGGGGAGGGATTGGGGTCAGAATGGGGGGGCTGCATTTGTATGGGGAATATAACAATAAAATTTATAAAAAAAAAAAAGAACACACAGCTAATTTGCAGCAGAGACAGGACCAGCTTCCAAATTTCCTAATTACCAGAACAGTATTCTTTCTATTGGTTTGCTCTTAAAATAATTCTAATGTAGCCAATTTTGAATATAAAAAAATAAATCTTCATCATGTACCTAAAAAAAAAAAAAAAAAAAAAACAGGGGAGGTAAGAGCACAAGTGACGGTGGAGATGGAGGACGGGTGCTATGGTTGTGGGAGAACTATGGGACTACACAAGAGAGGAAAATCAATATAATCCCCAAATTAACAAAGATATAGGAAAATAAATAAAACATTTTTTAAAAGTCATAATGTTTATTTGAAACTACAAAAGACCCTGAATAGCAACATTAAACATGAGAAAAAGAACAAATGGACATATCATGCTTTCTGATTTCAAGTTATACTACAAAAGAATAGTTATCAAGACAGCATAGTATTAATTTTTTTTTAATTTTTGCATAGAAGAACTGGGATGTAGACCAGAGGTGTGGGGTGGTGAGAGGATTTTCCAGAGACAGGGTGGGGAGCAGAACAGGCAGATCTACTGAAATACACTTGCTAAGGGGAGCAGCAGGAGAGATAGGAGAGGTCTGCTGAGCCATATGTGGGTTAGCTACCTGGCTGGGATGGAACTCAGGCCATAGAGGTGATAGCATTGAGACTTAATCCCTAAGTCACCAGGGAGGCCTGCAACAGCATAGTACTGGAATAAAAACACACAGAGATCAATGCTACTGAATTAGCATCAAGATATAAACCCACACACATCTGGACAACTAATTTATGACCTGGGTATCCAAGAGCATACATTGGAGAATCGAAGTTCCCTTCAATAAATGGGACTGGGGAAAATCTCTGTACAGTCACAAGCAGAAGAATGTAACTAGAGCACACAATTATGTCATACACACACACAAAAAAAAATTTAAATGGATGAAATAGTTAAAAGACCCAGAACCATAAAATGCAAATAAAAATGTATGTGATAACCTCTTTAACATCAACTTTAGTGATTTTTTGTGGTTATCCCTCCAATGGCAATGAAAACAAAAACAAAAGTAACCAAGTGGTAATACAGCAAACTGAAAAGCTTCTGCACAGTGAAAGTGAAATCAAAATGAAAAGATGTTTGATGATGGGTATTTTGGGTGATGGGTGCAGTTTTCTAACAATACCTCAAGGGGGAGATCCTGTGCTTTTAAAACACAAACAATAACGTAACACAATGCTAACTCAGTAAATCATAAAACTAAAAAAAAAAAAAAAAAAAAAAAAATTTAAATGGACACACCTGTATAGACTTCTCCAAAGAATACATACAGATTGCTAATAGACAAATGAAAAGATGGCTCTGGGTCTGCTACACTTAAGCTGCCTGTTCGACCACCATTACTTGCAGTTCTACATTCCTACACAAAGGTCAGAACTGCCCTGTCAAACAGTCATAACCAAACCTTACATAGTGCCTTTCAAATCAACCAAGAGCACAAAGCTTGATCAATCTAGGAAGGCTATGCATCACAAGGTAGGACCAAAAATGTCCATTGGGGGGTGAAGGATGAGGGGCTGATGATTGATGCATAAACTTACTCCCAACTTGTACATCACGAGGTATGACAGGGAATGCCTGGGGTGTCAAGGACCGATGTGTGACAAGCAACCCCAGAACCTCATCAGTGAAAGCCATGTTGATAAGATTAGAACTATGGCCAGGGGTCTGGAGTATGGTTTCAATTACACTTGGTCATTCAAGCAGGTAAGAATTATCTGGTCAGCAGACTCATGTCCCCCCAAAGCCCGAGATAACAAAAAACACATTCTTTATTTTTACCCATATTTTTCTCCTTGTCCTCCTACCCCATGTAACTGATGCTGTATGATTACTCTATCAATACAAAGGCTGGGATCTTGCTTGCTCAGCAGCATCCTGCATTGTGCAGCCTGCTCCACAACTCCTGTTTATCAGTGTGGTGTTGTTGACACAACAGATGGTCAGATGGTCATCATCTCTTATTATGGAAATGAACATCAAATCAAAATGAATTATCACCTCACAACTCTGAGAATAGCCATTATCCAAAAAAAACAAATATTAAAGAGGACATGGCCAAAAGGGAACACTTGCTCTGTTGGTGGGAATGCAAATTGTTGTAACCATTATTGAAAATATTTTGCTCCCATCTCTATGTAAAACAATTAAAAATTAATAGAATACACTTCTCAGCATTTATCTGAAAAATATGAAAACATGTGAAGAGGTAGGAGCACCTCCATGTTCTTCAGAGATTATTCACAATAGCCAAAGCCAACAATTGGAATAAACCTAAGTGTTTAAGATGACTTCGTGGATAAAGACATGTTATATGTACATGAATACTCTCAGCTCTAAATAAAGATGAAAGTATTTTATTTGCAGCAATATGGATTGATCTAGAGGGCATTATACTATGTGAAATAAGTCAGAGGGAGAAAGACAAACTGTATGATTTCACTCATATGTAGCACAAAAAGAAAGCAAATAAATGAGCAAAACAGATGACAAGAACAAAACAGTAATCACCTAAATAAAAAAAGAAATGGGATTAGGCAAATTGGGTAAATGGATAAGCTATATGGTGACAGATGGAAACTATCTTTGGTGGTAAAAGTGGTGTTGTATATATACATGTGATTTAGAAGGGTGTATACCTGAAACCTATATAAAGTTATAAATGAAAGTTACTTCAGGGCATCCCTGGAGGCGCAAGGGTTAAGACACAACCCATGAGGCTATCCACAGCCACTGCAGCATGAGTTCAATCCCCCAGCTGGCTAGGGAGCAACCCACAAGGCCCAGCAGACTTCCCCTGCCTCGCCAGCTTCTCCCCTCAGCAGTGTATTCTAGTAGATTTGCCTGTTCTGTTCCCCACTCTGTCTCTGTTGAATCCTCTCACTCCCTGCACTTCTGGCCTGTACCCCAGTTCTTGTATGCATAAATAAGTAAATCTTTAACAAAAAAGAAAGTTACTTCAATAAAAAAAATTAAATGTAATTTTAAAGAAACTCTTCCCAATACCATTTCAGAACGCTCCATGTAACTTAAGAAAGAAGAGAAATCACTTCTATTTGGAATGATGAGGGGAGAAAATAGACTTTGAATGAGGTTTTAAAGATATAATTGTGGGAATTTGAATTCCAAATTAAGAGAATGGCCATTGTGTGATAGAATGGAGTCAAGAAAAAATAAAAATGAGCGCCTCACTGTGGAGCAGCCTCTGCAGTTCGTGTTCAATCCCGGCTGGCAATGGAATCCCACATGGTGAAGCAGACCTCTCCTGTCTCACCCACTGCTCCCCTCAGCAGTGTATTTCATCAGTCTGCCTGTTCTGTTCCCTGCTCTGTCTCTGCTGAAGAATCTCACCCTCACGCGTATCTGGCCAGTACCCGGGTTCTTGTATAAAAATAAATAAATCTTAAAAAAAAAAAGTGAAGCCCTAAATGGAAAAGGATAATTTAGGGTTTCTAAAGACACAAGGTTTCAAGATAATAGTTCTTAAAAATGAATCCTAATTATAAATAATTATAATTACATGGAGAGTATGTCAACCACTGTCAGTTTTGTTTTTGTTTTTTTTTTTTTAAACAGGTGAGGAGTCTGTATATATTATCATTTTAGGAAGATAAATCAAAAGTGATGTTCAAGATACAACTGACAGAACAGGAGTGAAGATAGTATAATCCATTGGAACATTCTGGCAAATACTTAAATGAACAAAATTCAAGACAACCAGGGAGGTGGTTCTGGGAACTGCAAAGATGCTAGGCAACTTGTGTCCTCCATGTACAAACCTCTGTTATTTTTATGTCTTCCAATATCTTATACTATTACATTGGGCATTATTTACCTTTCCTTGCATTTCTAAGGCTCTTTCCTAACTTGAAAATTTTCACCTTTCCTCTGTTTTTTTCTCCCTTCCATTGTTTTCTTGCACATTTATCTTGTATTTATGTCTGTCAGTTACATGGAAATAACATAAGAAAGTAATTTAGCGTCTTTGCTTTTAATATATGTAGTTTGTACTCCCTTTTCTAAATTTACTTATTGTGCTGAAAAGAATTTTTATCCTCCCCTCCAAATAAGGTATAACATTTTTATATTTCTCTAATTTTGTATTTGCATTTCTCTAATTTTGTGTTCTACATTTTTAGAAAAGTGTTCCCTACATTTAAGATTTCCTATGTAATGTTAACTTGTAAAGTGGACCTATTCCAAGAAAAAGTTCCAACTTTTTATACGAACACTAATAGAAAAGAGGTTAGTTCCCCTATGTTCACAGCTGTATATTTTACATTAGCCAAGTCATGGATTCAACCTATACCCATCAACAGATAACTTGATAATGAAATTGTGGAGCATACACTCAATGAGGATATATTTGGCCAGCTCTTTAAAAAGACAAATTAATGCCTTTTGGAACAATATGTATGAATCTTGAGCTTTATGCCAAGTGAAATGTCATAAAGTGAAACACGGTTACTAAATGGTTACTATCATTTGTGGGAAATAAACAAGCAAAGAAAACAAACTGGTAAAAAAGCCAACAAAAATGATTATTAGACTCTGAAAGATAAGCTTATTACCAGAGGAGATGGAGGTTTGGAAGGAGTGGGTAGGGAAGAAAAAGTGATAGGCCATTGGCACTGGAAATTTGGTGCAGGGTGAATGAAGCATGTACACATATGGAGATGTAAAATTGTGTTGCCAAATTATCTAGTTATGTAAACAATTGGCAAACTAATAAAATTTTGGTAGAGTATATACTATAAATTGGTATTGAGGAAATATAACTGTCTCTTTCCAGTATGAAGATAAGCTGTCATTGATCCAAGCAGCCAGTGATAAAACTAAAATTAACTGCCAACAGATCTGTAGATAAAACATAATTTAATCATAATTCACATAGCTTTGTCAAAACCAACATAATGTGAACATAGGTGATACTGCTTTATTAAGAAGAAACTTACAAAGAAAAAATGCAAATCATGACTTAAGTAATAAGGAGATGTAGGAAATATATAACAAATATATTAAACATATACAAGGAGCATATTTTTCACATTTCACAACATGTGAGGAGGAATATAAAGAAGGAAAATATCAAGAGATGATGTCCATCAAACACATATTCCATGAAAGTGAGGCACCATTTTTGGATAGGGGACTTAGGAATGTGTAGTAGCAATAAGAAGAAAATGTCTCCTAAAGAGTAACATCGATGTCTGGCACTAACAAAAGCTTAAGATTATGTACACTTAGGTTTTCATAAGTCTACTATTCAATACCTGTCCCACTACTGAAATCAGCTTGTAAATTCAAAGTCACTAGAAACATCTGGCTGGTGAAAAAAAAAAGTTAGTGTTTTACTATATAAATATTGACCACAGATAAGTGAAGATTACATGTCAAAAGAGGGAGTCGATGGCCTCCACTTTCTCCCCACAGCTTTCGCAGCTTCTTTGATATCCTTATTCCTCAGTGTGTAAATGATAGGGTTTAGCATGGGGGTGACAACACTATACAATACTGAGATTAGTCTGTCATTCTCTAATTTGTAAGATGAGATTGGTCTTACGTATGTGAAAATGGCACTGCCATAATATAGAAGGACGATGATCAGGTGGGAGGCACAAGTAGAAAAGGCTTTGTGCCTCCCCTCTGAAGAATGGATCCTCAAAATGGTGGAGATTATGTAGAGGTAAGAAAGGATAATACACAGGAAAGGAGTCCACCCAATGAAGACTCCAATGGTGAGCAATGCCATTTGGTTGATAGAAGTGTCACCACAAGACAAAATCAGCAAAGGAGGTATGTCACAGAAAAAATAATTAATCTTGTTGTTGCCACAGAATGGTAAGCGAAATGTCAATACTGTGTGCACCACTGAATTGAGGAAACCACCAGTCCAGCATGAGGCTGCTAACTGGCTATACATGGTTTTGTCCATAATAACTGAATACCTTAAGGGCTTACAGATGGCAATGTAGCGATCATATGCCATTGCTGCTAGAAGGAGACATTCTGAACCTACAAAGAAAATGAATGCAAAAAGTTGAGCCACACATCCCCCATAGGAAATGCTCTTCTTCTCAGATAGAAGATGCACCATCATCTGGGGGACATTTGTAGTGGTATAGCAGATGTCAAGAAAGGCCAAATTCCCTAGAAAATAATACATAGGTGTGTGTAGACGTGGATCAGCCATAATCACCAAGATAATGAATACATTTCCTCCCAAAGTACACATATAAGTTAGAAGGAAGATGGTGAATAGAAAAAACTCCAATCCATTTAGATTGGAGAACCCCAAGATGATGAATTCTGTAAGTTCTGTTTGATTCTTTCCTTCCATGATGCTGCCTGATTTTTTTTCCTTTGTTAATTCAGCAAAAGAAACACAAATTACAATAATCATATGGTGCAGTAGCAGTGGCCTGCAATACAAGAAAACAGATGTATTACAAATAAGAATCATCACCATCTCTATCAGATTCTAATCGGGAGGAACATAATTAGCCATAGCTTGTGTTTCACTTGTAAATAACATCTTTGATGTAGGCAGCGCAGTTTTCGACTAGATAGAAAATCAGAATGGGACATTATATGTCCTAAATGTCCTCTATTTAATGTCTGAATCAGACGTATATTTTCCTTGAGAAATGTGAATGTTGCAGAATTCAGTTGGAAGAAGAATCTTTGAGCTTCACTTGTATATTTAAAGCCATTCCTGCTGAATGATGATATAAAATTTAATTTGTATATTTTATAGAGTGAAGGAGACATGGGAAATAAGGGAGCACCAAAAGGTAATTCTCTTTTCATTAGGTCAATCAAATGAGATGGTTAGGGTGTCTGACACAAATACCCTTACAGCTCATACCTGTGCAGTCATGACAAGCCGGTAACAGACAAAGGCCTTGATTGCTGTGACCTCTTTTAAAAATACATGATTTGGGGCCTCCTTAGTGGCCTAGGAGTTAAGTCTCAGCACTATCACTTCTGTGGCCTGAGTTCAGTCCCCGGCCAGGTTGCTGACCCACATGGCATAGCAGACCTCTCCTGTCTCGCCTGCTGCTCCCCTAAGCAATGGATTTCAGTCAATCCATCTGTTCTGCTCCCCGTTCTGTCTCTGGTGAAACCTCTCATCCTCTGCACCTCTGGTCTACACCCTAGTTCTTCTATGCAAGAATAAATAAAATATTTTTTTAAAAAGAACAGCTAATTTTTTAGACTAATGTGAGCCTATTAGCTTCCTAGATGTTATACACTGTGGAAAGATATATCACATACTTTGTGATCTTTCATATTTACAACAAATTTTCAGAATGGATGTGATTTTTTTAAGATTTATTTTTATTTATACAGGAACTGGGGTACAGGCCAGAGGCATGGGAGGGTAAGAAGATTCACCAGAGACAGAGTGGGGAGCAGAACAGGCAGATGGTCCAAAGACCCTGTTAAGGGGAGCAGCGAGCAAAGAAGGAGAGGCCTGCGGCGCCATGTGGGCATCTCCGCGGCCAGCCAGGACTCAAATCCAGTGCTTCAGAGGCTGCGGATAGCTTCACAGCGCTGTGCTCAGCACACTGCACCACCCGGGAGGCCCACAGAGGTGATGTTTTTAAAGCTTATACAGATTAGGTAGTATATTCATGATTTAGTAAGAACAAAAGAAGAACCAAACCAGATTAAGTCTAAGTCCATATTTCCAACTCTTTCTTTGTACCTTAAATGGCAAGCAAATATCATCCTCTATGTCAGTTATATTACCAAGATAAAAGTTTATTCTGTACTTGAGCAATTTTAATCATGAATTAAGTAAATAACAGTGACAGCTTGTATTTTTTCTATTCACCAATCTTTTTAAAAAACTGTTTTATTATGCCTTCATTCGCGCGCGCGCGCACACACACACACACACACACACTCGAACTTGTTTTTGAAAACATTCCAGAACTCTCTTTTCCTCCTTCCCTCCTTTCTTCCTCTCTACGTTCCCCCTCACCCCCACTGTCTGTCCTCTGTTCCTTTCGTGTACTAATGTAACCAGTTTTACATAGGGCAACATTACACTTTGCATAATGCAACATTAGCCACACATATTCTGATGTTTATCTTCTAGCTTTTAACTGAGATTTCCAGATTTTTTAACATCTCCGGAATGGTAAGAAATTGAAAAGAAAATGCTCCCATAAATTCATAAGAAAAATTGCCTCGCAGACTCTTAGACTTGACTTCACTTCCTTCATGCTACTTTATGAAAGTGTTATCAAAAATAGGGGGACTTTAGAAAGTTGCAAGTTTCCTCAAAAATATATTATCCAACCCCTTAATTATAACTGAAGTCACATGCAAGCATGTAAAATAAGTGAACATAGTAAGAGCTCAAAAAATAAAAAAATAATAACTAGCACACAAGTACATTAGATCCATGAGAAAACTGTTTCTTGCAGAGTCATACAAAGTGTGCTTCTGATATTATTCTCTGTAATCCAGTATCATTTAGTCTTTTCCTTTTTTATAGATTTTGTTATCTATTATTTATGAATCAATAAACCAGCAGAAGACCATTCTGAGCGATATTGAAATTACCTGAAGTAATGGAAGCTCCCTGATTCACACTCTCACACCTGCTCCTGACCTCCAAAGCTCGGAACACACAGTTCACTCCATCCCTGGGAGCCAATCAGGTCCATACACTATGCTACACTTTCATACTCACTTAGTCCAAATCCAAAGAGCACTGCACAGAAAAGTATATTTTCTAGACAAGTGGAGCAATAGTTAAACAATTAAAAAAAATTCTCACCTGTGGTCAAAAATATACCAAAAGCTTACCATTCAGACTTAGAAACTAACGTAGTACTGTCTGTATTAATACAATGAAGTGGTATATAATAATTATCCCAGGAGAATCTGTGTTGCTAAAAATCTGAATGAAAGGTCTTTAACCTGAGTACCAAGAGTTTCCTCAATCCCTGAAGGCCAGTTCATGGGACCGAAGTAGGTAAGGACAATGCTTCCTGAAAGCAGGAGATCCCCACATCATGTGGGACATTGCCAAGGCCCTGAAGACATACCTCTGAGACCTCTGAGCACAGGTCTTATTATTTGCAACTCTGGCTTCTGCCTCAGTCCCTGAGCATCTGATTGTCCTCCAGCACTTCTGATGCCGTCTTAGATCTGCTTCAAAACCTCATGTGGAATCAAAATTGCTCCATGTGGACTCCTATCTCTTAAACCATCTGACCATTTAGAAACATCTTCCATTCTATCCCCATAAGCAGAGTGGATGCAGTTCTGTAGTTAATTGTTGCTCTGGCATATCAGAGTATATCAGTTTTCTGTTTCTAAAATTACAGAGGCAGTGTCAAGCTCCCTGACTTGTCTCTCTTTCAGCTTAAGTTAAGGTGAAGTACTCGCGTTCATTCTGGGGTTGCAAAGCTTTTACAGTACACCAGTTCTCACTAAAGAATTTCTCTTCAGTCTCTGAATTAATTCTGTAAATATACAATTTGTGTATTATGCATAAGTTGGAGATCAGAAGGGGTAGATTTGGGGTAGATTTGCTAGTAACTTTTAGGACTCAGTTGAAATGGAATCATACTTTAATGTCCTAGAAGACATGTGATGTATTGGGGCCTCCCTGGTGGCGCAGCGGGTTGAGCCCAGTGCTGTGGAGCTGTCCACAGACTCTGCAGCATGGGTTCCATTCCCTGCCAGCCAGGGAGATACCCATATGGCGTGATAGATCTCTCCTGTCTCCCCTCATCAGTGGTTTTGGTTGTCTGCCTGTTCTGTTCCCTGCTCTGTCTCTGGTGAATCCTCTCACCCTCCCGCACCTCTGGCTTGTACCCCAGTTCTTGTGTAAATAAGCCTTTAAAAAAAAAAGATGTGTGATGTATTGATAAAGGGTGCTAAGTATTTTTTCATGAAATTGATTTACGAACTAAATTTTTTCAGACAACTTCTCCCATTACCACCAGGACTCTCCTTCTCTATCCACAGATTTCCTGACCTGTAATTTCCTAAAATTCAAAAGGGATTTCTTCAAAGAAAAATTAAAGATAGGTAAGCAAGACCAACATTCCAAAAACTATAAGTTATGCAATTAATACTCAAAATGCTGTCATCTTCCCCAGTGCTATCCACAGCTACACACAAGGAATCCTTGTGCACTACAAATCCTTACATTGCTTGCATTACCTTGCTTTCTAAATTGTATCACTTTGATGAGTGTTAAGTGGTGGATCATTATTGTTTTAATTTGCATTACTAATATTTACTAGTAATTTCCAACATCCCCTCAATGAGGATATTTTTGTGTGTCACTTGGGTTTCCTTTTTGGTTAATCTGCTTATCATTTGTACATATGATTACTTAGGTTTCCTATTTTTTCTATTTATTTTTAGGAGTTCGTTATTTACATATAACATCATTGGCCACTTACAATTTTTAGTTTTTGCAAATAACCTCTAGTAACTTGTCATCTATACATTAATATTATGATGTCTTATCCTTAATTTTCATATGTTAAAATCCATAATTTCTCAGGTTATGGGCTGTGTATTTTAAGGTTTGTTTAAAATTTCCCCAATGATAAGTCTCAAATATGTATCTTATTTTTATATTAACTTTAAAGTTTTTATTATTTTTTTAAAGATTTATTTTTATTTATTTATGCACACAAGAACTGGGGTGCAGGCCAGAGGTGTGGGGGGTGAGAGGATTCACCAGAGACAGAGTGGGGACAGGCAGATCTACTGAAATCCACTGCTGAGGGGAGCAGCAGGCAAGACAGGAGAGGTCTACTGTGCCATATGGGTCAGCTCCCTGGCCAGGGATCAAACTCGTGCTGCAGTGGCTGTGGATAGCTTTATAGTGCTGTGTCTTAAACACTTGCACCAACAGGGAGACACCTTAGTCTCCCATTTCTTAAAGATATTTTATAATATAAATTTTGAGTTCTGTATTTGATAGGGAGAAAATGTTTTCCATGCTTTTGTGGTTAGATTATGAAAATTTTCTCTGTGTATGTGTGTTCCCCTGAGGACTTATATGGCCATTTGTTGCTATTTTCCCTTCCCTCGTGTATTTTTGGTGTCCCACTGCTCTAAGTGGGGCTTCTCCAATGCTGGCCTAGGCTCTTATTAGGAGTTGTATGGTGGTAGTGGGGGACTACTCTTGGGCCCTAGTGTGGAGTTGGATCCTCCTTAAAAGCTGGGAGTGTGAGAAGATAGCAGGCAGGTTGTAGTGGCATCCACGAGCAGAGGCAGGATCTTCCTTCTCTTCCAAAGCTAGGTGAATCATGCTTCACCTAGCAGGGAAGGTGAAGGAATGTGGGTGGGTGAACAGGCAGGTATTGGCAGGTAGAGGGGGGATCTTTCTCCTTCTCCAAGGCCAGGTGAAATAAAGATTTTTCAGACATTTTCTACTTGTTTCCTTTGCCATCTTTACAATGAAGACATATTTCTTTAGTGAAAAGTGGTACTTAGACACCACAGTCCAGATACTGTTACCAACCAGTGGTAATGGGTTCTGGAGTTCCTCACTCAAGAATGAAATAAGGACTCTTAATGATAGCAGTTGATTTTGGAACTGGGATTTATTGAAGAGTGAGATTGACAGAAGTTCCCAGGGCCTGATGGACAACAACATCTCCCTTATATAGACCTTAAGTTGCCTAACACAAGAGATGGTATTATTCTACATGTAAGTCAAAGGGAGGAGGTTTTGGAGCAGTTTGGCACAGCCACAATAGAACAAGCATCTTTATGCATCACATTGTCAGAAAATGGGGCACAAATCTCATTCAGTGGTAGAAATCTTACTATTATAATAAGGACAAGGTCAGAGTAAGTTTGGACTCTTCTGAAGACACATGTGCCACAAGCTGAGTGTGGCCAGTCTATTTGTGGGCCAACAACTATTCCACTTTGTAGTCACTGGACTCATTACTAAAACAATGAAGTGACCAGGGACAGATAATTTAGCATCAATTTGCTGTTTATCATTAATCTATGATTCCTATGCACTGTTGTTACAAGACTACATTAAAAGGGAAAGAAGTAAGCACATCCAAGAGACCCCCATTCAATATTTAAATTCTCGTTCCTGTTAGATTTGTTATTGCTTCTAGTTTTCTCCAATGGAAAGAGCTAGGCATATGTATATTTTGAAATATAAAACTACATCTTGGTTTCATACTGATATTTCCAGTTGTTATTGAAAATGATAAGGTTTTTACCTAAGTTATTATATTGATTAGATATCATATCAACCTTCTCCCAACAAAAATCCTGCTTTCCAATTTTATTAGCATAATTATATAGTGATTAATCTTACAGCAAAAAAAAAGCAACAATTTAAAAATAGCATCAGACTTCACTTCCACCCACAGCAAGATGGAAGCACCTTGGTCCTGCCACGCACACCCACCGGGCACTGAAACACAAAATGATGCAGGCTGTGCGGAAGGTGAAAACTCATATAGTGTGATGATTCAGGGTGTGAAGCCACAGCACTGGTGAGTTGGGTGACATGTTGGAAGGAAATACCAGGGGAAATCCAACACTCCAGGAGGGCACCCAGCTGCTCCTTTTTGAGACTTGGGAGCTTATCAGGTGGCGGTTAGTGCTTCCTCTCACCCCTAGCCACTTTCCCTTCATCTGTTCCAGGGAACTCACTTCCAGGGAGTCAAGAAAAAAACTTTTCCCCGTATATCATCAGTTAAAAAAATCAAGGAAGAGTCCAAGATAGAAGTAACCATTAAGAAAGAGAATTTTGACAAGGATAGAGCAGTAGAGAAAGGGACATGAATGGGGTCAGCTCTTCCAAAGCAATCCAGTTTCACTCCATCTTTGAACAGGATCCAGTTGAAATAATGAAAAGGGAGAACCAGGATATGACCGTGATGTGTTGGCCACTGGATCCTCTCATATGTCATGAAAAAAGAGAAGAGGTAGGGCCTTCCTGGTGGCACTAAGCGCAGCACTGTGGAGCTGTCTGCAGCCTCTGTAGCACAGAGTTCAATCCCTGGCTGTCCAGGTAGCTACCCAGGTAGCACAGCAGACCTCTCATCCCCTGTCCCCCTCAGCAGTGTATTTCAGTCGGCCTGCCTGTTCTGTTCCCCACTCTGCCGCTGGTGAATCTTCTCACCCCCCTACCCCACAACTCTGGCCTGTACCCTGGTTCTTATATGCATAAATAAATAAATAAATCCTTTTAAAAAAGAGAGAGAATAGGTATTTGGAACTAGAAACAAAATAGAATCTGAGTATGCTGGAGAAGGATGACTTCACATATATTTCTGGACTGAGGAATGACTCTTGATGCATGCCCATATGTCTGCCACTAGCTCACTTGAGATAGATTATTTTTGGTGATAACATTGGTTTACAACAACACATGATTTAGGGGAATAGGTTCACACCTCCTCAGATGTATGTTATCACATCACCTCTAACATCAAAGCATCCATTGTCCTTACTCCAGGTCATCGGGTCCCCTTTCCACTTTGTTTCAACCTTTCCTTTCCTATTTATCAGCTTTATATCTGTGGTCATATCTCTAGGGTTGGGTTTGATTTAGTTTTTTTTAGTTTTTTTTTTCTTTATATCCCACATATGGGTGAATTCATCTGGTATTTGTCTTTTTCCTTCTAACTTGTTTCACTTAGCAACATACCCTCCAGTTCCATCCAAGTTGTTTGCAAATGGAAAAAAGTGCATCTTATTTATATAGTTGAGTAACATTCCAATGTGTATATACCTTAAGATACCTAGGTGAGGAATTACTGGATCATATGTATATCTACTTTTAATCTTTTCAAGAACTCCTGTACTATTTTCTTTAGTTGTTTTACCAGTCTAGATCCCCACTTTCAGTGTGTGGGTTCCTTTTCCTGCACATCCTCATCAACATTTGTTGTTTCTGCTTTTCTTTCTTTTTTTTTTTTTAGTTTTTAAGATTTATTTATTCATGCATACATGAGCTGGGGTGCAGGCCAGAGATGCAGGGGGTGAGTGGATTCACCAGAAGCAGAGTGGGGAACAGAATAGGCAGACTGACCGAAATACACTGCTGAGGAGAGCAGTGGGCAAGACAGGAGAGGTCTGCTGCGCCATGTGGGTTGCTCTCTGGCCAGCCGGGGATAAAATTTGTGCTGCAGAGGCCACGGAATGCTTCATAGCATGGTGCTTAAACCCTTGTGCCACCAGGGAGGCCCCTTTTCTTTCTTTTTTTTTTTTTAATATGAGTAATTCTCATTGGGGTGACATCTCATTGTGTATTTGATTCGCATTTCCCTGATGATAAATGATGTTGAACATTTTTTCATGTGCCATCTATATGTCTTCTTTGTAGAAGTGCCCCATTTTTTTTATTGGGCTCGTTATTTTCTTTTTGTTGAGTTATGTGTTCTTTGTAGATCTTGGAGATTAGCTCCTTGTCAGATGTGTCATGTGCAAAAATTGCATCTATTTCAGTAGAGTATCTTTTTTTTTAATTAATTAATTAATTTGTTTGTTTGTTTGTTTATATGAGAACTGGGTTACAAGCCAGATGCGCGGGAGGGTGAGAGGACTCACCAGAGACAGAACAGGGGAACAGAACAGGCAGACCGACGAAATACACTGCTGAGGGGAGCAGCGGGCAAGACAGGAGAGGTCTGCTGCACCATGTGGGACCCTCGCTAGCCGGCCGGGATCGAACCGGCGCTGCAGAGGCTGCAGACAGCTTCACAGCGCAGCGCTCATCGCCTGTGCCACCTGCGAGGCCCAGTAGAGTATCTGTTTTAATGATAGTTTCTTTCACTGTATAGAAAAAATTTAGTTTGATGTAGTTAGGGTAACATTTTAAAGAGGAGAATGAAGAGTCAGAGTTTAAAGCTTGACTGGCTGTCCCCAAGGAAAAGTACATGGTGAAAGTGAAAGAGGAGACACAATGTGAGGAGGAAGGAGATCATTATGAAAATTCATCCCAATGTAGCAAGGTCCCCAAGTATCCAAGGATATTATCTTCACACAGCTGGTCAGGGAGCAGAGTCTCACCCAGGAAGAAGGTATGCTTTTCCTCTAGTTGCTCAACATACTACCCAGGTGCATACTTAAGAATCAAGTTTATGAAGAAAGAGGTACAGAGTGAGGATGGATACATGTCAGTTATTAAGTAGAAGAAAGACTGGGAAGCTGGACTGGCAGAAAATGCAGGTACCTTGGCTGACCTGACAGCATGTCAAGTTGATAAACTGTTCATTCACAAGTTGGGAAAAATGTAGTTCCTCCTAGAAAAAGTGATAGTGAATGTGACCACGGGGACCACCTGCTCTTTCCTGCAGGAATGGGTATCCATGAGTCTTAGAAATACTAGGAAGGTGAGATTACAGTCCTGGGACATAGGATACACAAAGCACAACTTATACCTTACCCTATTTTCAAAGCCCTTTTGGATCACAAACACTTTTGAAATGAGCCAGATAAAGGATGTTGGTGACTGTTCCCATGCATTCTGCCAACTGTGTTGTTTTCAATTCTGTGTGACCCATGAGGGGCCTGTTTAGCTCAACCACTCCAGCCTTAGCAGTGATTTTACAGCTTTTGTTTGGGACCATGTGGCTCTCTTCCATCACAGCTGCGAGTAGCACAATGACCTCTCACAGCATGGTAGCTGCACATTCTTGATGCTGGGGGATTTGTTCCTTATTTATTTTCGTATTTATGTCTTATCTTATCATCTGACTGTATCCCCCCCAGGTTCCTCCTGATGACTGTCTCAGTTTTTATGGTAGGAACTGGTAAGGACTGCTGCTTTTGCTTCCTCCGTCTCCTGAGAGGCAGTTTCAGGGAAATCTTGAGTCTGGGACTCAGTATGCAGTCCTAGATCTCATTACAGTTGTGACCTTGGATTAACTACTAAAATTCCTGAGCTGAGTAGTCCTCGTCTGACAACAAGGAGGAAAATACCTACCTCACACTGTTGCTCTGGAAACTGAGTATTCTAGATGAAAATGTGTTGCACAGGGTCAGAGATATGCAGTAGGCACTGAATAAATGTTAGTTTCCCTTAAAAATAAGAATATCAGGGTCTCCCTGCTGGCACAAATGGTTAAGCACAACACTGTGAAGTTATCCTCAACCTATGCAGCATGAGTTTGATCCCCAGCTGGCCAGGAAGCAACCCACATGGCGCAGCGGACCTCTCCTGTCTCACCCCACTGCTCCCCTCAGCAGTGTATTTCATTCAGTCTACCTGTTCTGCTCCCCACTCTGTCTCTGGTGAATCCTCTCACCTGCCCACCCCCTGCACCTCTGGCCTGTAACCCAGCTCTTGTATACATAAATAAATAAATAAATAAATAAATAAATAAATAAATAAATAATGCAGACAGTGTTTTATAATCATTTGTACTATTTCCTCTCTGTTGGGTTAAATATATAACCTGATAAAATATTGTTTTATGTTGTTTTTCTTATTTTTAGGGGCTGCTTTTGTGTGTGTTTAGTTTTAATTTAAAACATTCACATTACTGGTGCTGGGAAAACTAGACCTCCACATGCAAAAAAAAGAAACTAGACCACTATCTGTCACCGTGCACAAAAATCAACTCAAAATGGATAAAAGAACTGGATAAGACTTGAAACCATAAAACAATACAGAAGACAATATAGGTAAAACACAACAAAACATACATGTCAGAAACATCTTTAAAGACTCATCACCCAAAGCAGTGATAGTGATGAGAAAGAAAAACACCTGGGATTACATCAAACTGAAAATCTTCTGTACAGCAAAAGAGACATTAACCAAAACAGAGAGACACCCCACTGATTGGGAAAAAATCTTTGCACTCCATTCAACTAATCACAAAGATATACAAAGAACTCACACAACTCAACAAAAACAAAACACACAATCCAGTCAAGAAATGGACAGAAGAACTTAAAAGACATTTCTCCAAAGAGGAAATGCAAATTGCCAACAGGCATATGAAAAAATGTTCAACATCCTTTATCATCAGGGAAATGCAACTCAAAACCACATTGAGATACCACCTTACACCAGTAAGAATGGCACGTATCAAAAAAACAAGCAACAACAAATGTTGGCAAGGATGAGTTGAAAAAGGAACTCTCCTACATTGGGTGCAAACTGGTCCAACCACTATGAAAAGCTGTCTGGAGTTTTCTCAGTTGACTAAAAATGAAACTACCATATGACCTGGCAATTCTACTCCTAGGGATCTACCCAAAGAACACAAAAACATTGATTCAAAAGAACACCTGTAGCCCTATGTTTATTGCCGCACTATTTACAATAGGTAAAATCTGGAAACGACCCAAATGCCCAAAAATAGATGACTGGATCAAGATGTGGTATATATACACAATGGAACATTATTCAGCAATCAAAACAGATAAACTCATGCCATTCGCAGCAATGTGGATGGAGCTAGAAGGAATTATGCTCGGTTTAATAAGCCAGAAGGAAAAAGAAAAATATCAGATGGTTTCACTTATAACAGAAATATAGGGAAACCAAATAAGACATCAGTGGATCATGTTAGTCAGAGAAACAGAACAGGCAGATTGACAAAATACACTGCTGAGGGGAGCAGTGGGTGAGACAGGAGAGGTCTGCTTCTCCATGTGGGATTCTCCCTGGGCCTGCTGGGATCCAAACCTTGCTGCAGAGGCTGTGGACAGCTTCATAGTGTGGTGTTCAGCCGCCTGTGCCACCAGGGAGGCCCAATGCATCAGTTTAATAGACACAGAACAAGCACTTGTTAAAATGTAACAGCCGTTTAAAATAAAAATACTTGACAAATAGTTCATAGAAGGAAAATAACTTAATATTATAAAATCCATATGTGACTCGTCTATAGTTAACATCAGATTAAGTGGGAAAAGATTGAAAGTTTTTCCTGTGAGATAAGGAACAAAACAAACATGCTCACTCTTTACAAACTCATGGCTATTCAATATAGTACTTGGAGTCCTACTCAGAGAAACCAGGAAAGAAAAAGAAATAAATACTAAAAATCGGAAAGGAAGTAGTAAAATGGTATCTGTTTATAGAATATAGTCTTATATGTAGAAAGCCCTACAGTCTCCCCTTTAAATTTGTCACAACTAATAATTTAATTCAGTAAAGTTTCAGGAACAAAATAAACATTAAAAAAATCAATTTTGTTTCTATACACAAACAGTGAAAACCTGAAGAAGAAAAAGAAAACAGTAATATTCACAATAGTATCAAAATCAGTAAAATACTTAAGAATAAATTAAACCAAGGACATGGAAAATCTGTACATTGATCTACAAGATTTTAATGAAAGAAATCAATGACAATCAAATGGAAAATATTCTGTATTCATAGATTGGAAAAAACTAGTATTTTTAAAATGTCTATCCTACCCAAGTGTTCCATAATTTCAATGCAATTTATATTGAAGTTTTGATGACACTTTTGTCACAATAATAAAAAAAATGTATAAAATTAGTATGAACTCTCCAAAGGTCATCAAAGCCAAAGCAGCTCTGAGAAATAAGTACATAATTGGAACTAACAACATCCTGGTTTTAAACTACATTACAAAGTCATGGTAATTAAAACCTAATGGTACCAGAATTTTAAAAGAAGAAAGATCAATAAAAGAAAATAGAGATCCCAGATTTAAGCCTCCACTACCTATATGGTCAACAAATATTTGACAAGGAAGAACATTCAATGTGGAAAAGATAGTGTCATCAGAAAGTGGTATCATTTGTTGTCAGAGGATTCACCATAGACAGAGCAGGGAACTGAGCAGCCAAACTGACTGAAATACACTGCTGAGGGGAGCAGCAGGCACTATAGGAGAGGTCTACCACGCCATGTGGGTTGCTCTGCAGCTGGTGGGGATCGAAGTAGCACTACAGAGGCTGCGGACAGCTTCACAGCACTGCACTCAACCACCTGCGCCACCAGGGGAGGCCCTCTCATACATTGTTGATGGGAATGTAGTCTGGACTAGCCCCTGTGGAAATCAGTATGTAGGATTCTCAAAATATTAAAAATGTTTCTACCATATAACCCAGTAATTCCACTCCTTGATGTCTACCCAAAGAATACAAAAACACTAATTCAAAGGGATATATGTACTGCTATGTGTGTTGTAGCACTATTTACAACTCTAGTGCTATGGCACAACCAAGCCCAAAGGTATATGAGTAGATTAGGAAGATGTAATATAGGGCCTCCCCGGTGACACAGCGGTTTGGGCACTGTGAAGCTGTCCGCAGCCTCTGCAACGTGGGTTTGATTCCCGGCCAGCCAAGGAGAAACCCACATGGCATGGCAAACCTCTCCTGCCTTGCCCACTGCTCCCCTTAGCAGTGTCTTTGGTCCATCTGCCTGTTCTGCTCCCTGCTGTTTCTGGTGAATTCTCTCACCCTCCCGTACCTCTGACTATACCCCAGTTCTTGTATAAATGAATAAATCTTTTTTAAAAAGATGTAATATATATACACAATGAAATACTACTAGCTATGAAAAAAGATAAATTATATCCATTTGTGGCAACATGGTTGGAACTGGAGAGGATTGTGCCTAGTGAAACCAGTCAGAAGAAAAATAAATACCAGATGGTGTAACTTATATAGAGAAACAAGCAAAGGGCACATTAAAGCCAAACCAATAACAAAACCTAGAAATTTATCTGTAGAACTGAGACAACCAGAAATGGAGGAGAAGAGAGAGAGAACAAAGTGGGAAGGGAGCACAGTGTACTATGGTGAAGGAATATGGGTGCCTTGGAGGTGGGTGAGGTTTGGTAATACCTGAAGGTAGATATCCCATACATTTAAATCCTACACAATGTTGTAAACCAATGTTACCTCATTTTAAAAAAATAAATTAAAAATATATAAGCAAAATTAAAATAAAGTTGTCAAAAAACTGTCTAATGATATGCAAAGGAATGAAATTATATTATCTATCTTATTCTACTCATGAATATTAACAAGAAATGGATTAAAGACTTAAATATAAGACCTTACAACTTAAAACTCATACTTTGAAAGCATTAGGGAAAGCACTTGATATTAACCTTTGTCAAAAGCACAAGCAACAAAAGCTAAAATAAGTGGGACTATATAAGCTAAAGAATTTTCAGAAAGGATCCTTATGGTCTCTGTGGCCCAACTTGTACCCCATTACTATTGTGAAGATAGAGCAGAGTTAGGTAGAGACACTTGGAATAGACATGTAGATTTTATGTGGTATACCTTTTAATTGGATTCACTGTTTCCTCAAGTAAAATAAATAAATGAACAATGGAAGTAAGCAAACCAACCAAACACCATGACCAGAGTCAACACTTCAGGAAGGCTGTCACTAGGGGACCATCTGTAAAGACCAAACTGTTATTTAATTTATGGTGAATAGATTTCTAAACCAATGATCAAAAATAAAATTTAGAACTAACCGACATGTAGGCCTAACCACTATGCCCACCACAAGATGAGTGCCCACACCAACTTTGTTGGCAGACCCAGTGCCATCCCAGACCCCAAGAGGCCACCACTGATGCACCCACTGCCAGGTGACCTCTCACCTGAATTCAGTGCCACCCAAGATTCCGCAAAGACCCAGCCATAAATCCCATCATCTGATGAGAACTCAGTCCAGGGTCAGAGGAAGATCCAAGCCCAGGAGATGCTGCATTTATAGTAGTGTAGACCTAAAAGCAAATCTTAATAAGGAGAAAGAAAAATACAACTGACCACAATAGTCCACAGGGTAATAATAATACACCACAGAGAGAGATCAAATGTACAGAACCCAACCACAAAGACATGGAAAAGCTTTTCGTCCTATCAGATATAAGATTCAAAATAGTTATGATAAAAAATTCAAAGAATTTAAACAATACCGAAGAAATGCAGAAAAACATAAAAATATGCAAAAGAAGCATATGAATGTTATGAGAAACATAGCAAACAGAAGATTAAAATTAAATTTTAAATAATAATGGAGTTGTAAGATGCAAAAACATTAATAGAGGTGTGAAAAATTATGGAGAAAGCTATGGAAATAGAGTAGACCAACTGGAAGATTGAATACATGAATTTAAATATCAAAAAAAAAAGCCAAATAGAAAAAGAGACACACAAAATGAAAACAAAAATGAAGAAACACTTCAATAACTATTTGAATTCGTAAGGAAAGGCAATATAAGAAACATAGGTATTCCATAGGGGAAAAAGAGAATTGAAAAAAATTTAAACATATAATGGAAGAAAACTTCCTAGACTTGGAAAATGAGATAAACATAGAATACAGTAAGCTAAAAGAACACCAGACTACCTAAATAAAATGAGATCTATAGCAAAACATGGTAATGGACCCACCAAGAGTACAAGACAAAGAATAATGAAGTTGAAGAGGGGGTAAAATAGACAACATATAAAGGAACCCCAATATTGGCCTTCTCTGAAGAAACACCATACACAAAGATAGGATGGAATGACATCTTCCATATACTTAAAGATAAAAACTGCCAGTCAACAATACTTTATCTTTCAAGGATCTCCTTCAGATATGAGGAAGAAATACTTTGTCAGACAAACAGAATCTTAAGGAGCTTGCAAACTCTAGGTCAACCTCCAAGAAATATTAAAAGGAGCTCTAGTATCTAAACCACAGACAGGAATAAAATACAAACAACTGAAAAAGAAAGTAAAGAGATAGCCTCCCCAGTGGCGCAGTGGTTGAGCGCTGGGCTGCGAAGCTGCCCGCAACCTCTGAATCACTGGTTTGATCCCCGGCCACTGGCAAGGGTCCCACATGGTGCCCAGACCTCTCCTGCTGTGCCCGCTGCTCCCCTCAGCAGTGTGCTTTGTTAGTCTGCCTGTTCTGCTCCCTGCTCTGGCCCTGGTGAATTCTCTCATCCTCCTGCACTTCTGACTGTACCCAGTGCTTGTACAAATAAATAAATAAATCTTAAAAAAAAAAAAGAAAGTAAAGAGAACCACAAATTAAGAACAAAGTGACAGTAATGCGGTGTATTTTTTTTTTTAGTTTTATTGGATTTTATTTATTTTTTATTTTATTTTTTAAAATGTATTTAATTTTAATTATTTTATATATTTTGACATCATTTTTCATTTTTGGACAATGTATGCATTTTCATCTTGGTTATAGTCCCCATAAAATTCCCACCTCACTTTCACCAATGAACTATCACCATGGTCCCTTGTGCTCTTCCCACCCTTGTTTTGGTTCTACTCCCTTCTCCTCACCACCTTTAGCATATCTCTGATTTATAGTTGCCTGTTGATTTTGATTTTTACTTTATTATAAGTAGGTTTTTTTTTCCTGATCCCTTATTTGGAAACTCTACATTCCTTCTATAAGTAAGACCATCCAGTATTTTTCTTTTTCTTTCTGGCTTATTTCACTGAGCATGATCTGCTAAAAATGGAACTTCCACATGATCCCGCAATTCCACTCCTAGATATCTACCCAAGGACAAAAAAAAACATTAATTCAAAAGGACACCTGCATCCCAATGTTTTTTGCAGCAATATTCGCAATAGGTAAGCTATGGAAACAACACAAATGCACAAAAATAGATGACTGGGTCAAGAAGATGTGGTACATATGCACAATGGAATATTATTCCGCAATCAAAACAGGTAAACTCATGCCATTTGCAGCAACATGGATGGAGCTGGACAGTAACACACTTTAATAAATAAAAATCACTCTAAATGTTAATGTACTGAGCTCACCAGTAAAAGACAAAGTAAAAAACAAAAAAGAGACACAAAGTATCTAGCTAAACTAGGAAACAAAATTCAAGCTTCTGCTGCGTCCAGGAAATGCACCTAATCTCCAAGGATAAACATAGACTGAAAGCAAAGGGTCAGAAAACAAACCAGTAAGAAAAGGGTAACTTAAGGAAGGTAGGGACAGCTATACTTAAATGAGATAAAATTGACATTTAACTGAAAAATTACCAAGACAGGGATGAACACTCTATAATGATTAAGGGAATAACCTGATTAATAATAGGATTAAGGAAGACATAACACTCATCAATCTGTATTCTCCAAATGAAGAGGACCAAAATACATTAGACAATTACTATCAACTCTGACAACAAACATTGAAAAAATACATATGTGGCAGGAAACACAAACAGCCCATTCTAATCTATGAGAAAATCAACTAGGCATAAAACAAAGAGGAACACAATCTCTTTAGACAAAGGATTAGACCATTGGGTCTAATAGACTTACAGGATACTGCAACCCAAAAAAGATGAATACACATTTTTCTCAAGTGCACATAGATCATTCTCCAGGATCATTCAAATTCTTGGTCACAAGACAAATATCAACAAATGCATGAACATTGAAATTGTAGCAAACCTCTTACTTGACCATCCAGGTATCAAACTGGAAATCAAGTGTAAAAAGATAATAGAGAAAATCTCCAATATATGGAGCCTGAACAACTCACTTCCGAAAGAATATTGGGGTAATGAGGACATCAAAGAAGAAATAAAAAAATACCTAGAGAAAAATAACAATGGGGACACAACCTTCCAAAACCTAAGAGACAGCAAAAGCAGTACTAAGAAGAGAGTATATAGCAAACAGACGCACATCAAGAAATAAGAAAGTCAAGAGTTTATAGTGATGGTTCACAGGTGTCTTGGTGGTTGTAATTTTATGGGGACAACACCTGAAAGGAGAAATCAAACATTGCACAAAAATGAACAATGATGTAGAAATGTATAAATAAAACAAATAAGAAAGAGTGCAAATAGGTGAGTGTCTCTCACCTTTAGTACTAGAAAGGTAGGAACAGACAAAACCAAAAGCCAATAGAAGAAAAGAAATAGTAAAAATTAAAGAGTAGAATGTTAAATAGAAATTGAAAAGACAATACGAAAGATCAATGAAACCAAAAGCTTATTCTTTAAAAATAAATAGACAAACACCTAGCAAGGCTAAAAAAATGAGAAAACTCCATTAAATGGGATAACAAATGACGAGAAATTGCAAAAGACACCATAGAAATCCAGAACATAGAGATTACTATGAATATTTATATGCAAACAAGTTCAACAATGTAGATGAGATGGACAAATTCTTAGAACAATACAATCACCCAAAGTTGAACAAAGAAGAAATAGAAAACAATCAAATTACTAGTAGTGAAATTGAAACAGTAATCAAAATCCTCCCAAAAACAAAATCTCAGGACCAGATGGTTTCACAAACCAGTTCTATCAAATGTTCAAATATGAATTAATGCCTATCCTACAAAAACTCTTTCAAAAAAAGCAAGAAAGTGTCCCGGCCCGCGGGATTCAGAGGCACGAAAAGAGAAGGGCTGAGGATTGAAATGAGGGGCTTGACAAATTGACGCTTGCGTTTGCTTCTTTATTTTTCCTTTTTCCTTTTCCTACTTTTACATGTTTTTTCCTTTCCCTGTCCTACTACCTTCCCTGGCTTTCTCTATGCTCCTCTCTCAGTACGTTTCTCAGTCTCCTCTCTCAAAGTCTCTACACAGTATCCTTTCCACAGTCTCCTTCTCGAGGTCTCCTCGCCTCATCCTCTACGCAGTCTCTCTCCTTCTCCTCCACGCAGTCTCTCTCCCTATCCTCTACGCAGTCTCTCTCCTTATCCTCTACGCAGTCTCTCTCCTTATCCTCTACGCAGTCTCTCTCTTCTCTCCCCTACGCAGTCTCTTCTCTCCCGTGGTTCCCTTCTTCTCCTCTCTCACTCCTCCCCTCGTACCTCCCAGTCCCACGTGATTTTTTGGAAATGCAGTGGTTTCTCCGAAGGCGAAACAGAAACCGAAACCTAACTTGCAAGCATGTGCAACACGGCGCATGCTCCATGCGGCTCCGGACAAGAAAGAAGGAAAACTATCAAATTCATGTTACGAGGCCAACATTACAGTAACACTGAAACCAAACCAAACAAAAAAAGTACAAACAAATCTCCCTAAAAACACAGAAGCAAAAATCCTCAATAAAATCTTAGCAAACTGAATTCAGCAATGCATCAAAAGGATTATACATCACAACCAAGTGGGATTTATCCCAGAGACACAAGAATGGTTCAACACCTTAAAATTAATTAAGGTACTTCACCACATTCAACAAAAAGAAATAAAAAGTGTATGATCATATCAATAGATGCTGAGAAAGTATTTGATAAAGCCCAACATCCATTATGGTGAAGACACTCAAAAATCTTGGGATAAAATGGATAGATCTTAACATAATAAAAGCCATATATGACAAACCCACAGCTAACATCATTCTCAATTGTGAAAAACTGAAAGCCTTCCCATTAATATCTGGAACAAGATAAAGATGTCCGCTCTCACCACTGCTTTTCGATATAGTACTAGAAGTCCTAGCTAGAGCAATTACACAAGAGAAAGACATAAAAGGAGTCCAAATAGGGAAAGGAGTGAAACTTTCATTATATGCAGATGATATGATAAAATATAGAGATAATCCTAAAATATCCAAAGAAAAAGTAATTAAAACCATAAACCAGTTTAGTAATGTAGCAGGTTATAATCAATACACAAAAATCAGTAGCCTTCCTATATACAATCAATCTCAAAAGGAAAAAACTAAAAAAAACATCCAATTTACACATGTATCAAAAAAAATTAACTACCTGGGAATAAACCTAACCAAGAAAGTAAAAGATCTGTACAAGGAAAACTACAAAAACACTGTTAAAAGAAATAGAAGACACACAAAAAATAAGAAAATATTCTCTGCCCACGCATGGAAAGGAAGAATCAGCACTATAAAGATGGCCATCCTACCAAAAGCAATTTACAGATTCAAAGCAATTCCAATCAAAATCTCAATGACAGCAATTCCACTCCTAAGAATCTTCCCAAAGGACACAAAAACATTAATTCAAAAGGACACCTGAACCCCAATGTTTATTGCAACACCATTTACAATAAGTAAGATATGGAAACAACCTAAATGCCCAAAAATAGATGACTGGATCAAAAAGATGTGGTATATATATACAATGGAATACTATTCAGCAATCAAAAAAGATAAAATCACGCCATTTACACCAACATGGATGGAGCTCTAAGGGATTATGTTCAATGAAATGAGCCAGAAGGAAAAAGAAAAATAACAGATGGCTTCACTTCTAGGAGGAATGTAGGGGAAACAAATAAGGGAACAGGAAAAAAGGTAATTATAATAAATTAAAAAACAAAATAAACAGGCAACTATTAATCATAGACACTTTGCAGGGGTGGGGAGAGAGGGGTCAAAACAGGGAAGGGAATGAGTTCTTGTACAGGGGCCTGGGTGATGGTGCATGAGTGAGTTGGTGGTGGGAATTTTGCAGGGACTACATCTGAGTGGAGAAAGCATGCATTGTACAAAAAAGAAAAATGATGTAAAATATATATATGAAATAAGTAAAATAAAAATCTCAATGTCATTCTATAGCATGAACAAATATTGTTGAAATTATGGAACAAATATTGCTGAAATGCAGATGGAATCACCAGACATCCCAAATAGCAGAAGCTCACCTGACTAAAAGGGGAAGAATAGAGGCATTGCATTCCCAGACTTCAAACAATACTACAAAGCCATTATAGTAAAAATAACATGCTTTCGGAACAAAACCAGACACACAGACCAATAGAATTGAATTGAACGCTCAGCAATAAAACAACAAATAAATGGTCAATTAATCTACAGCAAATGAGTAAAGAAAATACACTTGACCAAGGAAGGCCTCTTCAATAAATGGTGTTGGGAAAACTAGACTGCAACATGTAAAAAAATGAAACTGGACTCTATCTCACACCATATACAGATGTCTAGTAGTAGATTTTATTATCATGTGGTATATTTACTTTAAATATTTTGAGACACCTCCACACTGTTTTCCATAGAGGTGTTGGACTAGTTTTGTAGGCGGGTCCATTTTTTCCACATTCTTGCCAGCCAACACTGGTTATTTCTTAGGATTTATTTCAGCCATTGCTACTTAATTAACGAATGATGCCAGTGGAAGGAGTCTTACATAATATATCCTTTACATCTCTTTGTTAGAGCAAAGCAATGGTTCCCAAATCTTAACCATTTAGGATTCCAACACATAAGGTGAATTTTTATACTGCTTCCACAAGTAAACATTTCAGTTATATTTACTTACTGATTATGAGGTCTTAAATTCACTTACCAACCCACTTTTATTGCCTGAAGCCATTTACTTGAAAGTTTTGTTTTAAAAAGCATTTATTATTCTTTCTGTTGTAAAAAACATATTTGGTTTTAATCTCTATGGTTTGGCCGCTCTCTTTTTATCTTGATGTTCTCTGCCAAATTAAGACCTTAGAGAATCTATAAAGTTTGACTTCATCGCCATATACTTCATGAACATGATTCCATTCTTCCAAATATGATATACATTACTTTTCTGAAAAGACTTTGCACTTATTAATTTAAGTAATTTATCACACAGGGCTACATAATTTGGGATGTATGTCCTCAATATCATACAATGTTGTTTATCTGAATGGATAAAATACTGTTTCGTTGCTATTATTCATATTCCTCCATTTTAATTCATGATATATGGAGCTGGAAGTACACAATTAATTTAATTTTGACAATCAGAATCATCATTTTCTTACCCTGTGATATATCACCCCATTTTGGAAAATCCACTGTTCCGCACACAAGAGGCACTTTTTACTCTGATATCTGCATGTGTTTAGCTAATGTGAAAAATATATTAAGATAGTAGGGACAATTTCATTAAGTTGGTGAAGGAGGTGATGAGAAAATGGGAAGTTTATTCTTTTTTTTAATATTATTATTTGCACTTTTAATTTTTTTAAAGATCTATTTATGCATACAAGACCTGGGGTACAGGCCAGAGATGCGGGGGGTGAGAGGATTCACCAGATACAGAGTGGGGAACAGAATAGGCAGATTGACTGAAGTACACTGCTGAGGGGAGCAGCGGGCGAGGCAGGAGAGGTCTGCTGCACCATGTGGGTTGCTTGCTCCCTGGCCAGCCAGGGATCGAACACATGCTGCAGAGACTTTGGATAGCTTCATAGTGCAGTGCTTAACCCCTTGCTCCACCAGGGAGGCCCCTGGAAGTTCATTCTTATACACATTTTAAATTTAAGATGGTAAAAGTTAGAAATGTTTAATCACTATTGTTCTCTAGGCAAATTTGAGATTCAAATTTTGGTCCTTGGAGTTGTATTATGTTTGTTTCACACCTTTTTTTCTTTTTTTAACTAGTTTATGTCTTCACAAATACTGACTCCATGCTTATTGAACTGGAGCATATGCGGTAAATTCTCATGAATGTTGGTGTGAGACCCTGGGTAGAAATGTAACCTAAAAAAAGGCATTTAATTTTTAAATAATTACTTAATGTTAAACTTAGCTGTTCTAGTCAAATATTATTCCACAAGTAGGAGGTCAGAATAATATATTTAGACAAGTACTGACTGACTTAAAGAAAACTCAATGTGTTCTGAGCAGTTACTGCAACTTAATATAATGGTCTAAATATATGCATTTATTTGGGGATGAGTAAAAGGATTTTAAATGTTTAAAATGTGGGTTTAATTTGTAATGCTAATGCAGAAAAGGGAAACCAAATCAAAATAAAACTAAATAAACACACACACAAAAAAAATTTCAGGCATAAAATATAATGTTATCCTAAGAGACACTGATGATTATACTTTTGTTATATTTATTATTGAAGTTAGCAAAATACTTAATGTCTCTGAGTATAATTAATTACATATTCTTGCCTAGTTTAAGAACAGTTGCTCCAAATATAACAGTGGGATGGCTAGACCATATGCACCAGAACTAAAGAACATATATTTTCTCTGCAAACATTTTTTATAGATGGTAAACTGTTTCTGAAGGCAATTTAAAATAGTTATTTTATATGGATGAAAAAATATAAACAATATCTGTATTTCATGTAAGACATTAATGTATTTTCCTTCCTCGGGAAGTAAATATTATACAGATTTTTTCCAAAATCTATGAACTGAACAGGAGAAAATATAAATATAGATTAATTATAATTATTAGATAATGGATTCTTATAGAGATATTACATCACAGAAAACATCAGAGTTAATTTAAATACCATGTATTTTCCATAAAAAGATAAATGCTACATAAAAAAGTGGAAATAAAAATGTTTGTTTATTTTATAAACTTCCATTACATACAAATTAACAAATCTGCATTTCCCAGAATTTATGTATATTCCATCACCTATCTCAAAAATCAAATGTCAAAGTAGTCACATTTTATTTACATTGAAATGAGACAAACTTAGAACAAATAAGAAATGAATATGACTTTCACATTGAATGAATATGACTTTTCACACACTTTCACATTCTTTAACATGTCTCTTTATCATTATAAAGAAGTAATAGACTGAAATAGCAAAAACATTTTGCCCAATATATTTTACATGGGAGTGCAAGTTTCTTTCCAAATTAGTGTTTTTGAATTCTTTGAGTAGATATCTAGGAGTGGAATTTCTGGGTCACATAACAGATCCATTTTTAATTTTTTGAGAGACCTCCAAACTTTTCACTAGGGATTGATCTATGGAAATTTAAAATAAATTAAATACATATAACTTTCTGCTTAATAGTCTTTTGTATTGTATAGCAAAAATAAAAATGCCTAATTACCTGTTTTCCTGAAGACATGCCATAGCAAGAGATATAAAAAGAGCAGAATTGTTATACTGTTTGCATCTAAAAATATTCTTATGTAAGCATTTTTATTAACTGATCCCCATAATTTTTTGATTAATGTCTCAGTGAAAATTAAAGATAATTAGTAAATATATTTCACTTTATATACAATCTAACACTTTTCTATTATTTACAGTTCCTCTTTGATTTTGTAGACTCCTGATCAAGTCTCATCAGCTTCTTCAGTGCATCCTTCATATCCTTATTCCGTAAGGTATAAATAAGAGGGTTGAGACTTGGAGTGATGATGGTGTAAAAGAGGGTGAGGAACTTGCCCTGCTCTTTGGAGGCACTGTTACCTGGTCGCAGGTACATGTAAATTATAGTTCCATAGAAGATGGACACCACAGTGAGATGAGATCCACAGGTATTCATTGCTTTTCGTTGGCCTGCTTTTGACTTCATTCTCACCACGGCTTTAGCAATGTAGCCATAGGATATGAGAATAAGGGTGAGGGGTGTAAGGACAATGACAATGCCTAAAGCAAACACAGACATTTCAACTGTTGTGGTATCTATACAAGCAATCTTGACCATGGCTGGCAACTCACACAAGAAATGATCCAGAACATTGTTTCCACATCGAGGCAAATTCAGTGTGAGTGAGCATAAAAGTACAGAATTGGCCAAACTGATGCTCCAGACCGTGATAATCATCTTGATACACAGGTGTGGGTTCATGATTACCAAATAATGCAGGGGCTTACAGATAGCTGTGAAACGATCATAGGACATAACAGCCAGGAGAAGGCACTCAACAGAACCCAGCCACATATAAACATAGAGTTGAATGGCACAGCCCATATAACTGATGGTCTTATCAGGTCCCCACAAGTTAACCAGCATCTGGGGGATGATGCTGGTTGTGAAACACAGATCTAGAAATGATAAATTCCTCAGGAAAAAATACATTGGTGTTTGGAGTTTGGGATCCAGGAGAGATGCAAGAATGATGGCTGTGTTACCCACCAATGTAATTAAGTAGAAGACGCTGACAATTCCTGACAGAATCATTTCCAGTTGCGGATGTTCAGAGAAGCCCAGCAGAATAAAACCGTATTGAGAAGTATAATTCGTTTGGTCCATAGTCCTTCAAGTCCCAAATCCTAGAGTGAGAAGAGTAGGACGAAGAGGTGAGGAGAATGAGGATGGAGATGAAGAAGAGGAAATAAAGAAGAAGAGAATGAGAAGGAGGAAGAAGATGAAATGTAGACAGCGAAGGAAGGAAAATAAATTTGTCAACACAGATTATCTAAATAATTTAATTAAATACAGATCTAAATAAAGGAAGATGATTTGTGCTAAAAATTAAAAACAGTGGGTTAAAGATTACTGCCAAGTTCCATGGCGTTTTTGTTGTAGATTACTTTGGGTAATAAATTTAATAGATATTTTGATCTAGGTGACCTTGAGGAATTCACTCAAAGTCATGTTCTAAAAGTTTGAGATAGATCGGATGCCTAAATGATGTGACCCTGTGATTCTCTACATGATGTGATTCAGTGATCACTAAAAAGCTCATTAGCTGAATGTAAGCATATTCTTTTAAATAGTCAGTGAATTCATCTATAAAATATAATTATTTGGCTAATATCAGGATGAGAAAGAGTATTTGTCTTTACTATATCTTTAAGGAACTGTACATTGAACCTCCCAGCTTGTTATGTGGGAGAATGTCATTTATCCTTCACGCACCTAATATCACCAAAACTGGTGACTTTGAATAAAATATATTTATATATATGTATTTATATATATATATTTATATATACACATACACACATATATATATTAAAGATTTATTTATCTATGCATACAAGAACTGGGGTTTAGGGCAGAGATGAGGGAGGTGAGAGGATTCACCAGAGACAGAGTCGGGGGCAGAACAGGCAGACTGACTGAAATACACTGCTGAGGGGAGCAGTGGTCTAAACAGGAGAGGTCTGCTGTGCCATATGGGGGTTGCTCCCTGGCAGAGATCGAACTCAAATGTCACAGTGGCTGGCAATTGCTTGATGGCGCTGTGTCTCTGACCCTCTGCCACCAGTGAGGCCCCAAAATATATTTTAACTATCCTCTCATTAGAATAAAAATCCACATTTACTCCCCATTTCCAAACAATTAGCATCTTTTTTTTTCTATATCCTGATAATAGTCTTCATTCTTCACATCCAATTATGTAATAAGATTCAATAAAATCACATTGACACTGTGCTTAAAATCCTGTCGATTGCTTTCTAATATATTTAAAAATTATTCTAATTCTTTACAGTGGCATGTTTCATATCACACATCACTATATAGACTGACTCCTAAATGTCAACAACTTAAGTTCTTTCCTATCTAAAGCTGTTAGAACACTTCCTCTTCTTTTCTGGATTCCTACTCATTCTGCAATGATGACTCATTTTTCAGCTACCCCTTAAGTGTTTCTTGCTGAAAGAGACATTCCCTGAAACATTATGATGTTTTTTTGTTGTTGTTGTTTGATATATTATATATATGGAGACCTATAGAGGGATAGCATGGAGCCTAAGGGCCTAGATAAAGAACTTTGTTCATGTCTCTGCAAGTTATTTTTCTATTTGATTCCAGATAAGTTACATAATGTTTCTGGCACATTTTTCTTATCTCTAAGAAGGGGGGGATAAAATTGCTTAGGACTGGGTGACAATTAAATAAGAAATAAATACAAGGTGTTTGGAGCAATGGTTAGAACATAACATGTCTCAGTAATTATTAGTTGTCACAATCATTATGTGAAGAAAATATAGTTATGTACCAAGCAGGTCAATGTTTAACATCGCCTCATAGTAGTCTGCAAGCTTGAAGAAAGCAGACATTCACTTAAGTGTAAAATATAAAGAAACCAAAGAAAAGTTCAAGAAGGAGTCAAAACTAGCAGCTGAACATAAAAGTGAGGCATACAGCAAAGGAGGATGACATGGGATAAAACAGGGGATGGATGAACTCAGGGGAATATAGTGATGCTTCGCGGGTGATAGAGTGGCGAGCAAGTCATGGGGACCACAATGATGTAAGAAAAAGAAAAAAATATAAAGGAAATTTTAAAAAAAGAAATCAGATATGATGTCTCTTGCTTTTCACTCTAACACCTAAGGCATTCCATAAATAGGTGGAGAACAGATGAAATATATACAGATGTTCACCTACATATGGATTACATACGTCTGTATCTTTCCCACATATATATTTTGAATAAAAGAAGTGTCATCTAATTATGAATAATGATGAAAATCACTTAAAATTGTTAATAAGGCATATTTGCTCTAAAATTGAAGCCTGGTGGGCCTCCCGGGTGGTGTAGCAGTTGTGCGCTGGGTTGCGAAGCTACCCATAGCCACTGCAGCACCGGTTCGATCCTCGGCTGCTGGCGAGGATCCCACATGGTGCACAGACCTCTCCTGCCACCAGCTGCTCCCCTCAGCAGTGTACTTCGTCATTCTACCTGTTCTGTTCCCTGCTCTGGCTCTGGTGAATTCTCTCACCCTCCCGCGCTTCTGACTGTACCCAGTGCTTGTATAAATAAATAAATAAATCTTAAAAAATAAATAAATAAATAAATAAAATTGTAACGTGGTATTTTCTGAAGTTAGCTGTATGAGCTGATAGAATGTGAGAGACAAATGGAAAACAAAGCAGTTTAATTTAGAGTACAATAACAGATTTTTCAGGTTGAGAAAAATAATTAAAACCATTAGTTTCTATTCAAAGAAATAATAAACTAGGAAATATTAAATGGTGTGATAAAGAGTTCCTCTAAACATGCATGAGGCTATCAGACTTAAAACTTCCTACCAACAGAAACCAAAATAGCATCTGAAAACTTCCATTAAAACATAAAAAATAGGGCCTCCCTGGTGGCGCAAGGGTTTAGGACACAACCTAAGAAGCTATCCGCAGCCACTGCAGCATGAGTTCAATCTCCAGCCAGCCAGGGAGCTACCCACATGGCACAGCAGACCTCTCCTGACTCGCCTGCTGCTCCCCACAGCAGTGTATTTCAGTCAATCTGCCTGTTCTGTTCCCCACCCTGTCTCTGGTGAATCGTCTCACCCCCCACACGTCTGGCCCATACCCCAGTTCTTGTATGCATAAATAAATAAATCTTAAAAAAACATAAAAAATAACCCAAAAATGCATGTTATGCCATTTTAAATTTATTTCCTGAATATTACAAAGAAATTACTTGAAACTGTGCCCATTATTCAAAAACAGACCCATTTGGAAGACTTACTGAATACATTAGTAGAGATAGTATCAACAACATTAACTTAGTGATTTCCCCAGAATCAACTTTTCACGAATCATGCTTTAGGTCTGGGTACTGCCAAAGACCAAATTGGATAGAAAGAAAAAAAATAAGTAAAGTAACTCTCAGAAATGTACTGTAAGCTATTATACACTGTTAGAATTTAACAATTTCTAAGCAGGGAGATGAATAATTAGTAATATATATTTTGGCAGACAGGCTGTTTTTGTAATTGTACCTAACTTTTGAAAAAGCAAGTGTTTCAATTAAAATTATTTGAAAATAATGTTGAAATTAAAATCAGTACCATGCTGTTGTCAACTATTTCCATTATCACCTATAACCTCCAAATATTAATTTAGGAAGAGAATACTTCTATTAAAAACCTGACACAGGAATTCATCAAATGATTTTTCATCCACATTGTAAGGATTAGTAATGGATTAAAACATTTTCTTGTCTCCACATTCTTCTTGAATGAAAAATGTTTTAATTAATCATAATCAACTTAACCTACATTCTTCTACGATTTCTGTTGGATCAGAATTTCCAAAAACTCAAAGAAAGAAAGTACTTCTTATAACAGAGAATAAATCTATTTTTCCTTCACATTACACATTAAAGAACTCCACAGAGATTTACAAAATTGATCTATTCTAAAATTTCTGAAAGTAAACCAGAAGAAACAGTACATACACATCTACATTTCTTCTAACTCCTTCAAAGTGCTTTACCAACCCAGGCACGCTTTCCGAGAGATCTTACAGATCAACATTACTGTCACCCACAGAGAGTTCCTGGTTGCTCTACTTCTTGGCCACGTGGAGCCTACACTGCAGAAAATAGATCCCGGTTAAGTGTTTGCTCGCCAGGTCTGCTGCTCTTTAATGTTTTCCCTGTGGTGACACTGCAAATTATGCTCCTCTCAAAGTGTGTTAAGGTACAATTTCTGGACAGGACTCCTCCTTCTTGGACATGTGACTTGATTAAGTAAATGAAACTTGTAATGTCTTACTACTTGTTCTAACTATGAGTCAAACTGCCAGTGGGTCTCGATTCCAGAGAAATATTGAAAAGCAACCATAAATTCAGAATAAGAACTGAACAAAATTTCATAACATTGCCTGGAAGCCCAGGTTAGGAATATTTTCTAATCACCCAAAATACATCCAATTGACTTTAGCAGGGTAAAATGCCATAAAAAAAAAAAAACTAGTAAATGAAACAGTTGGAGAATTTAATGGATGCAAAAGTTATCCAATATGAACTGAAGTAAAGCAATAGGACAGGGGAATAAGGAAATGTATTTTAAGAATTTTCTTTTCTAATTACTGACTATATTACAAATAAAATATGCTTTCCAATAATGTATATTTCCAACATTACAATTATAGTATATATTAATTTTATAAAATTCTCACCAATTGTATCACATATTGATTTAGAAATGAATTTTTTCTGAGCAAGTGTCATTTAAAAAGCTAATTCTAATAGTTATCTATGATCTCCATGGTTGAAACTATTACTGTGAAAGAAAAATTTTTGTAATCTACACATCCTTAAAGCCTGCATTGAGAATCATAACATTTATAATTTTATTTGCTTCTAATGTATCTTTGTTTTGATCACAATAACTGAATCAAATACTTCATTATCTATGCAATATGTTTTTTCATGTCGGGAGGTTATGATTTAAAACCTAGATCTTGGAGTGAATATGTATTCTGAAACATTTTGTCTGTTTAAGAATTATGTTTATATATTTAAATACTTTAATACTTTAATACTTTTACTTTAATACTTTAATAATTTTACTTTAATAACATACACCACCACAAAATTACTGCCTCATGATACATATTTAAATGTGATGTCTTCTCATCTTTGAGTAAGAAAACAATCTTAGATATCTACTTCTACAATGTATTACATTCTACATCTGCCATATAGTACAGTGTGGTGTGTATGGAGCCAGATTTTCTGGGCTGAAATCCTGGTGATTCCAGTTATCAGCTATGTGAACTTGGAAAAATTACTTAACTTTTTGCTACCTAAGATTTCCTATCTTTAGTAGGGGGAGTGGTCACAACGTGACTGGTATGAGAATTAAGTACAATCCTTATACTGTCAAATTAGTCATTTTTATCAATTTGGGGATAAATCATCTTGGCATTTGACAAAATATCTGGTAAACATTTTCCCACTTGAACCACTTATTTTATAATTATGTGTATTGTGTAAAAATATTCTCTATATTTTAATAATAATACAATAAGAAATAAAATCAAACAATGGCACATTACTGTCTTTCAAAATTCTAATCATGGAAAATATTTACTTGACTAACAATGTCAATTTCATTCACATATTTTCTTCTCTCCTCCTTTAGCTCTCTATAACTCATTAATCTTTAGATGTCTAACAAAAATATGAATCTAAACATGGCTGATTCCACTGTAGCAGTCTAACTCATCATAGGAAATGTTTGAAACATCTTCCTATACTGAAACCTACACCTAATATTTACCTTAATTATTTGCTTGCCCTCACTTGATCAAGCTTTAACTCTCCTACTGTTAACAACTTTCACTGAGCCACTATCTTTTTTTCAAATTGAGTGTTTTTCATTTTACTTTATTATTATTTTTTCTTATGGAGATAACACTGGTTAACAACACTACATATGTTTCAGTAGTACAGGTTTATACCTCTTCAAATGTGTGCTACCACATCACATTCACCCTGAAGTACAATAAAACTCCACCACTGTCCATTAGATCCCTTCCACCCTTTGCTACTACTGCCTAGGCCCCTCTAGTAACTTCAGTTCTGTAGTAATAATTTGAGGGCTTATATTGGTTTAGTTTGGTTTGGTTTAGTCTATTCCTTTCTTTGCATTCCACATGAGTAAAAAGCATCCAGAATTTGTCTTTTTCCTTCTAACTTATTTTGCTTAGCATAAAATCGTTCAGTTCTATCCAGGTTGTCACAAATGGCAAGATTTAGTTGTTTTTATAGCTGAGTATTATTCCATAGTTTGTGTATATCATATATTTTTATCCACTCATCAGTGCTAAGTACATAGACTGTTTCCATAGCTTGATTTGTACACTTTGACTATCATGTCCTCATTTACTCTATCTCCCCAGACCTTGGAAACCCACCTTTGTATACTTCAAGTCTATGAGTTTGATTTCCGTGTTAATGTTTTTTATCTATTAGAGAAGTTAATGAGAAATTAATATATCTAGAAATAAGGAACACCCTAATCCAACTTACAAGGCCAAAGAAATCCAGATTAAAATGAAGTCTTACAGTGGTATAAAACTCCCAGATTTCAAACTATGCATCAAAGTCATAACAGTCAAAAATAATCATTGCTAGAACAGATACATGAACAAATGGAACAGAATTGAAAGCCTAGAAATAAACCCACACCTACATGGCTAAGCAACCAGTAATATTCATTGGAGAAAGACAACCACCTCAATAAATGTTGGAAAATCTGGGCAGGCACATGCAAAGAATGACACTTGCCCACTATATCTGTTTTTGTGAGTTTTTCTCCTGACCAAAAGACTCTAAAGCAAACATAAACAAATGGGACTACATCAAGCTAAAAGTTTCCTGTCCAGCAAAATACACTATTATTAAAACAAAAAGACAGCCTACTGAATGGGAGAAAATATTTGCATGTCATACATCTGACAATGGCTTGATATCCAAAATATTTGTATAAAGAGCTCACACAATGCAAAAAAAAAAAAAAAAAAAAAAAAAAAACAAAGAACCCAATCAAAAAATAGTCAGAACAGTTAAAAAGGCATTCATCAGAAGAAGTAGTACAGATGGTGAACAGGCACAGGAAAAATTGCTCATTATCACTTATTGTCAGGGAAATGCAAATTCAATCCACGATGATATGTCACCTCTCCCCTGTAAGATTTACCCATAATTAAAGCAAAACAAAAAATCAACAAGCAACTATAAACCAGAGACACACTGGTGGAGGGTGGGGGGAGCAGGAAGAGGACTGAATGGTGTCAAAATAAGGGGAATGCAATTGAATGGGGAATTTAACCAAGAAGAAAATGCATACATGGTGCAAAAATGAAAAATGATGTAAGAAATATATATAAAAAAAATTTAAAAAGCATTAAATACCATCTCAAGAAATAAAGTACAGTTTTAATAGGTTAAAAAAAAAAAACCATAAACAAATGTTGGCAAGGATGTGAAGAAAAAGAAACTCATATACTATTGGTGGGATTGTAGACTGCTTCAGGCCCTGTGGAGAATGTTATGGAGGTGTCTTCAGATCTGAGAAATAGATCTATCATATTATCCAGTAATTCCATTCCTTGGTATCTACCTATGTATGCAAAAACACTAATGCAAAGGGACAATGGATTGCTGTGTTCATTGCAACACTATTTAACAATAGCCAAGCTACGCAAACAACCTATGTGCCCAAAGATATGAGTGGATTAGGCAAAGTAATATAAATATGCACAATGGAATACTAAATCAGTTATTTAAAAAAGATAAAGTTGCCTTATAGGACAACTGGATGGAACTGGAGGGGTTATGCTAAGTGAGATAAATCAGAAAGAGAAAGATAAATATCAGATTATGTCACTTATATGTAGAATACGGAGTAACAAAACAAAGGGTCAACTAGGACCAAATCAATAACAGAACCTGGAAATATGACTATAGAATTGAGGCTACCAGAGTGGAAGGAGAGGGAAAGGAGTGAGTGGAGAGGAGAGCAATCAACTATGGTGGAGGACGATGTGCCTTGTTGGTGGATGTGGTGTGGTGACATGTACCCGATGGGTATGATCCTGTATCTCTAAATCATACACAGTGTTGCAAAATAATGTATTCTCAATTAAAAAAATAAGTTAAAAATTATTGTATTATGTACTTGAAATTTGCAAATTAGCAGATCTCTAATGCTCTCAACAAAAAGCTTGATAATGCTGTGCAGGTAGTGTTAGCTAACCTCATGCTGCTAATCATTTTGCAATATATAAGTATCTAAAATAACACATGCGATGCCCTAAACTTCCCCAATGATGTATTTTAATTATACCTTAATAAAGTGGGAGCAAAGAAACATTATAAAAGTATTTCCAATTCACTATTTCAACATAATAATCAAACAATCCAAATAGCATTATTAACTTCATAATAACTATGTATGACCTAACTTGGCTACCCAAATATTTATTTATTTAACCAATAACAGGTGTGCTGATTATTCTATGTGTCAACTTGATCAGGCTAAGAGCCAGTCACATTTTTATTGCTTGGTGTATCTGTGACAGTGTTACCAGAAGATAGCAACATTTAAAATCATAGGTGGAATTCAAATCACCCTCAGCAATGTGATGCAGGACATCTAAGTCAATGAAGAACCAAATACAAGAAAAATCTATCAGAGCTAATTTCTTTTCACTGCTTGAGCTTTGTCATGCATCTTTTCCTGCCATATAACATTCTTGATCTGGTTCATGGGCTTCTGGACTTGAACGGGTTTCCCTGATTCTCTCACTTCCAGTATTCAATAGAAATTACACCACTGTGTTTCCTAGGTCTCCCCCATGAAAACAGCATTTCCTGTGACACATCAGTCTGCATGATTGTGTGAGGCAACCCCTCATAATAAATCTCTTTTTATAATTCAGTGAATAGCCTTTTGGTTCTGATTTTAAGGAGAACCTTGACAAGTACAATGTGTAAACCTTAAACTTTTTTTGTATTTTATAGCTATACATATTGGGTCATGAGTTTAGATCATTTTTCTCTGTAAAATGTTATCATCATGGGCCTCCCTGGTGGTGCAAGGGGTAAAGCACCATACTATGAAGCAATCCACAGCCTCTGCAGCATGAGTTTGATCCCCTGCAGACAAGTGAGCAACCCACATGGCACAGCAGACTTCTGTCTCGCCCACTGCTCCCCTCAGCAGTGTATTTCAGTCAGTCTGCCTGTTCTGTTCCCCGCTCTGTCTCTGGTGAATCCCCTTACCCCCCACACCTCTGGCATGTACCCCAGCTCTTGTATGCATAAATAAATAAATCTTCAAAAAAATTTATCATCATAATGTGACATTAGTCTTGTCAACTTTTCCTAAGGTCTGTATTTCTTGGTATGTGCCTTTTATTTTTAGAATTTGATAGATCAACATGTGATAATATATCTATATGTCTTCTAATTCCAATTGTTTTAAGTAAAAAAATTCACTAGATAAATCACAAATGGATCCATACTAAGGAACTACAACATTCTTGCAAGTACACTGGAAGAATGAACTCCTCTTAGGTCATCTACAGTGTCCCCATGTTGAACATGTAATATATTAGTGCCATTGATTTATTTTGATTTGATAATTATTATCATTTATTAAGGTGATTTAAACCCCATCTATTCTATTACACATATCTGTTATAAAACTGTAGAATTTGAACAGTTTTTATCATATATTTAATCTTCTATTAACTGGGGGAACTATTTAAAAGAAATTTTTCTTAAAATTTATACTTCCAATCTGTTGTGCTATATTTGATACTTATATTTTAATATGGTTTAGTATTCTGATACTTGATCATTATGCTATTTTTTTCTAAGAAAAAATAATTACTAACCAGATGTATTTGGCTATCTTGACAAATAAACCAAGTAGAATTCGATAGTAGGCACACCCAAAAAACTGTCTCCACTAATTTGGGTTCAGAGGTATTGAAATTTATTTGCTTTCCTGTAAGACTGAAATTATTTTTTTTTTTGAAATACTGGCTTACAACACCATATATGTAGTAAGGGAATAAGTTCATACCGCTTCAAATATATGTTATCATAGTACCCAATATCAAAATACCAATTACACTCTCACAGTACATCTTCTTTTTCTACCCACTCCACTTCTGAGAACCTCAGTTCTGTCATCAGAGTTCACAGGTTTATTTTGGTTCATTTTTTCTGTTACTTTGCTTTCTTCCTTTATTTTCCATATATATGTGTAAAATCAATTAGTATTTGTATTTATCCTTCTTAATTGTTTTTCTTTGCATCATACCTTTTAGTTCCATGCAAGTTGCATCAAACAGCAAGATGTCCTTTCTTATAAATGAGTAGCTTTCCATTGTGGACATGTACCACATAGTCTTAAATCCCTTATCTGTTGTTGGACATTAGGTTTCCATAACTTGGCTATTGTAAATAGTGCCACAGTGAACACAGATGTACATACATCCCTCTGTATTTTTTGGCAGATGTCTAGCAGTGGAATTTCTGATCAAATGGTAGATCTATTTTTAATTTTTTAAGACACTTCCACATGTTTCTATGGAGGTTGGATTAGTCTACATCCTGACCACATTGTATGAGGGTCCCTTTTCTCCACATTTTTGTCAGCAAACACTAGTTATTTCTTTGGACTTAATTTCAGCCATGGCTACTTAATTAATGAATGATACTAGTAGAAAAAGCATTAAATTATATTCTTTATATCTCTTTGCTAAAACAAAACAGTGATTCCCAAATACTAATGTTACATTTAGGATTCAAACTCATGAACTTATTTCATACTTCTTCCTCAAATGTTTATTTTGTATGTATTTGAAAGGTTCGGCGCGGTAAAGGAAAGGAGAGCCAGGCTAAATTTCTCAAAGGGAGGGAAAGTTTATTGCGCCCTGGGCAGACCTCATGCACCCAAGGTGGGGGTCAGTGAAGCAGCGCGCGTTGTTAGGGGGAAGCAGGGTTTTATAGGGTAAGGAGGGGTCAGGTGGGAAGCTGGGTTCGTATGGCAGGAAAAGTTTGTAGGGCCCGAAAAAGTTCATGGGGCAGGTAGAGGTTCTTTGTCTGAGAGGAGACTTGTAGGGGGAGGGGGGAGGCTCATTGCCTGAATCCTCCAGGCAGGTATCCACATTCCTGGCCCCCAGGTGGGCTTCCTGGTTGGCTTCTGCATTCTGGCCTCCTGCATGGACCTTTCTGTATTTATTTATTGTTTATGAGGGCTTCACTTGCCAACCCACTTTCATTGCCTGAAGCCATTTATTTGAAAATCTTGTTTTAAAAACCACTTATGTATTCTTTCTGTTGTAAATACCATACTTGATTTTAACCTCTATGGTTTTGCCTCTCTCTTTTTATCTTGATGTTCTCTGCCAAATTAAGACATTACAGGATCTATAAAGTTTAACTTCAGTTCCATACTCTTCATGAACATGATTCCATTCCTCCAAATGTTATAAATTACATTTCTGAAAAGGTTTTGCACTTATCAGTGTTAAGTTATTTATCACTCAGAGCTACATAATTTGGGGTATATATCTTCTATATCATAAAATGTTGTTTGAATGGATAAAAACTATTTTTTGTTATCATTTATATTCCTCCATTTTAATTCATGTTACATGGAGCAGGAAGTACAAAATTAATTTAATTTTGACAAACACAATCATCATTTTCTTACCCTATGATATAATAACTCATTTTGGAAATCCACTGTTTCACACACAAGAGGCACCTTTTATTGCTATATCTGCATGAGTTCAGACAATGTGAAAGAACATTATTAGGATATTAGGATAGTATTATATTAGGATAGTAGAGACAAATTCACTAAGTTGGTGAAAGAGGTGACCAGAAAATAGGAAGTTTATTTTAATACATATTTAAATTTTTTTAAAGATTTATTTATTTTTATACAAGAACTGGGGTACAGGCTAGACTCGGGAGGGTGAGAGGATTCATCAGAGACAGAGCTGGGAACAGAACAGGCAGACTGATGAAACACACTGCTGAGGGGAGCAGCAGGCACCACAGGAGAGGTCTGCAGAACCATGTGGGACCCTCACAGGCCAGCGGAGATTGAACCGCGCTGCGGAGGCTGCGAACAGCTTCACAGCGTGGCACTCAACCACCTGTGCCTCCAGAGGAGGCCCTAATATATGTATTTATTATAATCATTAAAGGAGTGTTTAAAATGTTGGCCTAATTTGTAACTCTACTGCAGAAAAGGGAAATCAAAGAAAACCTAAAACTAAATAAACACAGGAAAACAACCAACCTTGGGCATACAATATAATGATATCCTAAGAGACACTGATGACTAAATTTTTGTCATACATATTGTTGAAATTAGAAAATTATTTAGTAACTGAATATTATTAACTATATATTCTTACCTCATCAAGAACAGTTGTTCCAAATACAAGAGTAATTAATGTGATATGGTTAGACCATATATACAGACCCACAGAACTTATTTTCTCTCTGTGCACAATTTTTGTAGAACTATTTCTTTATTTTTTTAAAGATTTATTTTTTTTATTTATACAAGAGCTGGGGTAGAGGCCAGAGGCGTGGAGGGTGAGAGGATTCACCATAGACAGAACGGGGAACAGAACAGGCAGATGGGCTGAACGCACTGCTGAGGGGAGCAGCGGGCAAGACAGGAGAGGTCTGCCGCACCATGTGGGTATAGCCCTGGCTGGCTGGGACTCAAACACATGCTGCATAGGCTGTGGACAGCTTCACAGCCCTGCGCTCAACCCTCTGCACCACTGGGGAAGCCCATATAGAACTATTTCTGAAGGCAGTTTAAAATAGATATTATGTGGATGAAAAACTCAAAGATAATATTTTAAATTTCCTGTAGGACATTAATGTGTTTTCCTTTCAGGGAAAGTAAAGATATACAGATTTTTTTCCTAAAAATTATGAATTAAATGGGAGAAAATATTATAAATCTAGTTTGATTATACTTATTAGATCCTGAATTGCTGTAGAGAGAGATTGCATACTAGAAAATACCAGAGTTTAATGTAAATACCATATATTTTCCATAAAAAGATAAAGTCTGTGTAACAATAACTGGAAATAAAAAATGTTTATTTTATAAACTTCCATTGCATACAAATTTACAAATCTACATTTCCCAAAATTTATGTATTCCATACACCTATGTCAAAAATCAAATGTCAAACTAGTGTATTCTAGTTCCATTGAAATGAGACAACCATAGAATAAATGAGAAATGAATATGACTGTGTTGCCACCTTCAAAACCATTTATTTTATGTCTCTTTATCATAATAAAGAATAGACTTAAAAAAAAACAAAACATTTTGCCCAAAATAATTAACTTGGGTGTTCAATATTCTCTTCAGATTAGTGTTTTTTGTATTCTTTGAGTAGATACTTAAGATTGAAATTTCTTTGTCATATAACAGATCTATTTTTAATTTTTTGAAGGACAACCACTGTTTTCCATAGGGATTCTCTATGGAAATTTAAAATAAACATATTCATTTTCTGTTTACTTATCTTTTATGTTATATTACAAACAAAAACAAACAAACCTAATTACCTTTTTTCTGAAGACATGCCAATGATGATGAAAGACATAACAAAATGAGTATAATGTTTATATTTTTCACATCTACAAAATATTCTCATATAAGCATTTTTATTAACTGACCTCTATAGAAATGGATTATTTGTCTCAGAAAAAATAAAGACAGTTAGAAAATACATTTTATATCATATATAAACTAACACTTTTCTATTATTTACAGATCTTCTTTGATTTTGTAGACTCCTGATCAAGTCTCCTCAGCTTCTTCAGTGCATCCTTCATATCCTTATTCCGTAAAGTATAAATGAGAGGGTTGAGACTTGGAGTGATAATGGTATAAAAGAGGGTGAGGAATTTGCCCTGCTCTTTGGAGGCACTGTTACCTGGTTGAAGGTACAAATAGATAATAGTTCCATAGAAGATGGACACCACAGTGAGATGAGATCCACAAGTATTCATTGCTTTTCTTTGGCCAGCTTTTGACTTCATTCTCACCACAGCTTTAGCAATGTAGCCATAGGATATGAGAATAAGGGTGAGGGGTGTAAGGACAATGACAATGCCTAAAGTAAAAACAATCAATTCAACTGTTGTGGTATCTACACAAGCAATCTTGACCATAGCTGGCAACTCACACAAGAAATGATCCAGAACATTGTTTCCACATCGAGGCAAATTCAGTGTGAGTGAACATAAAAGTACAGAATTGGCCAAACTGATGCTCCAAACCATGATAATCATCTTGATACACAGGTGTGGGTTCATGATTACCAAATAATGCAGGGGCTTACAGATAGCTGTGAAACGATCATAGGACATAACAGCTAGGAGAAGGCACTCAACAGAACCCAGCCACATATAAACATAGAGTTGAATAATACAGCCCATATAACTGATGGTCTTATCAGGTCCCCACAAGTTAACCAGCATCTGGGGGATAATGCTGGTTGTGAAACACAGATCTAGAAATGATAAATTCCTCAGGAAAAAATACATCGGTGTTTGGAGTTTGGGGTCCAGGAGAGATGCTAGAATGATGGCAGTGTTACCCACCAATGTAATTAAGTAGAAGACGCTGACAATTCCTGACAGAATCATTTCCAGTTGGGGATGTTCAGAGAAGCCCAGCAGAATAAAACCGTATTGAGAAGTATAATTCCTTTGGTCCATAGTCCTTCAATTCCCAAATCCTATAGTAAGAAAAGTAGGAGGAAGAAGTGAAGTTGAGAAATTCACTCAAAGTCACCTTCTAAAAGTTTGAGATAGATCTGGTTCCTAAGTGATATGACCCTACGATCTTCTAAAAAGATCATTAGTTTGATAGTGAACGTACACTTTTAAACAATCACTGAATTCATATATAAAAATTATCATTTGCCTAATGTCAGAATGAAAAAGAGAATATTGGTCTTTTACTGTATCTTATGAATAGTACATTAGACCTCCCAACTTGTTATGTAGGAATTACGGCATTTTTCCTTGGCTGCTTTAAAACCTACCATCACCAAAATGGTAAATGTGAATACAAAGTATATTTTAATTACTGTCTCACTAAAACAAAATCCACATTTGCTCCCTATTTCCAAACCACTATCTTTTTTCTTATATTCTTACAATAGTCTAAACCCCTTACATCTAATCAGACCTTTAAAATGTAATGAGATTCAATAAAATCACATTGTCCCGGTGCTTAAATCTTGTCAATTGTTTTCTGTTGTATTTAAAAATTATTCCAATTTTTGAGATAGCATGCTGGGACCTGCACATGCCTCAGTCTCATCTCATACATCACTTTATACACACTGACCTACCTTCAGTCAAATTCTTTCCCATCTAAAGCCCTTGAAACCCTTCTCCTTCTTTTCTGAATTCCTACTCATTCTGCAATGCTGACTCATTTTTCTGCCACCTCTTCAGTATTTCTTGCTTAAAGAGACATTCCTGATCTTATAAGGTCTTTTGTTTGATATCTTATAGCATATATATGGAGACCTATATAGGGTCAGGATAGCATGGAGCCTAAGAGCCTAGAAAGAGAACTTTGGTTCATGTCTCTGCAAGTTATTTACTTATTTGATTTCCAGAAAAAAAACATAATGCTTTTGAGCTTGGTTTTCTAATCTGTAAGAATGGGGACAATAAAATTGTTTAGTGTTGGACTGGATATTAATAAGAAATAAATAAAAAGTATTTGGAGCAATACTTGGAACATAGTATGTCTCAATAATTATTAGTCGCCACAATTAAAGAACATATAATCATGCGCCATGTAGGTAAATGTTTCACATCACCGCATAGTAGTCTATAAGCTTTAAAGAAGAAGACATGATGTCTCTTGCTCTTTATTATAACACCTAGGGTGGAGTATGGATGGAACATATAGATATAGATATAGATATAGATATATATATATATTTCCCACATGTTTTTTGAATAAAGGAATTATCTATAAATAATGGTGAAAATCACTTGAAATTGTTAATAAACATATTTGCACTAAAAGTATGGTTTGGTATTTTCTGAAGTTAGCTACATGAACTGATAGGAGGTGACAGACAAATGGAAAACACTGTGGTATAATTAAGATAGTAACAAATAACAGATTTATTCAGGTTGAATAGACAAAAACATTAGTTTCTATGCAAAGAAATAATAAGCTCAGAAATATTCAGTGGTGTGATACAGAGTTCCTCTAGACGTGAATGAGCATATCACAACTGTTAAAACTTTGAACAATTCTACATAATGTCAATAGTCGACTGTCCTTCAGAGTCTTATCACTGAGTATAAAAAGATAATTCATTACCAACAGAAGCCAAAATAGCATCAGGAAACCATCCTAAAACATAAAAACTAACCAAGAAAATACATGTTATGCCATTTAAAATGTATTTCCTTAATAATATGAAGAAATTACTTGAAAATGTGCCCATTATTCAAAAATTATGGAACGTGCTGGTGGACATAATTTTGACACTATCATTTAGAGATTTCCCCAGAATCAAGTTTTCAAGAATCATGCTTTAAGCCTCAGTTCTGCAACAGATCAAACTTGGAGAGAAAGAAACATTTTCATAAATACATTGCTAGCTATTATACACTGTTATAATACAATAATTTCTGAGCAGGGGGTATATAATTAATAGTATTTATTTTGGCAGACATGCTGGTTTTTTTTTTTTTTTATTGTACCTAACTTTTGAAAAAGACAGTGTTTCAATTAAAGTTATTTGAAAATAATATTAAAATTAAAAACAAACCATGCTCTTAATTTGTTAACTATTTCCATTATCACTATAACCTCCAAATATTAATTTAGGAAGGGAACAATCCTTCTATTAAAAACCTGACACAGGAAATTTTCAAATGATGTTTCACCCTCATTGTAAGTGTTAGAAATGGATTAAAACCTCTTCCTGGTTCACATTCTTCATGAATGAAAATGTTTCAATTCCTCATATTCAACTTAACCTACATTTTCCTGTGATTTCTGTTGGATCAGAATATTCAAAAGCACAAATCAAGAAATTGCTTCTTATAATAGAGAATAAATCAATCTTTCTGTCACATTACACATTAAAGAACTCCACAGAGATTTACAATATTGATCTATTCTAAAAGCGCTGAAAATAAACTAGAAGAAACAATACATGCACATCTATGTTTCTTTTCTTCTAACTCCCTCAAAGTGTTTTCCCAACCCAGGCGCACTTTCCGAGAGATCTTACAGATCAACATTATTGTCATCCACAGAGAGTTCCTGGTTGCTCTACTTCTTGGCCATGTGGAGCCTACGCTGTAGAAAATAGATCCAGGTTAAGCGTTTGCTTGCCCAGGCTGCAGCTCTTTAATGTTTTCCCTGTGGTGACACTGCAAATTATGCTCCTCTCAAAGTGTGTTAAGGTACAATTTCTGGACAGGACTCCTCCTTCTTGGACATGTGACTTGATTAAGTAAATGAAACTTGTAATGTCTTACTACTTGTTCTAACTATAAGTCAACCTGCCAATGGCTCTGGATTCCAGAGAAATATTGAAAAGCAATCATAAATTCAGAATAAGAACTGAACAAAATTTCCCAACATTGCCTGAAAGCTCAGGTTAGGAATGTTTTCTAAATCACCCGAAATACATCCAATTAACTTCAGCATGGTAAAGCGCCATCAAAAAAACTAATAAATGAAACAATTGAAGAATTTAATAGATGCAAAAGTTTTTCAATATGAAGTAAAGCAATAGGATAGGAGAATAAGAAAATTTTAAGAATTTTCTTTTCCGTGTAGTGAGTATATTACAAATAAATTATGCCTCCCAATTATGTACATTTCCAACATTACAATTATAGTATACATTAACTATAAAATTCACAACAATTATATCACATATTGATTTGGAAATGAACTTTCTCTGAGCAAATATTATTTAAAAAGTTATTCTAATAGTTATCTCTGATATCCACAGTTGAAACTATTATTGTGAAAGAGAATATGTGTAATCTACATATCTTTAAAGCCTACATTGAGAATCATATTTATATTTTTATTCAGTTCTAATGTATTTTTGTTTTGATCACAATATCTGAATCAAATACTTCAGTATCTATGACAATAATTTTTATTCATGTTTTAGCTTTTACAACTTAAAACCTAGATCTTGGAGTAAATATGTATTCTGAAAGATTTATGAATCTGCTTAAAAAGTATATATTTATGTATTTTAAATATATATTATGCTTATAAATTATAAAAACTTCCTTGAATTACTTTAATGAAATTCACCACCAGAAAGTGACTGCCTCATGATACATATTTTTTTTTAAGATTTATTTATTTATTTGTTTGTTTGTTTGTTTGTTTGTTTATACAAGTACTGGGTACAGTCAGAAGCATGGGAGGGTGAGAGAATTCACCAGAATCAGAGTGGGGAGCAGAGCAGGCAGAAGGACCGAAGTACACTGCTGAGGGGAGCAGCGGGCGGCAGGAGAGGTCTGCGCGCCATTTGGGACCCTCCTCTGGTGGCTGGGGAGCAGCCCGGGATCAAATCGGGCTCTGCAGAGGCTGCGGGCAGCCTCGCAAACCAGTGCTCAAGCGCTGCGCCACCGGAGAGGCCCTACATATTTAAAAAAAAAAAAAATTTTATTTATGCATACAAGAGCTGGGGTACAGGCCAGAGATACAGAGGGTGAGAGGATCCACCAGAGACAGAGTGGGGAGCAGAACAGGCAGACTCAAAGCACTGCTGAGGGGAGCAGCGGGCACGACAGAAGAGGTCTGCTGTGCCAGGTGGGTTTCTCCCTGGCTGGCCGGGGATCGAACTCGTCCTGCAGAGGCTGTGGATTGCTTCATAGTGTGTTGCTTAACCCCTTGCACCACCAGGGAGGCCCCTCATGATACATATTTAAATGTGATGTCTTCTCATTTATGAGTAAGACACCAACTTCTTAGACACCAACTTCTACAATGTTTTACATTCTACATCTGCCATATAGTACAGTGTGGTGTGGATAGAGCCAGGTTTTCTGGGCTGAAATCCTGGTGATTCTAGTTATCAGCTATGTGAACCTGGGAAAATTACTTTTTGGTCTCTCAGATTTCCTATCTTTAATAGGGGAGTGGTCATAATGTTAACTTTAATGGGCTAGTATGAGAACAAGTACATTAATTATGAATTTAGGAAAATATGACAACACTTTGAAACAAATAAATATTCTAGTAAGTACTAGTTATTACCACTGCAATCATTTCAGGACATCCTTGTACTGTAAAAATATTCATTTTATCAGTTTGGGGAGAAATCATACTAGCATTTGACAAACATCTGGTAAACATGTTCCCACTTCAACCATTTATTTTATAATTATGTGTATTGTGTAAATATATTCTCTATATATTTTAATAGTATAAGAAATAAAATCAATCAACGGCAGTACTGTCTTTCAAGTTTGTAAATACATGGATATTTTAAAATATTTACTTGATTAACAATCTCAATTTCTCTCAGATGTTTTCTTCTCTCCCCCTTTAGTTCTCTATAACACATTAATCTTTGGATGTCTAACAAAAATGTAAATCTAAACATGGCTGATTCCACTGTATCTGTCTAACTCAAAGTAGGAAATGTTTCAAACATCTTCCAATTACTGAAACCAAAAACCTAATATTTGCCTTAATTATGCCCTGCCCTCACTTGAAAACATTAAGCTTTGACTGTCCTACTCTTTAAATTTTTTTTCAAATTTATTTATTTATTTATTTATACAAGAACTGAGGTACAGGCCAGGTGCGCGGGCGGGTGAGAGGATTTACCAGAGACAGAGCCAGGGAATAGAACAGGCAGACTGACGAAATACACTGCTGAAGGAAGCAGCAGGCACAACAGGAGAGGTCTGCTTCGCCATGTGGGATCCTCGCTGGCTGGCCAGGATCGAACCGGCACTGCAGAAGCTGCAGACAGCTTCACAACACTGCGCTCAACTGCCTGCGCCACCAGGGGAGGCCCTGTCCTACTCTTTATTATATTTTATTATTATGGAGATAACATTTGCTAACAACATTATATATTTTAGTAGTACAGGTTTGCACCTCTTCAAACATGTGCTACAACATCATGTTCACCCAAAAGTACAATAAACCTCCACCACTGTCCATTGGACTCTTGCTACCCTTTGCTTCCACTGCCTAATCCCCTCTGTAGTATCCTCAGTTCTGTAGTAAAAATTCAAGGGTTTATCTTGGTTTGGTTTGGTTTAGTCTGTTCCTTTCTTTGTACTCCACATGAGTGAAAACTCCAGTATTTGTCTTTCTCCTTCTGACTTATTTTGCTTAGCACAACATCTTTCAGTTTTATCCAAATTGTCATAAATGCAAGATTTCATTGTTTTTATAGCTGAATAGTAGTCCATAGTGTATGTGTTACGTATAATTTATCCACTGATCAGTACTAGGTACATAGGTTGCTTCCATAGATTGATTATTGAAAATAGTGTTGCAATGATATATATATTCATCTTATAGCTAGAAGTTTATACATTTTGACTAACATACCCCCATTTCCTTTATCTTCCCAGATCTTGGAAATCACTTTTCCATTCTTTGTTTCTATGAGGTTGGCTTTTATTTTAATTTTTCTAGTCAATTATAATAGTTAATTAAAATGTCTATGTAGTTAGAAATAAAAGGTATTATTCCAACTTACAAGTCAAGGAAATATCATAATATAAATTACAATTATGTCAGACTAAATGATACCAAAGTATTGCATATCATGACTCAAGTGATGCAGTTAAACAGTGGTTAGATGTTGAGAAAGGAATACACACTTCAAGATACTAAGAAGAAATTCTTCCTCCAGTAACAGCAAATGAGGTCATTCAGATCAATTCTCTCGGAAACAGTTAGTATTGAAAATAATTAGAAAAGCTTGGGAAAAATATTTAAAACTCTATTTAAAGACACTGAAGATTTTTGTGTTCAAGATCTAGCAGTGTAGGAGAACCTGATATATGAATGTGGCAGGTGGACCTCTTTTCCTCCAAAGGAGGAATTCTAGTAAGACAGCCTCTTAGGATTTAATGATGGATATAGAGAACAAGAAGCTATGCTGATCTATTTACATAGATAAATATTGATTTGGAGTCCCAAAGGCAGAGGATAGTGAATACCTTCACCCCTTTTGGCCTTTAGATATGAAATTGTTACCTATAAATAAATGTGAGGGAAGGCTGGAAATAAACCAGTGTTCATAGTGACTAAGCCTATTGTCAAACTATGTCAATTTCTTACTGGTTTATGCACACTATTCTTGCTGCTCTGATTGGATTAATTTCACTGCCCTATCACCGAGTTCAGTTTCTCCTGCTTCATCAAGACTGTCATTGAATCCCTTTATTAAAATTTTCAATTCAGTTGTATTTTTCAGGTTTTGTGTTCCACTTTCTCCACACCCTTGCTAGCACTTGTTCTTTCTTGTCTTTTTGACTTTTTTTTTTTTTTTTGCTTATCTGACTTTAAAACAAAACAAAAAAAAAATACAAATCCACGCCCAGTGCCCAAGTCTTCCATCAAGTCATAATTTAAATAATTTAGAGATAGTGGGGCCAGTGGAGGACAGTGGGGGAGGAAACTCTACAGCCACACAGAGTCTGCTTCTTGTCATTTTGTAACATATATAATAATATCTCACTGTAGATTTGAATGGTATTTTCCTAATAATTAGTGATGATCAACATTATTTTACATGCTTCTTTGTTATCTGCATGTCTTTTGGGGAGAAACTTTTTCAAGTGCTCTGCATGTTTTCTAATTAGTTTGTTTTGTTATTATTGTTGTTACTAAGCATTGTGAATTTTTTATATATTTTGTCATTTGTACAATTTGCAAAATGCTTTTTCCATTCAGTAGGTGTCATTTCAATTTGATGATGAGCCTTTTTTTTTTTTGTCATGCAGAAGTTTTTCATTACTATAATCACATTTGTTTGCTTTTGCTTTTGTTTTCATTGATGTTGGAGTTGAACCTCAAAGAAACCTCTAAGGTCTATGTCTAGATGCTTACTGCCTGTTTATCCTTCTTTATATCTGTGGTTTCAAGTCTTATTTTAATTCTTTAATTCATTTTGAATTTTGTGCAAGATATAAGATAGTCATCCTGCTACATTACAATGTGTTCACTGAGTACCATGTAGGGGATATCTGTGCCCAATTATTCTATCTTATTCTGTACAATTTACAAAAGCTACTTATCAACATGCAGTGAAAATGGTTTTATCTATTTGGTCAATTATATGCTTCCTTGATCAATGTTTCCATCCAACAACAGTGGAAAATAATGCTATAGCTGAGAGAATTGTGATCTGAGTTCAAAATCTAGTGCTGACTGAATTCTCCAATGGCATCAGAGCCCCTAATTCTTTCTATGTTATTCATGGAGGATTGAGAGTAACCCTATTCTTTCTCTACTGGCTGCCCTTGCATCAGAACATATTAAGACTGGACTTTAAAGAGGTGAGAGTAACATAGGTTGCTTCTCTTTTGGTAGAGAATGAGACAAACACCTCAGCTCAACTATTATTACCTTACATTGTGTTACTATTATGTCATAATTGCAGCGGCAGCAATTGCTTTGAGCCTCTAGCTTTACCTTGCATTCCCTGATTTAGCCTCATTGAATCACCAAAGCAATACCAACAGCACCTGGAACTGGGAAAGATCTGTCCTCAGAAGACTAGTCACCAGTTTCATGGGGGCCCTTCTCTAGGTTTCTTGGAACCACAAAAGGAGGTGCTACCTTCTCTTCAAAGGTATGAGCATGAGTTCTGCAATGCCTTTTCTCCAGGCTTCTTCATTTTGATAACTACACCCCTTTTCTCCCTCCTTTAGCTGGAGGGATAGTAGCTGCTTCTCGCAATTGCCTCTGACTGCAACTTCGACTTTTCTGCTTTTCAATACCTGCGTGACCAATTCCCTACATTACACCCTCTATGTTTTTATGACTAATTTGATTTTGATTTCTTGCCTAGACTGTCTACTAAGATTCCTGATGGTCTGTGGTAAATAGAGCTCACCACTAACTCACACTTGGATGTATGGAATGAGTGAGAAGCCACTTTTGTTTTAAAATGCTGAGGGGTCTTTTTTTTAACAGTTTTTACTGCTCGCTTAACACTTCTGACTAATGCCATTGCTCCAGTTTCCTAAAAGCACAGAACTATATGAACAGTGAACTAAATACTGCACAATGGTTTAATGTAAATGTGGAATGTAGGCACCAATATTGACTGCGATCAGATGCCTGATATGCTGTGCATTTTCACCTACTTAGCCAGGATCTGGAATGGAATTATCCATTTTATGGTTTTGGTCTTAGTCCCAGGCACAAGTCCCTGAAATACTAATCTCAAAGGTATGGTTTGTAATGTACCTCTAACTAGAGGCCAATTCCAGTCACCTCACCACACCTTTTGCACTCCTCTTTGTAGAGGAACGGAATTGTTCATATGCAGGTAAAAATCATGAAGCACCATCATAAGGGCACTTGGCATAACTCAATGATCACACACCACACAAGATTAGGCCCATTAAAATTTAGGATTTATTGTTAGAATAAGTGAGAAAACACACATAACTGGTTAGAACAGTGTTCTCACCTATTAAGACTAATTGTTCAGATCTGTAATCTCCAGTTGTCATCAGGCCTATTGCTAGTATTATAGTAATTCATTTTGTAATATCTTAACATTCTATAGGAGATTATATATATATAAATATATATATCAATTCTACTGAAAAGTCTTAGTAAATGTTCTCATGAGTTTTTTAAAGGAATGGGAAATAGATATCAAAGTGAAAATAGGCAAATCAAGTATATAATATAAAGCAAAGTATTGAGGAATTTAACTTTGGTTCCATTCTAAAAATGTCCTCTAGAGACAATGAATCATATCTCAGATAGACCCAGTAAGGAACCAAAGAAGCTGGAGTATTTATACTCCCATACCTGTCAGTTATTGATTAGTGATTATTCTCAATGAAATATAAATTACCAGGCATTTCTAGCACCTTTAACACATTGGAAACTCATGCTCTGGAAGTCTATGGTCTGAGAAGAAGATGAAGTTATACGCTATGAGGAGTTAAAGAAAACAGCAATGAAAATAGTAATTTCTTCTGAAAGAGAAATGGACAGAAAACTAACAATCTGCCCAAGTCTACTGATTCATGATAAGGTTCATGCTAAGGTTCTCATTATAACTTGTTTCCAATTGTTCTTTAAAATGTTGACTAGGCACCAACTTTAGGGGGAAAATGATCACAAACAAAAGAAAGATTTGTGGGATGAGACTGGTCCCCACTGTTGCAGTTGAGCCTTAGGTGATAATTGACATTAATCATTTCCCTACTCTCCTCCATTCCAAATTCCTTTAACCATTGGCCAGCATATCTGCTTGTCTGAGTTTTATTTTGATCCCTACTTTGATCTGATGTACCTGATCCTCTGTTCATAATATCAGGTTTTTTATTGCCTATGAACTTATCAGATCATGGTTGCTAATTTTTCCTTTCTTATTTAAAATCTGGCATGGAAATATATAAAGGGACGCCCCACTGAGTCCTGAATGCCAATATACCGAGCCCCATTGTACAGCAGAAACTCTACCTCTTGTGATGATCAAGGTCATGCATCATTGTACTAACTTTTCTTGCCTGCTAGTATAGCAGATGAGGAGTAAAAAATAACTAGGAAGCAGTCCAACCTTTTGATTTGATGATAATCTTATTGTATTACCTAGTAGAAGCATTAGTCTCCTTGGGAAAAGGGGTTATAGATCTATTGAACCCAAACTTCTGAAACAGGACACACAAAGAATCCAAGTGATGATGAAGTGTTAAGGATCATTTATGCTTCTTCCCCTTGATGTTCAATCTCTTGTACCTACCAGGAACTGAGCACCCTGCAATAATCTCTGATGTTACTATAACTCAGAAGCTGAGGTTATGTATAATAGGACCAGAAGTTAGGTAGTCAAGGGGGTTCCTTGGTGTGAGATGCTGTTATGCATGTTCCTCCCAACAATAAATCATTTTTAATATCTCTATTAGTTTATTAATTTACTTTCTTACATTTTTATTCATCTTTGAACTGTATTTATTTTGTCCACTCATGTATAGTCCCCATATTTCTCCTACCACCATAGCACCGTGATCCATCACCACAGTTCCTTGACCACTCACACACTGCCTCCCCTGCTGTAGGCCTCAGATCTATAGTTTGCTTGCAAGTTGTTTTTTTCATGACCTTTTGTTTGTTTCCCTATATTCCACATGTAATGAAACCATCTGATATTTATCTTTTTCCTTCTGACTTATTTCACTTAGCATAATCTCTTCCAGCTCCATTCATGTTGTTAGAAATGGCATGAGTTTATCTTTTTTGATTGCTGAATAGTGTTCCAGATCTTGGTCCATTCATCTGTTTGGGGGCATTTAGTTTGTTCCATATTTCAAATAGACAATAAATCATTTTATGAATCATCAGAGCAAAATATAATCAATTTCTGGGGCTCCTCTGGTGGTGCAGGCAGTTGAGCACTGTGCTGTGAAGCTGTCTGCAGCCTTGGCAGCGCAGGTTCGATCCCAGCCAGCCGGCGAGGGTCCCACATGGTGCAGCAGACCTCTCCTGTCATGCCCGCTGCTCCCCTCAGCAGTGTATTTTGTCCGTCTGCCTGTTCTGTTCCCCGATCTGTCTCTGGTGAATCCTCTCACCCTCCTGTGCATCTGGCCTGTACCCCGGTTCTTGTATAAATAAATAAATAAATCTTTAAATATATATATATATATATATATAAATCAGTTTCTAAGTTGTGGGTAATTGTCTATGTTAACCATAATAAAGACGAGGCTTCTTCTTTGCCGCTTGTAGATCGGTATCAGAGATAGTAGCTACATTATTCTTGGTAAGATAAAAACCTGTTAATACAGGTCTGTGTATATGTCCTTTTCTGTTACCATAATTATTCTACTCATGAGCCATGGTGTAAATGCTGAGCTGGTAAAGGATGGCATTTTAACATTTGTGGAATTATTCTGTTAATGTGATCATTTAATGTCTCTGGATTACATGCTTTCTGGTAGACATTAACATGCAATATGAAGATTCATAAACTTTATTTCCATTCCTGTATATCCCCACATCTCTTCTCCAGAACTCCTTCTCTCCTGTACTTCAATATTTATCCTTCCAACCCCATGGACAACCAGTCTAATACTTGCCACTGTCCATGTATCTAAACAAACACATACTGTGGGACACTTCTTTTTCCACACAAATGACCAGATGTCCATTGGAAATATTTTCCCTCACCACTATTCTTCAGAGATAACCTTAATTAGAGTTATATTATAGTAACAATTCTCTTCCAGCTCAAAATAAAACAGAAAAAACCCACCTATTAATTAGTCCAATGTGGCATTTTCCCCTCTGCATCTAGATCACAGAAAACCTTTAGAAATAATAAGAATGGGGCCTCCCTGATGATGCAGGCAGTTTAGCGCCACACTGTGAAGCTGTCTACAGCCTCTGGAGCACAGGTTCAATCCCAGCCAACTGGCGAGATTACCACATGGCACAGCAGACCTCTCCCGTCTCACCCGCTGCTCCCCTCAGCAGTGTTTTTCTTCAGTCTGCCTGTTCTGTTCCTCGTTCTGTCTCCTGTGAATCCTCTCACCCTCCATACATCGGGCCTATACCCTGGTTCTTGTATAAGAATAAATAAATCTTCAAAAAAAAAAAAAAGAAATAATAAGAATGAGCTTAGGCACAATTGGTACAATGAAGTACTTGACATTGGGATCTTGCCAACTTGTTCGTGTATTTGTTGTATCCTCTGGGCATGCTATGGATGCCCAGATATGCCATTTCTTTAAAAAAAGAACTGCTTCTATACTAATGCAAATGAATGACTTGATGGGTCTCAGAGAACCCAGATTGTGATGGGAAATTTTCTTTTTTCTTTTTTTTATAGAGGCGTGCTTTATTTATTCATTTATTTTATTTGTTTGTTTGTTTTTGTTTATACATGCACTGGACACAGTCAGAAGCGTGGGAGGGTGAGAGAATTCACCAGAGCCAGAGCGGGGAGCAGAGCAGGCAGAAGGACCGAAGTACACTGCTGAGGGGAGCAGCGGGCAGCAGGAGAGGTCTGCAGCCATGAGGGACCCTCCTCCGGTGGCCGGGGAGCAGCCGGGGATCGAACCGGCGCCGCAGAAGCCGCAGACAGCTTCGCAACCCAGCGCTCAACCGCTGCGCCACCGGGGAGGCCCAGGGAAATTTTCTTCACATAGATACTTGATTACATGATCTGACACATCCAACCAAAGCCCAGAAGCATGGCAAGAATTATTTTAATAATCATAAGTAGTTCAATACTATAAATGGCATAGTCTTGCTCAGGAACTCTAATGTGTTTGTGCTACAACTCTCTTGAGTCTTTTCTGAATGTCCTGTAGCATTTTTATCTAGAGGTATCACTAGTGCCATGGTATCTCTTGGATAATATTAGTCCAAACAACAAAATCACTTATATCAGAACCTACATCTCACAAAAGTATCTCCTTTGGGTCTCCCTGGTGGTGCTAGGGATTAAGTCTCAGCACTATTGAGCTATCAGCAGCCACTGCAGCATGTGTTCGACCTCCAGCCAGGGAGCTGACCCACCTGGTGCAACAGACCTCTCCTGTCTCCCTGCTGCTCCCCTCAGCAGTGTATTTCAGTTAGTCTTCCTGTTCTGCTCCCCACTCTGTGTCTGGTGAATCCTTTCACCCCCCAATACCTCTGGCCTACACCCCAGCTCTTGTATACATAAATAAATAAAATACATCTTTTTAAAAAAATGTATCTTCTTTATTCTAGGTTCTACTTAGTGCTGCTCATTTTTAGATATGAACAGCCCCAAGTATGACTTATGTTGTTTCTAAAACCCAAAAAGGTCTACCAAGAATGTTGTACCTTATATAATGATAAAAGGCTCAAGGTTCAATTATTTTTCATTTTTACTGAGGGAATGTACAATGTTCTCCATCACAGGACCTCCAAAAGTATTATCAGTTCAGGAAAAACAGAGTGTATTTCCCCTCATCTGGAGCGCACATCTCTCACCAGAGCATCTTACTACTTCTTCCTCGGGACCTCAATGGGTTGGATGATGCCCACCTACACTGAAAAAGGTGATGTTTACTCAGTCTACTAATTCAAATGCTAATCTCTTCTAGAAACACCCTCACAGAAATACCGAAAAATAATGTTTTACCAGCTCTCTGAGCACACGGTAGCCCAAGTTAATAAATAAATTTAACCATCACATTGTTCAGAAATACATTGAGTGCAGATTTCATTTCTTTGTGAGGCTTCATTGCAAAGGCATGTTTGATTGAATCATTGGATATGTAGTTGAACTCAATTTCCTTCCTCCCTGCTCCTTGGCGGTCAGGCTGATGACTCAATATTCCAAACTTCTAATCACATGGTTGTTCTTTCTGAAATAACAAGCCTTCACCATAAACTTCCTTGGGTCCTAGCATAAATTCAGGCATGATCTATTGGCTTATGAGTAGCAAAGATATTTTTGTCACTTGAGAAATTCCAAAGGTTTAAACGCTCTATACCAGAAACCCAGTACAAAGAGCAAATTCTTTATCACCCTCCCTTATCATTCTTACCTCTTTTTGGTCCTTCATAATACTTTATTACCCTTATATGCACACTTACAAATTTGTTTATTATATGTATGCTAGCATATGAAAGCTTAAGTTTTATGAAATTGCGGGGTGTTTTTTTGCTTGTGTTTGTATTTTTGGCACCTACTGTAATGCCTGATAATATAATCTCAGTGATTATCTTTTAAATAAGTGACTAGTGAATAAAAACCAAGCAGATGATTCTTATGCTCAAATGAGTGTAGGACACAGTTACAGGTGCTACAAATTCCTAGAAGAAAAATAGAAATCATATAGACCATTTATTACAGTGAAGGATTGAACTTCTTAATGGAAATATGGTATGTTTCATTTGTGCCAGTGGTGCTGCTGCCAGTCTTTAAACAATTTTCTCCCAAAGAGTTTCTTCAGTGCCAACATCACCTCTTTATTTCTAAGAGAATATATCAGTGGGTTCAGCACTGGGGTGACCGCACTGTATATGATGGCTACCATTCGGTCCTGAAACATGGATGTGGCTGAGGCAGGACGAATGTAGGTAAAACCCACAGGTCCATAGAAAAGAAAGACCACCATGAAATGGGAAGCACAAGTGAACAGAGCCTTGTGAAGTATTCTGCAAGACTTATTCTTGATCAGAAGAAAGCCAATAATATAGAAATAGGAAAGAAGAGTCAGGGAGAAAGCTCCCATTGATAGGCTGCCTGTGACAACAGCAAGAAGCCACTGATTGAGTATTGTGTCACCACATGCCAGTTCCAGCAGGGGCTTGACATCGCAGAAGAAATGATTGAGTTTTCGAGAGTGGAAAAAGTTCAGATGTGCAGTCATTACAGAATGTATCAAAGCATAAAAGAAACCGATGATCCAGGCCACAGCTGCCAAGAGAATACACAGCTGGCGGTTCATGATGACAGTGTAGCGAAGTGGATTGCAGATAGCAACAAAACGATCAAAGGCCATGACAGCCAGTAAGATGGCTTCTGTGCTTCCCAAAAAGTGGAAGAAGTATAGCTGAGTGATACAGCCTAGGAATGATATAGTCTTGTGAGCGACGAGCAGGTTTATAAGCACTTTGGGCAACGTCACTGAAGAATAGCAAATATCCAGACAAGAAAGGTTTCCCAGGAAGAAATACATAGGGGAGTGGAGTTTAGGTTCCAAAATAACAATCACTAAAATAGCTCCATTTCCAAACAAGTTTATGAAGTAAATGATTAAAAAAATGACAAAGAAGAATGGCTCCAACTCCTGAACACTCGTCAGGCCTAATAAAAGAAACTCCCTCACTGTAGTGATATTTTCCATTGCTTTGGGGAGCAAGGGTAACAATAACAACAAGTTAGTATTTTTGACATTTTAAATTAACACTATAAGAGTTAAGAAAATTTCAGATTCCTATTTGGAAGAACCTAGGGGTGAGCTATGAAATGAAAAATATCTAGTAAAGTGACACTTGCTTACAAAAAGATTGTTATATTAGCATACCAGATAAATCCCAAACCAGTAAAACATTTGGTTGATCATGGAGTATATTAAAATAAATGGGGTATAAGGACACTTTTTAAAAGTAGGAAATGTGGTACATTACCACAGACAAACTTAAAACATATAAATAAAGGAATCATTAGTTGATCAGTTTATAATTCTAGGTTCCGGCATGACATAGGTGTTGCCTAGTAAGATTTTCTAAGATGTATAAAATTCTCAGGAAATCAACACACTCCTCCTAAATACCTAAACCACCAGTAAAACTAGGTGGCATAACACCCCGAAATTTCAAATATTGTGTATGTAGAGAAGATAAAAACAAACTTATTTGGCATTAATGATTACAGGTTCAAACTTGACAGTGGATTCCTGGGTGTAGTTAAGGAAAATTTGAAATAGTGAGAAACTCAAACATTAGAAAAAGGAAAACCTTGAAAACACTTCAAATATTTCAGCTTTGGGAGGAGAGCGGCCCACTGTTGGTGGGAATTTCTATAGAGTGTTTGTGGGAATTAGAATAAGACAAAACATGATTGAAGGAGGTGGAGAGAAAAAGAATAGCAAAAGTAGGAAAAACAAAGAAAACCATGATATTTGTAAAAGAAAATAGTCTCCATTGTATCAACAGAAGGAGCTCTAGAACTGAGGAACTGGAAACACTATCTGATTCATTCCTCCCACACATCCATTAACGTTTTCCTACTAATACTTGGCTCAGAACATCAGTCCAAGGTAAGTCCCCAAGAAAAGTTTCAAAAATTCTTTAACCAAAATAATGAATAGTCAAATCCACAAATATATGAATCTTTAACATATATGATAGATGAATATATGATAGTCATCTACTCATATATGATAGATGAATAAGTCAAAAGTTAGTAAAAATATAAAAATCTGAACAGCATAATGCATACATTTGACTAATCATCAAGAGAAAAATTAACATACATCCACAGCACAAACTGAGAGAAATCATCAGTACACTAACATATACTCTAAAGTTCTTTCTTTAGTTATAAAGAAACTATCCCTAGCAGAAGAACAGAAATGCAGAAAGAGATTAAGAACATCAGAATGAGTATGTTTCTGTGTACACATAGGCAAAATGGTCTCTATAAGGGTGAAAATCATCATACAAAGCAATAATGATTATGACCGTGGATGTGAAGACTATGTAGCATACAGAGCATGAATGGGAAAAGAGGAAATCATATTATTTTCAAGTATATATTAAACAGTTACAAATCAAACACATTTTGATTCAACAAAGGGCTTCAATTTTTTTTAAAAGCTGAATCAAATAATGTTTTCTGACTATGGTGAGTTTAAGACTATCTAGAAATTCATTAAATGCTTGAAATTAAACAACCCACATCTAAATAGTTAATGGATACAAGGGGAAATCAAATAGATGCAAGAAAATATTTTTTTAAGCACTGAAAAAAGTTTTGCAGACAAAAATGAACTGGGATTTAGGCTAGAGGTGTGTGTGGGTGGTGGCAAGGGGAGTGAAAGGATTCACCAGAGACAGAGTAGGGAACAGAGCTGGCAGATTTACTGAAATACACTGCTAAGAGGAGCAGCTGGTGAGAAAGGAGAGGACTGCTATGCCCTATGTCGGTCACCTCCCTGGCTGGGGATCCAACTCAAGCCATAGCAGCGATAGCGCTCATACTTAACCCCTAGGCCACCAGGGAGGACACTATTTTTAAATGATAATCAAGATGAGACCTATGACAATTTTGTTATACATCTAAAGGAATAAACATAGAAAATACTTTGGCCTTAAATTCATATTAGAAAAGAAATATTGAAAATCAATATCTTAGATTTCACCTCAAGAAGTTGAATGAATAAAACCAGCAATTCAAACAAAGAAAATAGAAAAAGGAAATAACTAATGTAATAACATAAAACATTAAAATACAAAACAAGAGTACAAAGAAAAAAGTCAAAGCTTAGTTTATTTGAAAAGATTTGTGAAAGTGATAAACTCTAGTAAGACTGGCTGTTTGAGTGAGAAAGGCTTGAATTATCAATTGTAAATGTAAAGTCACAACAAATTCCAGCAATGTCAAAAATCATAACGGATCATTATGAACAACTTAATGTCAATGAATTTGAAATTTTAGCTGAAATTTTACAACTACTTCAAAGCAAAAGTACATTACCAAAAATATGACAATAAAAGGAAAAAATGTGAATAGTTGGATTTCTAGATAAGAAACTGGAGCTTTTACTTAAAATCTTCCCCAGAAGAAAATAACAAGTCCAGATTTCTAGTAAATTCTAAATATTTAGGGAAGAAATAACAGTGATTTATACAAACTCTTCCAAGAATAGAACAAAGAAATACTTATCAACTTTCATTCATAAATAATGATTCAAATCCATTCCTTACTATCTTCTATAGTAAACCCGTTCCTTACTATCTTCATTTTGTACAAACCAGCATCATAATTCATTTGAATTATTGATTTTTTTTGCACTGTACTCAAGACAGCATCCAGTATTATGCTGTTGAAAATAAGCCTATGCTCTTGAATGGTTCTCATATTACTCAGAGTAAATATTCAAAGTCAACGGAGTAATCTACAAGATCCTACAAGATGACTCCTGTTTACTTTCTGCATTTGCTTCCATTCTACTCTTTGATTACTTAGCCACACTGACCTCTGCGCTGTTCCTAGTTAGTAATACTAATAACACTCTCACTTTAAAGGCTGTGCAACATTTCTCCTCTGATCTGAAATAGTCAGACTTGGTAAATCCACTTGACAAATCCTACATCTTATTCAAGTATTTGCCTTAAAGCCACACCCTTGTGTAACTTTAACTATCCTTTTGAATTCACACAAATGCACACACTACAGCATACTGTGGCATCCTTCCCTTATATGTTGTTATCAATGACATTTCATTAATAAATTGGAAGTGTCTTTTTTTCTTTAACTTAAATGTAAATTTCATAAAAAAATACATATTGTCTATTTTACTCATCACTGCACCCCCAGCCCCTAAAACAGTGTCTGTAACATTTTATAGTGCCCTTATATTTACTGAATTAACTAGTGGGTTGTTATCTGTTCAATATTTACCAACTTTAAAAACTACCCTCAATAGGACATATTTGGTGTTCACCCATAAAAGACCGATTATTTTAGCAATTAATTTTAGTCATGGACTGCTCAAGGATATTAGTGATTCTTACTGATTAATTAGCATCAATAAAACATATTTTAAATTTGTTTGGTGAAACAAATTTTAACTATGTTTGGTGAAAAGACACAAAAGTCTAAGAACTATATCCCATGGATATGAGACAGGAGAAATATTCTAAGTGAAATTGTTGATAATGGACAGGGAAAAATTAATATCAGGAATCATAAATACAATTTATGGACACTGTAAACAGTGCATACATCAGGAAGTTGGGATGTGCTTGTGAAAATTTATAAGTAGACACTTTATACTACAATTCAAAATCAATTTCATTTTTCTAGATAACAACACCACCACCCCTCTTTTTAAAACAATATCACTTCAAAGTTCTAATGGTAGGTGTGATCTAATATATTGTTTAATGTATTTTCTAACACCAAACATTGCCACATTTATTAATAACAGTTTTGGTATATACTAAGATATTATTCAACTAGCTATTTTCTCTCGTCTTTACTTTGTTCTTCCTTTATCTTTTCCCTCTCTGTAACAACCACAAAAAACTAAACTGTGATATATACTCAGACATCTAATTGAAACATACACCTATTCATAATCACAAGGAAAATCTACTCAGAAGCAAACATGCAAGCAATAACGGAGAGATTACAAAATTCAAAACCATACTATCTAATAACGAGGCCATGAGACAATCCCTTGTTCTACTGTGTAATTTTCAGTCTCAATTTGAAGAGGTCTCCTACTTACTGTCACACACATTTTCCTGTAATCTTAAGCCCTTTTCATTGGAAAATTCTCGTCGAATCAAGTATTAGTGTTGTCTCTTAATTCCTAATAATCTATCCTGTACTTTTCTCTGTACCTACCTTATAGTGAATATAATCTTTTGCTCAAAAAGGATATCCAGAAATCAGAGATGAGATGTTTATTGTCTCATTGAATAAAATTTTCAAAGATAGCTCTAGTTGCTCAAAACATTTTAATTACAAATAGCTTATATCTAAATGTAAGACTGAATCTCAAGGAATATCATTTCTATTCTGGCCAGAGAATTAACAGATTAAATCCTATATAAAGCTCCCCAGTGGCATTTGGGCACTAATGTCTTGGGCTTTTCTCCCTAAAGATTTAGTCTCTCTATATTTCTCTTCTCAAAAGTATTAGAATGCTTTTGAGACCACTATATCATTTTTCTAAAAACAATAATTTGCCCAGAACCATTTTCTGGTCCTGAGGAAGAAGTAATAATAAGAATATTAGACACATTTCCTATTCTTGAGAACACTGACATTTAGTAAATGCAAAAAAAAAGATATACTTTTTATTGCCCTTAGTGCGATAAAAGGGGTACTGAAACTATGAATAAAACATTGAAGTTCTACAGGTTAAGAAAAAAGGAAAATCTTGGAAAAAACTTTGGTCAAAAGAAAGGATGGATAATTGGAGAGTAATTAATTTAACTTAAATTTAAGAATTAGATGTCTTATGGAAATTCTTGGCAAGAGTAAGAGAAGTGAGACCCCCTTTATGTATTGAGTCTATTAAAAAATGCAGAGAATTTAATGTCATTATAGTTTGGGGCATGACAAGAAAGCAAGGTTTAGGGGACAAGCAAAAGAAAATAGGTGGTTTTCCAGTTTGTATGCATTCTAACAAAAGAGCAAATCACTGTGGGCACCACATGCTAACGAAAAAGCTTGATGAAAGTAACAAACTTACTAAGTTGAAAATGAAAGTATAGAGTTAGAGAAACACCAGTCATAAAATTCCAGCAGGGAATCAACTAGTTGGTGATTTTGTCCTGGTCATTAGAAGCTAGAAAATAAGAGAAACAAAGAGAGGTGAACCTAATTTTTTAACAACTCTCCCCAGATTTGTTACAGACATCTTGACCATACATAGATGGAAAGTATTGTAAGTAGATCAACTTATGATTAAAGAAAAGCTAAAATGTGATTACAATAACCACATTAAAAAAAATGTTTGTTTTTAGACTCAATTAAGCTAATGTTTGGATAATGTTAAAATACATACAGACTTAAAGGAAGTATAATGAAATTCAGCATTTCCAAAAAATATTATCATAGTAGTACAATCTAAAATTATGTTACACTTGGGTACTATGTCATCTACTGTCAAGCACAACTTAATCCTGGAGCATGAGGCTGGTCCCAGACCTATCTCCTCACACTGGAGACTCAACCCTTATAGATCATGACCCTCAGCAGAGAGGAGAATCAGGAAGGTGGGGAAGGAAGTTAAGACAGGCTATGTACAGAATAAAGCTTACTGTGGAACAAAAAAGAAGAAAGTGACCAACTTTACTCTCCAAACTGAGAGCAAGCATTAACCCTCAGACTGCCCACCTGTCCCCACCTCACACTAATGTAAACAATGAAATGAAACAGAAAACTTAACCCCAGCACCCCTACTGCACATATACACGCTTGAAAATAGCAAATAAGACAACACAAAATACCTACAAATTAAGGAACATCAAAACACAAGATGGAAAAGCAAAATGAGAAGAACAGAAGTGCTGAGATAAATATAAAGGATACAGATAGAGACTCTGTCAAAACATTTAAAATGCTACACAGATTAAGAAAAGTCAATCATTGATTCTGTTTTCATTGCTTTTCCCAGAATTCTTTATCTCCTCCAGTAATCTTTTAATCTCCTGCATTTCTTTCATTTCCTTTCTTAAGGTCTCATTTTTGTTCTTCAGTTCACTGATTATTTGTCTCAAATCATTTTTTCCTTTTCATTTTCTTCATTTTTTAGTCTTGATGATTATTGATTCTCTATCTGACAGGCAGAGAAGTTCTTCCATGTCATTGTTGTGCTCTGGGGACTGTTTTACTTTTTGTGGTGTGTCTTTCCCCAGCGGGCTTGCTTGGTTATTTATATTTTTCCTTCTCCCTGCTGGTTGTTTTCTTATTAGTTCTATGTGTCAGGACATTGTCACTGGTGCTGGCAGGCATCTCTTAGGAGTTCTCCTTCAGGGATGTCAGAAACTGTTTAACAGACAGAGTCCAGCACTGTTAGGCCAAAACTCTGCCAGGTTGTTGATGCTGTGGCTGTGTTGCTGGGCACTGTCCCATACAGTTCCCTCCCCCTCTGTATTTACTCAGTTCCAACAGGGAATCAGCTAGTTGGTGATTTTGTTCTGGTCATTTGATGGTACCAGAGACCTGTACTTGCTGACTTGTGCTTTTTCCCAGTGTTCTCTGAGAAATGGAGGCAGGGAGAGGAGCACATCAACACAGGGGCTATTGCTCATGCTGGGTGCTGTGTCTGCCCCCATGTTCACCTGGTGCTGTGCCTGCAGCTGTGTGGGTCCCACACCCTGAATTCTGCACTCTAGTTCTCAATTCCCAGGGCTCTCAGATACAAAATGCTGGCTGTCATCCTGTGCAGTGCCACTGTTATGGAGTGTACCTCTCCCAGGATTCTGTGGCCAGCTCTCAATTCCAGAATGGGGTCTTGCTCCATGCCTCATTTCCCTTCTCACCTCCATTTGCATGGCACACCCCCTCTTAGAGCCTGAGGGTGGTTTTGGGATCCCTGGCTTCCAACTATCAGGAAGTTGGTGATTTTGTTCTCATCACTAGTTGGCGCCAGAGATCATTCTTAGTAGCCTTCCAGAATTGTGCTTCTCCACCCGCCTAACCATCTCCCGGAACAGAGTGGGGGTGGTGTGGAGTGACTCAATGGTGTGGGGATGCTGTGTCTGCCCTGTGCCCAGCCATCGTGAGGATCCCATGCCCCAAATTTCATGCCCTGGTTTGCAGTTCCAAAGCCTTCAGATCTGGGACTTGGGTGGTAACCCAGTTCAGTGCCCACAGAAATGGCATCTTTTGCACCCCACTCCCATGCCCAGGCACCTGGTTTTTGATTACCTAGTGAGGGTCATTTACCTCAGTAATAGCTCCCGTGCATCTCTCCACAATCCTAGGTTGCGGGCACAGGAAAGTTGGAAAGTTGCAATGACAGTGAAGAAATGATATGAGTAAGGTCTCCCATATAAGCAATTAATAGGGAGGAAAAGTGGCAGGTCCCTGTGAAAACTGGGACACAGAATATAAATTGGCAAAGCTAGCAAACTGCCTGAAGAGGAAAGTTGCAGCTGTGATCCTCGTATGCTTTTCTTTTCTTTTTTTTTTAAAAGATTTATTTTTTTATTTATTTATACAAGCACTGGGTACAGCCAGAAGTGCGGGAGGGTGAGAGAATTCACCAGAGCCAGAGCAGGGAGCAGAGCAGGCAGAAGGACGAAGTACACTGCTGAGGGGAGCAGTGGGTGGCAGGAGAGGTCTGTGCACCATGTGGGACCCTCCTCCAGTGGCCGGGGAGCAGCCTGGGATCGAACCAGCGCTGCAGAGGCTGCGGACAGCTTCGCAACCCAGCGCCCAACCACTGCGCCACCGGGGAGGCCCTGATCCTCATATGCTTTTCAAGGGCACACCTGCTTTTCCACACAAGCTTACTGGCTGGCCTTGGGCTATTTCCAGGTCTCTCCACAGAGTCCTTATCTTCCTCTAATGGCACTGAGTTTGCAATTACCTAGTGCTGTTCACTCACCTCCGTGGTGCTTCCTGCACAGTGCTCCACAGTTCCTGGTCATGGGGGTGCAGTGCCTGCAGTAGTTCCTTTCCACTCACTGTGCCTTTGTTCTCTAGTTTGTTCTTGGTTTTTTGTTTTTGTTTTTTTTCCTCCTTTCTGTTGGCTGGAGTGAGCTGGTTTTGTGGGTTGGGGAGGGTAGCAGCGTTCTGATGTTTTCCCCTCTTCTGGTCCTCTTTTATTGCAACTTTCCTCTTCAGGCAGGTTGCTAGCTTTGCCAATTTATCTTCTGTGTCCCAGTTTTCACAGGGACCTGCTGCTTTTCCTCCTTATTAATTGTTTATATGGGAGAACTTACTCATAGCATTTCTTCACCGTCATGTTTATCTCTCTCCAAAGAAAGGTCTATCAAAGGCAAGTAGACAGGTGCAAAATCTTGGAAGGATATCAGGGAATAAAGAGTGTTATTCACCAAAAAAATCTGAATATATAAAATTGGTCACGAAAGGAGACTGAACGAAATACAGACAAATTTAGAAAACACATTAAATATAATTAAACTGGCTAAAGGAGAAATTTCAGAAGTAGAATGAACAAATGAACAAATCACACATTTAGAAAGGGAAATAAAATAAATAAAAAGGAAAAATGAGAACGATCAGATTCAATAGAAGAGAAAATAAAAATAGTTGAGGGCCTCCCCTGGTGGCACAGCAGTTGAGCGCTGGGCTGCGAAGCTACCCGCAGCCTCTGCAGCGCCAGTTCGGTCCCCAGCCGCGAGGGTCCCACATGGCACGCAGACCTCTCCTGCTGCCCGGTGCTCCCTTCAGCAGTGTATTTCATCCGTCTGTCTGTTCTGTTCCCTGCTCTGGCTCTGGTGAATTCTATTACCAATCCGCGCTTCTGACTGTACCCAGTGCTTGTATAAATAAATAAATAAATCTTACTAAATAAATAAATAAAAATAGTCGAGAATAATGGCCCACCCAGACACCCCAGCTAGACCTGCCACCACATTGTGCACCCAGACCTGTGCCAGGGAGCCCTCAGGTGGCCCCGTCTGCAAGGTCACACAGAACCCTAGCTGAATCCAACACACTATATGCCTGGACCCATGCCAGGGAATCCTTCTGGAGATACCACACACCACCCATCCCAGAGCCCAACCACTAGTCACATGGTAGTGTCTGCTTTGAGGAAGGCACCAGTCACTGTACTCACTAAGAGGTAAGCACCCAGAATCCTCTCACCCTTCTGTGCATCTGGCCTTTACCCCGGTTCTTGTATAAATAAATAAATAAATCTTTAAATATATATATATATATAGTCAATTTCTAAGTTGTGGGTAATTTTCTATGTTAACCATAATAAAGATGAGGCTTGTTCTTTGCCGCTTGTAGATCGGTATCAGGGACAGTAGCTACATTATTCTTGGTAAGATAAAAACCTATTAATACAGGTTTGTGTATATGTCCTATTCTGTTACCATAATTATTCTACTCATGAGCCATGGTGTAAATGTTGAGCTGGTAAAGGATGGCATTTTAACATCTGTAGAATTATTCTGTTAATGTGATCATTTAATGTCGCTGGATTACATGCTTTCTGGTAGACATTAACATGCAATATGAAGATTCATAAACTTTATTTCCATTCCTGTATATCGCCACATCTCTTCTCCAGAACTCCTTGTCTCTTGTACTTCAATATTTATCCTTCCAACCCCATGGACAACCAGTCTAATATTTGCCACTGTCCATGTATCTAAACAAACACATACTGTGGGACACTTCTTTTTCCACACAAATGACCAGATGTCCATTGGAAATATTTTCCCTCACCACTATTCTTCAGAGATAACCTTAGAGTTACATTATAGTAACAATTCTCTTCCAGCTCAAAATAAAACAGAAGAAACCCACCTATTAATTAATCCAATGTGGCATTTTTCCCTCTCATTTAGACCAGAGAATACCTTTAGGAATAATAAGAATGGGGCCTCCCTGATGATGCAGGCAGTTTAGCGACACACTGTGAAGCTCTCTGCAGCCTCTGGAGCACAGGTTCAATCCCAGCCAATTACCGAGAATCCCACATGGCACAGCAGACCTCTCCTGTCTCACCCGCTGCTCCCCTCAGCAGTGTATTTCTTCAGTCTGCCTGTTCTGTTCCTTGTTCTGTCTCCTGTGAATCCTCTCACCCTCCATGCATCTGGCCTGTACCCTCGTTCTTGTATAAAAATAAATAAATCTTTAAAAAAAAGAAATAATAAGAACAAGCTTAGGCACAATTGGTACAATGAAGTACTTGACATTGGGATCTTGCCAACTTGTTCATGTATTTGTTGTATCCTCTGGGCATGCTATGGATGCCCAGGTAGCCATTTCTTTTAAAGAAGAACTGCTTCTATACTAATGCAAATTAATGACTTGATGGGTCTCAGAGAACCCAGGTTGTGATGGGAAATTTTCTTCACATAGATAACTTGATTACATGATCGGACACATCCAACCAAAGCCCAGAAGCATGGCAAGAATTATTTTAATAATCATAAGTAGTTGCATTCTATAAATGGCATAGTCTTGCTCAGGAACTCTAGTGGGCTTAGAGTGCTACAACTCTCTTGTTGAGTCTTTTCTGAATGTCCTGTAGCATTTTTATCTAGAGGTATCACTATTGCCATGGTATCTCTTAGATAATATTAGTCCAAACAACAAAATCACTTATATCAGAACCTACATCTCACAAAAGTATCTCCTTTGGGTCTCCCTGGTGGTGCTAGGGATTAAGTCTCAGCATTATTGAGCTATCAGCAGCCACTGCAGCATGTGTTCGACCTCCAGCCAGGGAGCTGACCCACCTGGTGCAACAGACCTCTCCTGTCTCCCTGCTGCTCCCCTCAGCGGTGTACTTCATTTAGTCTGCCTGTTCTGCTCCCCACTCTGTGTCTGGTGAATCCTTTCACCCCCCAATACCTCTGGCCTACACCCCAGCTCTTGTATACATAAATAAATAAAATACATCTTTTTAAAAAAATGTATCTTCTTTATTCTAGGTTCTACTTAGTGCTGCTCATTTTTAGATATGAATAGCCCCAAGTATGACTTATGTTGTTTCTAAAACCCAAAAAGGTCTACCAAGAATGTTGTACCTTATATAATGATAAAAGGCTCAAGATTCAATTATTTTTCATTTTTACTGAGGGGATGTACAATGTACTCCAGATCACTGGACCTCCAAAAGTATTATCAATTCAGGAAATACAGAGTGTATTTCCCCTCATCTGGAGCGCACATCTCTCACCAGAGCATGTTACTACTTCTTCCTCGGGACCTCAATGGGTTGGATGATGCCCACCTACATTGAAAGAGGTGATGTTTACTCAGTCTACTAATTCAAATGCTAATCTCTTCTAGAAACACCCTCACAGATACACCCAAAAATAATGTTTTACCAGCTCTCTGAGCACACGGTAGCCCGAATTAATAAATTTAAACATCACATTGTTCAGAAATACATTGAGTGTAGCTTTCTTTTCTTTGTGAGGATTCATTGCAAAGGCATGTTTGATTGAATCATTGGATATGTAGTTGAACTCAATTTCCTTCCTCCCTGCTCCTTGGCGGTCAGGCTGATGACTCAATATTCCAAACTTCTAATCACATGGTTGTTCTTTCTGAAATAACAAGCCTTCACCATAAACTTCCTTGGGTCCTAGCATAAATGCAGGTGTGATCTATGGGCTCATGAGTAGCAAAGATATTTTTGTCACTTGAGAAATTCCAAAGGTTTAAAAGCTCTATACCAGAAACCCAGTACAAAGAGCAAATTCTTTATCACCCTCCCTTATCATTCTTACCTCTTTTTGGTCCTTCAAAATAATTTATTACCCTTATATGTACACTTACAAATTTGTTTATTATATGTATGCTATCACATGAAAGCTTAAGTTTTATGAAATTGCAGGGGTTTTTTTGCTTGTGTTTGTATTTTTGGCACCTACTGTACTGCCTGATAATATAATCTCAATGATTATCTTTTAAATAAGTGACTAGTGAATAAAAACCAAGCAGATGATTCTTATGCTCAAATGAGTGTAGGACACAGTTACAGGTGCTACAAATTCCTAGAAGAAAAATAGAAATCATATAGACCATTTATTACAGTGAAGGATTGAACTTCTTAATAGAAATAAGGTATGTTTCATTTGTGCCAGTGGTGCTGCTGCCAGTCTTTAAACAATTTTCTCCCAAAGAGTTTCTTCAGTGCCAACATCACCTCTTTATTTCTAAGAGAATATATCAGTGGGTTCAGCACTGGGGTGACCGCACTGTATATGATGGCTACCATTCGGTCCTGAAACATGGATGTGGCTGAGGCAGGACGAATGTAGGTAAAACCCACAGGTCCATAGAAAAGAAAGACCACCATGAAATGGGAAGCGCAAGTGGACAGAGCCTTGTGAAGTATTCTGCAAGACTTATTCTTGATCAGAAGAAAGCCAATAATATAGAAGTAGGAAAGAAGAGTCAGGAAAAAAGCTCCCATTGATATGCTGCCGGTGACAACAGAAAGAAGCCACTGATTGAGTATTGTGTCACCACATGCCAGTTCCAGCAGGGGCTTGACATCGCAGAAGAAATGATTGAGTTTTCGAGAGTGGCAAAAGTTCAGATGTGCAGTCATTACAGAATGCATCAAAGCATAAAAGAAACTGATGATCCAGGCCACAGCTGCCAAGAGAATACACAGCTGGCGGTTCATGATGACAGTGTAGCGAAGTGGATTGCAGATAGCAACAAAACGATCAAAGGCCATGACAGCCAGTAAGATGGCTTCTGTGCTTCCCAAAAAGTGGAAGAAGTGTAGCTGAGTGATACAGCCTAGGAATGATATGGTCCTGTGAGCGACGAGCAGGTTTATAAGCACTTTGGGCAACGTCACTGAAGAATAGCAAATATCCAGACAAGAAAGATTTCCCAGGAAGAAATACATAGGGGAGTGGAGTTTAGGTTCCAAAATAACAATCACTAAAATAGCTCCATTTCCAAACAAGTTTATGAAGTAAATGATTAAGAAAATGACAAAGAAGAAAGGCTCCAACTCCTGAACACTCGTCAGGCCTAATAAAAGAAACTCACTCACTGTAGTGATATTTTCCATTGCTTTCGGGAGCAAAGGTAACAATAACAACAAGTTAATATTTTTGACATTTTAATTTAACACTATGAGAGTTAAGAAAAGTTCAGTTTCCTATTTAGAAGAACCTAGGGGTAAGCTATGAAATGAAAAATATCTAGTAAAGTGACACTTGCTTACAAAAAGATTGTTATATTAGCATACCAGATAAATCCCAAACCAGTAAAACATTTGGTTTATCATGGGAGTATATTAAAATAAATGGGGTATAAAAGACATTTTTTAAAAGTAGGAAATGTGGTACATTACCATAGACAAACTTAAAACACATAAATAAAGGAATCACTAGTTGATCAGTTTATAATTCTAGGTTCTAGCATGACATAGGTGTTGCCTAGTAAGATTTTCTAAGATGCATAAAATTCTCAGGAAATCAACACACCCCTCCTAAATACCTAAACCACCAGTAAAACTAGGTGGCATAACACCCCGAAATTTCAAATATTGTGTATGTAGAGAAGATAAAAACAAACTTACTTGGCATTAATGATTACAGGTTCAAACTTGACAGTGGATTCCTGGGTGTAGTTATGGAAAATTTGAAATAGTGAGAAACTCAAACATTAGAAAAAGGAAAACCTTGAAAACACTTCAAATATTTCAGCTTTGGGAGGAGAGCGGCCCACTGTTGGTGGGAATTTCTATAGAGTGTTTGTGGGAATTAGAATAAGACAAAACATGATTGAAGGAGGTGGTGAGAAAAAGAATAGCAAAAGTAGGAAAAACAAAGAAAACCATGATATTTGTAAAAGAAAATAGTCTCCATTGTATCAACAGAAGGAGCTCTAGAACTGAGGAACTGGAAACACTATCTGATTCATTCCTCCCACACATCCATTAACGTTTTCCTACTAATACTTGGCTCAGAACATCAGTCCAAGGTAAGTCCCCAAGAAAAGTTTCAAAAATTCTTTAACCAAAATAATGAATAGTCAAATCCACAAATATATGAATCTTTAACATATATGATAGATGAATATATGATAGTCATCTACTCATATATGATAGATGAATAAGTCAAAAGTTAGTAAAAATATAAAAATCTGAACAGCATAATGCATACATTTGACTAATCATCAAGAGAAAAATTAACATACATCCACAGCACAAACTGAGAGAAATCATCAGTACACTAACATATACTCTAAAGTTCTTTCTTTAGTTATAAAGAAACTATCCCTAGCAGAAGAACAGAAATGCAGAAAGAGATTAAGAACATCAGAATGAGTATGTTTCTGTGTACACATAGGCAAAATGGTCTCTATAAGGGTGAAAATCATCATACAAAGCAATAATGATTATGACCGTGGATGTGAAGACTATGTAGCATACAGAGCATGAATGGGAAAAGAGGAAATCATATTATTTTCAAGTATATATTAAACAGTTACAAATCAAACACATTTTGATTCAACAAAGGGCTTCAATTTTTTTTAAAAGCTGAATCAAATAATGTTTTCTGACTATGGTGAGTTTAAGACTATCTAGAAATTCATTAAATGCTTGAAATTAAACAACCCACATCTAAATAGTTAATGGATACAAGGGGAAATCAAATAGATGCAAGAAAATATTTTTTTAAGCACTGAAAAAAGTTTTGCAGACAAAAATGAACTGGGATTTAGGCTAGAGGTGTGTGTGGGTGGTGGCAAGGGGAGTGAAAGGATTCACCAGAGACAGAGTAGGGAACAGAGCTGGCAGATTTACTGAAATACACTGCTAAGAGGAGCAGCTGGTGAGAAAGGAGAGGACTGCTATGCCCTATGTCGGTCACCTCCCTGGCTGGGGATCCAACTCAAGCCATAGCAGCGATAGCGCTCATACTTAACCCCTAGGCCACCAGGGAGGACACTATTTTTAAATGATAATCAAGATGAGACCTATGACAATTTTGTTATACATCTAAAGGAATAAACATAGAAAATACTTTGGCCTTAAATTCATATTAGAAAAGAAATATTGAAAATCAATATCTTAGATTTCACCTCAAGAAGTTGAATGAATAAAACCAGCAATTCAAACAAAGAAAATAGAAAAAGGAAATAACTAATGTAATAACATAAAACATTAAAATACAAAACAAGAGTACAAAGAAAAAAGTCAAAGCTTAGTTTATTTGAAAAGATTTGTGAAAGTGATAAATTCTAGTAAGACTGGCTGTATGAGTGAGAAAGGCTTGAATTATCAATTGTAAATGTAAAGTCACAACAAATTCCAGCAATGTCAAAAATCATAACGGATCATTATGAACAACTTAATGTCAATGAATTTGACATTTTAGCTGAAATTTTACAACTACTTCAAAGCAAAAGTACATTACCAAAAATATGACAATAAAAGGAAAAATGTGAATAGTTGGATTTCTAGATAAGAAATTGGAGCTTTTATTTAAAATCTTCCCCAGAAGAAAATAACAAGTCCAGATTTCTAGTAAATTCTAAATATTTAGGGAAGAAATAACAGTGATTTATACAAACTCTTCCAAGAATAGAACAAAGAAATACTTATCAACTTTCATTCATAAATAATGATTCAAATCCATTCCTTACTATCTTCTATAGTAAACCCGTTCCTTACTATCTTCATTTTGTACAAACCAGCATCATAATTCATTTGAATTATTGATTTTTTTTGCACTATACTCAAGACATCATCCAGTATTATGCTGTCGAAAATAAGCCTATATTCTTGAATGGTTCTCATATTACTCAGAGTAAATATTCAAAGTCAATAGAGTAACCTACAAGATCCTACAAGATGACTCCTGTTTACTTTCTGCATCTGCTTCCACTCTACCCTTTGATTAGTGATTAGCCACACTGACCTCTGTGCTGTTCCGAGCTAGTAATACTAATAACACTAATAACACTAATAACACTAATAATACTAATAACACTAATACTAATAATACTAATAACACTAATAACACTCTCACTTTAAAGGCTGTGCAACATTTCTCCTCTGATCTGAAATAGTCAGACTTGGTAAATCCACTTGACAAATCCTACATCTTATTCAAGTATTTGCCCTAAAGCCATACCATTGTGTAACTTTAACTATCCTTTTGAATTCACACAAATGCACACACTACAGCATACTGTGGCATCCTTCCCTTATATGTGGTTATCAATGACATTTCATTAGTAAATTGGAAGTGTCTTTTTTTCTTTAACTTAAATGTAAATTTCAGAAAAAAAATACATATTACCTATTTTAGTCATCACTGCACCCCCAGCCCCTAAAATAGTGTCTGTAACATTTTTTTAGTGCCCTTATATTTACTGAATTAACTAGTGGGTTGTTATCTGTTCAATATTTACCAACTTTAAAAACCACCCTCAATAGGTCATATTTGGTGTTCACCCATAAAAGACCTATTATTTTAGCAATTAATTTTAGTCATGGACTGCTCAAGGATATTAGTGATTCTTACTGATTAATTAGCATCAATAAAACATATTTTAAATTTGTTTGGTGAAACAAATTTTAACTATGTTTGGTGAAAAGACACAAAAGTCTAAGAACTATATCCCATGGATATGAGACAGGAGAAATATTCTAAGTGAAATTGTTGATAATGGACAGGGAAAAATTAATATCAGGAATCATAAATACAATTTATGGACACTGTAAACAGTGCATACATCAGGAAGTTGGGATGTGCTTGTGAAAATTTATAAGTAGACACTTTATACTACAATTCAAAATCAATTTCATTTTTCTAGATAACAACACCACCACCCCTCTTTTTAAAACAATATCACTTCAAAGTTCTAATGGTAGGTGTGATCTAATATGTTGTTTAATGTATTTTCTAACACCAAACATTGCCATATTTATTAATAACAGTTTTGGTATATACTAAGATATTATTCAACTAGTTATTTTCTCTCATCTTTACTTTGTTCTTCCTTTATCTTTTCCCTCTCTGTAACAACCACAAAAAACTAAACTGTGATATATACTCAGACATCTAATTGAAACATACACCTATTCATAATCACAAGGAAAATCTACTCAGAAGCAAACATGCAAGCAATAACGGAAAGATTAGAAAATTCAAAACCATACTATCTAATAACTAGGCCATGAGACAATCTTTTGTTCTACTGTGTAATTTTCAGTCTCAATTTGAAGAGGTCCCCTACTTACTGTCACACACATTTTCCTGTAATCTTAAGCCCTTTTCATTGGAAAATTCTCGTCGAATCAAGTATTAGTGTTGTCTCTTAATTCCTAATAATCTATCCTGTACTTTTCTCTGTACCTACCTTATAGTGAATATAATCTTTTGCTCAAAAAGGATATCCAGAAATCAGAGATGAGATGTTTATTGTCTCATTGAATAAAATTTTCAAAGATAGCTCTAGTTGCTCAAAACATTTTAATTACAAATAGCTTATATCTAAATGTAAGACTGAATCTCAAGGAATATCATTTCTATTCTGGCCAGAGAATTAACAGATTAAATCCTATATAAAGCTCCCCAGTGGCATTTGGGCACTAATGTCTTGGGCATTTCTCCCTAAAGATTTAGTCTCTCTATATTTCTCTTCTCAAAAGTATTAGAATGCTTTTGAGACCATTATATCATTTTTCTAAAAACAATAATTTGCCCAGAACCATTTTCTGGTCATGAGGAAGAAGTAATAATAAGAATATTAGACACATTTCCTATTCTTGAGAACACTGACATTTAGTAAATGCAAAAAAAAAGATATACTTTTTATTGCCCTTAGTGCAATAAAAGGGGGAATGAAATTATGAATAAAACATTTAAGTTCTACAGGTTAAGAAAAAAGGAAAATCTTGAAAATAACTTTGGTCAAAAGAAAGGATGGATAATTGGAGAGTAATTAATTTAACTTAAATTTAAGAATTAGATGTCTTATGGAAATTCTTGGCAGAAGTAAGAGATGTGAGACCCCCTTTATAAATTGAGTCTATTAAAAAATGCAGAGAATTTAATGTCATTATAGTTTGGGGCATGACAAGAAAGCATGGTTTAGGGGACAAGCAAAAGAAAATAGGTGGTTTTCCAGTTTGTATGGATTCTAACAAAAGAGCAAATCACTGTGGGCACCACACGCTAACGAAAAAGCTTGATGAAAGTAACAAACTTACTAAGTTAGAAAATAAAAGTACAGAGTTAGAGAAACACCAATCATAAAATTCTAGCAGGGAATCAACTAGTTGGTGATTTTGTCCTGGTCACTAGAAGCTAGAAAATAGGAGAAACAAAGAGAGGTGAACCTAATTTTTTAATAACTCTCCCCAGATTTGTTACAGACATCTTGACCATACATGGATGGAAAGTGTTGTAAGAAGATCAACTTATGATTAAAGAAAAGCTAAAATGTGGTTACAGTAAACACATTAAAAAAAATGTTTGTTTCTAGCAACAACAAATGTTGGCGAGGGTGTGGAGAAAAAGGAACTCTTCTGCACTGTTGGTGGGAGTGCAAACTGGTCCAACCACTGTGGAAAGCTGTGTGGAGATTTCTGGACCTACTAAACATAGAGCTTCCATATGACCCAGCAATTCCACTCCTAGGTATGTACCCAAAGGACACAGAAACATCAATTCCAAAGAACACCTGCACCCCTATGTTTATAGCAGCACTGTTTACAATAGCTAAGCTTTGGAAACAACCCAAATGCCCAAAAATAGATGACTGGATCAAGAAGATGTGGTACATATATACCATGGAATATTACTCAGCATTCAAAAAAGATAAACACATGCAATTTGCTGCAACATGGATGGCGCTGGAAGGGATCATGCTCAGCGAAATAAGCCAAAAAGAAAAAGAAAAATACCGGATGGTCTCACTCATAGCAGGAATCTAGAAAACTTAAATAATGGACCAGGAAAATGAATAACTATAAGAAAGTGAAAATCAAAATCAACAAAAAACTATGAACCAGAGACACTTTTAGGGGGGCGGGGGCGGGAGGGGAGGGATTGGGGTCAGAATGGGGGGCTGCAATTGTATGGGGAATATAACAATAAAATTTATAAAAAAAAAAAAAAAAAAAAAAATGTTTGTTTTTAGACTCGATTAAGTTAATGTTTGGGTAATGTTAAAATACATACAGACTTAAAGGAAGTATAATGAAATTCAGCATTTCCAAAAAATATTATCATAGTAGTACAATCTAAAATTATGTTACACTTGGGTACTATGTCATCTACAGTCAAACACAACTTAATCCTGGAGCATAAGGCTGGTCCCAGACCTATCTCCTCTTACTGGGAGACTCAACCCTTATAGATCATGACCCTCAGCAGAGAGGAGAATCAGGAAGGTGGGGAAGGAAGTTAAGACAGGCTATGTACAGAATAAAGCTTACTGTGGAACAAAAAAGAAGAAAGTGACCAACTTTACTCTCCAAACTGAGAGCAAGCATTAACCCTCAGACTGCCCACCTGTCCCCACCTCACACTAATGTAAACAACAAAATGAAACAAAGAAAACTTAACCCCAGCTCCCCTACTGCACATATACAGCATGAAAATAGCAAATAAGACAACACAAAATACCTACAAATTAAGGAACATCAAAACACAAGATGGAAAAGCAAAATGAGAAGAACAGAAGTGCTGAGATAAATATAAAGGATACAGATAGAGACTCTGTCAAAACATTTAAAATGCTACACAGATTAAGAAAAGTCAATCATTGATTCTGTTTTCATTGCTTTTCCCAGAATTCTTTATCTCCTCCAGTAATCTTTTAATCTCCTGCATTTTTTTCATTTCCTTTCTTAAGGTCTCATTTTTGTTCTTCACTTCACTGACTATTTGTCTCATATCGTTTTTTCCTTTTCATTTTCTTCATTTTTTAGTCATGATGATTATTGATTCTCTATCTGACAGGCAGAGAAGTTCTTCCATGTCATTGTTGTGCTCTGGGGACTGTTTTACTTTTTGTGGTGTGTCTTTCCCCAGCGGGCTTGCTTGGTTATTTATATTTTTCTTTCTCCCTGCTGGTTGTTTTCTAATTAGTTCTATGTGTCAGGACATTGTGCCACTGGTGCTGGCAGGCATCTCTTTGGAGTTCTCCTTCAGGGATGTCAGAAACTGTTTAACAGACTGAGTCCAGCACTGTTAGGCCAAAACTCTGCCAGGTTGTTGATGCTGTGGCTGTGTTGCTGGGCACTGTCCCTTACAGTTCCCTCCCCCTCTATATTTACTCAGTTCCAACAGGGAATCAGCTAGTTGGTGATTTTGTTCTGGTCATTTGATGGTACCAGAGACCTGTACTTGCTGACTTGTGCTTTTTCCCAGTGTTCTCTGAGAAATGGAGGCAGGGAGAGGAGCACCTCAACACAGGGGCTATTGCTCATGCTGGGTGCTGTGTCTGCCCCCATGTTCACCTGGTGCTGTGCCTGCAGCTGTGTGGGTCCCACACCCTGAATTCTGCACTCTAGTTCTCAATTCCCAAGGCTCTCAGATACAAAACGCTGGCTGTCATCCTGTACAGTGCCACTGTTATGGAGTGTACCACTCCCAGGATTCTGTGGCCAGCTCTCAATTCCAGAATGGGGTCTTGCTCCATGCCTCATTTCCCTTCTCACCTTCGTTTGCATGGCACACCCCCTCTTAGAGCCTGAGGGTGGTTTTGGGATCCCTGGCTTCCAACTATCAGGAAGTTGGTGATTTTGTTCTCATCACTAGTTGGCGCCAGAGATCATTCTTAGTAGCCTTCCAGAATTGTGCTTCCCCACCCTCCCAACCATCTCCCGGAACAGAGTTGGGGTGGTGTGGAGTGACTCAACGGTGTGGGGATGCTTATCTGCCCTGTGCCCAGCCATCATGAGGATCCCACGCCCCGAATTTCATGCCCCGTTCTCAGTTCCAAAGCCTTCAGATCCAGGACTTGGGTGATAACCCAGTTCAGTGCCCACAGAAATGGCATCTTTTGCACCCCACTCCCAGGCCCAGGCACCTGGTTTTTGATTACCCAGTGAGGGTCATTCACCTCAGTGATAGCTCGCGTGCATCTCTCCACAATCCTAGGTTGCGGGCACGGGAAAGTTTGAAAGTTGCAATGGCAGTGAAGAAATGCTATGAGTAAGGTCTCCCATATAAACAATTAATAGGGAGGAAAAGTGGCAGGTCCCTGTGAAAACTGGGACACAGAAGATAAATTGGCAAAGCTAGCAAACTGCCTGAAGAGCTTGCAGCTGTGATCCTCGTATGATCCTCATTCTTTTCTTTTTTTTTTAAAGATTTATTTTTTTATTTATTTATACAAGCACTGGGTACAGCCAGAAGCGTAGGAGGGTCGGTGAGAGAATTCACCAGAGCCAGAGTGGGGAGCAGAGCAGGCAGAAGGACCGAAGTACACTGCTGAGGGGAGCAGCGGGCGGCAGGAACGGTCTGCACCGCAACATGTAAGACCCTCCTTCTGTGGCCCGGGAGCAGCGGCCGGAGAGCCTCTGGGGATCGAACCGGCGCTGCAGAGGCTGCGGACAGCTTCACAACCCAGCACCTAACCACCCAACCGCACCCAACCAGGGAGGCCCTGGTCCTCGATTGCTTTTCAAGGGCACACCTGCTTTTCCACACAAGCTTCCTGGCTGGCCTTGGGCTATTTCCAGGTCTCTCCACAGAGTCCTTATCTTTCTCTAATGGCACTGAGTTTGCAATTACCTAGTGCTATTCACTCACCTCCGTGGTGCTTTCTGCACAGTGCTCCACAGTTCTGGTCATGGGGGTGCAGTGCCTGCAGTAGTTCCTTTCCACTCACTGTGCCCTTGTTCTCTAGTTTGCTCTTGGTTTTTTGTTTTTGTTTTTTTTTCTCCTTTCTGTTGGCTGGAGTGAGCTGGCTTTGTGGGTTGGGGAGGGTAGCAGCGTTCTGATGTTTTCCTCTCTTCTGTTCCTCTTTTATTGCAACTTTCCTCTTCAGGCAGTTTGCTAGCTTTGCCAATTTATCTTCTGTGTCCCAGTTTTCACAGGGACAAGCTGCTTTTCCTCTCTATTAGTTGTTTATATGGGAGACCTTACTCATAGCATTTCTTCACCGTCATGTTGATCTCTCTCCAAAGAAAGGTCTATCAAAGGCAAGTAGACAGGTGCAAAATCTTGGAAGGATATCAGGGAATAAAGAGTGTTATTCACCAAAAAAATCTGAATATATAAAATTGGTCACAAAAGGAGACTGAATGAAATTCAGACAAATTTAGAAAACACATTAAATAGAATTAAACTGGCTAAAGAACAAATTTCAGAGTAGAATGAACAAATGAGCAAATCACACATTTAGAAAAGGAAATAAAATAAATAAAAAGGAAAAATGAGAAAGATCAGATTCAATAGAAGAGAAAAATAAAAATAGTTGAGGGCCACCAGGCGAGGGTCCCGCATGGCACACAGACCTCTCCTGCTGCCCGCTGCTCCCTTCAGCAGTGTATTTCATCCGTCTGTCTGTTCTGTTCCCAGCTCTGGCTCTGGTGAATTCTCGCACCCTCCCATGCTTCTGACTGTACCCAGTGCTTGTATAAATAAATAAATAAATCTTTTAATAAATAAATAAATAAATGGATAGATAGATAAATAAATAAATAAAAATAGTTGAGAATAATGGCCCACCCAGACACCCCAACTAGACCTACCAACACATTGTTCACCCAGTCCTGTGCCAGGGAGCCCTCAGCTGGTCCCATCTACAAGGCCACACAGTACCCTAGCTGGATCCAACACACTATATGCCTGGACCATGCCAGCGAATCCTTCCGGAGATACCACGCACCACCCATCCCAGAGCCCAACCACTAGTCACATGGTAGTGTCTGCTTTGAGGAAGGCACCAGTTACTGTACTCACTAAGAGGTAAGCACCCAGAATACTAGGAGAGGAAGCCTGAAACTCATACCCCATCTATATCAGAGCAAACCCAAAGCAAACAATGGGGTGAAAGAAAAATACAAATGGTCAGGCAAGTCCTCAGGGGAACAATACACCACAAAAAGAAAACCAGTCCTTAGAACCTAGCAATATTGACACTAAAAATGTTTTCTTCTTCTCAGATAAAGCATTCATGATTGTCATAATTAAGAAAATCAAAGAATTTTAAAAATATAAGAAAACTCAGAAAACAGATAAACAGGTACATGAGAAAACAGAAAAGGAATGGTCTCCATGAACAGGAGATAGAAATTGAAACCCTGAATAAGAAAATAAAAGACCTGCAGGATATGAAAATATCAATGGAGAAGGTAAACAAATTCTGCAGAAATCCATGGATATATGATAAAGTGGAAGAATGAATCAGTAATCCTGAAGATGTAGGGAAAAAGAACCAAGTTAAAAAGAAAAAAAACTTTGATAAAGTTCAACATCCATTTATGTTGAAAACCCTCAAAAAATTTGGATAAAAGAGACCTATCTGAACAAAATAAAAGCCACTATGACAAACCCACAGCTAACATCATTCTTAATGGCGAAAGACTGAAAACCTTCCCATTAAGATCTGAAAAAAAGAGGACCTCCCAGTGGCGCAGCAGTTGAGCGCTGGATTGCGAAGCTGCACGCAGCTTCCCCAGCACCGGTTCGATCCCCGGCCACTGGGCGAGGGTCCCACATGGTGCGCAGACCTCTCTTGCTGTGTCCGCTGCTCCTCTCAGTAGTGTATTTCATCGGTCTGTCTGTTCTGTTCCCCATTCTGGCTCTGGTGAATTCTCTCACCCTCCCGTGCTTCTGTCTGTACCCAGTGCTTGTATACATAAATAAATATAAATAAATCTTTAAAAAAAAAAATCTGAAAAAAAGATAAGGATATCCACTCTCACCACTGCTTTTGAATAAAGTACTGAAAGTCCTAATTAGAGCAATTAGGCAAGAGAAAAACAAAAGGAATCCAAATTGGAAAAGAAGAAATAAAACTATCATTATTTGCAGATGATATAATATTTAGAGAGACTCCATAAAAATTCACAGAAAAACTAATCAAAACCAGTTTAGTAATGTATCAGTTACAAAATCAATACACAAAAAAATCAGTAACATTCCTATATGCAAACAATCAATCTGAAGAAGAAATTAAGAAAACCATCCCATTTATAATTGTACCAAAAAAATTTAATACCTGAGAATAAACCTAACAAAGAAGATGAAAACCTACAAAAGAAAAATTATAAAACACTGCTAAAAGAAATAGAAGACATAAAGAAATAGAAAAAAAACATTCCCTGCTCATGGTTGGAAGAATTAACACTATCAAAATGATGATATTATCAGAAGGAATCTACAGAGTCAGTGCAATTCCAATAAAAATCTCAATGGTATTCATCAAATAAATGGAACAAATATTGCTGAAATTCATATGGAATCACAAAAAAACCTGAACAGCCAAAGCTATCCTGATGAAAATGGGAGAAAATGGAGGTCTTACACTCCCAAATTCAAACTATACTACATAACATAATAATAAAAACATCATGGTATTGGGTCAAAAACAGACACACAGACTGATGGAATCAAATTGAAAGCCCAGCAGTAAAATCACTAATATGTGCTCAACTAATCTATGACAATGGAGCAAACATATACACGGAAAACTGATTCTGAAAAACTGAACTGCCATATGCAAAAGAATGAAACTAGACTATCTCATATCATACACACACACACAAAAAAAAAAAAAAACTCAAAATGGAAAAGATTTCAATATAAGACCTAAAACCATACATATATAAAAGAAAAAAGGGAAAACACTTCATGACATAAATCTCAGAAACATTTTTAAGGACTCATCTCCAGAAGAAAAGAAAATGAAGGAGAAGATAAATAGCTGAGACTACATTAAACTAAAAATCTTCTGTACAGCAAAAGAGACAGTAACCTAAACAAAGAAACATCCTACTGAATGGGAGAAAATATTTTCACATTATATGACAGATAAATGACTGATATCAAAAATCTACAAAGAGCGCACACAACTCATACATACATAGCATACAACCCAGTCAAAAAAATAAACAGAAGAGCTAAAAAGATACTTCTATAGAGGAGAAATGCAAATGGCATTGTTCAATATCACTTATTATCAGGGTAAGTTCAATATGCAAATGGCATTGTTCAATATCACTTATTATCAGGGTAAGTAAATGAAAATCACAATAAGATACCATCTCATACCTGTGAGAATAATCTGTATTATAAAAAAAAAAAACTGGAAACAGAAATTGCTGGCTAGAATGAAGTGAAAAAGAAAGCCTCTTTCACTGCTTGTGGGAATGTAAAGTAGTTCAGCCACTCTGGAAAGCTGTGTGGAGTTTCCTCAAAACACTAAAAATGGATCTACTATATAATCTAATATTTCCATTCCTAGGACTCTACACAAAGAACACCAAAACACTAATTCAAAAGGAAACTTGCACTCCTATATTTGTTGCAGTACTATTTAAAATAGCTAAGATACAGACACAACCCAAATGTCCCAAAACAGATAAATAAAGACTTAGTTTATATACACAGTGGAGTACTACTCAGAGATCAAAAACGATAAAGCCATGCCATTTGCAGCAACATGAATGGAACTGCAAGTGTTTATTCAAAGCAAAAGAATTCAGAAGGAAAAGATAATTACCAGATGGTTTCATTTATATTTGGAATATAGAGAAACCAAACAAAGGTTCAGGAAAAAGACAAAACTTGCATAGATTTAAGACATACAGCAAGGGAAGGGAAGAGAGGGTCAAAAATAGGAGATAGAAGACCACAAGGGACTATGGTGATGGATCACAGTTGCTATGGTAGTGGAGGCTACACCAGAAGGGACAAATCAAATATAGTTCAAAAATGAACAACGATGAAAGAAGATAAATAAATAAATTCAATAAAATAAAAAAAGAATGAGAAAAAATTAATATGACACAATATTAACTTTTCACTCAATGTATATGTACTTTAATTTGAGAATATTTATAGTAACATTTCTAAATGAAGTAACATGATTACAAAGAAAAACAGAACTACGGAGGAATGAAGAGATTGAAACAAAATTTCTCTTTTGGATAGAATAAAAATTGAGATACCTGTCAGATATCCAAAAATATACGGCGTACGCACTGCCTGAATATTTCTATATGTAGTTATTTAAAAGAGAGTTACTCAAAAATATATATATCAATATCCGTAGTTCCTAGTGAGAAAGTTTCAATAAATGGAGATTATCTACCATTTTAGGCTATTCTGGCTTAAGGAGACAGAGCAGTAGCTAGAGAGGTTATGAGTTTTAAGTAATCTTTCTTATCTCATTTCCAATTCAATGTTAACATTACACTTCTGTCTGATTGTTGATTTTATTTTGCAATGCCATTTTCAATGTTTTTCTCAATGGAAAACACATCCAGATTTGACACTAATGAATAACTCTGGGAACTGAGTCTCCAAGGCCAGCAAAGATTTCTAAAGCAAGCAAATCCTTCCTGGCCTCAAGAGATATGAAGACTGATAATGCTTTGCTTCCAGACAACTTCTCTGCCTTTGGACATGGTTTCATCAATGCAGGTGCAAGGTTTAAATTTTCTGAAGGCTCCCACCTGCTCAAGAGGATCATTAGGTAGAGTAAGTATTTCTAAGGTCATATTGATGGGGTAGAAATGAGGAAATCCAGGAAGTAAGTGTGAATTTGATGCATCCATAATGGGCTTGGATTTTAGAGTGGATCATAGGGGATGGAAGTATTGCACTGGGGGGTGGGAAATGGGGGGAGTTGGAAGTTAGTTCTCTGTTTCCAAAACAGTATGTAAATCAGTCCAGTTGTAAGAAGTAATTTACATGTAAAACTGCTAATAGATGTATCTAGCAGAAGCTAAATATATATCTTTAAATATGGAATTAAAGATATACTTTTTAAATTTATTTTTTTAACATTGTTGTTCATTTTTGTACAATGTTTGATTTCTCCTCTTGGGTGTCATCCCAAAAAATTCCCACCACCATATCACCCATTAACCATCATCATAGTCTCTTGTTCTATTCCCTCCCCTGTTTTGACCCCTCCCTTCCTCTGCTGCATGTCTCATATTTATAGTTTGCCTGCTAGTTCTGTCTTTTTTTCTGACCCCTTGTTCAGTTTCTATACATTCCTCCTAAAAGTGAAACCATCAGCTATTTTTTTCTTTTTCCTTCTGACTTATTTCACTAAGCATAATCCCTCCCAGCTCCATCCATGTTGCTGCAAATAGCATGAGTTTATCTTTTTTGATTGTTGAATGTATTCCATTGAGTATATATTCCACATGTTCTTGATCCAGTCATCTGTTTTGGGTCATTTTGGTTGTTTCCATATCTTAGCTATTGTAAATAGTGCTGCAATGAGCAGTGGGAAGTGCAAGATTCCCTTCAAATTAGTGTTTTCCCCATGAGTGGAATTGCTGGATTATATGATACATCCACTTTTAGTGTTTTAAGAATCTTCCACATAGCTTTCCACAGCGGTTGGACCAGTTTGCACTCCCACCAGCAATGTAAGAGAGTTCCTTTTTCTCCACATCCTTGCCATCATTTGTTGTTGCCAGTTTTATTAATACGGGTCATTTTCACTGCTATGATGTGGTATCTCATTGTGGTTTTGATTTACAATTCCTTGATGACAAGTGATGTTGAGCAATTTTTTCCTCTTTGGAAAATTATCTTTTTAGCTCTTTTGCCTGATTTTTTACTGGATTGTTTACTTTGTTTTTGTTGAATTATAAGCTTAAAGATATAACTAAAAGCTATGGTTTTTATAGACATTTCAAACACTGAACTAGAATATAGAGAAGTCCAAAGTTCAATAATAAGAAGAGGAGAAATGAGCCAAGGAAACCAAAAATGAGTCTCCAATGAAACCCCTAGGAACCCAAGAACATGTGGTTGGTATTCTGAAAGCAAGGGAAAGACAATATTTGACAAAGGATCAAAGTCAAACTGTAAGATTGATCCTTAGAAATACACTGAAGATCTGAGACAGTCATGAATGGAGGAGAGGTGAAGGGAGATTAGAGATGGGGAGAAGAATACAGTGGAGTGTGGTGGAGGACTGTGGGTACTTTGGTGATGGGAAAAGCATGGTGACCACATCTGAGAGGATAAATCCTATATTGTGAAAAAACAAACAAGGATTTTTTTTAAAAAGATTTTTTTAAAAAGGAATCAACTACTTTGTAGTAATAAGAGGACTATGGGTGGTGGGTGTGGTATAGCAACATATATCTGAAGTGGTATGAAACTATACTTCTGAATTATATACAGAGTTGCAAACTAATGTTGCCTCAATAAGAAAAGAACTTAACATATTAAAAAGTAGTCAAGTAGCGTAAAGCATAAAAGTTGAACTTTGACATCAAAAAGTGACTTCAGCAGAACTATAAGGGCCAAAACTTGATTGAAGAAGATTTAAAGGAGCCAGAAGGTGAAGCAATGACTTTGGAGAGCCATGAATGGACAATAAGTGATAGAGACAATAAACTTTTTGAAGGATTTGTCACAAAGGCAGAGTAGTGGGGAAGTGGCTGAAGACTGTGAAGACCCATTAGGATATTAGAATACTATCCACCTGAGTCAGAAACTTTAGGTTGTTAGGTCCTTATATACTGTCCATGCTGAAATATTATCTAACCTCAGATATTTGCCAGACCTTATTTGAGATACTACATAATCTTTATTTTCCAGGTAAACTTCCAGGAGGTGAATATAAAACTGTGAGGTTATTCAAGCAAAATCATCAAAAAGATCCAACCAGGAGAAAACGTGAGAAAGTGAGAGGTATGACCACATAGGAGCTGAAGGAAGTCTTTTTTTTTTTTTTTTTTTTTTTTTATAAATTTTATTGTTATATTCCCCATACAATTGCAGCCCCCCATTCTGACCCCAATCCCTCCCCTCCCGCCCCCGCCCCCCTAAAAGTGTCTCTGGTTCATAGTTTTTTGTTGATTTTGATTTTCACTTTCTTATAGTTATTCATTTTCCTGGTCCCTTATTTAAGTTTTCTAGATTCCTGCTATGAGTGAGACCATCCGGTATTTTTCTTTTTCTTTTTGGCTTATTTCGCTGAGCATGATCCCTTCCAGCGCCATCCATGTTGCAGCAAATTGCATGTGTTTATCTTTTTTGAATGCTGAGTAATATTCCATGGTATATATGTACCACATCTTCTTGATCCAGTCATCTATTTTTGGGCATTTGGGTTGTTTCCAAAGCTTAGCTATTGTAAACAGTGCTGCTATAAACATAGGGGTGCAGGTGTTCTTTGGAATTGATGTTTCTGTGTCCTTTGGGTAAATACCTAGGAGTGGAATTGCTGGGTCATATGGAAGCTCTATGTTTAGTAGGTCCAGAAATCTCCACACAGCTTTCCACAGTGGTTGGACCAGTTTGCACTCCCACCAACAGTGCAGAAGAGTTCCTTTTTCTCCACACCCTCGCCAACATTTGTTGTTGCTAGTTTTTTTAATATGTGCCATTCTCACTGGTGTAAGATGGTATCTCATGGTAGTTTTGATTTGCATTTCCCTGATGACAAGTGATGTTGAACATTTTTTCATATGCCTGTTGGCCATTTGCATTTCCTCTTCAGAGAAGTTTCTTTTAAGCTCTTCTGCCCATTTTTTGACTGGATTATTTTCTTTGTTGTTGTTGAGTCTCATCAGCTCTTTGCAGATTTTTGTGATCAGTCCTTTATCATTAGTGTTGGGTGCAAAAATGTTCTCCCAGTTGGTGGGGTTTCTCTTTGTTTTTGTTATTGTCTCTTTTGCTGTGCAAAAGCTCTTTAATTTGATATAGTCCCAGCTGTTTATCTTTGCCTTCACTATCACAGCTTTGGGTGATGTGTCTGTAAAGATGTCTTTGATGTGCAAATCACGTAGTGTTTCGCCTATATTTCCTTCTATATATTTTATGGTTTCAGGTCTTATGTCTAGTTCTTTAATCCATTTTGAGTTGATTTTTGTGTATGGTGTGAGGTGGTGGTCAAGCTTCATTCTTTTGCATGTAGCGACCCAGTTTTCCCAGCACCATTTATTGAACAAACTTTCTTTGCTCCAATGCATAGTCTTTGCTCCTTTGTCAAAGATTAGTTGACCATAAACCTGTGGGTTTATTTCTGGATTTTCTATTCGATTCCATTGGTCTGTATGTCTGTTCTTGTTCCAATACCATGCGGTTTTGATGATTATGGCTTTGTAGTATAGTTCGAAGTCTGGGAGTCTGATGCCTCCATTCCCTTCTTTTTTTTTCAGGAGAGCTTTGGCTATTCGGGGTTTTTTGTGATTCCATATGAATTTCATCAATAATTGTTCTATTTCTTTGAAGAATGACATTGAAATTTTGATTGGAATAGCATTGAATCTGTATATTGCTTTTGGAAGGATGGCCATTTTAATAATGTTTATTCTTCCAATCCATGAGCAGGTGATGTTTTTCCATTTCTTTGTGTCTTCTTCTATTTCTTTTAACAGTGTTTTATAGTTTTCTTTGTATAGGTCCTTTACCTCTTTTGTTAGATTTATTCCCAAATATTTGATTTTTTTTGTTTCAATAACAAAAGGGATGGTCTTTTTGATTTCTTCTTCTTCAGATTTATTGTTTGTGTATAGGAAGGCTACTGACTTTTGCGTGTTGATTTTGTATCCTGCCACTTTACTGAACTGATTGATGAGTTGAATTAGCTTTTCTGTGGAGTTTTTGGGGTTCTCTATGTATAATATCATATCGTCTGCAAATAGTGATAGTTTGACTTCTTCTTTTCCTATTTGGATTCCTTGGATGTCTTTCTCTTGTCTTATTGCCCTGGCTAGGACTTCCAGTATTATATTGAAAAGCAATGGTGAGAGTGGACATCCTTGTCTTGTTCCAGATCTTAATGGAATTGCTTTCAGCTTTTCACCATTGAGAATGATACTGGCTGTTGGCTTGTCATAGATGGCCTTTATGATGTTGAGGTATGTTCCTTGTATCCCAAGAATTTCAAGGGCTTTTATCATGAATGGGTGTTGCACTTTGTCGAAAGCTTTCTCAGCATCTATTGATATTATCATATGGTTTTTATATTTCTTTTTGTTGATGTGTTGGATAACGTTGATTGATTTTCGGATGTTAAACCATCCTTGTGCCCCTGGAATGAATCCAACTTGGTCGTGGTGAATTATCTTATGGATACATTGTTGGATTCTGATAGCTAAAATTTTATTGAGGATTTTTGCATCAGTGTTCATTAGGGAGATTGGCCTGTAGTTTTCCTTTTTTGTGTTGTCCTTGTTCGGTTTTCGTATTAGTGTAATGTTGGCTTCATAGAACGTGTTTGGTATTGTCCCTTCCTTCTCAATTTTTTGGAAGAGTTTGTGAAGGATAGGCACTAATTCGTCTCTGAATGTTTGGTAGAATTCATTTGTAAATCCATCAGGTCCTGGGCTTTTGTTTTTGGGGAGGTTTTTGATTACCATTTCAATTTCGCTAATTGTAATTGGTCTGTTTAGGTGTTCTATTTCTTCTTTATCTAGCTTTGGGTGATTGTAGAGTTGTAGGAATTTGTCCATCTCCTCTAGATTGTTAAACTTGTTTCCATATAACTGTTCATAGTAGTTACTGATTATTCTTTTGATTTCTGCTGTGTCCGTTGTGATTTCTCCTCTTTCATTGATGATCCTGTTTATTTGTGCTTTCTCCCTTTTTTCCTTTGTGAGCCTGGCTAGGGGTTTGTCTATTTTATTGATTTTTTCAAAGAACCAGCTCTTGGTTTCATTGATCTTTTGGATTGTTTTTTTAGTTTCAATTTCATTTATTTCTGCTTTGGTTTTTATTATTTCTTTTCTTCTACTGGTTTTGGGGTTTTTTTGTTGTTCTTTTTCTAGGTCTTTGAGCTTCGAGATTAGGTTGTTTCTTTGCGTTCTTTCTTGTTTCTTGATGTGAGCTTCTATTGCTATATATTTTCCTCTTATTACTGCTTTTGCTGCATCCCATACATTTAGGATATTGGTGTCCTCCTTGTCGTTCAATTCAAAAAATTTTTTAATTTCTTCTTTGATCTCCTCATTAGTCCAATGGTCTTCCAGTAGTGTGGTTTTTAATCTCCATGAGGTAGGAAAGTTCCTTGCCTTCTTTTTATGGTTTATTTCTAGTTTGATGCCTTCATGGTCAGAAAAGATGGTTGATATGATTTCAATCTTGGTGTATCTGTTGATGTTTGTCTTGTGCCCCAGTATGTGATCGATCCTGGAGAATGATCCGTGTGCGCTTGAGAAAAATGTGTACTCCATTTTTTTGGGGTTTAGTGTTCTATAGATGTCTGTTAAGCCCAATTGCTCTAGGTCTTTATTTAGAGCTTTGGTTTCTTTACTTATTTTTTGTCTTGTTGATCTATCCATTGTTGATAGTGGTGTGTTGAAGTCTCCCACTACGTATGTGTTTTCTCTGATGTCTGTTTTCAGAGAGGACAACAGTTGTCTGATATATTTTGGTGCTCCTTCGTTTGGTGAGTATATGTTAATGAGTGTTATTTCTTCTTGAAGTATTGTCCCCTTGATCATAATGTAGTGACCATTGGGGTCTCTTTTTATCTTTTTGAGTTTGAAATCTGTTTTATCTGATATAAGTATAGCTGTTCCTGCTTTCTTTTTTGGTCCATTTGCTTGTAGGATTGTTTTCCATCCTTTAACTTTGAGCCTATTTTTATCTTTTGTAGCTAAATGTGTTTCTTGGAGACAGCAAAAGGTTGGGTTTTGTTTCTTAATCCAGGCTGCAACTCTGTGTCTTTTTATTGAAGAGTTTAGTCCATTTACATTTAGAGTTAATATTGATTTGTTAACATCTGTATTTGCCATTGTGTTTGTCTTTCCTTTGATTTTATTTATTTATTCTTTTAATAACTTTTTTTTTTTTTTTGGCCTTCTTTCATTGTTATTCGTCGCTCTGAGGTTCTGGCTTTAGGACTCCTTGTAGTATTTTTTGGAGTGGGGGTTTAGTTGCAATGAAATTCCGGAGTTTCTGTTTGTCTGGGAAGGTCCATATTCTTTCTTCAAAGAGGAAGGAGAGCTTTGCGGGATAGAGTATTCTTGGTTGGCATCTGTTTTCTTGGAGTCTGTTGACTATGTCCCTCCACTCTCTCCTTGCTCGTAGTGTTTCTTCGGAGAAGTCTGATGTCAGCCTGATTGGTTTTCCTTTGAATGTTATCTGTTTCTTCCCTCTTGCCAGCTTCATTATTTTTTCCTTGTCCTGGATTCTTGGGAGCTTTACTATTATGTGTCTTGCTGTATTTTTCCTTTCGTCGTGGAAGTTTGGTGTTCTTCTTGCTTCTTGTATATCAATTTTCAGCTCCTTCTTCACATTTGGGAAGTTCTCTTCAATTATCTCTTTGAATATTTTCTCTGTTCCTACATCTCTCTCCTCTCCTTCTGGTATTCCTATAACTCTTATATTTCCTTTCCTCATGGAGTCAGATAGTTCCCGAAGTCTTTCTTCGTTCTTTTTCCTTCGTACTTCTCTTTCCTTTTCTGTTTTGGTTCTTTTTATTTCTGTGTCTTCAAGATTACTTATTCGTTCTTCCATTTCATCTATTCTGCTTTCATTGCTTTTCCCAGAATTCTTTAGTTCTTCCATTAATTCTTTGATCTCCTGCATTTCTTTTACTTCCCTCTTTAGGGACTCAATTTCTTTCTTCTGACCATTGTTTTCCCTCTCTAGGGACTCAATTGCATTCTTCTGATCGTTGATTATTTTTCCCTTATCATTGTTTTCCTTTATGACTTCTGTCAGTTTTTTAATCACGGCAATTTTAAATTCTCTTTCTGGAAGGCTCAGAAATTCTTCCAAGTTATTGTCGTTGCAATCTGGGGGCTGGCTTTCTTTTTGTGGTGTGCTTTTTCTCTGGAGAGTTGCTAGGTTGCGTGTGGTTCTTCTCCTCCCTACTGTCTGTTTTCTAATTTGCCGTATGCGTTGGGACACTGTGTTGTTGGGACTTGCCGGCATCTTGGGTGGGCTTCTCTGTTCCCCTCTGGTTCTTCCAGGAGTCATCTGTCAGTTTCAAGCAGCCTTTACTGGAGAAAGGTCCCTGTTCTAAAATGCCGATGTGGGGACACACTCCCCTGTGCGCCTGGTCTGCCCCGGCGGTGGGTTCCTGCTTCCCTCTGGGCTTGGACTGCAGGCCAGAGGGGGTCTGGCGTGGGCGAACTTCCCCCGCTCACCTCTGGCTCCTGGGGAAGCCTTCTGCAGGTAGTCTTTACTGAAGAAATGTCCCTGTTCTAAAATGGTGATGTGGGACACACTCCCTGTGCTTCTGGTCTCAGGCACACTCTTCTGCGCGCCTGGTCTGCCCCGGCTGTGGGTGCTCGCTCTCCCTGTGGGCTCAGACTACTTGTTCAGAAGGGGCCCGGTGTGGGCTAACTCCCCAGCTGGCCACTAGCTCCTTCAGTAGCCTGTGCTGGGGTCAAGTCGCTAGGTGGCACCAGAGATCTCTCCTAGAGCCCTTGGGGAGCTGATTTTCCACCCCGTGGGACAGGGAGCAGAGCGGGGATGGTAGGGTACACCTCAACAGCTTTGGGGTGCTGTGTCTGCCTTGTGCGCCACCGTCGTGGGGAACCCACGCCCCTAATTTCGTGCCCCGGGTCTCAGTTCCAAAGCCCTCAGTTCCAGGACGCGGGCTGTAGCCCAGATCAGTGGCGCGGGAATGGCGCCTTTTGAATCCCGCTCCCCTGCCTGGGCGCCTTGTTCCTGCTCACTCAGGGAGGGCCTCGCCCGGGTCTCAGTTCCAAAGCCCTCAGTTCCAGGACGCGGGCTGTAGCCCAGATCAGTGGCGCGGGAATGGCGCCTTTTGAATCCCGCTCCCCTGCCTGGGCGCCTTGTTCCTGCTCACTCAGGGAGGGCCTCCGCCCGGGTCTCAGTTCCAAAGCCCTCAGTTCCACGACGCGGGCTGTAGCCCAGATCAGTGGCGCGGGAATGGCGCCTTTTGAATCCCGCTCCCCTGCCTGGGCGCCTTGTTCCTGCTCACTCAGGGAGGGCCTCGCCCGGGTCTCAGTTCCAAAGCCCTCAGTTCCAGGACGCGGGCTGTAGCCCAGATCAGTGGCGCGGGAATGTGAAGGAAGTCTTGTTCTGAAAAGATAAAGGAATAACAGAAGCATTAACCTTGTTGTCGGGGAATCTTCCAGTTTCCAAGTGAAAAAAGTTAGAAATAAAAATAGATAGCAGTATGGTTGATAGGATGCTCTATCTTTTGATTTCTCTTCGGCAAACTGTAAGTGTCAGCATCAGCTAAAGTTACTGCATGCTGTAAATGAAAATTCTTGTGCCCCACTAATCCTTAAGCATATTAAAATTTAAGAAACTCTGTTCTCAAGTATTCAAAAATGTTCTGCAAAATGAGGAAATAATTTTCCCTTTTATTGTAAGTCAGGTACCCATGGGAACATTTAAAAATTATTAGAAACAGGGAGTTTATTCACAATTAATGAATAAATGGAAAAAGAAGAGAAAAATGTGTCCTATTATTTGAGAATAGCCATTAAATAGTAATCCTTGGGCCAGACCCAGTGCTCCACTCTTTGGTCAGTGCTATAAAGAACTTTTAAATAGAGAACATGATTCCTACTCTCAAGATAAGTATAGAATAATTAATAAGAGAAAAACTTTATATTAATTTTTTAAAAACAACTTCAGTCAATAATCTTAAGGATCATTCTACACATATATATTTCATAAAATATCTATAAAATAAGGGATAGAATACTTGAGAAAATATGGTTGTGAAGAGAGTAAAAATTTAACTGAGACTTCGCCTGCTAGTATTTAAGTGAGGAAGTAAAGACATCTGGATAGAAAAGGACTGGGGGTTAATGTAGTAAGAGCAGAAATTAACATAATCTTGTAACTATAAAGTGATCAAAGGAGAGAGGGGATTGAATGCTAGTGAGTAGTGGGAAATCATGTTTTTTAGACAGCATGTTCCAGGTGTAGATATTCTTGATAGCCAGACACATATGGGTGTAAATAGTGCAATAGGAAACATGATGTTAGGGGTATTTGAGCAAGGGAAAGTCAGGTCAAAAGCAGAAAGTTGTACAATTACTGAAATTGCTTGCAACATGAATCATTATAAGTAGAAAGAAGTTAATAAAATAATCTGGGTGCTAGTTGAGGGGAAAAAAAATCCAAATAAGGTAAATGTGGAAAGACACTGATATGAAGACCATCTTGTAGGGAAGAAAAGTATTATATCACAAATTTGAAGGAAGAACAAAATGCATGAATCAATGTTTCCAACTCATATAAGTAGGAGACTATTTGTAAGAATAAATTTTTATTCATAAAATGTTGAAAAGGAGAGCAATATACTGCCCTCTTGTGCCTTCAGTCTACATTGTGAACATTAACTCTTCTTTTTTATGCCATCACTAATTTTATTTATTTATTTTTGTTTTTAAACATCTTTAGTTTTTCATAATATAGGATTTTTTGTATTTACCATTCTTTGTTTCCAAACACTAGGAATTTAATGGAGAGGAAAGCTAGATACAATTTCTGCCATAATGTACCTTATGACTTTTTAAGGAATGCTAACATTAAATAAATATATTAAAATAAATAAGTAATCAAAATAAGATTAATTATATTATCTGTGTTACAACTATAGAAATCCTATGATGGTCTAAGATAGCATATAAAAGAGACAAGGAAAACACCCCTAAGAAAGTTACTAGTTGCATGGATGGAGCTGGAAGGGATCATGCTAAGCGAAATAAGCCAGAAAGAAAAAGAAAAATACCGGATGGTCTCACTCATAGCAGGAATCTAGAAAACTTAAATAAGGGACCAGGAAAATGAATAACTATAAGAAAGTGAAAATCAAAATCAACAAAAAACTATGAACCAGAGACACTCTATGGGGGGTGGGGGGCGGGGAGGGGAGGGATTGGGGTCAAAATAAAGGGGTTGCAATTGTATGGGGAATATAAAAATAAAATTTGTTTTTAAAAAATGAATAAATAAATAAATTGTAGATTAAAGTAAAAAATAAATACTATATAATATTTAAAAAAATTAAAAAAAAAGAAAGTTACTAGTTGATCTGAGGTTGGAAGATGAAAAGAAGTGACTAAAGTGAATAAAAGAAATATGACTCGTATGAGGGAATGTGGCCAAGGAGCAGTAAATGAGTGGATTGTGGTGTAAGATGAGCCGCTGAGACACTTTTATATCAAAACACATTGAGCCTTCTTAGACATGGTAGAGATTTTTGTCTTTTCACAAGACCAAACATTCTTCAGAGACCTGTTTTTAAACAAATAAGAAAGACAACTAGCTTTCTTTTTTGAGACGATTGCTCTGTTGGCAGTGTGGTGAACATATTGGATGGGCACGAGGGGGCATATTAAACCAGTTAGGAGGATAAGAGTACTCCGACCATCAACAAACCTGAACTAGAGTAGTGATTGTGCAGATGGGTAAGAGCATTTATTGAGCTGCCACTGTGTGCCACACACTAAGCTGAGTACGAAGATGCAGCCACTGCATTAAAAAAAACACAGATTCTTGTGGTTAATGCAATTTGCAGCAACATGGATGGCGCTGGAAGGGATCATGCTCAGAGAAATAAGCCAGAAAGAAAAAGAAAAATACCGGATGGTCTCACTCATAGCAGGAATCTAGAAAACTTAAATAAGGGACCAGGAAAATGAATATCTATAAGAAAGTGAAAATCATAATCAACAAACAACTATGAACCAGAGACACTTTATGAGGGGAGGGGGGTGGGGGGGAGGGATTGGGGTCAAAATAAAGGGGTTGTAATTGTTTGGGGAATATAAAGATAAAAAAATTAAAATTAAAAAAAAACATATTTCTAAACAATGATACCATCCAACAACACAAATTTTTAATTAAGAAAACTGATACACCTAAACAACTCCAGGAAGCTACTCTCATACCCTTCATTCCACCACCTCTGTGCTGTCTCACTTAGACCATCCTCTCTATAAAATCCAAATATTGTCCCTCCCATTGCCATTTTACTTCCTTTTCTTCATTCCTCACATTGCTTAGGATAAGGCAAACTCAGTGCCAAGAGGTGAGATCCAAGGCACTATCTACATCAGTATGATAGTGAAGGACTCCTCCTTCTGCTCATTTCTTTCTTACAGCACACAAAGATCCAACATGAACTGCAGCAAGACACCTGACTTTGTCTTCATGGGGCTGTCCAGTGACCCAGAAAAAGGGAAGTTCCTGTTTGGCCTCTTCCTGGCTATCTACTTGCTGTGCCTCCTAGGGAACTTGCTTCTTCTGATTACTATTGCTTTTGATGTCCACCTCCACACGCCCGTGTACTTTTTCCTCAGTCAGCTCTCCCTGGTGGATCTTTGCTTCACCACCACCACAGCCCCCCAAATGCTGGAGAATCTGTGGACCAGCAATGGATTCATCTCTTTCTCTAGATGTCTCACCCAATTATATTTCTTCGCTGTTTTTGCTGATATGGACAATCTGCTTTTGACTGTCATGGCTATTGACCGCTATGCTGCCATCTGTCATCCACTGCACTATTCACTGCTAATGACTCCATGCAGATGCATACTGCTGGTGGGCTGTTCATGGGGAGTGGCTCACTCTGTCTCTCTGATCCATATACTATTGCTATCTAAGTTGTATTTCTATACTAACCAAGAGTTTCCCCACTTTTTCTGTGACTTTGGTCCACTTTTTCAACTTTCTTGTTCTGATACCCTTCTTAATGAAGAACTGGTGATGATTCTGGCAGGGTTTTTAGGAATCAGTCCTCTCCTTTGCATCACAAGTTCTTATGCTCATATTTTCCTGGCGGTAGCCAGGGTCCCATCAAAACAGGGGAAAAAGAAAGCCCTGGCTGCATGCAGCTCCCATCTCTCCATGGTCATCCTATTCTATACTACAGTTTTTGCCACCTACCTGAAACCCCCATCAAATTCTCACTCAACAGGTGAGCTTGTTGCATCTGTCATGTACACCCTGGTGACACCCACTCTCAACCCTTTCATTTATAGTCTGAGAAATAAGGATGTGAAGAGTTCTCTGAAGAGCGTTTTGGGCATAGAGAGTTCTTGAGATTAGATATCATCTCCATGGGTTAAAAATGAATTATTATTTAAGAACATGGAACAGTGCCAGACATGTTAAAATGAGTAAAAATTGGAGACTGCATCGATAAGTGCAGAACCAAACCAGTTAATCAAGTTTTCTTTTTATCAGTGTATACCATCCAGAACTGCTTGATTTGAAGTTAGCACTGGGAAAGTTGTAGGCACTTTCCTTTTGATGACATTTTGCCAATGAATTAGATTTTTTTTTAATCAGGAAGACTTCTATATATTCTTGGGGCATACGGTCAAGGGGAATCCCAGCGTGTACCAACAGGATCAGGATATAGCGAAGTTTTTGTCCAAGGTTGGGCCAGTTGTGGTGACACTTTTGGATTGGTTCCAAAGTTCATTTGTCTGTGAGTGGTGGAAATTAAATCTTCAGAAGGAACTCTGCAATGTGGTAGTCTGATATCACAATCAGATGATATTATTCTTCAAAGTCATTAAATGAATGAGTCAGGCTGCTTAATGTTTTCTTCTTTTTTGTTACTATTCAGTCTTCTTTTTAATGTTTAATATTTTATATTAAGGTAAAATTGGTCTATAAAATTGTATGATTCAGAAATATAGGATCCCACCTTTTTAGATATATGTTTCCTCACCATACCCACCACCTAGGCACTCATGGTCCTCCATTAAATATCAGGTTTAAAAAACTTTATTAGATCTTCTAACTTGTTTCCCTGTTGTTTACCACCATGGCTTTGACTTTCTTGTCATGCTTCTTATATCATTTTCTGATTCCCTCCTCACTTTTTCTATATCACTTAATTATATGACCTTGTTCATGTTATTTGATCACTCAGAAATTCAGTTCCCTCATGTAAAATTGTGATCAGGAAAAATTCTTTTGGGGTTTCTGCAACATTCTGTGATGCAACACAGTAACCATAGTGTAAAGTAATACAATACAGTGGCTCTTAGTGTAAAATTGTAAATTAGAATTTTACCTTTCTTTATCTTTATAGTCTTTCTCTTCCCTTCAAGCTCCTAATCATAACTGTAATGAAGGTTTACATATAAACAAGAAGAACAATTTCACATAAAGTTTCTTTGTACTATAATCTATGATTTTATTGTGTCTGCTTATGTGTGTAAATGTAGAGACAAAAAATACATTCAGACATAAACAAGTACCAACAATTGATCAGTGTGTCAAGGCAACTTTTATTTGAGAAGAAACAATCAGTTATTTTGGAATTATTATTTAAGATATTATAGTACACTGAATAAGAAAGTATAGAAAAATATGAAAAAATGATAATTTTCTGACTTTAAAATGTTTGTTATATATTAAGTATATCTCTGAAAAATCTCAATTGCTGACACTTATATTTTTAGTACTGAAATTATGAAACAAATGCATTGTAGTTATAATTTCCATACTGTAATGTAAATTATCCAATTAGTTTTTAACATTTTACTATACAGTAAAACTATCTTGTGTATTTCAGGATAAACTGAATAATTCAGAAGAGGTTACCATTAGAAATTAGAGTATAAACTAAGCCTGAAAGGAAACTGATTGTCCTCTTCCCTAACAGATAGTCCATATATAGTCATGTATTTTCTTGAGAATTCTGCAGTGTATTTTGTTTGCAAAGGAAAAACAATTTGTCTACAAAATACTTGTCATAAACTACCTGTTTGTTGTCATTATGTCATTGTCATAAAAGTAATTTTTGATTACATTGATTGATTCAGTGGTAATGACCATGAGTTATGTTTGCCCGTATAATTTTGCTACTTGATCTAATTCTTTATAGTGACATAAAGCTTTTCTTCAAAAAAGAATAATCCTCATAAACATGCACTTTGGGAAAAATCACTCACCACTACATTGAAATATAGAAATAGATCAGGCAAACAAGATTCTTAGACCCACTCAGCCTTGTATATATGAGATATATACATAAATCATATATAAGAACTTATGACACATAACCTATATGAGATATATATCACATATATGATCTATAAAGAATGATGATTAAACTACTGATAAAAATGGCAAAAATGATCAAAATGGTTGTAGTGATGGCAAGAGATGATCAAATTCCAATAAAATTATTATTAGTGTTATTAGTATTAGGAGGAAATTTAAAGAAGAGATAAATTCAATGCATCCTTAGATATATCTATATAAATACACACAGAGAGATGTGAATGATATATATGCACACACACTCCTTGATATGTTGTTGTTCTGTGCTATCTACTGGTATTCAGTGACTAGTGGAAGGAAAAAAATGCTTGTATTCACAAATTGGTGTATAGATAGATAGATAGATAGATAGATAGATAGATAGATAGATAGATATGTGTATGTGTGTGGTGTGTGTGTGTGTCTACACACACTAACCTAAGGATGTCTGGATTAGCTGTTCCTTAATTTATCTTCTAACACTGATATCATTGAAACTTGATCAACCACTGCCATCACTTCTACCATTATGATCACCATTTCCATTTCTATTTGTGGCCTAATCAACCTTACATATAGTCAATACCACCTCTGTTGTCATCAGTGTCACCACACAACTTACCATCTTTTCTACTGTCCCCATCAATGCCACCAGTACCAATATCACTGGTAAGAGAATAGGAACCTGCTCTATGTGGTTCCTCCTCTTTACTTTAACACTCATTTTTATTTGTGGGTTTGTGTAATATTCAAGAATGTCTGCATATATTTAGTAGTCATGGCTGAAGATTGACAGATAAGCAACAAAAGATGTCTTGATTTTCTTAATAAGATAAAAAAATTCCTATTTAACATTTGTTCTGCAAAAATAGTGATCTATGCATCTTTCAAAGAATAGATTCTTCTTTCACATATATATACCCTTAAGGAGTGATTAGGAAAAAGGATTCATTACACTGTATTGTAAAAACAATGCACTTTGACTAGTTCAGTCATTCTTTGTCCAGTTTGTCCCTAATTATACTATGCACAACAGTGTCAAGACACAGTATATTCATTATGTTTCTTTGTGTCACTCCCTACATTTCATGTTATTATACACTATGCGTTGGAGGGTATAATCAAACACCTGATGAGTAATCTTATTTAGGAAGACAGCTCTCATTCCAATGGTTAGTAGGGCCCTTGCTAACAAGAGTAACCCTGAGATTTTCAGACTAGATTCTTTGTTCATCATCTGCATCTAACCAATTCTCAGCCCAGATTTTCTTCCTGGATCATATAGAGTTATACTTTCTTCACATATTTAACTTAGTGTCTTCTCATAGTATATGTTCAGTAATTATTTTGAAAATAATTATTATTGGCAGATAATAATTCACCCAAAGAAATGAAGTTCACGGGGGAATGGGGGAAGATGGGCAGTTTCACTTATTTGAGGAAAAATAATGAGCTAATTTGGGGCAGATGAAGCAGATGGAATCTGGTATAAGGGGCATTAGAAAGGAGGGAGCTGCAGGTCAGGGACCCACAGGTACGTTTGAATGGGAAGTCTGTGGATGTGACTAATAGGCAGATTGTTAAATTAAAAGGGAATATCACTTGATATTTACCAAGAATGAAAACTAATAAAAATTAAAACCACACTGGTAGTAAAAGTAGGGCACATGGAAGAGGACAATGTGAAGTTCTGACCATGCTGAATTGGGGAAATTTCATTAACACCACCGTAATATCACTGCATCCAGCTGAGACACTGAAAAACTAAGATTTTAGAGCTAATTCCACATCTTTGAGTGACATATGCCCAGAGCCTGGCCTAACAAAATATAAAACCAATACCAACAATGTCCACAGAAAAGACAAAAACTGGAAAGGACTGCCAACGTAGGGCTTGCAAAAACCCTGGATTTGTCATAGATCCATAATAGCAAAGATACAGTGAAGCCATTCAAAGCTCAAGATGATTCCTCTGAAATTTAAATGCCTTCTACTGCAAAAACCTATATTTTTCAGAATAAGATAACAGAATCCAAATTCCTATAATAACATGCATTCACTCAAACCTATGAGAAAACAAAGGCATGGCAAGTTCTGATCATTGCTCAAGAAGAAAGGAAACAGAACCAAGGCAGCATCATTGGAACTTCCTGATTTGCTACAGAAATGATCATCTAAGTTAAACAGACAGGCACTACCCCCAGGGAGTTTCTTACCTTGGGATGAAATTGGATACATCGGAGTCCTGCACAGACTGTATCAGGAGAGATGGAAACACCTACAGACTGTAGTTAGGGCCAGGAGATTACCTTACTCAGTGCTACCACACAGCCAGCCACCCTGGGGAGAGGAGAACTATACATTGAGGAAGCGCACACCCTTGACTGAGGAGAAATAACTGAGGAGTTTGGGTGCTGAACACAAGCTGGGTGTCCAGTGAAAAGAATGAAGACAATGCACTGGGCTTATTGATACTGACTTTGTGCATGTACTGAAAGCGCACAGAGCGCAGAGTCTGGTCTGGAACCACAGAGAGGTGGGAAACCTATGGTTTCAAAAACTCAGAGTAACCCACAATCCCCACCCCACATATTCACACAAGTAGCTAAACCTCTCCATTCTGACTGTCCTACCACAATTGCTGCCATCTGATCCACCTACCACCTTCAGAGCTGACTGAAACCTCTGTCCTCCCTGATGAGTGACTCACAGAGAAAGTAAGTGTACACACTAACTAGAATCCTTCTATCACCCCCCAGGTATTCAAAGAGGGAGTATGATCAAAACAAGGGGGCATGGGAATTGTATGGGGACTATAATCAAGATGAAAATGCATACATTGTGCAAAAATGAAAAATGATATAAAAATATTTAAAATTTAAAAAATAATAATAAATAAAACAAAAAATAAACAACTCTTTAGTTCTTTCTCAACTCACCCTATAAAGAAAAATAATCAAATTCTTCAACCCAAAACATGCATACAATGGGCAGAGAGCAAACAAAGTTTGAGAACCATCTTAGCACTCCCTGCCTCTGTGGTGCTGAAGATATTGTCCTTCCTGTGCATTGCAGAGAGGATTCAAATTTCTAGTCTATAAACTTTGGAAGATAATAGTTGAATATAGTGAACCTTGGAGATGTGTACCTGACATCTTACAGGTTATGTATGGACTCTATTTGGGAAAATGTTTAAAGACCTCTGGATTGGCAGTTCTCTCACAGAACCTATACTGGACTTTTTGGAATGGTTATATGTGATGGTTCAGTGGAACTTAGATACTGTTTAAGGATCATGAACTTCAGTCATTTCACTCCCTGGTTCAAGTTGGAGGCAATTGATTTTAACCCTTTTATCTCTGGAATGTCTTAAGTGTTGCAAGGAGAGGCCCCTACTGTAAGCACCCCTTCCAAAGATATATGGGCTCAGCGTTCCAGTAATTGAATATGTGAGGCTATGTAATTTCAGGCTTAAATGGCTCTGAAATCATTCCAGCTTCAGTGAAGGAAGTGAAAAAGAGGCGCCACTAACTTTCTGAACTCTAGTTGCATTTTAAATGCTTAGGGAAACATAATCACCAAACATCTGAAACTGTATTACTGTGAAATTTTGAAGTCATGGGCCTCCCTGGTGGTGCAGGTCATTGAGAGCAGAGCCATGAATCTGTCCGCAGCCTCTGCAGTGCAGGTTCAATCCCAGCTGACCGCTGAGATACCCACATGGCATGGCAGACCTCTCAAGTCTCACCCACTGCTCCCCTCAGCATTGTATTTCAGTCAGTCTGCCTGTTCTGTTCCCCATTCTGTCTCTAGTGAATCCTGTCACCCTTCCACGCATCTGGCCTGTACCCCAGTTCTTATATGCATGAATAAATAAATCTTTTAAAAATTTTTTGAAGTCATGATCTTTGAGGAAAGGTACTTCTCTCCCCTGCTGGTCTAGCACAGTCTTGTCCTCTACCATGTTCCTGCTTTCAGTGACAGGCAGGTAATCACCTTGACTATGCTGAAGACTGTATTTTCTTGAGCTGGCAGAATTCCTCCAGTGTTGGACAGGGGGCTCACAATCACCCTCTCTTAAGTTGATGAGACTGCACATCCTAAATCTGGTGAACTTGCCAACAGATCAACTCCTAGACCAGTATCTTCAGAGACAGTCAGCTACAGTCTGAGAGTGAATGGTCTCGCAAAGAATTGTTTCAATGAGAAAATATGGAGTCACTGCAGCAATTGGAGCTAAATATTCCTCACACCACTGAATATTTCTTTACTTCTCCCATCCTGATTTTGCCTCAAGATGTTCAGATGTCAAAACCTCAAGCTCTTGCTTGTCCACACGCAAAGCCAGGGAAAGAAGGATATCAAGGCTCTTCTGCAGGAAGTGCTGCTCCCCAAAATTCCTTCACTTAATGCTGCACCATAAGACATACACTTCATTACCCTCCCTACACACCCTGAGTCATATTCACCCTCCCTTCCTTGCCATATCCTAGAGTTAATCCTCTAGGATTCCCATTTTTCAAAGAGACAAGAAGATATAACTCACCATAAAGTGCGGACAGAGCATAGGCTTTTGAGCCAGACATTATATGAGCTTGAAAAACATTTCAACCAATTACATGCTGGTTGGGTTTTGTCAAGTCATATGAATCATATGCATGTTGTTTCATATGCAGAAAAGTGAAGATAATAATTCCAGACTTATAAGGTCTACTGATTAAATGACAACATTATAAGTCAATATCCTGTCACATGCTGTGTAAGCAATATGGATGGCATCTTTGGGCTTATGGTTTCCTTTATCTTCCATAAGAGTAATCCATAGATTTTTGAGACAAAGCAGGGATGGAAGAATTCAAAATAATCCATGGGCTTATAGTCTTAGGAAGGACACATATACTGGAAGAGGCCTTATGGAATAGGGACCATGAAACTAATAATGACTATCTCTGGGAAGTTGGGCTTGGGGTTGCATTTATTTTTCCAAGTTGCAGAAATTATTTTTTCATATTAAATAGTTTTTTCATTTTTATTTATATATTTTTACATCATTTTTTCATTTTTGTGCAATGTTTAATTTCTCCTCTCAGGTGTTATTAACATAAAATGCCCACCATCAAGACACCTGGGAACCATCACCAGAGAGACTCTTGTGCTCTTCTCTCCCATTTTGATTCCTCTCCCTCCCCTGCTGAATGTCTCTGATTTATAGTTTGCCTGCTAGTTTTGACTTTTTTTTTCTGATCCCTTGCATGATTTCCCCATGATCCTCTTCTAGTGAAACCATCTGATATTTTTCTTTTTCTTCTGACTTACTTCATTAAGCATAATCCTTTCTAGCTCCATCCATGTTGCTGTGAATGGCATGAGTTTATCTTTTTTGACTGCTGAGTAGTATTTCATTGTGTATATATACCACATCTTCTTGATACAGTTATCTGTTTTGGGGCATTTAGGTTGTTTTCATATATTAGCTATTGCAAATAGTGCTGCAATGAATATTAGAGAAAAGTTTCCTTTTGAATTAATGTATTTGTGTCCCTGAGTAGATTCCTAGGAGTGGAATTGCTGGGTCATATGGTAGTTTCTCATAGTGGCTGGGCCAGTTTGTGTTCTCACCAGCAATATAAAAGCATTCCTTTTTCCCCACATTGGCACAGTAGACCTCTCCTATTGTGTCTGCTGCTCCCTTCAATAGTGTATTTCAGTAGATTCACCTGTTCTGTTCCCCACTCTGTCTCTGGTGAATTCCCTCAGCCCCCACACCCTGGCCTACACCCCTGTTATTGTATGCATGAATAAATAAAAATAAATCTTAAAATAATTATAATAATAATAATAATAAAAGGGACTAAAGGAATACTACAAATCTCCATCCCCCTTTGTTTTCCAAAATACTGCAGTAGTACATAGATATAATATTAAATATTATCACTTTCTCTGCTGATTAAGGAGATGTGATTAGTCCCCATCCTTAATTTTCCTTGTTAGATGTTTTTCCACTTTATACATCAGATTATTTTCCATAGAAATACCAAAGATGAGAAAATGAAAATCCATGAGGAATTTGACTATTCATGATTCTGAAACTAAGGAGAAAGTGTGATAAGGAAAGAAATTGATACAGTGGGAAAAAAAGGAACTCAAGATCGGAAATTCACAAGGGGAATGCCCTCATGTTGCAGGTATGAAAGATATCTTGTTTATTTTCACAAATCTCCTCAACACTCATGGGAAATTCTCTCTCAGGATTTTTATATCTAGAGAGTTGTAGATCATAAAAAGGAAGGAAGAAATTCAGGAAAGGAAAAGGCTTTTGAGGATGAAGAGTCTATTTTGCAACCCCAATGTGAACTATCACTTGAAATAATTTTCTACTATTTTTAATGACTAAGAGTATAAATCTGAAAAGCTTTTATAGCTGTGAACCCGAACACAAAACTCAGGTAAGAGGATAAAAAAAAGTGACAACCCGGAAATTACCAATATTTCCTTTTTACTTACTACTATTAAAGCTAAATGCACAGATTTAGAACTTTTTTATCTTATGATGGACTCTTCATTCTGTGGGGGTTGTGAAGTCTCTTTTCTTCCTATGCTTTTATTGCCATACTTCATCCTCAATTCAATATTGCTGGATGTCTAGACATTTTTAAAGGAAATGTATAATCTCTAAAAATCGAAATTTTAGCTAAATGAATCATTTACTACAAATTAATCTGATTACTATTTTTCTTCAAATGTTAAGAGAAGTTTCTTTTTTCCAAGATGAATTTCTTGTTCAATTTTGTGTAATGGGTCACAGAACAAAAAAAATGATAGTTGATATATCATTTGTACTGTTAATGAGTGCTAATTTTACTCTTAGGAAGGCTATTGTTATATGAATATATTTGACTGTCAAGAAAACTACTCTGAAATGTTTAATGTCAGCACTTCAAAAAGGTGTAGGAGAAGTAAGATAATTTCTCAAGATTTCCTCCAGCTATACAGCCTAGAATCCCATGGGACCCCCGTAATTGTACCCTAGTTAATTTACTGTTTTTGAAGTCACTGTAAACCATTTTCTTCTACCCTCAGGAATTTACCAAGCCTTGAATAGGTCCCCTTTTACAGGAGTACCCCAACTTTCTTCAGATTTCCTTAAAGTTCTTATTATTTTCTCATTGTCTCCCACTCTTGGAAGTTTCCACACATCCTTGCATCTTCCCTCACTGTATAAAGGAGCTATATCCATAAATGGATGGAACAAATGGAAAATTGTTTCACAAAATAGTGTCTGATTTTGTTAGTGTACCTAAAGTAAATAATGTAAGATACCTAGCAAATAATGGAGTGAAAACAATTCAAAAATTTTTCTGCCTTTCAGTAAACAAATTTTGTCAAATATTAAAACTTATAATAAACTAATTAACAATTGTTCAAGAGTTTTAACATTATCTAAAAAAGAATTATTTCAATTCTGCAAATAAGATTAAATTAATGCCTTTAATAGAAAATAGAGATATTTTATTTTGTGGAAATATGAGAAAAAAACATGTTTTTCAAATGAGAGTAGCTTAAAATTCTTCACCACTATGGAGGAAAATGACATAATGCAGGTAGACTTCTGAAAGACAGCATGACCTCCAGGGTCACATTAACAAAAGCAGAAATGAAGGCAAATTCTATTAGAGGTGGAATATGTGAAGGTCAGTTTATTGCAAGAAAAACGGATGTAGGATTTAAGAAATATCAGTACTAAAAGAAGAGATTGAATGGATACTAAAACCCATATATATTTCTTTTTTCTTTTTATTTTTTATTATTTTATATTTTTTACATCACTCTTCATTTTTATACAACTTATGCTTTATCATCTCTACTATAGTCCCCATGGAATTTCCACCACCAATTCACCTGTGTACCATCACCATGTTCCCTTGCGCTCTCCCCACCTCTGTTTTGATACAACTCCCTCCTCCCCCCATGCAGAATGTGTCTGGTTTATAGTTGCCTGTTTTGATTTTGATTTTCACTTTATTATAATTACTTTCTTTCCCTGATCCCTTGTTTGGGATATTTCCTATAAGTGAAACCATCAGGTATTTTTCTTTTTCTTTCTGGCTTATTTCACTGAACATGATCTCTTCCAGCTCCAACCATGTTGCTACAAATGGCATGTGTTTATCTTTTTTTGATTGCTGGGTAATATTCCATGGTGTATATGTACCACATCTTCTTGATCCAGTCATCTATTTTTGGGCATTTGGGTTGTTTCCATAGCTCACCTATTGTAAATAGTGCTACAATAAACATATGGGTGTAGGTTTCCTTTTGATTTAATGTTTTTTGCATCATTTTGGTAGATATCTAGCAGTGAAATTGCTAGATCATATGGAAGCTCTATTTTTAGCAGTTTGAGGGACTTCCATACATCTTTCCATAGTGGCTGGACCAATTTGCATTTCCACTAGCAGTGTAGGAGAGTTCCTTTTTCTCCACACCTTCACCAACATTTGTTGTTGCTAGCTTTTTTGATACGTGCCATTCTCACTGGTATAAGATAATATCTCATTGTGGTTTTGATTTGCATTTCCCTGATTACAAGTGATGTTGAAAATTTTTTCATATGCCTGTTGGCCATTTCCACTTCCTCTTTGAAGAAGTGTCTTTTTAGCTCTTCTACCCATTTTTTGACTAGGTTATTTACTTGGTTTTTGTTGAGTTTGTCAGCTCTTTGTAGATGTTTGTAGTCCCTTACCGTTAGTATTGCATGCAAAAATTTTCTTCCAATCAGTTTGGTGTCTCTTTGTTTTGGTTAATGTCTCTTTTGCTGTATAGAAGCCCTTTAATTTTTAGTCACAGCTGTTCATCTTTTCCTTCACTCTCTTTGCTTTGGGTGATGTGTCTTTGAAGATGTTACTGAGGTATAAGTCATGTAGAGTTTTGCTTATATTTTCTTTTATATATTTTATGCTAAAACTTGAAGGTCGTTATTGTCAAAATAAGGAGAAATTGCAGGACCCACCTGAGTGATAGCTTAGAATTGAATTTGGATAGCTAAAAAATGGAAAAATGGTAACTAGAAACAACTATATTTTGTCATAAAAGATGTAATTAGAAGCACTTATTTTTTAATAAAATGTTTGTTGATTTTCATCCCATTGGTTTATAACATTGTCAGTTTCAGGAATACAGTCTCATGCCTTGGCACCACCACAGTTCTCAGAATTTAAGAATCATCTTTGTTGTATTTTATTTTGTTTGTTTATTTATATTCTGCATCAGCAAAACCATCTGGTATTTATCATCACTGTCTGACATGTTTTACTTAACACCAGCATCTAAAGTTCCATCCACTTTGTCATAAAAACAAGATTTTAATAAGTGAACCTAGAGAAAAATTATCTAATGATCAAGGGATCAATACAGCAAGAAGATAATTGTACTTAATATTTATATACACATACAATCCCAGACAAAAAAAAAATAAAATAATTATGTTAAATGAAATGACTAATCATATGGAGTTAGGCATATAAAGATCTTTTCATTTCTAAACACCTGAATGCATTCTTCTCAAGTGTACATGTAACATTCTCATGGAAAGATTATGTACTGGGAAAGAAAAGATATTTCATTAAATATATAATTGACCTCATATCAAGCATCTTATTTTGAGAAAATATGTGTTAATGCTATAGAAAGACAACCCATTATTAGTTACAGGGTAAAAAAAAAATTCATATATATCCCAGATTAAAATCTGATTGATGTAGTCTTTTTCCTTATCACAGTATGACATCATTAAGTTTCCAGAGATGTGGGTCAGGGAGGGATCAGTAAGAGACAGCTCAGTCCCACTTACATTATGAGGACAAATTATTACTGCCATTTTACCTTTTTTTAAAGATTTATTTATTCATGCATACAGGAACGGGGGGTACAGGCCAGATGCATGGGAGGGTGAGAGGATTCACCAGAGACAGAGCCGGGAACAGAACAGGCAGACTGACTGAAATACATTGCTGAGGGGAGGAGCCGGCGTGACAGGAGAGGTCTGCCATGCCATGTGGGATTCTCGCTGGCCGGCAGGGATAGAACCCGTACTTCAGAGGCTGCAGACAGATTCACAGCGCTGCACTCAATCACCTGTGGCACCAGGGGAGGCCCTGCCATTTTACTTTTTAATCAAATTTTCATTCACCATCCATTTATAAAACTGTTTAATTTGGGGAATATGGCTTGACACTTCAAGAAGTGCATAAGCATCACTCACCCACTGCCAGCATTCTAGTGCCACTAAATTATCACCTCTACTTTATGATTTTGATAAGCTTATCCTTGTCTATTTTCTTAAGTGAAAACCTCTCAAATGGCTTATGCTATATCAAGAGATAGCAGTGTGTGAAGTACTTAAAATTTGACCTATGATGAATGTGTGCAGATGGAGGAGCAAATATGTAACCCCATGTTATAAAGACATGTAAATGCCTGACAATTTAATGTGAAAACACTTAAGGCATTTGTGTTAGTACAATAAAATATGATTTCATATTCATCAAAAAAATTGACTTATTTGAACTGATTTACAAAGATGAAAAGTTTGTGTCAGAATGCAGATCTTCATAGTGAGAGAAGATGGTAGATGTTAGGTTAACCACATGCTATGAATCCCTGGAGAAAGAAAGTATTGATAAAAATCTGATAAAGAAATAATGAATTTAGCTGTCTACTGGTTCCAATACTATACAATTACTAAGTTTGGGACTATGTAAAAAAGCAATACGCTTCTTTAACATACTGTTTGTTTAGATGGTAAAATATTGAGTTGAATGGAATTATGTCCACTAGAAATACACTTCCATATATTATTTGTCTTTTTCTTTAAGTGATGCAGAATCGAACTTCAGTCACTGAATTTATGCTTCTGGGAGTGACAGACATCCAGTCACTAGAACCTTTGCTCTTCGTGGTTTTGCTGATCATCTACTTTGTCAATGTAATTGGGAATGGAGCCATCTTGCTGATTGTCACCTCTGATCCTAAACTCCATTCACCAATGTATTTCTTCCTGGGAAATCTCTCTGGTCTAGATATCTGCTATTCCACAGTGACACTGCCAAAAATACTGGAGAACTTACTTTCTACACACAAAGCAATTTCTTTCTATGGATGTATAACTCAACTTCATTTCTTCCATTTCTTTGGGAGCACAGAGGCCATGTTATTGACTGTGATGGGCTTTGACCGTTTCGTGGCCATCTGCAAACCACTTCATTACAATGTCATCATGAATCGTCAACTCTGTATAAAGATGATTATCACTATTTGTATTGTTGGTTTTTCCCATGCCCTGATGGAGTCTATAATGACCTCTCGTTTGAACTTCTGTGGTTCTAATCATATTCATCATTTCTATTGTGACATTAAGCCATTGCTGGATCTGGCCTGTGGGAACATTGAGCTCAACAAGTGGCTACTCAATACTGTCACAGGGACGAGTGCCATGGGCCCATTCTGTCTAACGCTGCTCTCTTATTTCTACATTATCACCTATCTCATCTGCAAGACCCGTTCTTGCAGCACGCTTCAAAAGGCACTGTCCACTTGTGCATCACACTTTATGGTAGTTATTCTTTTTTATGGCCCTGCTGCCTTCACTTACATTAGTCCTACTTCAGGAAGCTCCATGGACCAGGACCGGATGGTTGCTATCATGTACACTGTGGTCACTCCTGTTTTAAATCCATTGATCTATACTTTGAGGAACAAAGAGGTAAAAGGGGCATTGAGTAGGGTAATCAGGAAAAGACTCTGACTTGAAGAAATCTAGAAATCCCTTCTGAGATATAACAGATAATGAGAAACATGAGATGTGTAATTATGCTACTTCTCAAGTTCTTTATAATATGTATAATACAGAGAACTAATTCAAGCAAAAATTATAACATCCATCTAGTTTATTAAGCAACAAGTTTGTTTGCATATAAGAGAAAGTTGCACAAAAGGGGCACTAGCCATAGAATCCTAATGTTGAGTTTGGGGATATCAGTTGATAAATTTGGTTTTTGTAATGATTTTTACATGCTTTTATATGAAAACAGGTATAGAGATATGACTATATTGCCCATTATTGGGAATTTAGAAGTTTTATGTTTATTGTGTGTGGGCCCTCTATTTTGACATATTTTCTGTGAGCAGTAAATGTTTTATGCTATGAGAATTTGAGGATTTAAACTTAAAGTAATAGTTACTCAATTAGAAAAGTAAAGGTTTGCTCTCACATGAATCAAAGGGTATTTTTAAACATTATGTCATGATCTTATTTCCTAAGAATGGAGGAAAACAAGGAATTAAAGCAAGTGTTTGAATCACTAATTGACACGGTAAATAATAGCTTTGGGAACTATGTACAGAAATGCATTAGAAGGCTTAGCAAACTGTCAAGGATATTTGTAAAGTATTGTTAAAAGTGAAGGCAGGTTTGAAATAATCTTGGGAGTCCATTACTATTTCAATATTAATTTTATTAATATTAGCATATAATTTTCCTTCAGCTTTTTGCCATAAAAATGCTGTCTTTCAAGACCCTTGCTTTTTTTGTATTGTTTTTATTATATCTATACATATGTTTGAAGATTGTAATGTAGTACAAAACAGGTGAAATGTTAAAAATTATCAACAGTTTGCATTTTTTATTTGGCTCCAAACTCATATTATTAATCCATGGTGGCTAAGATATTTCTGGAACTATCATATAAGAGGTACACTGTGTTCCTTTCTAATTCATTAGAAGTGGCTGCTAGTCATAAAAAAAGGAGATAGATATCAGCTTGCATTACAGATAAACAAGAAATGAAAGAATATATTGAGTAGGAAGGTTGACTATTTAAAGTCTCTGCACTTACTTTTGCTAACACTAATGGTTTTGTCTGACCTCTCATACTTCCTATATCTTCCAACTCCATCTTCATTGGTCCTTTAAAGACAGCATTGTTTATGAAAAAGTATGTGTGTAGAGAAGGTGTCTGCTATCTAGAATGACTTCATAACAGTGTTTTTGTTGATCAAAAAACTGTATATAATCTAACCTACATGGATGTGTCAAACTATAATGGGCCTCATGGTTTCTGGATATCTGTAAGAGCATAACACACTAGTATTACCAAATGAGTGGCATGAAATCACCTCTTTATTGAAATATATTATGCTGTGGATTAGAAATTGGGTAGGCTCTGCTCAACCTTTCATTATCTGGATGAATTGAACAGATGGGCATGGACTATATAAGAGGTGGCAAAAATCTCTCTTTCTGATGTTTCTCCACGTATTTCTTGCATACTCCTTTAGCAGAGATGTCTTAGAAAGTGCTTTTACTTTGGCGCTAATAATGTAGACAAAAGTTGCCAGTTAGGTCACAAAAAAAAAACCCCACGGATGAGCAATAACATCACTTAAAATCTTGATCGAAACAGTCACATTCAATCAGAGAAAAAATAATCCCTAGTTCCTACCTCTCTTTGGAAAGTGTTAAAGATTGTGGAGTTCCTATTTCATCAAATTCCAGACTGCAACTACTAATAATTCACATAATTGCCATATAAAAAGTTCATTTAGTTTTGTTTCAAATAATCATAAAATCTGTCCTACTACAACATTCACTAAAAGTCTAGGTCTTTTATTCTAAGTCAGGTAAATGGACCAGTGCTATTTCTTAAATATATTTCCTCATGTATGGTTCCATTTGACTGAAGAATTTTATTATTTTTTTCTTTATTGAAGTAATATTGGTTAACAAAACTGTACATTAGGAGGCCCTCTCTGGTGGCTTAGGAGTTAAGTCTCAGAGTTATAGCCACTTCAGCCTGAGTTAGGTCCCAGCCGGGGCTCTAACCCACACATAGTGAAGTACACCTCTCCTGTCTCGCCTGCTACTCCCCTTAGCAGTGTATCTCAGTAAATCCAACTGTTCTGCTCCCCACTCTGTCTCTGGTGAGTCTCCTCAGACCCTGCACCTCTGGCCTACATCCCAGCACTTCTATGAGAAAAATAAATAATAAAGTTATTCTTTTAAAAACTGAACATGATTTAGGGGAATAAGTTCATAACTCCTCATACATATGATTACAACACCATCCCATAATCAAAGCACCCATAGTCCTTTACCCTGGTTATTTTCCCCTTTGTTTCTTACCCTCTAGCCATCTTAACTGGACTGAAGAATCTTAGATTTTATTGAGTTAATATTTGCTCACATTATTTGTGTTTTAGAGGTATGTGATCTCCCCATATGACTGAAGAATTTTAAACTAAAGACTCAATTTGTTCATCAAAGACTTAACTGATAATGGTAAGATAGTACAAAATGACCATAATAGAAAAATCTCATTTCAAAAGAAAAATAGGAGACGTATTACTGCAATAGAACAGTTGTGAAATCCATTTCTAACTCTGTCCCCTATAGTCCAAGATGATGATGTTAAAAAAATGATGAAAACAGTAAAATTATTTTCAAAAGATTTAGAGGTATCACTATTCTTATTGGGGCTCACTAGTTACATGTCATACTCAGAAAATCTTTTTTAGGCAGGTCTCTCTCACTTGGCTGAGAGTCAGGTTGTTGAGAGAATGCATGCTTAAATTCCAATAAATATTCCAAATGGGTGATGTAGCTATAAAGGTATCACCCAAATAGTTTTAGGGTATTTCTTATCCATTAGAAAGTGTCTAGTGTGTCTGAACTTGTGAATTTTTATAGCTATTATAGACTTTCCCCTTTATCTTTCTGACATCTCATTAAGGAATCCTATACCCACATCTTTGATATATTCACATACAGCCATAATTCCATTTCTTCCTTCAAGAATATTTTTCTATCTACAGTTGATAAGAGAAATACACAGTTTAGATTTTTAAGTCTGAGGCCATCCTAGTTCATTAAATTTTCTCTAAATTTTGCTTGAAAATTGAAAATTTTTAGATCATCTCATTCTTTCATGTTTTAAATAGTTAAATGAAGAAGTCAGCTGCAACTTCACCAGTCTGCTTGATAATCTCATTAGCAAGATCCATGACTTCAGTAGATAACCTTTCTATTTTTCAAATTACTATAAATGACAGTCCATATATTTTATTGGCTCCAAGCCAATAATCAGAGTAGAATTCTGCAAATCTAACTAAGAGTGTCCTGGGACCCTTAAAAGAGGAAAAAGAACAAACCCATAGGGGTTACAGGTACTACCCAGCATGTATCTATAGGACTTTTCACAGAATTGGATGTTGATGGTGCTTTAAATCAAGAAACTGAAATATAAAACTGAATAAAAAAGAATCAATAAACTTGGGGAAAATGAATTCTCAAGCAGGAGATTGTGACAATCTTGCTGTGGTGTGGATTTTAAAAGCTTAGAAAAGTCAATGTTTCATGCTAATTAATGATAAAATGCTTTAATTAACAGACTATAGGAAAAGGAAAAAAGAAACACAGGAAAACTGGTTATATTGGAATATATATATTACGTTAGGTCAAGTAATCCATAATATTATTCTTCATGAGAGAATCTAAAAATATATATACCATTCACTAAAGGCATTAGGAATGTTCTCATGGAGGAGAACCAGACTTATTATTATTAAGGTCCAACAGTGACTCTCTTCTTTAGACCAGGGCTGAAGATTGGATAGAGTTACATAACTGGACTGCTAATAGTGAAGTAGAAGAAAGAACTCAAGCAATAGATGATAAATAATAGAATTGAACCTCCATAATCATAAGTTTAGAATTCTATAACAGTGTGAATTTAGAGGAGCAGCCAAGGAGTCTTGAGTCACAGGGAGTTATGGAGATGGCTAAAGCAACATGGTATCATAGGATCAAAATCAGAGAGCTGCCACCAAGAGTACTGCTTTCTTACACTATGCAGTCAGAATCAAGAGAAATATCCCCCCAATAAAATGGCATATTTATCAATGGCATATTTATTGCCCAATTTATCAACCTCATTGAGTAGTATTCCATTCTCTTTATATAACTTCTTCTTGATCCACTCATCTGTTCTGAGGCACTGACTTTGTTTCCACTTCTTAGCTACTGTAAATAGTGCTGCTATAAACATAGGTCAAAGGTTTCCTTTTGAATTAGTGTTTTTGTGTCGTCTGGGTCTATTTTTATTCTTTTGAGGACTCTCCATGATTCTTTTCATAGGGGTTGAACAAGTCTACATTATTAACAAAGAAAAGCATGATCTTTGGATCGCAAGATAAAAAGAAAATAATCTAATGTTATTATGAGCAGGAAAGTCAGATTTAAAAGGGCAAAAAAATAAATAAATAAATGGGACAAAGGCAGTACTACCACTCTCTAACCCCACTTTGTTTTCCAGAGACCTTCAGTAGTACATAAGTGGAATATTAAATATATCATCTTTCTATGCTGATCAATGGAATGTGACTAGTCCCCACTCCTCAATTTTCCTTGTGAAATGTTTTTCCACTTTATACATCAGATTATTTTCCATGGACGTAACAAAGATAAAAAAATGAAAATATATTTGGACTTTAATCTTTGTCCTAGCTATGATTTGAAACTAAGATAAAACTTGGTATGGAAAAGAAAATTGATACAGAGTATAGAAGTCAAGATAGAAAATTCACAAGGGGAATCTCCTCATTTTGCAGATAATGAAAGAATATCCTGTTTACTTTAGCAAGTTTTTTCAGCACTCATGGGATACTCTCTCTCTCAGGATTTTTATATCTAGAGAATTGTATTTCATAAAAAGCCAGGAAGAATTTCAAGAGAGGAAATTTTTGAAAATGAAGAGTCTATTTTGCAACCCCAATATGAACTATCACTTGAAATATTTTTCTACTATTTTTAATCACTGGGAGTGTAAATCTGAAAAGCTTACACAGCTGTGAATCTGAACACAAAACTCAGGTAAGGAGATAAAATAAAAGACAGCATGGGAATTACCAATATTTTCTATCTTCTTGTTACTATTAAAGCAAAATGAACTGTTTCTTATCTTATGATGGATTCTTTCTTCTGCTGTGGATTGTGAAGGCTCTTAACTTCCTACACTTTTATTGTCATATTACAGCTTCAACCCAATAATGCTGATGTCTAGACATTTTTAAAGGAAATGTGTAATCTCTAAAAATTGAAATTTTAGCTCAAAGAATCATTTACTACAAATTAGTCTGTTTGCTAATTATCTTCAAATGTTAAGAGAAATTTCTTTTTCCAAGATAAATTTCTGGTAAATTTTGTGTAATGGATCACAGAACAAAAATTGATAGTTGACATATCATTTGTACTGTTCATGAATGCTGATTTTACTTTTAGGAAGGCTTTTTTTATATATAAAAAATGTACTTGAGTATCACAGAAAAATACTCTGAAATGTTTACTGTCAGCCCCTAAAGATTTCTTCCAACTATACAGCCTAGAATCCCATGGGTTCTTTGTAAGTGTAACCTCATTAATTTACTGCTTTTCTCTGGTCATATTAAACCATTTTCTTCTTCCCTTGGGAATTTACCAACCGTTGAATAAGTCCCCTTTTGTAGGATTACCCCAACTCTTTTCAGATTTCCTAAAGTTCTTATAATTTTCTCATTGTATCCCACTCTTATAAGTTTCCACACATCCTTCTTCCCTCACAGTAAAAAAGAGCTATACCATAAATGAATGGAAGAAATGGAAAATTGTTTCACAAAATAACGTCTGATTTTGTTAGTACTTGAAGTAGATAGTGTCAAATACCTAGCAAATAATGAAGTGAAAGTAATTCAAAAGTTATTCTGCCTTTATAAACAACACATTTTCTTAGATATTAACTTATTATAATAAACTAACAATTGTTCAAGAGTTTTAACGTTATTTGAAGAAGACAGCATTATTTCAATTCTGCAAATATGATAAAATTACTGCATGCTGTTAATAGAAAACAAACATTTTATTTTGTGGAAATAAAAGTAAATAAAGAAAACATGTTTTTTTAAATAAGAGTAGCTTAAAATTCTTGACCACTCTGGTGAAAAATTACATAAAGTAGGTAGACTTCTGCAATTCTGAGGGACAGCATGACCTCCAAGATCACATTAATGAAACCAGAAATGAAGAAGGTGAAATCCATTAGAAGTAGAATATTCCCTACTATAAGAAGAATAGTTTATTGCAGGAAAAATGAATGCTGGGTTTAAGAAAAATAGGTCATGAAAGAAGAGACGATTTCAAGGAGACTGAAGCCATAGATATTTCAAGGAAAGGTCAGCAGTGGTCAAAATAAGGAGAAATTGCTAATCTTTCTAGTTATAGCAGAGAATTAAATTTGGTTATCTAGAAAATGAAAGATGGGGAAACTATAAGAAAAGAGATTTTGTCATCAAAGTTGGAATTAGAAGCACTTATTTCTTAAAAAATGTTTATTGATTTCTGTAGGGTAAATGAGTTTTCAGGCTTTTCTGCCCTTCCACCATTAGGATTGCCCTGCCTGATGGGGCATCTGCGCTTGTTACATTGTTGTGTTGTTTACTTCTGTGGGCCATGGGAGGAGCATTGAGATACTCCCCAAAAGAAGGAGAAGCAGGAGAGAAGCAGAAGACACAGGAGAGAGAAGGGGAGAAAGAAGCCAGAGAAGCCGAGTGAAGACTTGCCCGGGGCTTGGAGGCCTGCAGCCTCCTGGCCCCCCAGCACCCTGCCTGCCTTGTACATGGTTGCTGCACTACATGTGAAAGCTTAACAAAAGGCTGAGAAACCCACCCAGGGCTCCAGGACTCCTCCTTTACGCAGTCCGCTGGGATCATAGAAACCTGCTCCATCCCCATCCTGCCACTACAGTTTCCTTCCCAATGCTCTTTTTTTTTTTCTTTTTTTTGGCATGGAAGAACTGGCTGTAGGCCAGAGGTTTGGGGCATGAGAGGATTTACCAGAGACAGAGTGGGAAGCAGAATAGGCAGATTTACTGAAACGCACTGCTAAGGGCAACAGAGGGTAAGACAGGAGCAGTCTTCTGTGCCATATATGGGTTCGCTCCATCTGCGGGAATCGAACATAAGCCAGAGTGGTGATAGTTTTAGATTCAACCCCAGGCCACCAAGGAGGCCTTATTTCTTTCCCATGGATAATAATACCATGTAAGTTTCAGGACCACAGTCTCATAACTTGATATGTGTACAAACCTCACCACAAGCACCACCATAATTCTAGTTCCTTTCACCATTGCCAAGTGGATTTCCTCAGTACATACTTTTCACCCACTTTGCACTTCCACTCTGATAACCAGCGTATTTTTCTCAGAGTCTAAGAATTACCTTTGTTCTATCTCTTGTTTGTTTTGCTTACTTATATTCCACATCTCCAAAACTATCTGGTGCTTATCTTTCACTTTAAGACTTATTTCTCTTAAAACAGTCACCTGAACTTCCATTCATTTTGTCATAAAAGAGAAAATTTCATGTTTTTAGTACATGAGCCTACAGAGATATTATCTAATGATAAGGGAGTGGGGCAACACAGCAAGAAAAAAAAAAAATATATATATATATATACCCAAGTCCAGACAAAAGACAATTATTTAAATATTGTCATAAATTAAATACTTAATCATATGGACTTAGACATATATAGAATTTTTCATCTCCAAATAGCTAAACACATTCTCTTCAAGGGCACGTGAAACATTCTCATGAACAGATTATTTTCTGGGAAAAAAAAAAGATGTTTCAATAAATATATGAATTGACTTCATATCAAGGCTCTTACCTTATTTTGAGAAAACATAGATGCTCATGCTATAGGAAGAGAAGTGATGATCGTTATATGGTGATAAAATTTCATATATACCCAGGCTAATATATGATTGATGAGGTCTTCTTCCTTATCACTTATGACACTATTAGATTTCCAGAGGAGTGGATCAGGGAGGGATCAGAAAGAGACAGCTCAGCCCTCCCTACATCAGAAGATGAGGAGACACTATTATTGCCACATTACATTTTAATCAAATTTTCATTCATCATTCATTTATAAAACTCATTTGGGGAGTGTATCTTGCCACATCAAGATGTGCATAAGCTTCACTCACCTGCCACAAATGTTCTATTGTCATTACATTATCACCTCTACTTTATGGTTTTAATAAACTCACCTTTGTCTATTTCTTACATGAAAACTTCTCAGGTGGTTTGTACTACATCAAGAAATAGCAGTGCGTAGAGTACTTAAAAATTTGACCTATTATAAATGTGTACAGATAGCAGAGCAAAAATGTAAACTCAATGTTATAGATACGTAAATGTCTGACAATTTAATAAGAAAATGCTTAAGACATTTGTGTAAGTATAGTGAAATCTGATTTCTTATTCATCAAAAAAATGACTTATTTGAGCTGATTTATGACGGAAAAAGTTTGTATCAGAATGTAGATCTTCATAGTGAGAGAAGATTGCAGATGTTAGGTTAACAATATGCTGTGACTCCCTGGAGAAAAGAAATATTGACAAAAATCTAATAAAGAAAAATATATTGAGTCCTAGCCATAACCAGTTTAGCTGTCTAATGGTATAAATACTGTACATCCACTAAGTTTGGGACTATGAAAAAGGCAATACCCTTCTTGAACATACTGCTTGTCTGGATGGTAAAATATTGAGCTGCGTATAATGAAGCCCTTTAGAAATATACTTTCATGTGTTATTTATCTTTTTCTTTAAGTGATGCAGAATCAAACCTCAGTCACAGAATTTATCCTTCTGGGAGTGACTGCTATCCACTCACTGGAGCCTTTGCTCTTCGTGCTTTTCCTGGTCATCTACTTTGTCAATGTGACTGGGAACGGAGCCATCTTGTTGATTATCATCTCTGATCCTAAACTCCATTCACCAATGTATTTCTTCCTGGGAAACCTCTCATGCCTGGATATCTGCTATTCCACAGTGACACTGCCAAAAATGCTGGAGAACTTACTCTCTACACACAAAGCAATTTCCTTCTATGGATGTATAATTCAACTGCATTTCTTCCATTTCTTTGGGAGCACAGAGGCCATGTTATTGGCTTTGATGGCTTTGGACCGCTTCGTGGCCATCTGCAAACCACTTCATTACACTGTTATTATGAATCGTCAGCGGTGTACACAGATGGCTGTCACGATCTGGACTCTTGGTTTTTTCCATGCCCTGCTGCATGCCATAATGACTTCTCGTTTGAACTTCTGTGGTTCTAATCATATCCACCATTTCTATTGTGACATTAAGCCATTGCTGGATCTGGCCTGTGGGAACACTGAACTCAACGAGTGGCTGCTCAATATTGTCACAGGGACGATTGCCATGGGCCCATTCTTTCTAACACTGCTCTCTTATTTCTACATTATCACCTATCTCTTCTACAAGACCCATTCCTGCAGCATGCTTCAAAAGGCACTGTCTACTTGTGCATCACATTTTATGGTGGTTATTCTTTTTTATGCCCCTGTTCTCTTCACTTATACTCGTCCAACTTCAGGAAGTTCCATGGACCAGGACCGGATTGTTGCTATCATGTATACGGTGGTCACTCCTGTTCTAAATCCATTGATCTATACTTTGAGGAACAAGGAGGTAAAAGGGGCATTGAGTAGGGTAATCAGGAAAGGAATCAGACTTAAAAAAATCTAGAAAACCTTCTGAGACATAACAGATAATGAGAAACATGAGTAGTGTAATTAGCCTGCTTCTCAAATTCTTTATTATAATAATTGTAACATAGAGAACTAGTTAAAGGAAAAATAAATGGTAAGATCCAGTCCAGTTTAATTAGCAATGAGTTTGCATGTAATATAACAGAAAGATGAACAACAGGAACACTAGCCATAGAATCCTAATTTTGAGTTTATTTGGGGATACCAGATGATAAATTTGACATTTTTATTATTTTTAAATGTTTTTATATAAAAATAGGTATAGAGATATTAATATATTACTCATGAACTGGGAAGTTGGAATTTTTTATGCTAATGTGTCTGTGTGATTCCCTTTAACTGAACATTTTTTATGTGAGCAATGAACCTTTTATGCTGTTATAATTTCATTATATATGATTCATAAATCAGGATTTCATTATAAAGTAATAATTATTCAATTGGAAAAGACAGGCTCACATATGATTCAAAGGGTATTTTTAAGCAATATATCATGATTCACTTATTTTGAGCCAAGTGAAACTAAGTAATTAAAGCAAGTATATTGTAATCAGTAGTTCAAAGAATAAAAAAATCCTAGAATCTATCTTTTTTTTAATTTATTTATTTATTTGTTTGTTTGTTTGCTTTGTTTATACATGCACTGGGTACAGTCAGAAGCACGGGAGGGTGAGAGAATTCACCAGAGCCAGAGCGGGGAGCAGAGCAGGCAGAAGGACCGAAGCACACTGCTGAGGGGAGCAGCGGGCAGCAGGAGAGTTCTGCGCGCCATGTGGGACCCTCCTCCGGTGGCCAGGGATCAGCCTGGGATCGAACCTGTGCCGCAGAGGCCGCGGGCAGCTTCGCAACCCAGCGATCAACCACTGCACCACAGGGGAGGCCCCCTAGAATCTATCTTATTACAACATTCAGTAGAAGTCTAAGTGTTTTATTCTGAGTCAGGTCAATGGAACTGTGGTACATCTTGGATATGGTTTATCTTGTTTGACTCCTTTGACTCAAGAATTTTTATGTTTTTTTTCTTTACTGAGGCAATATTGGTTTACAAAACAGTATGTGATTTAGGAGAATCAGATCACACCTCCTCATATGTATGATACCACACCAACATCAAAGCATGCCTAGCATTTGCCCTAGATTATGAAGCCCCCTTTGTCCCTTCCCTTCTAGCAGTCTTAATGGACTGAAGAATTTTATTTTTTATTGAGCTGAAATTTGTCTACATTATTATTTGTGGTATGGAGACATATGATGTCCCTCTTTGAAGAATTTTATTTTTTTTAAATAATAAATTTTATTTTTATATTCCCCCATACAATTGCAAAAGCCCCATTCTGACCCCAATCCTTCCCTTCCCGCCCCCCAACCCCCAAAAAGTGTCTCTGGTTCATAGTTTTTTGTTGATTTTGATTTTCACTTTCTTATATTCATTTTCCTGGTCCCTTATTTAAGTTTTCTAGATTCCTGCTATGAGTGAGACCATCCGGTATTTTTCTTTTTCTTTTTGGCTTATTTCACTGAGCATGATCCCTTCCAGCACCATCCATGTTGCTGCAAATTGCATGTGTTTATCTTTTTTGAATGCTGAGTAATATTCCATGGTATATATGTACCACATCTTCTTGATCCAGTCATCTATTTTTGGGCATTTGGGTTGTTTCCAAAGCTTAGCTATTGTAAACAGTGCTGCTATAAACATAGGGGTGCAGGTGTTCTTTGGAATTGATGTTTCTGTGTCCTTTGGGTAAATACCTAGGAGTGGAATTGCTGGATCATATGGAAGCTCTATGTTTAGTAGGTCCAGAAATCTCCACACAGCTCTCCATAGTGGTTGGACCAGTTTGCACTCCCACCAACAGTGCAGAAGAGTTCCTTTTTCTCCACACCCTCGCCAACATTTGTTGTTGCTAGTTTTTTAAATATGTGCCATTCTCACTGGTGTGAGATGGTATCTCATGGTAGTTTTGATTTGCATTTCCCTGATTACAAGTGATGTTGAACATTTTTTCATATGTCTGTTGGCCATTTGCATTTCCTCTTCAGAGAAGTTTCTTTTTAGCTCTTCTGCCCATTTTTTGACTGGATTATTTTCTTTGTTGTTGCTGAGTCTCATCAGCTCTTTGCAGATTTTTGTGATCAGTCCTTTATCATTAGTGTTGGGTGCAAAAATGTTCTCCCAGTTGGTGGGGTTTCTCTTTGTTTTTGTTATTGTCTCTTTTGCTGTGCAGAAGCTCTTTAATTTGATGTAGTCCCAGCTGTTTATCTTTGCCTTCACTATCACTGCTTTGGGTGATGTGTCTGTAAAGATGTCTTTGATGTGCAAATCCCGTAGTGTTTCGCCTATATTTCCTTCTATGTATTTTATGGTTTCAGGTCTTATGTCTAGTTCTTTAATCCATTTTGAGTTGATTTTTGTGTATGGTGTGAGGTAGTGGTCAAGCTTTATTCTTTTGCATGTAGCGACCCAGTTTTCCCAGCACCATTTATTGAACAAACTTTCTTTGCTCCAATGCATAGTCTTTGCTCCTTTGTCAAAGATTAGTTGACCATAAATCTGTGGGTTTATTTCTGGATTTTCTATTCGATTCCATTGGTCTGTATGTCTGTTCTTGTTCCAATACCATGCAGTTTTGATGATTATGGCTTTGTAGTATAGTTTGAAGTCTGGGAGTCTGATGCCTCCATTCCCTTCTTTTTTTTTCAGGAGAGCTTTGGCTATTCGAGGTTTTTGGTGATTCCATATGAATTTCATCAATAATTGTTCTATTTCTTTGAAGAATGACATTGAAATTTTGATTGGAATAGCATTGAATCTGTATATTGCTTTTGGTAGGATGGCCATTTTAATAATGTTTATTCTTCCAATCCATGAGCAGGGGATGTCTTTCCATTTCTTTGTGTCTTCTTCTATTTCTTTTAACAGTGTTTTATAGTTTTCTTTGTATAGGTCCTTTACCTCTTTTGTTAGATTTATTCCCAAATATTTGATTTTTTTGTTTTGATAATAAAAGGGATGGTTTTTTTGATTTCTCTCTTTGAAGAATTTTAAAATAAACACTCAATTTTTCTGTCCATTAAAGTCTTAACTCATAATGGTAAGATAGTATAGAATGATTGTTATAGAAAAAAATCATTTCAACAGAAAAATATGAGACATAATTGTAATGCAACAGTTGTTAAATCCATTTTTGTAACTCTGTCCTCTGTAGTCCAAGATGATTTTAAATTTAAAAAAATTAAAATTATGAAACCAGTTCAATTTTAAATGACTTAAGGGATTTACAATTCTTATTAGGACTCACTAGTATGTACCATACTCACAAAATCTTTTTTAGCAGGTCTCTCTCACCTGGCTGAAAATCAGGTTATTGAGGGAATGTATCCTTAAACTCCTAGAAACATTTTAAATGGCTAAAAGTAGCTATAAAAGCATGTCCTAAAAAGTGATAGTGTTAGGGTATTTTTTTATCCATTTGAAAGGATCTAATAGGTCTGAACTTGTGATATTTGAAAGCTATGAAAGGGTTTCCCCTTTATCTTTCTGATATCTCATTAAGGAATATTATACCTAGATCTTTGAGATCTTCAAATAGGCTATAATTCTTTTTTTTTTTCCCTTGGCCAGCATTTGTTCTCATGTCCCCCCCACCTCCCGGGCACTTCAGGTTCTCTACCTGTCAGAGGTCCCTCTGAAATAGGCTATAATTCTATTCCTTACTTCAAGAATCTTCTGCCATCTACAGTAACTAGGAGAAATATAGTTTAGACATTTAATTCTAGGCATCCTGAGCCCTTTAAATTTTCACTAAATTTTGCTTGAAAATTGAAATTTTTTAGCTCATGTCATTCTCCTATAGTTTATAATGGTTGAATTAAAGAAGTCAGTTGCAACATTTACCACCTGGCCTGATAATCTCATTAGGAAGACCCACGGGTTCAAGAGATACCCTCTCTGTTTTTAAATTACTATAAATGACAGTCCATATATTTTATTGCCTCCAAGCCAATAACTAGAATAAAATTCTGCACAATCTAACTAGGACTGTCCTGGGACTCTTAAAGGAGGAAAGAGAGAAAATCCATAGGGGTTACAGGTACTATTCAGTATGTATCTATAGAACTTTTCACAGAATTGGATTTTGAGGGTGCTTTAAATCAAGAAACTGGGATATAAAACTGAATAAACAAGAATTATTAGCTGAAGGAAAATGAATTCTCAAGGAGGAGATTGGCGCAATCTTGCTAGAGTGTTGATTTGAATGTCTAGAAAAGTCAATGTTGTGTGCTAATTAGTGATAAAATGCTTTAGTTCACAGATCATAGGGAAAGGAATAAAGAAACTAAGAAGAAGTGGTAATGTTGGAATGGCTACATTATGTGACAGCAGATATTACATCATGATATTCTCCAAGAGAGAATCTACGTAAAATTGTCATTCACCGAAGGCCTTAGGAATGTGTAGTGGAGGAGAACCAGACTTGTTAAAATGGTCCAGCAGTGACTCTTTTTTTTAGACCATGGCTGAAGTTTGGATAGAGAACCACATAACTGGCCTGCTAACAGTGAGGTTGTAAAAGGAACTCAATCTTAAAGGATAAATATTAGAACTGAACCTCCATAATCATAAGTTTACAATCCATAACAGAATAAATATAGAGGAGCAGCCAAGGAGTCTTGGAGTTATGGAGATGGCTAATGCAACGTGGTGTCCTAGGATCAAAATCAGAGAGCAGTTATCAAGAGCACAGCTTAAGCTAGGCAGCCAGAATCAAGAGAGTTCTCCTGCAATAAAATGGCATAATTCATCACTCCATTTATGGACCTCATTGCTTGAATGTGTAGTAATATTCATTAGGGAAATTGACTTGCAACACCATGGCAAGCATTCACTTACAATATTATCCTCAGTCCTTCACAAAAAGAATACTCTCGATTCATACAGTTGAATGTATACACAGCAAAGGGATATTCCAGATATTCCAAGGGCTATGACATGTGGTCTGACTTGACTTTGATACTCCAAAACCTAAAACATCATCAAGGCTCTAGAGCAGATGAACAGAGGCCTGGTGATAAGTAAATTCAAGGTTAATGTCTGGACTAATATGCCTCTTCTGCTACTGAAGTCATATACAATAGCATTTCCCAAGCACTATGAATATAACTGGAAGTACTATACTTGGACAGTAGAGGCCTACATCAGGTCTTTCACTTTGGGAAATGAGATGACATACTAGAGAAGATAAAGTGGAAGTCTTTGAATCTGCCCTATCTGTCTAGGATAATAATGATAAAATAAAGCTACATATTGGGCAGGATAATTAGGGCTGTGGCCCAGTCCTTAAATATCATCTAAAGACTGAAAGATTACTTAAAGATGTTGACGGATCCTGGACAATGAATACAAACAAGTACAAGCTCAACCAAGTAGTAGTCTTAGTCATAGCTGCCATGCCAGACATAGTTTCACTCATAGCACAGATCAAAAAGAATCAGGTAGATGGTAAATGTTGCCCATGGATTTTGCAAATGCAATCTGGTTTCCTGGAGCTATCCCAAGAATGTGTGTTTTAAGGGCTCTTGAAAGTTGTTACAAGATTTCTTAAGACCCACCCTCAGATGTCCCAGAATATCAATTCTGCTATATTCTCATGGTCTAGTAAGTCAGTGCGCCAGCAAAGGTACAAGAGGCTAGAATCCAAAGACCGTCAACAGTGGGGAACATGATTCATTAGGCATCTATGTTTCATGACTCATGACTCATTGTAATAACCAATCGAAGGTGCCTTTTTTTTTTTTTAATTTGTTTGTTTTGAAGCATCCTTTTTTTTAATTTTCCCACAATATTGTGTTTCTCCCCTCAGGAGCAGTCACCATATTTTCCCAAGACCAAATTGCCTACAACCCTCCATTACACTCCACTGCCCTCTTCTTCCCTAAACCCCCATCTCTATTCTCCCAATCTCCCTCTTTCTACCTCTCCCTTCCTAACTGTTTCAAGTCTAGAGTCTGCTTTTAAGATTCAGTCTTACAATTTGACTTTGAGACTCTGTTCTGTTTCACTAGATTCCGTGCCCGAGCCCGCGGACTGGTCAATGAGGTTCTCGAGGGGAGAGCAGCGACCTGAAGAACAGGGGTACACCACGGAGGGAGACACGTGCACTCTTCGTTCAACTACCGCAGGTCTCGTTTACTTTCGGTTTTGGCGGGGCTTTATAGCTGGGGACCGGAAGCTGAAGAAGCAGGCCAAAGCCATCATGCGCACTGGGCCAAAAGAGGCTAATCCCGGAAGGGCACATGCCCTTATTTGGTGCGCCGGAGGTCGTCATGCACACTGGGCCAAAAGAAGCACAGCCAATCACAGAAAGGGGGAGTATCCTGATGCCACGAGGTAAGGCGCCAACAATTCCACATACAAATGAAACCAGTATTAATCATTCTCCTCATCAATAAGTTCACTCAGTTTAATCCCTTCCAGCTACATCCATGTTGCGGCAAATGGCATCAGTTTATCCATTGTGATCACTGAGTAGTATTCCATTCTCTTTATATAACATTTTCTTGATCCACTTATCTGTTCTGAGGCAATTAGTTTGCTTCCACTTCTTGGCTATTGTAAATAATGCTGCTATAAACATAGTACTGCAGGTTTTCTTTTGAATTGGTGTTTTTGAGCTTTTTGGTATATTTTTACTGTTTTGAGGACTCTCCATGCTCTTTTCATAGGTGTTTGGAAAGTCTACATTACCAACAACAAATTTCCCAAAAATAAAATGATTTTTAGTATTCCCAAATTAAAGAAAATAATCTGTTATTACCAACAGAGAGGCAGATTTGAAAAGGTAAAAAATAAACAAAAGGACAAAAACCACACTACCACTCTCTACCCACTTTGTTTTCCAGATAACTGTATGTAAATAATCACATAAGTTATTTATTTCAGATATTCATCATCTTTCTATGCTTATCAATGAGATGTGACTAGTTCTCAAACCTTAATTTTCCTTGTGAAATGTTTTTCCACTTTATACATCAGATTATTTTCCATTGAAGTACCAATGATAAGAAAATGAAAATGTGCTAGGACTTTAATCTTTGTCATAGCCATATTCTGAAACTAAGAAAAACTGTGGTATGGAAAGAAAATTGATACAGCATATAGGCCTCAAGATAGGAAATTCACAAGGGAAAAGTCCTCGTTTTGCAGATATGAAAAGATATCCCATTTACTTTAACAAGTCTCCTCAGCCCTCATGGGATACTCTCTCTCTCTCTCTCTCAGGATTTTTATGTCTAAAGGGCTGTAGGTCATAAAAGGCAGGAAGAATCAGGAGAGGAAAAACCTTTTGAAGATGAAGAGTGTATTTTGCAATCCCAATATGAACTATCACTTGAAATATATTTCTACTATTTTTTATCACTGGAAGTTTAAATTGAAAACACTTTACAGCTGTGAATCTGAATCCAAAACTCAGGTAAGAGGGTAAAATAAGAGAGAACCTGGGAATTATCAATATTTCTATCTTCTTGTTAGTATTAAAGTTAAATGCACAGATTTATCTTATTATTGGCTCTTCTTTCTGCTGTGCATTGTGAAGACCCTTTACTTCCTACACTCTTATTGACATATTTCATCCTAAATTCAATAATGCTGGGTGTCTAGACATTCTTTACAGGAAATGTGTAATATCCAAATATTGAAATTCTAGCTAAATGAGTGAATCATTTACTACAAATTAACATGATTGCTAATTCACTTCAAATGTTAAGAGAAGTCTCTTTTCCAAGATGAATTTCTGGTATAATTTTGTATAATGGGTGATAGAACAAAAACTGATAGTTGACATATCATTGGTACTGTTAATGAGTACTGATTTTACATTTAGAAAGGCTAATTTTTATATGAAAAATGGACTTGACTTTCAAAAAAACTTTATTCTGAAATGTTTAATGTCAGCCCTTCAAGGAGGTATAGTAGAAGTAAGATAAATTCTCAACATTTCCTCCAGCTATGTAGCTAGTATCCCAGGGATCCCTGTAAGTATACCCTAGTTAATTTACTGTTATTTAAGTCATATTAAACCATTTTCTTGTTCCCTCAGGATTTACCAAGTCTTAAATAAGTCCTCTTTTATAGGAGTATCCCAATCCATGCCACTTTCTTCAGATTTCCTTAGAGTTCTTATTGTTTTCTCAGTGTCTCCCACGCTTTAACTTTCCCACACATCTTTGCTTCTTCCCTCACATTATGAAAGAGCTGTTTTTTTTACAAAATATAATGTCTGATTTTGTTAGTGTACCTGAAGTAGATAGTGTCAAATACCTAGCAAATAATGAAGTAAAAGCAATTCAAAATTTATTCTGCCTTTCAGTAAACAACAAATTTTGTCATATATTAAACTTATTATAATAAACTAATTTACAATTGTTCAAGAGTTTTAACACTATCTGAAGAAAACAGTATTACTTTAATTCTGCATATAAGATAATATGAGTGATGCTTCTAATAGATAAAGGACATTTTTTGTGGAAATAAAGAGTAAGTAGAGAAAACATGTTTTTAAAATGAGAGTAGCTTAAAATTCTTGACCACTCTGGCGTTAAAGGACATAAAGAAGGTAGATTTTGCAATTCTGAAGGACAACATGACTTCCAGGGTCATATTATTGAAACCAGAAATGAAGAAAGTGAAATCCATTAGACGTAGCATATTCCCTACTGCAAGAAGAGTAGTAAAGGATGTCACCAACATGGTGGAGAAGGGATGCTAGGAGTAAATTCTCTAGTAAAAAACAACCAATAAGGGAGAAATTGCAACAAGATCCTGGCAGGACCCAGACATTTTGGACAAATGTGGTGACCCAACAGAAGCAGGGGGGAGGCAAGAGTGACAGGGGAAGGGAGGAAAAGGAGATATCAATTCAGACCCCTTTCTCCATCCCCCATCCACAAACCCAGAACACTTCACCCAGGAAAAAAAAAGAAGAAGATAAAATTTGGAAGCAATGGGAAAACACTGAGTCATCTAAGAACCTCTGAAGGTAAAACAAGCAAAGGTCAGTAGGATAACACGCGCGTGGAGAGGAACGGGGCAACCACAGGTCCCAAGCCCCTATTTGGATCTGAAGTGAGCCTGACGAGGCAGGGCAGGGACAGGAAACTCTGATACTGACAGTGCCTTGCACCACAGCAGGGAACTAGGGATTCCACCACTCCCCTCTGAAACAGAGAGTGGGGTGCCCTGCGAACAAAGTTCAACAGCACAATGCACTGGGAGGAGAACGGGGCTCTGGCAGATCACAAGCCCACGATTTTAAAATGAACTGAGCCCCACCTAGCAGGGCAGGGACAGGGACCACAGGGTACAGAAAGTGTGCAACCACTGTGGGAAGCAAGGGGCCCTGTCATCCCCCACTGGAACGAAGGAAATACAGAGTGAGGAGACCATCAGAGATAATGCCAGTCAACATATCCACAGCACCACTACCCTGCAGAGTTTCAGCGCAATAGTGCTGGACACGGTCTGACTTCCAGTTACCAACATCCCATAAGGAGCACCCAAAAGAGATGCCTGCCAGTTCTAGCGACACAGTGTCGCAATGCTAAGAACACTTTCGGAATCAACAAGGAGAATAAGAAATACAACCAACCAAGCAAGCCCTCAGGGGAAGGACACCCCACAAAAAGAAAACCAACCACCAGAACTCAACAAGGATGACCTGTGAGAACTTCTCAACCTGCCAGATAGAGAATTTAAAATCGCCATGATTAAAAAACTAAAAGAAGACATATATAGCAGGAAATATAGGCAAAACACTACACGACATTCACCTCAAAGACATCTTTACAGACACATCACCCAAAGCAGTGAGAGTGGGACTACATCAAATTAAAGAGCTTCTGCACAGCAAAAGAGACAATAACAAAAACAAAGAGAAACCCCACCAACTGGGAGAACATTTTTGCACCCAACACTAATGATAAAGGACTGATCACAAAAATCTACAAAGAGCTGATGAGACTCAACAAAAACAAAGAAAATAATCCAGTCAAAAAAATGGGCAGATGAGCTAAAAAGAAACTTCTCTGAAGAAGAAATGCAAATGGCCAACAGGCATATGAAAAAATGTTCAACATCACTTTTAATCAGGGAAATGAAAATCAAAACTACAATGAGATACCATCTTACACCAGTGAGAATGGCACATATTAAAAAACTAGCAACAACAAATGTTGGCAAGGATGTGGAGAAAAAGAAACTCTCCTGCACTGTTGGTGGGAGTGCAAGCTGGTCCAACCACTATGGAAAGCTGTTTGGAGATTCCTCAACCTCCTAAAGATAGAGTTTCCATATGACCCAGCAATTCCACTCCTAGGTATTTACCCAAATGACACAGAAACATCAATTCCAAAGGGCACCTGCACCCCTATGTATATAGCTAAGCTATGGAAACAACCCAAATGCCCCAAAATAGATGACTGGATCAAGAAGATTTGGTATATATACACAATGGAATATTACTCAGCAATCAAAAAAGATAAACCCATGCAATTTGCAGCAACATGGATGGAGCTGGAAGGGATCATGATCAGTGAAATAAGCCAGAAAGCAAAAGAAAAATACCAGATGGTCTCACTCATAGCAGGAATCTAGAAAACCTAAATACGGGACCAGGAAAAAGAATAACTATAATAAAGAAAAAATCAATATCAACAAGCAACTGTAAACCAGAGACACTATGGGGGTGGGGGGCGCAGGGAGAGTAGGGATTGGGATCAAATTGTATGGGGAATATAAAAAAAAATAAATCTTAAAAAAAAAAACTAAAAGAAGACACAAAGGAAAAGAATGATCAAAGAAAAATAATCAATGATCAGAAGAATGAAATTGAGTCTCTAAAGAGGGACGTGAAAGAAATGCAGGAGATCAAAGGATTAATGGAGGAGCTAAAGAACTCTGGGAAAGGCAATGAAAATAGAATAGATGAAGTAGAAGAATGAATCAGTACTTGCAAAGACACAGAAATAAAAAAGAATCAAAACAGAAAAGGAAATAGATGTATGAAGGAAAAAGAATGAAGAACCACTTTGAGAACTATCTGACTCCATGAGGAAAGGAAATGTGAGTCACAGGAATCCCAGAAGGAGAGGAAAGAGACATAGGAACTGAGAAAATATTCAAGGAGATAATCGAAGAGAACATCCTAAGCATGAAGCAAGGGATGAAAATAGACATCCAAGAAGTGAGAAGAACACCAGACTTCCATAATGAAAGGAAGAATACAGCAAGACACATAATAGTAAAGCTCCCAAGAATCCAAGACAAGGAAAAAATAACGAAGCTGACAAGAGGGAAGAAACAGATAACATATAAAGGAAAACCAATCAGGTTGACATCAGACTTCTCTGAAGAAACACTATAGGCAAGAAGAGAATGGAGTCACATAGTCAACAAACTCCAGGACAACAAATGCCAACCAAAAATACTTTATCCTGCAAAGCTTTCCTTCCTCTATGAGGAAAGAATAAGGACTTTCTCAGACAAACAGTATCTCCAAAATTTCATTACTACTAAACCCCCCCTCCAAAAAATACTACAAGAAGTTCTAAAGCCAAAACCAACAGGGGATGAGTAAAAAGAATGAAAGAAGGCAAGGAATAAAATCACAAAAAGGCAAAAAAATGTCAAATACAGATGTCAACATATCAATACTAACTCTAAATGAAAATGGACTAAACTCATCAATAAAAAGACATAGAATCATAGATGGGATTAAGAAATAGAACCCAACCTTTTGCTGTCTTCCAGAAACACAGTTAACTACATAAGAAAAAAACAGACTGAAAGTAAAAGGATGGAAAACAATCCTACAAGCAAATGGATCAAAAAAGATGGCAGGAACAGCTATACTTATGTCAGATAAAATAGACTTCAAACTAAAAAAGGTAAAAAAATACATAAATGGTCACTACATCATGATTAAGGGGAAGAAATAATGTACATCAACATATATTCACCAAATGAAGGAGCACCAAAATATATCAGATAATTATAATCATCTCTGAAAACAGACATTAGAGAAAATACTAGACTTCAACACACCACTCTCAACAATGGATAGATCAAGTAGACAAAAAAATCAGCAAGGGGCATTCCTGGTGGTGCAGGCAGTTAAGCACAGCGCTGTGAAGCTGTCCTCAGCCTCTGCAGTGCAGGTTCAATCCTGGCAGGCCATGGAGATACCCACATGATGCAGCAGACCTCTCCTGTCTTGCCCACTGCTCCCCTCAGCAATGTATTTCAGTCAGTCTGCCTGTTCTGTTCACCACTCTGTCTCTGGTGAATCCTCTCACCCTCCCACACATCTGGCCTGTACCCCAGCTCTTGTATGCACAAATGAATAAATCTTAAAAAAAAAAAAAACAAGAACACTGAAGCTCTAAACAAGGACATAGACCTCATGGGCTTGACAGACATCTACAGAAAACACTGCATCCCCAAAAATCTGAATACACATTTTTCTCAAGTGCACACAGATCATTCTCCAGGATTGACCACATATTGGGACACAGGACAAAAATAAACAGATACACTAAGATCAAAATCATACCAGCTATCTTCTGTGACCATGAAGGCATCAAACTAGAAATAAACTATGATAAGAGGGCAAGGAACCCTCCTACCTCATGGAGATTAAAACCCTCACTGCTGGAAGACCAATGAATCAATGAGGAGATCAAAGAAGAAATTTTAAAAATTCTTGAGATAATGAGGACAGAAATTGCCAGAATGTATTGGACACAGCAAAAGCAGTGATAAGAGGAAAATATACAGCAATACAGGCTCACATCAAGAAACATGAAAGTATTCAAAGGAACAACCTAATCTCCCATCTTAAAGAACTAGAAAAAGAAAAACAAAAACAAAAAATCCCAAGAGCCAGTAAAAGAAAGGAAATAATAAAAATCAAAGCAGAAATAAATGAAATAGCAGTTAAGTAAAAAATCCAAAAGATCAATGAAAGCAAAGGTTGGTTCTTCGAAAAAATAAACAAAATAGACAAACCCCCAGCCAGGCCCACAAAGAAAAAAAAAATGGGAGAAAACACATATTAATAGGATTATAAACGAAAGAGGAGAAATCACCACAGACTGCATTGAAATCAAAAGAATAATTGGAGATTACTATGAACACTTACATGCAAACAAGTTCAACAATCTAGAAGAGATGGGAAAATTCCTACAACTTTGCAATCATAAAAAACTAGATAAAGAAGAAATCAAACACCTAAACAAACCAATTACAAGCAGTGAAATTGAAACAGTAATCAAAACCCTCCTCAAAAACAAAAATCCAGGAAACGAACTATTGCCTATCCTACACAAACTCTTTCAAAAAATTGAGAGGAAGGGTCAAAACCAAACACATTTTATGAAGTCAATATTACAATAATACCAAAACCAAACAAGGACAACACAAAAAAAGAAAACTATAGGCCAATCTCTAATGAACACTGATGTAAAACTCCTCAATAAAATCTTAGCCAACAGAATCTAACAATGCATCAATACTATAATTCACCACAACCAAGTAGGATTTATTCCAGGGACACAAGGATGGTTCAACATCTGAAAATCAATTAATATAATCCAATACATCAACAAAAAGAAAAATAAAAACCATATGATCATATCAATTGATACTGAGAAAGCATTTGACAATGTTCAACATCCATTTATGATAAAGTCCCTTGAAATTCTCAGAATAGAAGGAACATAACTTAACATAATATAGGCCATATATGACAAGCCCATAGCCAATATCATTCTCAATGGTGAAAAGCTGAGATCCTTTCCCTTCAGGTCTGGAACGATACAAGGATGTCCACTCTCACCAATGCTTTTTAATATAATACTGGAAGTCCTAGTCAGAGTAATAAGAAAAGAGAAAGACATACAAGAAATCCAAATAGGGAAAGAAAAAGTAAAACTATCACTATTTGCAGATGATATGATGATATATATAGAGAACCCAAAAAACTCCACAGAAGAACTACTCAAAATAATAAACCAGTTTAGTTAAGTAGCAGGATACAAAATCAACACACAAAAATCAGTAGCTTTCCTATATGCAAACAACAAATGTGAAGAAGAAGAAATCAAGAAAATCATCACTTTTATAATAAAAAAACAAATACTTGGGAATAAACCTAACAAAAGAGGTAAAGGACCTATACAAAGAAAATTACAAAACATTGTTAAAAGAAATAGAAGTAGACCAAAGAAATGGAAAGGGGCATCCTATGCTCATGGATTGGAAGAATTAACATTATCAAAATGGCCATCCTACAGAAGGCAATTTATAGATTCAGTGCTATTCCAATAAATATCTCAATGACATTCTTCAAAGAAATACAACAAATATTGATGAAATTCATATGGAACTACAAAAATATCCCAGATAGCTAAGGCTCTCCTGACTAAAAAGGAAGGGAATTGAGGTATCACACTCCCAGATCAAGCTATACTACAAAGCCATAATAATCAAAGCTGCATGGTACTGGAACAAGAAAAGAAATACATAAAGACTAATGGAATCAAATAGAAAACCCAGAAATAAGCCCACAGATTTATGAACAATTAATCTTTGACAAAGGAGCAAAGAATATGCAATGGAACAAAGAAAGTTGTTCAATAAATGGTGTTGGGAAAACTGGATTGCTATATGCAAAAAACTGAAGCTAGACTACTACCTCACACCATGCACAAAAACCAAGACATAAGGCCTGAAACCATAAAATATATAGAAGAAAAAACAGGCAAAATGCTACATGACATACACCTCAGTAACATCTTTAAAGACACATCACCTGAAGCAAACATAGTGAAGGAAAGGATAAACAGTTGAACTACATCAAATTAAAGAGCTTCTGTACAGCAAAAGAGACATTAACCAAAAGAAACAGACATCCTACTGATTGGGAGAAAATTTTTGCACACAGTAGTAATGATAAGGGACTGATCACAAACATCTACAAATTGCTGACAAAACTCACCAAAAACATAGTAAACAACCTGGTCAAAAAAAGAAAGAAGAGCTAAAAAGACACTTCTCCAAAGAAGAAATGCAAATGGCCAACAGGCATATGAAGAAAATGTTCAACATCACTTGTAATCAGGGAAATGCAAATCAAACCACAATAAGATATTATCTCACACCAGTGAGAATGGCACATATCAAAAAAACTAGCAACAACAAACATTGGGCCAGGATGTGGAGAAAAAGGAACTCTCCTGCACTACTGGTGGGAGCACAAACTGGTCCAACCATTATGGAAAGCTCTGTGGAGTTTCCTCAAACTGCTAAAAATGGAGCTTCCATATGATCCAGCAATTCCACTCCTAGATATCTCATCTATTTTTGGGCATTTGGATTGTTTCCAAAGCTTAGCTATTGTAAACAGTGCTGCTATTAACATAGGGGTGCAGGTGCTCTTTGGAATTGATGTTTCTGTGTCCTTCAGGTAAATACCTAGGAGTGGAATTGCTGGATCGTATGGAAGCTCTATGTTTAGTAGGTCAAAAAATCTCCACACAGCTCTCCATAATGGTTGGACCATTTTGCGCTCCTACCAACAGTGCAGAAGAGTTCCTTTTTCTCCACATCCTCGCCAATATTTGTTGCTGCTAGTTTTTTTAATATGTGCCATTCTCAATGGTGTGAGATGGTATTTCATTGTAATTTTGATTTGCATTTCCCTGATTACAAGTGATGTTGAACATTTTTTCATATGCCTCTTGGCCATTTGCATTTCTTCTTCAGAGAAGTTTTTTTTTAGCTCGTCTGCCCATTTTTTTGACTGGATTATTTTCTTTGTTTTTGTTGAGTCTCATCAGCTCTTTGTAGATTTTTGTGATCAGTCCTTTATCGTTAGTGTTGGGTGTAAAAATGTTCTCCCAGTTGGTGGGGTTTCTCTTTGTTTTTGTTATTATCTCTTTTGCTGTGCAGAAGCTCTTTAATTTGATGTAGTCCCAGCTGTTTATCTTTGCCTTCACTCTCACTGCTTTGGGTGATGTGTATGTAAAGATGTCTTTGAGGTGCATGTCATGTAGTGTTTCGCCTATATTTCCTTCTATGTATTTTATGGTTTCAGGTCTTATGTCTAGTTCTTTAATCCATTTTGAGTTGATTTTTGTGTATGGTGTGAGGTAGTGGTCAAGCTTCATTCTTTTGCATGTAGTGACCCAGTTTTCCCAGCACCATTTATTGAACAAACTTTCTTTGCTCCAATGCATATTCTTTGCTCCTTTGTAAATGACTGACAAATTAATGAGAAAATGCTTAAGGCATTTGTGTTAGTATAATCAGATACCATTTCTTATTTGTCAAAAAAAATTGACTTTTAGAGCTGATTTACAAAGATGAAAAGAAGTTTGTGTTAGAATGCAGGTCTTCATGGTCAGAGAAGATGATAAATGCTAGGTTCACAACATTCTGTGAATCCCTGGAGAAAGGAATTATTGACAATATTCTAATAAAGAAAAAAATGATTGAGTCCTAGCCGTAATGAATTTAGCTTCTAATGGTATAAATACCACGGACCACAGGGTTTAGGACTACGTAATGGCAATACTCTTCTTCACACACTGTTTGTCTAAATGGTAAAATATTGAGCTGGAAGGAATGATGCCCATTAGAAATACACTTACATATATTAATTGTCTTTTTCTTTAAGTGATGCAGAATCAAACCTCAGTAACAGAATTTATGCTTCTGGGAGTGACTGATATCCAGTTTTTGGAGCCTTTACTCTTCATGGTTTTCCTGGTCATCTACTTTGTCAATGTGACTGGGAATGGAGCCATCTTGCTGATTGTCACCTCTGATCCTAAACTCCATTCACCAATGTATTTCTTCCTGGGAAACGTCTCCTGTCTAAATATCTCCTACTCTACAGTGGTACTGCCAAAAATGCTGGAGAACTTCCTCTCTACACACAAAATAATTTCTTTCTTTGAATGTACAACTCAGCTGCATTTCTTCCATTTCCTGGGCAGCACAGAGGCCATGTTATTGGCTGTGATGGCCTTGGACTGCTTTGTGAACATCAGTAAACCTCTTCATTACACTGTCATCATGAATAGTCAATGTTGTACACAATTGGCTGTCACTATCTGGACTCTTAGTTTTTTCCATGCCCTGCTGCATGCCATAATGACCTCTCATTTGAACTTCTGTGGTTCTAATCATATTCACCATTTTTCTATTATGACATTAAGTCATTGCTGGATCTGGCCTGTGGGAACACTGAGATCACCGTGTGGCTGCCCAATATTGTCACAGGGACAATTTTCATGGGCCCATTTTCTCTTAACACTGCTCTCCTATTTCTACATTATCACCTATCTCATCTATAATACCCATTCTTGCAGCACACTTCAAAAGGCACTGTCCACTTGTGCATCACACTTTATGGTAGTTATTCTTTTTTATGTCCCCATTCTCTTCATTTACACTCATCCTACTTCAGGAAGCTCCATAGACCAGAACCAGATCATTGTTATCATATACACTATGGTCACTCCTGTTGTAAACCCACTCGTATATACTTTGAGGAACAAGGAGGTAAAGAGGGCATTGTATAGGCTAATCAATAAAAGACTGACTTGAAGAAATCTACAAAACCCTTCTGAGATATATAAAGAAAAACATGAAACATATACATATATAATAATTTTGTTTTTCAAATTCTTAATTATAACATTTGTAGCATAGAGAATAAGCTAAAGGAAAAATAAACGGTAAGATTCAGTCCAGTTTAATAAGCAATGAGATCGCATGTAATATAAGAGAAAGATGAAAAAAGGGACACTAGTCATGGAATCTAATGTTGATTTTATTTGGGAATATCAGTTGATATATTTGATTTTTTGTGATTTTTACACAAAAAAATTCTGTGTACACCTTTTTATATGAAAACAGGCATGAAGATATTACCATATTGCTCATATATTCAAAAGTTGGAAGTTTTTATGCTTTGTCTGCTCCCTCTAAGTGAACATATTTTATGTGAGCATCATACTTTATGGTAGTTAAGTGAACATATTTTATGTGAGCAATAAATCTTTTACACTATTATAATTTGAGGATATCATTTTAAGGTAATAATTATTCAATTGGAAAAGATTGGCTCACATATGAGTCAAAGGGAATTTTTAAGCAATACATCATGATTTATTTATTCTGAGTGGAAGGAAAGTAAGTAATTAAATCAAGTGATGTTCCAATCAGAAATTCACAGAATAAATTAAAAAATCCTAAAGTCTATCTTATTAAAACACTCATTAGAAGTATAGGTAGTTTAGGGCCTCCCCTAGTGGTGCAGCGGTTGAGCGCTGGGCTGCGAAGCTGCCCCCAGCCTCTGCAGCGCCTGTTCCATCCCCGGCCGGCCCCTGGGCGAGGGTCCCACATGGCGCGCAGACCTCTCCTGCCGCCCACTGCTCCCCTCAGCAGTGTACTTTGTCTGCCTGTTCTGTTCCCTGCTCTGGCTCTGGTGAATTCTCTCACCCTCCTGTGCTTCTGACTGTACCCAGTGCTTGTATAAATAAATAAATAAATCTTAAAAAAAAATGTTTAAAAAAAAAAAGAAGTCTAGGTCGTTTATTCTAAGTGAAGTCAATGGAACAGTGGTACTTACTGGATATGGTTCCTCATGTTTGATTCCTTTTGACTCAATAATTTTATTATTTTTTTTTCTTTACTGAGGTAATATTGGCTTACAAAACTGTATGTGATTTAGAAGAATCAGATCACACCCCCTGGTATGTATGATACTACACCACCCCTTCATCAAAGCATGCATAGCACTTTGCCATAGGTTATTAAGCCCCCTTTGTCCCTTCCCCTGTAGCAGTCTTAATTGGACTGAAGAATTTTATTTTATTTTTTTAATAAATTTCATTTTTATATTCACCATACAATTGCAACCCCCTTATTTTGACCGCAATCCCTCCCCTCCCTGCCCCCACCCCCCAAAGACTGTCTCTGGTTCATAGTTTTTTGTTGATTTTGATTTTCACTTTCTTATAGTTATTCACTTTCCTGGTCCTTTATTTAAGTTTTCTAGATTCCTGCTATGAGTGAGACCATCCGGTATTTTTCTTTTTCTTTCTGGCTTATTTCGCTGAGCATGATCTCTTCCAGCGCCATCCATGTTGCTGCAAATTGCATGTGTTTATCTTTTTTGAATGCTGAGTAATATTCCATGGTGTATATGTACCACATCTTCTTGATCCAGTCATCTATTTTTGGACATTTGGATTGTTTCCAAAGCTGGGATATTGTAAATAGTGCTGCTATAAACATAGGGGTGCAGGTGCTCTTTGGAATTGATGTTTCTGTGTCCTTTGGGTAAATACCTAGGAGTGGAATTGCTGGATCATATGGAAGCTCTATGTTTAGTAGGTCAAGAAATCTCCACACAGCTCTCCATAGTGGTTGGACCAGTTTGCACTCCCACCAACAGTGCAGGAGAGTTCCTTTTTCTCCACATCCTCACCAACATTTGTTGTTGCTAGTTTTTTAATATGTGCCATTCTCATTGGTGTGAGATGGTATCTCATGGTAGTTTTGATTTGCATTTCCCTGATTACAAGTGATATTGAACATTTTTTCATATGCCTGTTGGCCATTTGCATTTCCTCTTCAGAGAAGTTTCTTTTTAGCTCTTCTGCCCATTTTTTTGACTGGATTATTTTCTTTGTTTTTGTTGAGTCTCATCAGCTCTTTGTAGATTTTTGTGATCAGTCCTTTATCATTAGTGTTGTGTGCAAAAATGTTCTCCCAGTTGGTGGGGTTTCTCTTTGTTTTTGTTATTGTCTCTTTTGCTGTGCAGAAGCTCTTTAATTTGATGTATTTTTTATTGAGTTAACATTTGTTTACATTGTTATTTGTGGTATGGAAATATATGATGTCCCCCTTTGACTGAAGAATTTTTAGCAAAAGACTCAATTTATCTGTCCATCAAAACATAACTCATAATGATAAGATTAGTGTAGGATGATCGTAATAGAAAAATCTCACTTCAAAAGAAAAATGAGACATATAACTGTAATGCAACAGTTGTTAAATTTACTTTTTTAACTCTGTCCTCTGTAGTCCAAGATAATATAAATATTTTTAAATTATGAAAACAGGTAAATTTATTTTAAATGACTTCAGGAAGTTACTATTCTTATTGGGGTTCACCAGTTACATGTCATACTCACAAAAGGTCTTTCACTTGGCTGAAAGTCAGGTTATTGAGAGAATGCATCTTTAAATTCCTAGAAACTTTCAATTGGTTGTATGTAGCTATAAAAGTATGCCATATATAATTTTTGGGTATTTATTTGTCTATAATAAAGGGTCTTATAGGTCTGAACTTGTGCATTTTAGAAGCTATTATAGACTTTCTCCTTTATCTGTCTGATGTCTCATTAAAGAATCTTATACCCACATCTTTGATATCTTCACATACAGCCTTAATTCCTTTTCCTCCTTCAAGAAACTTCTGCTATCTACAGTTCTGGGAGAACTATACAGTATAGATTTTAAGTTTCAGACTATTCTGAGTCCTTTAAGTTTTCTCTAAATTTTGCTTGAAAATTGAAAATTTTTAGCTCATCTCATTCTTTAATGCTTTAGAATGGTTCAATGAAATAAATCTGTTTCAACATTTACCACTTTGTTTTATAATCTCATTAGCAAGATCCATGAGTTCAATAGATACCTTTTCTATTTTTCAAAGTACTATAAATAACAGTCCACATATTTTATGCCTCCAAGCAATAATCAAAGTAAAATCTTGCACAATCTAAATGGGAGTGTCTGGTACACTTAAAGGAGGAAGGTAAGCAAACCCAAGGGGGTTACTGGTATTAACCAACATGTATTTGTAGGTTTTTTCACTGAATTGGACTTAGATTTCTCCCAGGTGCAGTCACCATAATTTCCCATGATCAAAATGCCCACAATCCTCCATCACACTCCACTGTCCTCTCTTCCCCATTCCCCCATCTCTAATCTACCAGTCTCCCTATATCTACCCCTCCCCTCAAAATTGTCTCAGTTCTACAGTTTGCTATTCAAGGTTCAATCTTACAATTTGTCTTTGTGTGAGATTCTGTTCAGTTTCTCTAGATTCCACTTATAAGTGAAGCCAGTATTTATCATTCCCTCATGGCTAACTTCACTTAGAATAAACCCTTCCAGCTACATCCATGTTGCTACAAATGGCATGAATTTGTTTTGCCATCACTGAGTCATATTCCATTCTGTATAGATAACATCCTCTTGATCCACTCATCTGTTCTTTGGGTCTATTTTTACTCTTGTCAAGACTCTCCATGATTCTTCCCATAGGGGTGGGCAGGTCTACACACCCCAACAAATTTTCCAAAAAATAGCATGATCTTTGGGATCCCAGAATTAAAGAAAATAATCTAATGTTATTACTATAGGAGAGTCAGGTTTAAAAGGGTAAAAAAAAAAAAGGACAAAAACAATATTATCACTCTTTAACCCCCTTTGTTTTCCAGATAATTGAGTAATACGTAAGTGATTATTAAAGATAATCATCTTTCTCTGCTGATCAATGGAATGTGACTAGTCCTCACATCTTAATTTTCCTTGTGAAACATTTTCCCACTTTACACATTACATTATTTCCCATCACATTATTTTCTGTATAAGTATCAAAGATAAGAAAATGAAAATGTCTGAGGACTTTAATCTTTGTTCTAGCCATGATTCTGATACTAAGTCAAAATGTGGTATGGAAAGAATTGATACAGTATGTAGAACTCAAGATAGGAAATTCACAGGGGGAATGTCCACATTTCGCAGATGCGAAAAGATCTTATTTATTTTAACAAGTCTCCTCAGCACTCATGGGATACGCTCTCTCTCAGGATTTTTATATCTAAAGGGCTGTAGTTCATAAAAGGCAGGAAGAATCAGGAGAGGATACACCTATTGAAGATGAAGAGTCGATTTTGCAAACCTAATATGAGCTATCACTTGAAATATAATTCTACTATTTTCAGTCACTGGGAGTGTAAATCTGAAAAGTTTTTATAGCTGTGAACCTGAACACAAAACACAGGTAAGAGGATAAAATAAAAGCCTGGGAATTACCAATATTTCCTCTCTACTTGCTACTTTATTAAAGCAAAATACACAGATATAGGACTTTTTTAATCTTATGATAGACTCTTCATTCTGTGTGAATTGTGAAGGCTCTTTACTTCCTACACTCTTATTGCCATATTTTATCCTCAATTCAATATTGCTGAATAGACATTCTTTAAAGGAAATGTATAATCTCTAAATACTGAAATTCTAGCAAAATGAATCATTTACTACAAGTTAATATTATTGCTAATTTTCTTCAAGTGTTTAGAGAAGTTTCTTTTTCCAATATGAATTTCTGGTACAATTTTCTGTAATGGGTCACAGAACAAAAAATAATAGTGGACATATCATTTGTACTGCTAATGAGTGCTGATTTCTCATTTAGGAAGGCTAATTTTTATAGAAAAAATATACTTGACTGTCAAATAAAACTGCTCTGAAATGTTTAATGTCAGCCCTTCAAGGAGGTATAGTAGAAGTAAGATAAATTCTCAAAATTTCCTCCAGCTATACAGCTTAGTATCCCCTGAGACCCCTGTAAGTATACCCTAGTTAATTTACTGTTATTTAAGTCATATTAAACCATTTTCTTCTTCCCTCAGGAATTTACCAAGCTTTGGAGTAGTTCCCTTTTATAGGAATACCAAAAATCCCTGCAACTTTCTTCAAAAATGACATAAATCAGGTAGATTTCTGCAATTCTGAAGGACAATATGACCTCCAGGGTCACATTAATGAAACCAGAAAAGAAGAAATTGAAATCCATTACAGGTAGAATCTCCCCTGTTATAAGAAGAGTAGTTTTATTGCAGGAAAAATTAATGCTGGATTTTTTAAAAAGGGTTATAAAAGAAGATAAGATTTCAAGGAGACTAAAGCCATAGATATTTCAGGAAGGGGCAGTATTGGTCAAAATGAAGAGAAATTAGTCAACTCTTCTAGTGATAATTGAAAATTAAACTTGATATATAGAAAAGGGAAAAGGGGGGAAACTAGAAGCAAATACATTTTGTCATCAAAGATTTCATTAGAAGCACTTATTTTTATAAAAGGTTTTTGACTTCCCAATGCTTTTTGTGTGTTTGTGTGTGTGTGTGTGTGTGTCTGTGTCTAAGAACTGTGGTGTAGGCCAGAGGTTTGGGGAAGGTGAGGGGAGGGGAGGATTTACCAGAGACTGAATGGGGAGCATAACAGGAGGGTCGACAGCTCTACTGCTGAAAGAGGCAGTGGGCGAGACAGGAGAAGTTGCTGAACCATATGTGTGTTAGCTCCCCAGCCTGGTATAGAACTCAGGCCTTAGAGGAGATAGCACTGAGACTTAAGCCCTCAGCTACCAGGGAGGACCAATTTCCTTCCCACTGGCTTACAATACCATATAAGTGTCAGGAAAACAGTCTCATGCCTTGATATGTGTACACACCTCACCACAGCCACAACCATAGTCTATTCACCATTAACAAATTGATTTCCTCAGAATATGCCTTCTACCCACTTTCCTTTCCACTCTGATAACCAGCATATTTTTCTCAGAGTCTAGGAATTACTTTCATTCTATCTTTTGTTTGCTTTGTTTACATATATTTCTCAGCAATAAAACCATCTGGTATATATCTTTCACTTTCTGACTTATTTCACTTAGCACAGGAACTTAAAGTTCCATCCATTTTGTCATAAAGATTTTATATTTTTAGTAGATGCACCCACAGAGACACTATCTAATGATCAGAAGGGGCAATGCAGCAAGAAATTATAACTGTCATTAATATTTATATACCCAAAAAAAGTCCAAATCAAAAAAGAATATGAAAATAATTGCCTTCAATGAAATGCTTAATCATATGGACTTAGACATATACAGAGCTCTTGTTCTCCAAAGAACCAAGCACATTATTCTCAAGTGCACATGAAAGTCTCAAGAACAGATTATATGCTGGGAAAGAAAAGATGTTTCAATAAATATATGACTTGACCTCATACAAAGCGTCTTATTTTATTTTGAGAAATATAAATACTCATGCTATAGGAAGACAATGCCTCATCAGTTACAGAGTGATAAATTTTCATGTATACCCCAGGCTAATAGCTGATTGATGTGGTCTTTTTCCCTATCACACTATGACACCATTAGGTTTCCAAACATGTGGATCAGGGAGAGATCAGTAAGAGACAGCTCAGTCCCACCTACATTACAAGATAAGTAAAAACTATTACCACTATTTTACTTTTTAATCAAATTTTCATTCATCATTCATTTATAAAACTATTTAATCTGGGGAGTACAGCTTGACACCTCAAGATATGCATATGCAACACTCACCCACTGCCAATATTCTAGTGCCATTACACTATCACCTCTACTTAATGAGCTCATCCTTGCCCACTTTCTTAAGTGAAAACGTCTTAATGGCTTATGCTACATCAAGAACTATTAGTGTGTGCAGTACTTAAAAATTTGACCTCTTATGAATGTGCCCATTTGGAGGGATAAAAACAACCCCAGTGTTATAAAGACATGTAAATAACTGGCAAATTAATAAGAAAATGCTTAAGGCATTTGTGTTAGTATGAGCAAATATGATTTCTTATTCATCAAAATAATTTGACTTTTAGAGCTGATTTACGAAGATGAAAAGAAATTTGTGTCAGAATTTAGAACTTCATAGTCAGAGAAGATGGTAGATGCTAGGTTAGCAACATGCTATGAATCTCCAGAGAAAGGAAATACTGACAATAATCTATAAAGTCCTAGCCATGATGAATTTAGCTGTCTAATGGCCCAAATACCATAAGACCACTGAATTTGGAACTGGGTAAAATGGCAATACTCCTTTTTCAAATATTGTTTTTCTAGATAGTAAAATATTGAGCTGGAAGGAATGATGTCCATTAGAAATAAATTTCCATGTAATATTTGTCTTTTTCTTTAAGTGATGCAGAATCGAACCTCAGTAACAGAATTTATGCTTCTGGGAGTGACTGATATCCAGTGGCTGGAGCCTTTGCTCTTTGTCATTTTCCTGGTCGTCTACTTTGTCAATGTGACTGGGAATGGAGCCATCTTGCTGATTGTCACCTCTGATCCTAAACTCCATTCACCAATGTATTTCTTCCTGGGAAACCTCTCCTGTCTAGATATCACCTACTCCACAGTGACATTGCCAAAAATGCTAGAAAACTTCCTCTCTAGACAAAAAAGAATTTCTTTTGTTGAATGTATAACTCAGCTGCATTTCTTCCATTTCCTGGGCAGCACAGAGACCATGTTATTGCCTGTGATGGCCTTGGACCGCTTCGTGGCCATCTGCAAACCTCTTCATTACACTGTCATCATGAATCGTCAACGTTGTACACAGATGGCTGTCACGATCTGGACTCTTGGTTTTTTCCATGCCCTGTTGCATGCCATAATGACTTCTCGTTTGAACTTCTGTGGTTCTAATCATATCCACCATTTCTATTGTGACATTAAGCCATTGCTGGATCTGGCCTGTGGGAACACTGAGATCAACCAGAGGCTGCTCAATATTGTCACAGGGACGATTGCCATAGGCTCATTCTCTCTAACACTTCTTTCCTATTTCTACATTATCACCTATCTCATCTTCAAGACCCGTTCTTGTAGCATGCTTCAAAAGGCACTGTCCACTTGTGCATCACACTTTATGGTAGTTATTCTTTTTTATGCCCCTGTTCTCTTCACTTACACTCGTCCTACTTCAGAAAACTCCATGGACCAGGAACGGTTCATTGCTATCATGTACACAGTGGTCACTCCTGTTTTAAATCCACTCATATATACTTTGAGGAACAAGGAAGTAAAGGGGGCATTGTATAGGCTAATCAGTAAAAGAGTGACTTGAAGAAATCTAGAAAACCCTTCTGAAACATAATAGATAAAGAGAAACATAAGGTGTTTAATAATGCTCTTTCTCAAATTCTTAATTATAATATTTGTAGCATAGAGAACAAGTTAAAGGAAAAATAAATGGTAAGATCCAGTCCAGTTTAATAAGCAATGAGATTGCATGTAATGTAAGAGAAAGATGAAAAAAAGGGACACTAGTCATGGAATCTAATGTTGATTTTATTGGGGAATATCAGTTGATATATTTGATTTTTTTACATGTTTTTATATGAAAACATGTATAGAGATATTACCATATTGCTCATGTATTAGGAACCTGGAAGTTTTTATGCCTATTTGTCTGTGTGGTCTCTTCAAGTGAACATATTTTATATGAGCAATAAAACTTTTATGCTATCATAAATTAAGTACTCCATTATTAAGAAATAATTATTCAATTGGAAAAGACTGACTCACACATGTATCAAAGGGAATTTTTAAGCAATACACATTAAATAAGAAACAATGAATTCTCAAGCAGTAGATTGTGGCAATCATGTAGTATTGATTTGAGAAGTCTAGGAAAGTCAGTGCTTCATGCTAATTAATGATAAAATGCCTTAGTTAACAGACTGTAGGAAAAGGAATAAAGAAACTAAGGAAAAGAGGTAATGTTGGAATGGATACATTATGTGAGGTCAGATAATCCACCATAATATTATTCTCCATAAGAGAATATAAATAAAATATGCCATTCACCAAAGGCATTAGAAATGTTCTCATGGAGGAGTTCCAGAATTGTTAATAGGGTCCAGCAATAACTCTTTTCTGAAGAGTTATTAGAAGATTGGATAGAGAACCACATAACTGAAGACCACAGCTGAAGATTGGATAGAGAACCACATAACTGGACTGCTAACAGTGAGGTAGAAAAAGGAACTCAAGATTAGATGATAGATAATAGAACTGAACCAATAAAATCATAAGTTTACAATCCATAACAGAATGAATACAGAGGAACAGCCAAGGAGTCTTGACTCACAGGTAGTTATGGAAATGGCTAATGCAACATATCATCCTAGGGTCAAAATCAGAGACATGTTACTAAGAGTACTGCTTAAGCTATGCAGTCAGAATTAAGACAGTTCTCCCCCAACAAAATGGCATAATTCATTACTCAATTTATGGGACTCATTGCATGAATGTATAGTAATATTCACGAGGAAAAAGTGACTTCAACACCATGGCAAGCATTCACTTACAATATTATCCTCAGTTCTCCACAGAAAGAATGTCCTCCATTTATATAGTTAAATGTATACACGGCAAAGGGATATTCCAGATATTGCAAGGCTGTGGACACATGGTCTGACTTGACTGTGATACTCCAAAACCTAAAACATCATCAAGGCTCTCCTGTTAGAGTGGATGAAGAGAGGCCTCGTGATAAGTGAATTCAAGGTTAATGTCTGTCCACTGTGCCTTTTCTGCTACTGCAGCCATATCCAATAACATTTTCCAAACATTAGGTATATAATTGGAAATACCATACTTGGACAGTAGGGTCCTAAATCAGGTCCTTGATCTATGGGAAATGAGATGACATACTAGAGAAGATAAATTGGAAGCTTTTGAATCTGCCACATCTGTCTAGGATAGTAATGACAAAACAAAACCACATATTGGGCAGGATAACCAAGGCTGTGGCCCAGTCTTAATTACCATCTAAAGCCTGAAAGATAACTTTCAGATGTTGATGGACCCTGGACAATGAATAAAACCAGCCCAAGCTCAAACAAGTAGTAGTCAGGTAAATGGTAAATATTGCCCACTGATTTTGCAAATACAATCTTGTTTCTTGGGGCTATCCCAAGAATGGTGTTTTAAGAGCTCTTGAATGTTGTTGCAAGATTCCTTAAGACCCACCCTCAGATGTCCCAGAATATCGATTCTGCTATATTCTCATGGTCAAGTAAGTCAATGTGCCAGCAAAAGTACAAAGAGATATAATCCAAAGACCATCAACAGTTGGGGACATGATTCATTAGGCATCCATGTTTCATGACTCGTGACTCATTTTAACAACCAATTGAAGGCGCCTGTTTTTATTTTGTTTGTTTAGAAACATCCTTGTTTATTTTTTCACAACATTGAATTTCTCCCCTCAGGTGTAGTCACTGTACTTTTCCCAAGACCAAAGTGCCCACAACCTTCTATCACACTCCACTGCCTTCTCCCTCCATCACCCATCTATAATCTCCCTCTCTCTGTTCCTCCTTTCCTGACTTTTCAGGTCTACAGTTTTCTTTAAAGTTTCAGTCTTACAACTTGATTTTGATCCTTTGTTCAGTTCTTTTGGGTTCCACATATAAGTTAAACCATTATTTATCATTTTACCTATAGCTAACTTCACTTAGAATAATCCCTCCAGTTCCATCCATGTTGTTGCAAATGACAAGAGTTTATCTATTGTGATCACTGAGTAGTATTCCATTGTGCATATATAACATCTTTTTGATTCATGCTTCTTTTCTGAGGCATTTAGTTTGTTTCCACTTCTTGGTTATTGTAAGTACTGCTGCTATAAACATAGGACACAGGTTTCCTTTATTTTTTTTTAATAAATTTTATTGTTATATTCCCCATACAATTGCAGCCCCCCCATTCTGACCCCAATCCCTCCCCTCCCGCCCCCGCCCCCCTAAAAGTGTCTCTGGTTCATAGTTTTTTGTTGATTTTGATTTTCACTTTCTTATAGTTATTCATTTTCCTGGTCCCTTATTTAAGTTTTCTAGATTCCTGCTATGAGTGAGACCATCCGGTATTTTTCTTTTTCTTTTTGGCTTATTTCACTGAGCATGATCCCTTCCAGCGCCATCCATGTTGCTGCAAATTGCATGTGTTTATCTTTTTTGAATGCTGAGTAATATTCCATGGTATATATGTACCACATCTTCTTGATCCAGTCATCTATTTTTGGGCATTTGGGTTGTTTCCAAAGCTTAGCTATTGTAAACAGTGCTGCTATAAACATAGGGGTGCAGGTGTTCTTTGGAATTGATGTTTCTGTGTCCTTTGGGTAAATACCTAGGAGTGGAATTGCTGGATCATATGGAAGCTCTATGTTTAGTAGGTCCAGAAATCTCCATACAGCTTTCCACAGTGGTTGGACCAGTTTGCACTCCCACCAACAGTGCAGAAGAGTTCCTTTTTCTCCACACCCTCGCCAACATTTGTTGTTGCTAGTTTTTTTAATATGTGCCATTCTCACTGGTGTAAGATGGTATCTCATGGTAGTTTTGATTTGCATTTCCCTGATGACAAGTGATGTTGAACATTTTTTCATATGCCTGTTGGCCATTTGCATTTCCTCTTCAGAGAAGTTTCTTTTAAGCTCTTCTGCCCATTTTTTGACTGGATTGTTTTCTTTGTTGTTGTTGAGTCTCATCAGCTCTTTGCAGATTTTTGTGATCAGTCCTTTATCATTAGTGTTGGGTGCAAAAATGTTCTCCCAGTTGGTGGGGTTTCTCTTTGTTTTTGTTATTGTCTCTTTTGCTGTGCAAAAGCTCTTTAATTTGATGTAGTCCCAGCTGTTTATCTTTGCCTTCACTATCACTGCTTTGGGTGATGTGTCTGTAAAGATGTCTTTGATGTGCAAATCACGTAGTGTTTCGCCTATATTTCCTTCTATATATTTTATGGTTTCAGGTCTTATGTCTAGTTCTTTAATCCATTTTGAGTTGATTTTTGTGTATGGTGTGAGGTGGTGGTCAAGCTTCATTCTTTTGCATGTAGCGACCCAGTTTTCCCAGCACCATTTATTGAACAAACTTTCTTTGCTCCAATGCATATTCTTTGCTCCTTTGTCAAAGATTAGTTGACCATAAATCTGTGGGTTTATTTCTGGATTTTCTATTCGATTCCATTGGTCTGTATGTCTGTTCTTGTTCCAATACCATGCAGTTTTGATGATTATGGCTTTGTAGTATAGTTTGAAGTCTGGGAGTCTGATGCCTCCATTCCCTTCTTTTTTTTTCAGGAGAGCTTTGGCTATTCGGGGTTTTTGGTGATTCCATATGAATTTCATCAATAATTGTTCTATTTCTTTGAAGAATGACATTGAAATTTTGATTGGAATAGCATTGTATCTATATATTGCTTTTGGTAGGATGGCCATTTTAATAATGTTTATTCTTCCAATCCATGAGCAGGGGATGTCTCTCCATTTCTTTGTGTCTTCTTCTATTTCTTTTAACAGTGTTTTATAGTTTTCTTTGTATAGGTCCTTTACCTCTTTTGTTAGATTTATTCCCAAATATTTGATTTTTTTGTTTCAATAACAAAAGGGATGGTCTTTTTGATTTCTTCTTCTTCAGATTTATTGTTTGTGTATAGGAAGGCTACTGACTTTTGCGTGTTGATTTTGTATCCTGCCACTTTACTGAACTGATTGATGAGTTGAATTAGCTTTTCTGTGGAGTTTTTGGGGTTCTCTATGTATAATATCATATCGTCTGCAAATAGTGATAGTTTGACTTCTTCTTTTCCTATTTGGATTCCTTGGATGTCTTTCTCTTGTCTTATTGCCCTGGCTAGGACTTCCAGTATTATATTGAAAAGCAATGGTGAGAGTGGACATCCTTGTCTTGTTCCAGATCTTAATGGAATTGCTTTCAGCTTTTCACCATTGAGAATGATACTGGCTGTTGGCTTGTCATAGATGGCCTTTATGATGTTGAGGTATGTTCCTTGTATCCCCAGAATTTCAAGGGCTTTTATCATGAATGGGTGTTGCACTTTGTCGAAAGCTTTCTCAGCATCTATTGATATTATCATATGGTTTTTATATTTCTTTTTGTTGATGTGTTGGATAACGTTGATTGATTTTCGGATGTTAAACCATCCTTGTGCCCCTGGAATGAATCCAACTTGGTCGTGGTGAATTATCTTATGGATACATTGTTGGATTCTGATAGCTAAAATTTTATTGAGGATTTTTGCATCAGTGTTCATTAGGGAGATTGGCCTGTAGTTTTCCTTTTTTGTGTTGTCCTTGTTCGGTTTTGGTATTAGTGTAATGTTGGCTTCATAAAACGTGTTTGGTATTGTCCCTTCCTTCTCACTTTTTTGGAAGACTTTGTGAAGGATAGGCACTAATTCGTCTTTGAATGTTTGGTAGAACTCATTTGTAAATCCATCAGGTCCTGGGCTTTTGTTTTGGGGAGGTTTTTGATTACCATTTCAATTTCGCTAATTGTAATTGGTCTGTTTAGGTGTTCTATTTCTTCTTTATCTAGCTTTGGGTGATTGTAGAGTTGTAGGAATTTGTCCATCTCTAGATTGTTAAACTTGTTTCCATATAACTGTTCATAGTAGTTACTGATTATTCTTTTGATTTCTGCTGTGTCCGTTGTGATTTCTCCTCTTTCATTGATGATCCTGTTTATTTGTGCTTTCTCCCTTTTTTCCTTTGTGAGCCTGGCTAGGGGTTTGTCTATTTTATTGATTTTTTCAAAGAACCAGCTCTTGGTTTCATTGATCTTTTGGATTGTTTTTTTAGTTTCAATTTCATTTATTTCTGCTTTGGTTTTTATTATTTCTTTTCTTCTACTGGTTTTGGGGTTTTTTTGTTGTTCTTTTTCTAGATCTTTGAGCTTCGAGATTAGGTTGTTTCTTTGTGTTCTTTCTTGTTTCTTGATGTGAGCTTCTATTGCTATATATTTTCCTCTTATTACTGCTTTTGCTGCATCCCATACATTTAGGATATTAGTGTCGTCCTTGTCGTTCAATTCAAAAAATTTTTTAATTTCTTCTTTGATCTCCTCATTAGTCCAATGGTCTTCCAGTAGTGTGGTTTTTAATCTCCATGAGGTAGGAAAGTTCCTTGCCTTCTTTTTATGGTTTATTTCTAGTTTGATGCCTTCATGGTCAGAAAAGATGGTTGATATGATTTCAATCTTGGTGTATCTGTTGATGTTTGTCTTGTGCCCCAGTATGTGATCGATCCTGGAGAATGATCCGTGTGCGCTTCAGAAAAATGTGTACTCCGTTTTTTTGGGGTTTAGTGTTCTATAGATGTCTGTTAAGCCTAATTGCTCTAGGTCCTTATTTAGAGCTTTGGTTTCTTTACTTATTTTTTGTCTTGTTGATCTATCCATTGTTGATAGTGGTGTGTTGAAGTCTCCCACTACGTATGTGTTTTCTCTGATGTCTGTTTTCAGAGAGGACAACAGTTGTCTGATATATTTTGGTGCTCCTTCATTTGGTGAGTATATGTTAATGAGTGTTATTTCTTCTTGAAGTATTGTCCCCTTGATCATAATGTAGTGACCATTGGGGTCTCTTTTTATCTTTTTGAGTTTGAAATCTGTTTTATCTGATATAAGTATAGCTGTTCCTGCTTTCTTTTTTGGTCCATTTGCTTGTAGGATTGTTTTCCATCCTTTAACTTTGAGCCTATTTTTATCTTTTGTAGCTAAATGTGTTTCCTGGAGACAGCAAAAGGTTGGGTTTTGTTTCTTAATCCAGGCTGCAACTCTGTGTCTTTTTATTGAAGAGTTTAGTCCATTTACATTTAGAGTTAATATTGATATGTTAACATCTGTATTTGCCATTGTGTTTGTCTTTCCTTTGATTTTATTTATTTATTATTTTAATAACTTTTTTTTTTTTTGGCCTTCTTTCATTGTTATTCATCCCTCTGAGGTTCTGGCTTTAGGACTCCTTGTAGTATTTTTTGGAGTGGGGGTTTAGTTGCAATGAAATTCCGGAGTTTCTGTTTGTCTGGGAAGGTCCATATTCTTTCTTCAAAGAGGAAGGAGAGCTTTGCGGGATAGAGTATTCTTGGTTGGCATCTGTTTTCTTGGAGTCTGTTGACTATGTCCCTCCACTCTCTCCTTGCCCGTAGTGTTTCTTCGGAGAAGTCTGATGTCAGCCTGATTGGTTTTCCTTTGAATGTTATCTGTTTCTTCCCTCTTGCCAGCTTCATTATTTTTTCCTTGTCCTGGATTCTTGGGAGCTTTACTATTATGTGTCTTGCTGTATTTTTCCTTTCGTCGTGGAAGTTTGGTGTTCTTCTTGCTTCTTGTATATCAATTTTCAGCTCCTTCTTCACATTTGGGAAGTTCTCTTCAATTATCTCTTTGAATATTTTCTCTGTTCCTACATCTCTCTCCTCTCCTTCTGGTATTCCTATAACTCTTATATTTCCTTTCCTCATGGAGTCAGATAGTTCCCGAAGTCTTTCTTCGTTCTTTTTCCTTCGTACTTCTCTTTCCTTTTCTGTTTTGGTTCTTTTTATTTCTGTGTCTTCAAGATTACTTATTCGTTCTTCCATTTCATCTATTCTGCTTTCATTGCTTTTCCCAGAATTCTTTAGTTCTTCCATTAATTCTTTGATCTCCTGCATTTCTTTTACTTCCCTCTTTAGGGACTCAATTTCTTTCTTCTGACCATTGTTTTCCCTCTCTAGGGACTCAATTGCATTCTTCTGATCGTTGATTATTTTTCCCTTATCATTGTTTTCCTTTATGACTTCTGTCAGTTTTTTAATCACGGCAATTTTAAATTCTCTTTCTGGAAGGCTCAGAAATTCTTCCAAGTTATTGTCTTTGCAATCTGGGGGCTGGCTTTCTTTTTGTGGTGTGCTTTTTCTCTGGAGAGTTGCTAGGTTGCGTGTGGTTCTTCTCCTCCCTACTGTCTGTTTTCTAATTTGCCGTATGCGTTGGGACACTGTGTTGTTGGGACTGGCCGGCATCTTGGGTGGGCTTCTCTGTTCCCCTCTGGTTCTTCCAGGAGTCATCTGTCAGTTTCAAGCAGCCTTTACTGGAGAAAGGTCCCTGTTCTAAAATGCCGATGTGGGGACACACTCCCCTGTGCGCCTGGTCTGCCCCGGCGGTGGGTTCCTGCTCCCCTCTGGGCTTGGACTGCAGGCCAGAGGGGGTCTGGCGTGGGCGAACTTCCCCCGCTCACCTCTGGCTCCTGAGGAAGCCTTCTGCAGGTAGTCTTTACTGAAGAAATGTCCCTGTTCTAAAATGGTGATGTGGGACACACTCCCTGCGCGTCTGGTCTCAGGCACACTCTTCTGCGCGCCTGGTCTGCCCCGGCTGTGGGTGCTCGCTCTCCCTGTGGGCTCAGACTACTTGTTCGGAAGGAGCCCGGTGTGGGCTAACTCCCCAGCTGGCCACTAGCTCCTTCAGTAGCCTGTGCTGGGGTCAAGTCGCTAGGTGGCGCCAGAGATCTCTCCTAGAGCCCTTGGGGAGCTGATTTTCCACCCCGTGGGACAGGGAGCAGAGCGGGGATGGTAGGGTACACCTCAACGGCTTTGGGGTGCTGTGTCTGCCTTGTGCCCCACCGTCGTGGGGAACCCACGCCCCTAATTTCGTGCCCCGGGTCTCAGTTCCAAAGCCCTCAGTTCCAGGACGCGGGCTGTAGCCCAGATCAGTGGCGCGGGAATGGCGCCTTTTGAATCCCGCTCCCCTGCCTGGGCGCCTTGTTCCTGCTCACTCAGGGAGGGCCTCCGCCGTCTCCCCGCAAGCCTAGGTCGCAGGCGCGGGGACCTGGGCAGCTGCTATCCGGTCCGGATCCGCGCCACTTTCCGCGCAAGTTTACCGGCGGCCGGGGCTGTGTGCTGGTGCTGGTCTCCTCCTGGGGGGCGGGGCTCTCTTTAATGGCGCCTGGAGCTCACCTCCGCGGCGGATCCTGCAGGGTTCGCCTCAGCTCCCGTTCACGGGGTGTGGTGGCTGAAATAGTTCCTTTCCACTCACAGTCCCACTTGCTGTGTCCGTTTTTCTTGTTGGCCGTTTTGGTTTGTTGTTTCCCTCCTCTCTGCCGGTCGGAGAGTGCCGACTTTGTGAGCGGGGGAGGGGAGCAGGGTTCTGCGCTTCCCTCCCTTCTCGTCCTCTTTTATGGCAACTTTCTTCTTTGGGCAGTTTGCTGGAGTCGTCTGTTTATCTTCCGTGTCCCAGTTCTCACTGGGACCTGCCGCTTTTCCTCCCTATTAACTTTTTTTAATGGGAGATCTTACTCGCAGCGTCTCCTCGCCGCCATGTTGCTCCGCCCCCTCCCACAGGTTTCCTTTAAAACTAGTGTTTTGTATTCTTTATGTAGATGCCTGTGAGTGGAATTGCTGGGTCCTATGTTGGTTCTATTTTTACTCTTTTGAAGAATCTCAACACTTCTTTCCATGGGGGCTGGACCAATCTACATTCCCACCAACAGTTAATAATTTTCCTTATTCTTCACAGCCTCACTAGCACTTATTGTTTGTAGCTTTTTTGATATTAACTATTTTCACACTTGTGAAATGCTATCTCATTGTGATTTTGATTTGCATATCCCTGACAATATGTGATGATGACAATTTTCTCATATGTCTGTTGGCTGTCTGCATTTTCTTGGGAGATGTGCCTATTTATTTCTTCTGTCCATGCTTTTTATTTTTTAAATATTTATTTATTTATGTATACAAGAGCTGGGGTACAGGCCAGAGATGAAGGGGGTGAGAGGATTCACCAGAGACAGAGTAGGGAACAGAACAAGCAGACTGACTGAAATACACTGCTGAGGGGAGCAGCAGGCAAGACAGGAGAGGTCTGCTTCACCATGTGGGTTTCACTCCAAGGATCGAACTGTGCTGCAGAAGCTGTGGATTGCTTCATAGCGCAGTGCTTAACCCCTTGTACCACCAGGGAGCCCCTGTCCATTCCTTTTAATAGATTGTTGTTTTCTTTTGGTTGAGTTGTATAAGCCCTATGTAGATCTTCCATATTACTCCCTTATCAGATACAGGGTTAGTAAATACTTTCTTCCATTAGGTAGGATGTCTCTTTGTTTTGGTCATTGTCTCTTTTGCTGTACCGAAGTTTCTTAGTTTCATATGGTCCCTGTTGTTTATTTTCTCCTTTGTTTTCCTTGCTTTGAGGATGAGTCCTCAAAGATATTTCTGAGGTTTGTATCATGGAATATTTTGCCTTTTTTTCTTCTATGTATTTTATGTTTTCAGGTTTTCCATCCATTTTGAGTTGATTTTTGGTATGATGTGAGATAATTGTTTAGTTTCATTCTTTTTCATGTGGCAGGTCATTTTTTAGCACCACTTATTGAAGACTCTTTCCTTCCATAGTATATTCTTTTCTGCTTTGTCATAGATTGGGTGTCATATATGTGTGGGCTTATTTCTGGCCTCTCAATTCTATACCATTAGGCTCTGCATCTGTTTTTGTTTCTGTACCATGTGGTTTCAATTACTATGGCTCTAGAGTATAGTTGAAGTCTGGTGGTGTGATACCTCCATTTGTTCCTCTTTTTAGCCAGAACTTTGGCTATTCCAGTTTTTATATGATTTCATATGAATTTCAGTAATCTTTGTTCTATTTCTTTGAAATATGCCATTGGGATTTTTACTGGGAGTGCACTGAATCTTGCTTGTATAGAATGGATAGGATGTCCTCTTTCAATCTTTGATGATGAATATCATTGTTTTTATTTGTGTCTTCTTCCATATTATTAATGATACTTTATAGCTTTCCTTTGTAGGTCTTTGACCTCCTTTGTTAGGTTTATTCCCAAGTATTAAATTTTTTGGAGAGATTGTAAATAGGATGCCTTTCTTAGTATCTTCTTCCTATAGTTCACTATTAGTGTTTAGGAAGGTAACTAATTTTTGTGTGTTGATTTTGTATCCTACCAACTTGCTGAACTTGTTTATTGTTTTAATTAGTTTTTCCATGGAGTCTTGGGATTGTCTATGTATATTTTCATATCATCTTCAAATAATGACAGTTTTACTTCTTTCCCAATTTGGATTTCTTTTAGTGCTTTTTCTTAATAGTAAATTTCTCTAGCTTGGACTTCTTTTTTTAAGAATTTTTTAATTTATTATTCATACAAGAACAAGGGTGTAGCCCAAAGGTGCTGGGAGCTGAAAGGATTCACCATAGACAGAGTGGGGCTGGACAGGCAGATCTACTGAAATACAATGTTGAGGGGAGAAGCAGGTAAGACAGGAGAGGTCTGCTGTCTCAAAGAAATACATTTACCACAGAAGATAAACATAGACTGAAAGTAAAAGGTTGGAAAACAATCATACAAGCAAATGGACCAAAAGACAAGGCAGGAACAGCTACACTTATATCAGATGAAAGAGACTTCAAATTAAAAAAGGTAAAAAAAGACATAGACAGACACTACGTTATGATCAAGGGGACAATATATCAGGAAGATATAACACTCATCAACACATACTCACCAAATGAAGGAGCACCAAAATATATTAGACAATTATTATCAGCTCTGAAAACAAACATTAAAGAAAATGCATATATAGCAGGAGACTTCAACACCCCATGCTCACCATTGCACAGATCAATGAGACAAAAAAAAATAAACAAAGACAATAGAGCCCTATATAAAGACATAGAACTCATGGGATTAACAGATATCCACAGGACAATGCACCCCAAAAAAATACAAGTACACATTTTTCTCAAGCGTACATGGCTCATTCTCCAGAACTGATCCCATACTGGGCCACAAAACAAACATCAACAGATACATGAAGATCAAAATCATTCCAACTACTTCTCTGATTAAAGGCATCAAACTAGAAATAAATCATGAAAAAAGTAAGGAACACTCCCACCTCGTGGAGATTGAAAGCCACACTACTGGAAGACCTCAGCTTTGTTCAACTCAAAAGCAATAAAAAGAGGAAAATATATAGCAATACAGGCTCATATCAAGAAACAAGAAAGAACTCAAAGAAACAACCTAATCTCACATCTCATAGAAGTAGAAAAAGAACCAAAAAAAAAAAAACCCTAAAACCAGTAGAAGAAAGGAGATAATAAAACTCAAAGCAGAAAAAAGTTACATAGAATTAAAAAAAAAAATCAATGAAACCAAATGTTGGTTCTTTGAGAAAAGAAACAAAATAGATAACCTCTAGCCAGGCTCACAAAGAAAAAACAGTAGAAAACACATTTAGTAATGGAATTATAAACAAAAGAGGAGAAATCACCACAGACTGCTTTGAAATCCAAAGAATAATCAGAGATTACTATGAACACTTATATGCAAACAAGTTCAACAATCTAGAGAGATGGACAAATTCCTAGAATGATATAATCATCCAAATCTAGATAAAGAAGAAATAGAACACCTAGCAAAATTGAAGCAGTAATCAAAACACTCCCCAAAACAAAAGCATAGGCCCAGACAGCTTCACAAATGAATTTCACCAAACATTCAGCAATGAATTAGTGCTTATCTACATAAACTCTTTCAAAAAATTGATAAAGAAGGAATACTACTGTGCCTCCCCAGTGGCGCAGCGGCTGAGCGCTGGGTTGCAAAGCTGCCTGCAGCCTCTGCAGTGCCAGTTCAATCACCGGCCACTGGCGAGGGTCCCACATGGCACATAGACCTCTCCTGCCACCTGCTGCTCCCCTCAGCAGTATATTTCGTCAATCTGCCTGTTCTGTTCCCCTCTGTCTCTAGTGAATTCTCTCACCCTCCCATGCTTCTGACTGTACCCAGTGCTTGTATAAATAAATAAATAAATCTTTAAAAAAAAAAAAAAAGGAATACTACCAAAATATGTTCTACGAAGCCAACATTACACTAATACCAAAACCAAAGTCAATAGATAAAAAAGAAAATTACAGGCCAATCTCCCTAATGAACACTGATGCAAAATCCTCAGCAAATTCCTTGCCAACAGAATCCTACAATGCATCCATAAGATAATTCCCCACAATCAAGTAGGATTTATCCCAGGGCACAAGGATGGTTCAACATACGAAAATCAATCAGTATAATCCAACACATCAACAAAAAGAAAAATAAAAACCATATGATCATATCAACAGATGCTGAGAAAGCATTTAACAAAGTCCAGCATCCATTTGTGATGAAGGCACTTGAAATTCTCAGGATAGAAGGAACATACCTTAACATGACAAAAGCCATATATGACCAAACCACAGCCAATATTATTCTCAATGGCGAAAAGCTGAAGATCTTTCCTTGAAGATCAGGAACAAGACAAGGCTGTCCTCTCTCACCACTGCTCTTCAATATAATACTGGAGGTCCCAGTCAGAGCAATAAGACAAGAGAAAGACATACAAGGAATCCAAATAGGGAAAAGAAGTAAAACTATCACTATTTGCAGATGATATGATAATATACATAGAGAGCCCTAAAAACTCCACAGAAAAACTAATCAAAATAATCAACCAATTTAGTAAAGTAGCAAGATACAAAATTAACACACAACAATCAATAGCCTTCCTATACACAAACAATCCAGTCAAGAAATGGGCAGAAGAACTTAAAAGACACTTCCCAAAAAGGAAATGTAAATGGCCAATAGACTTGTGAAAAAATGTTCAACATCCCTTATCATCAGGGAAATGTAAATCAAAACCACAATGAGATACCACCTTATAACAGTAAGAATGGCACATATCAAAAAAACTAGCAACAACATTTGCATCCAAATGTTGGCGAGGATGTGGTGAAAAAGGAACTCTCCTACATTGCTGGTGGGAGTGCAAGCTACTATGGAAAGCTATCTGGAGGTTCCTCAGTGTACTAAAAATGGAGTTAGCATATGACCCAGCAATTCCACTCCTAGGGATCTGCCCAAAGGACACAAAAACATTAATTCAAAAGAACACCTGAGGGGAGAGGATGGGAGGGGAGGAAGGAAGGAATTGCTTTTGGTGTGTCCACACTTTCTGAAAGGTGTGTCCTAATAATCATTTGCCTTGCGGTATTTTTTTTAATTTCTTTGATTTATTCATTAACCCAGTGGTTGTTATTATTCAGTCTTTACATATTGAAGTATTTCCTTGTTTTCTTTTTGTAGTTGGTTTGTAGTTCAGTACCTTCATGGTCAGAGAAGATACTTGGTATGTTTTCAATCTTCATGAATTTGTTGCTGTTTATCTTGTGACCCAATATGTGATCTTTCCTGGACAATGACCCATGTGCCTTGAGAAAAATATGTATTTGGTTTTTTGGTGGGTGTAGTGCCCTGTAATAGTCTATCAGACCCATTTTGTCTAATTCTTTGTTTAGGGTGATGATCATGTCCTTATTTGTTTACTGTATCTTTGATCTGTATATTATTGAGAGTGCAGTATTGAGTCTACAACCACATATATATTTTCTCCAGTGTCTGTTTTCAAATTTGATGGTAGTTGTCTGATGTATTTTGGTGCTTCTTCATTTGGTTTGTGTATTGATGAGTGTTGTGTCTTCCTGCTGTGTTATTCCCTTCACCATTACATAGTGTCCATCACTGTATCTTGTTACATTTTTAAGATGAAAAACTAGCTTGTCTGATAGAAGTATGGCTGTTCCTACCTTATTTTGGATGCCATTTATTTGCATCATTATTCTCCATCCCTTTACTTTCAGTCTATGTTTATTTTGGGTACTTAGATCTGCTTCATGGAGACAGGAGAAGTTTGGATTTTATTTTCTAATCCAATTATATACTTATTGTGTTTTTTTAATAATAAATTTTATTTTTATATTCCCCATACACCAATTATATACTTATTGTGTTTTTATTGGTGACTTCATTCCATTAATGTTTAGAGTCATTATTTACTTGTAAATATCTGTCACTGCCATTTTGTTCCTAAATTTGCAGTTCTATTTATTTCCTTATTCCCTTCTTTGTGTTCATTCTTTCATTGGTTCAGATTCTAGAACTTTTGCTATTTCTTGGAGGTTGGGTGTTCAATGGATGTGAACTCCCTAAGATTTTCTTTGTCTAAGAAGGTCCTTGTCTCTCTCTCATACAGGAAGGAAAACCTTGCAGGATAGAGTATTCTTAGCTGGCAGTTCTTTGTTGGACTATTTTGAATATGTCATTCCATTCTCTTTTTTGCCTGTAGTTTCTTGAGAAAGAGCCGGTGTTAGCAAAATTGGTGTTCCGTTATAGGTCATCTGTTTCTTTCACCTCAACAGCTTCACTCTTTTTTTTCTTTGTCTTAGACTCTTGGGAGTTTTACTATTATATGTCTTGCTGTAGTTTTCCTTTATCTAGGTAGGTAGGTATTCTTTTTGCTTCTTGTATTTCTATGTTAAGTTCCTTCTTTAAGTTTGGAAAGTTCTCCATAATTTCCCAAAATGGATTTTCAATTCCCTTCTCTTTTCTCCTTCTGGGGTTCCTATGCTTCTTATATTTCCTTTCTTCACATAGTCAGATAATTCTTTAAGAGTTTTTCATTCTTTTTCCTTTTCTCTCTTTTTCTCTCTTTCTTCTTACTTCCTTTACACCATCAAGTTCACATATTCATCCTGCCATTTGATTCATTCTACCTCTGTGGCTTTGTTTGAATTTTTTGCTTCCTCTTGAAATTCTGTGATTTTTCTTGTTTAAAATTTCAATTTTGGTCTTCTGGGTTTTTTTGGCTTATTTTTATTTGTTTATGCATACTAGAATTGGGATGCAGGCCATAGGTGCAGGGGTGAAAGGATTCACCAGAGACAGAGTAGGGAGCAGAACAGGCAGATCTACTGAAATACACTGCTGAGGGGAGCAGCAGGAGAGAAAATAAAAGTCTGTTGTTCGATCCGGGGATCTAACTCAGGCCACAGTAGTGATATCATGATAGCACTGAGACGGAACCCCTAGGCCACCAGGGAGACCCGAAGTCATCACTTTTTTTTATTGTGTTTCTCATAGTATTCTTTTCTTTTTCTGAGTTTTCTTTGTATTTTCCCATTCTTTGTTTTTCTTGATATGTCCATAATGAATACTATGTCTGATAGGGAAAGCTCTTCCATGTCTTTTTTTTTTTTTTTTAGTTCTGGGGTTTTGTTTTCTCTCTGTGGTGAATTTTTCCCCTGAGGGCTTATTTAGTCATTTGTATTTTTCTTTCTTCCCAGAGTTTGTGTTGGGTTTTCTCTGCTGTAGTTAGGTTTTGTTATATGTGAATCCTCCTCTCCCACTGTTCTGGGAATTTACTTGATGGTGGGTACAGTTACTGGGATCTTGTGGAACTGGAGTGGTGCTAGGGCCTTTCCTGAAGCACTTCTGGGTCTTGTTCTGGTAGCTAGGAGAGCTGGGTGATTCTGGATCTATAAGCTGAGTGTCTGGGAGTTTACTCCACCCAATAGTGACACAAGGTCTTTTTCCAGTGACCATAAGAGTGAATGCTGAAGATCCCTGATGTAGAGCAGGCCCTGTACAGCCCAGGCTGGTTCACAGGTTTGGTCTGGAATTTCTAGTGGTTTAGTGCTTAATGGGATACACTTCCCTGATGCAGCTGAGGGCCCACGGTGAAGAGCTTGTCCCTATAAGGTCTGGACTGGGGTCTGTATCTTCTTCTGATATGCTGGCAGTCGGTCCCAGAATCAAGGGTGCTTACTGGGTCCTGGAGGGTTGCTTAAGTTTCAAGATATAGAACAAGGCCCTGTGCAGCCCAAGCTGAGGCACAGGTCTGCCTCAGGTGCTATTCCTGGAGACAACAGAAAGTAGATTTTGCTTGTTGTTCCAACCAGTCACTCTTGCCTTTTGATTAGTGACTTCAGTCCATTTACGTTCAGGGTGACTTTTGTTATATAAGTGTCAGTTGCTGCCATTTGTCTGCAGTTTTCTGGTACTATTTTCTTCTTCAGTTTTTTGTGGATATCTTCTTTGATTTATATATGATATTCCTTTCAACATTTCCTGTAGAGGAGATCTAGTGTTTTCAAACTTCTTCAGCCACTATTTCTCTGAGAAGGCCCTTATTTCTCCCTCATATCTGAAGAAGATTTTTGCATGAAAAAAATATTACTTGCTGACAGTTTAAACATTTAAAAATTTTAATACATGATTCCATTCTCTCTTTCTGGTAGTGTTTCCTCAGAGAAGTCAGATGTACACCTGATGGCGGTACCTTTATATGTAATGTGCTCTTAGCCCTAGCCAGCTGCAATAGTCTTTCTTTGTCTTGAACTTTGGGAAGTGTCCCAACTACATGTCTTTGTGCAGTTGCCATTACACTTAGGTAACCAGGTATTCTTTTAGCTTCATGAACTTATATATTTAGTTCCTTCTTTAGACTTGTGAACTTACTTCTATTTTTTCTTGAATAAGTTCTTTGATCCTCTCTCTCTCTCTCTCTCTCTCTCTCTCTCTCTCTCTCTCTCTCTCTCTCTCCCCAACCCCCTTCTGGAATATACATTTTTTTATATTGCCTTTTTCTCATGGAGTTAGAGAATTCTCTTGAATACTCAAGGTGCCATGTGTTGCATTTTCTATCTGCCCATTTTCTATTTTATTTTTTAATTCAGTAATGATTTTTTATTTAATATTGTATTTTATATAATTCTTACATCATTTTTCATTTTTGCACAATGTATACATTATCATTTTTGTTATATTACCCATACAATTGCACACCCCCTTATTTTGACCCTAGTCCTTCCTCTCCCCTTCCCTCCCCACCACCCCTCCCGTGGTGTGTCTCTGGTTTATAGTTGCTTGTTGATTTTGATTTTCACTTTGTATTAATTAGTCTTTTTCCTGGTCCCTTATTTACGTTTTCTAAATTCCTGCTATGAGTGAGACCATCTGGTATTTTTCTTTTTCTTTCTGGCTTATTTCGCTGAGCATGATCCCTTCCAGCTCCATCCATGTTGCTGCAAACTGCATGTGTTTATCTTTTTTGATTGCTGAGTAATATTCCATTGTGTATATGTACCACATCTTCTTGATCCAGTCATCTATTTTGGGGCATTTGGGTTGTTTCCAAAGCTTAGCTATTGTAAACAGTGCTGCTATAAACATAGGGATGCAGGTGCCCTTCAGAATTAATGTTTCTGTGTCATTTGGGTAAATACCTAGGAGTGGAATTGCTGGATCATATGGCACATATTAAAAAAACTAGCAACAACAAATGTTGGCAAGGTTGTGGAGAAAAAGGAACTCTCCTGCATTGCTGGTGGGAGTGCAAACTGATCCAACCACTATGGAGAGCTGTGTGGAGATTTCTTGACCTACTAAACATGGAGCTTCCTTTTTCTATTTTAATGGTGCAGAACTTCCACTTTTCCAGCAGGTGGTGCTGTGGGGTTTCATCTATCTCCTTTACATTCCTTCCCTTCCCTCCCTCCCTCTTTCTCCCTTCCCCCCTCCTTTCTTCCCTCCCTACATTCCTTCTTTCTTCCTTCCTTTCTTTCTTAGCTTTTCTTTGTTTGGTTTATCAGTAAGTTGTTTGACATTGTATGTTCAGAAAAATCATGTGTATCTGTGAAGTCAGGGCATCAAGTAAGATCCTGGAGAGGTCCAGTCACTGAAAGTAGTTTGTGGGCCTGGTTGGTGCCTGTGGTACTGCTGATAGCTTTCCTCTCTTGGTTTCCAGACCCATTTCTACATAGTCTGGGTAGGGCTTTTAGCACCCATGAAGTATAGGGATCGGTCCCATTGGCATGCGGGGAGAGTTTAGTACAATGCCTTGTTCTCAGCACTGGAGTTTCTGAAGTCTGGCTCACCTCAGCACCAGCACAAGTGCTCAGTTAATGTTGCACCTTCCTTTGGTTAAGGGTGCACCTCAACATAAGTCATATCTTCCCTCACCAGTGCTGTTGGTGAACAAGGGAGCACAGATTTACCCCACTGTTTCCCTCCCCTGTCAGTCTCTAGGTGCCTTTCATCACCCACCTTTCGATGTATATCATAAAAGTTCCTCCGTTTCTTTTCTGTGATGGTCAGTTCAAGTCTTTAATATACAGGAGATTCTCTAGTTTTGCTCCCAGTTGTGGGATCCTCTTACTCCCAGTGCTCCAGTGGACTACCCAAAAATATCTTCCTGGAAATAAAACAGGGAAACTCCTCAGCTGATGCAATCTTCCCTGAATCTCAATAGTCATTTTATTAAAATCTGTTATATAAGTATAAAATTCTGGTTGGCAAAGTGAAATTTCCCTGCAACTATATTAAGTTCTTTTTCATTTTTGTAACCATCATTATTGCTCTTCTCCCTATTTTTAAGCCTGATATAATGTAAACCTTGCTTACTCAATTGATACTAACTACATGAATGCCTTATATTTCCCTGATTTTTATTCCTAGATAAATGCACTGGATGAATTTTTCTCCTTATAGATCCTAAATGTCAGATGCAAGAAGAAAAATAGGAACTGACAGAGTCTAGTATTTTATAGGATCAAAATAATTTCTATTCAATATTCTTGGAATTTTGTAGAATATGCTTATAATATAGAACCAGAAAACTACCATCACTCTGTGGATCCTTACTGTTACTACAAGCAAAAAGAGGAGAATAGTAGACAACAGGTGGGAGGAAAGCACAGTAGAGAGTGATGGAGGACGGTGGGCACTTTGGTTGTGAGAAAACTGTGGTGAACACACCTGAGGGGAGAAATCATGTACTGTGAAAAATGAGCAAGGATGTAAAGTTTTAAAAATAATAACCTTTAAGAAGGACGTATATCATTCTTCCACCAATGGTGTGTTTCAGGCCAATCATCTTATTACCTAGAGGTCAGAAGCATTTGTTTGTCCTTGCAGTGTGAGTAGCAGATTTTTTTCTCCCACCATGATGCCAACAATGGCCACTGAAAATTTATTTCTATATTACATTTGTCTGTGAATGGTGCCATGTGTGACCTGGTTAACACTTTGCCTGTCCCTGGAGGAAGAGACAGCACTACACCATGGCATGATAGTAGATTCCCCCCTCCCCCCACCAAAGCTCATAGGCCTGTAAGCCTGGGATAGCATAGAAGAAGGAATCACACCCAGCAGCAGTCCTGGCCACAATAATGTGACACCAAAAATAAACAATGGACAAAAGGAAAAATACAACCTAAGTCCTCAGGAGACCAATGTACCACAAAGAGTAAAAAAATTCAGAATCAAAAAGTAAAGACATGAAAGAATATTTATTCTTATCAAGTACAGAATTTATTACAAATAAACAGATAAAGAAACATAAAGAAATGGAAGAATATGAAGAAAACTCAGAAATGCAAATGAGTGTTATGAGAAATAAACAGATTAAAATCAAAGTTTAAATGAAAAGAGAAAAAGAGGAGATAAAAATTCAGGAGAAAGCTATAAAAATAGAATTGACAAAGCGGAAAGCAAATCACTGTACTTGAGGATATGAATGAACAAGAATCTAGATAGAAAAAGGACATGAGCAAAGTAAAAAATGAAAATGAAGAAACCCTGAAAAATATTCAACTCCATGAGGACAAGCAATATAACAATAATGGGTATACCAAAGAAGGAAGAGAGAGACTATCTCTCTTCTGAAGGGAAAAGGAAAAAAAATGTATTTAAAGAAATAACAGGGCCTCCTCCGTGGCGCAGCAGTTGAGCTCCACACTGCAAAGCTGTCCGCAGTCTCTGCAGAGCCGGTTCAATTCCCCAACGGCCAGGGAGAACCCCACATGGCTTGGCAGACCTCTCCTGCCTCGCCTGCTGCTCCCCTCAGCAGTGTCTTCGGTCCGTCTGCCTGTTCTGCTCCCCGCTCTGGCTCTGGTGAATTCTGTCACCCTTCCGCACTTCTGACCTGTACCCTGGTTCTTGTATAAATGAATAAATAAATCTTTGAAAAAAATAAAATAAAATAAAAATCTACTGAAGCCTCCAGAATTATCTTTTCATCTGCAAGAACTAATGATGAACATATGGGGTCTGGGATGATTGCAAAACAAAGACCCAAATACACATTTGAAGGAGTAGTTGTGGTCTTTCAGTCGCAATAGGTAACCAGACTGTACATGTGAAGGAAAAGACCATTTGAGATTTACCAGGGAGAATCTGCCACAGGATTAAAATGTAATCAACATTAGAAGTGGAATAGGGCTTGCAGAAGAGCAGTACCAGGAGGATATGCTATTAGGACCCTACTAAAGTAGGGAAATCCAATTTACACCTCATTAGCAGCCCTGAAATCAACTTGACACTCTTAAAATCCAAGTCTTAGGAGTAAAAACATTAAATAAGGCATACTCTAGACCTGGTCAAACACAAGCTAAAGCCAAATCCTTAGTATGCCAACCAGAAAGAGAAAATTCGGAAGTTGAGTTATGGAGCACCAGAGAGATGTACAAAACAACCTGGAACTTTCCACAAATCCACATTTCCAAAATATAAAACCAAGCCTACTCAGTTCAAAATAATCCTCCATGATATGAAAAATCAATATTCTTCTGAAGAAGAAAAAAAATCCAAATATTTTATAATGACCTGTATTTTCTTCAGGCAAAAAAAAAATTATTTGTCTTAGCAAGATGGGAAATCTCATCAATACTCAAAAGAAAATGAAGTCAATAAAAACTGAATTTAAGTGACACAGATATAGAAATCTACAAAGATTTTATAACAAAACTTTATAAATATATTTAAAACATTAAAAGAAATATTTTCAAAGAATTAAATCACTTTAAGCAGTAATCACCTTTCATCAATGGATGCTAAAAATATTAAATGAGAGGTTGATTGAAACTGAATAATATATGGATCAGAATGACATTACATAAAGCCACTGGCTAACCATACGAACAGCATTACTGAAAATGGGATTGTTTGCCTCACGATATGATGCAGTAGAAATACCATAGCTAAAAAGTTAACCAAGATCCAATCAAAGTCTACCTCAATGTTAGTTTTGTAGTGTAAGTGCATGACAATTAGCTCTTTTTGATTGTAATGGGTCTGACATTAATCTTTTAATTGCTGAGACATTTGTTTCAAGGACATCCATCTCAAATAAAATACTGCCTCTAATACAACTAGACAAAGAACTGTCCTACCCATTAAATTGCCCTAGGATAATCTAAATAATGGTTTTCCTGAATGACCTGGCCTTTTCCATCATGTACTTTAATTCCTGCTTTTATGTTTTAAATTCACTAATACAGAGTGAACCCATGAAACCCTAAGCACACCACCCTCCTACCCCAGTAAAAGTGAACCCTAGGCAGAGATGTTGAGGTCCCCACTCAATCTTTCTACCCAACACCTCTCTGTGTAGTGACAGTCACACCATGTACCCTATATGATTGAGTAATCAAACTTGATTTTTCAGTTCCCTGACAGCGGTTGTTGAGGTGCATCTTGCACTTAATGTTATTCATAATAAGAAACAGAAAAACCATTCCAGCCACAACACTGGCTCTTGGATGGAGAAATGTCTATATCAAAGCTTGCCACAAGTAGTCCCAGCCCATGTGAGTACCCCCAGGCATTCCTAGTCAGTAGCATTGCTATGGAGAGGTTGAGAACAACACAAAATGAGCTAATATAAAATGTAAGATATAGGGAAAGATCTAAACAAGACTATAAGGAAGCAGTAAATTCTATTTAGAGTATGGGACACTCTATAAAGACAAATAGATTTTTCAATAAATCAATGGTATAAAGAAAAGAGGGAAGGGGACTGCTATAAAACAGGGAACTAGTAAATATATCAACAAGATACATTGTGTGAACCTTTTTGCATTTTAATTTTAAGAATTTATTTTAAAATAATTGGAGAAATTTGAACATGATTTGTGTAATATGTAGCATTGAGGAAATAATGATCATTATAGTGGCAGGCATGGCATGTTTTTAAAAATATCAATACCAATCAGAAAGCATTATAAATATCTGCATGTTGAATATATACTTACACAATATCTGGAATTTGCTCCAAACTTTTCCAGAAAAAAAGGGAGCTATAGTTAATAGAAACAGTGTTGACAAATGATGTTGAGGGTGGATGGCAGTTATATGAGGTTTCATTAAAATAATCTTTTTGTGTATATATGAAATTTTCCACAATAGAAAGTTTAAAAATTAAAATACATTCAGCTTTATTTTTTTTAAAATATGCATATCCTTAGACCTGGTGATTCAACTCCTAAGAATTTATTGTAGGAAAATCTGAATATAAATTATGTGTGTATGGTGAAAGAATTGAATACAACTGAAAATTTCCACAATGGAGGATTATTTAAACAATTCATGTTTAGCTCTACAAGAAATTGCAGGACAATAAATAAGTACATACTTGTTGAAGTGGAAAGATGTTCAAGATACAGCATGCAGTGGAAAATCAAACTACAAACATCCATGATCCAACTTGTTTTATATATGTATATATAAAACACACACACACACAACTTGTTTTATATATATATATATATATACAAGTAGCCAATATTTCTACATTTGTTTTGTATATCTACTTTCTATATTAAATGTCATAGCCTACTTAATAAAAAATTTTTAAAAGATGAAGAAAAATCTTCAAATTAGCACTTGAAAATTGTTGTTTTTCCATTCTTTTTTATAGTAACTACAAATTGTTTCACAGGAGGAAGCATCAGAATACAGCAAAATTATTCCTTCCTAACCAATCCTTGAAGACACCCAATGGAAATATCCAAAATCCAAATGAAATCTATATTTATACTCCTTCAATCAAATATTCCATTTTTTTTATTGTAGAAAAGCCTCTGTAGTGCCTGATGAACCTCCTTATTCCTCGGGGTGTAGATTACAGGATTGAAGAGAGGGGTGACCACAGTGTAGAGCAGGGCAAAGATCTTGGAGAGGAGCTGGGAGTGGACAGCAGAGGGTGCAATATACAAAACCATCAATGTTCCATAGAATGTGGACACAACAACTATGTGGGAGGAACATGTGGAGAAAGCCTTTCGCCTGCTGGCCCCAGCTGGAATTTTCAGCACAGTTGCCACAATCCAGGCGTAAGATGTCAGAATCAGTCCAAAAGGAACAGTGAGGCAGACCACAGAGAGTATGAATGTTGTCATCTGGGCTATGTGGGGATCTGAGCAGGTCAAGTTCACCAAAGGCGTGAAATCACAATAAAAGTGGTCAATGTGGTTAGGGCCACAGAATCTCAGCTGGACCATCAGGATCACAACCAATCCATCTACCAGGAATCCAGAGAGCCAGGCTATAGTCACCAACACCAAGCACCACCTGGGCCCCATCAAGAGTTGGTAGCGGAGTGGGTAGCAGATTGCCAAATAGCGATCATATGCCATGATGGCTAACAGCAAGCATTCAGCTGTGGCTAGAGAACCAAAGATAAAGAACTGGAGCAAGCAGCCAGCTACAGAGATGGCTACCTCCTGCAAGAAGCCCTCCAACATTTTTGGTACCACTGTGGAGGTATAGAGGATCTCCAAGAAGGACAGATTAGCCAGGAAGAAATACATGGGTGTGTGGAGCCTCTGAGAATTAACCACAGCCACAATGATTAGCATATTGCCTATTATAATGGAAACATAGATGACAGTGAACACAATAAATAAAAGGGGATGAAGCTCAATTATATCATAGAAACCAAGAAGAACGAATTCAGTAATAGTTTGGTTTTCTATAGAGACAATTTCCATGTGAATTATCCAATTTTCTTTCTGGCAGTGATTAAGGGAGAAATTTTAGTGAATCTCTATAGCTTCTTCACCAAACCTGAAATAAGTAGGGTTAAAATGGAAAAAATAAAAGTGAGTCTCCGTAACAAGCAGCACTTTCACAAGTTTTCATCTGTCTTTCTTTTCAGTTGCTTACTCCCTCCCCAATTCCCAATTCCCCTGCATTCCTTAAGAGTTTATACAAACTCACAATTTCCGTCTTTCAAAGTCCTTTACCTTGTTAATTCTATCTAAAGCCTCTATTACAAAGTAAATGTCATCATCCCCATCTCTATAAGCAGCCATAGCCTTCTTCATGAGCACCAGCGTAATGTCTTCCAAATGCCACTAAATATATTCGACAATGAGCACCAAAAATCAGTATAATCAGCAACACACTCTTACCTTTCCCGTCACAATCAACTCTACTAAAATGGATTGAAATTTCTGCTTGATACTCAAGCATAATCTATTGTAGTCTTCTTTATCTTAACACCCTCTCTTTCTTTTCCCATCAGTGAAATCTCATCAGTTGTTCCTTGGAAAATTTTTGTATGTTCCCGACTCACTATTACAACCTATTCATAACTATCTTACACGGTTTCCTCCTATGTAGCTTTCTATTTTTTAGTTTTCTCTATCTTTTATCAAATAATCTTCTTTATTACTAATTTCATCAAATAATAACAGAATTTGTAGTGGAATCATGAAAAATAATGCTGACTAAAGTGTAGGTGCTGTGGTAGCAGACAGACACCAAGCCCAGACAGGGGTCAAGGAGTATGAGAATCAGGGTCAAGGAAGTCATTCTTAAGAAAGTATTGGGTTAGGGCCTCCCCTGGTGGTGCAGGCAGTTGAGCGCTGTGCTGTGAGACTGTCCGCAGCCTCTGCAGTGCCGGTTCGATCCCAGCCGGCCAGCGAGGGTCCCACATGGCGCGGCAGACCACTCCTGTCTCGCCCACTGCTCCCCTCAGCAGTTTATTTTGTCAGTCTGCCTGTTCTGTTCCCCGCTCTGGCTCTGGTGAATCCGTTTACCCTCCTGTGAATCTGGCCTGTACCCCAGTTCTTGTATAAATAAATAAATAAATCTTAATAAAATAAAAAGAAAGTATTGGGTTGGCAGAAAAGTCATGACATATTTTTCTCCATATTTTCTATGCAAAAATGCGTCATGACTTTTCAGACAACCCAATGGTTTGTAGGTTTAGTTTTGAAGATATAAGGCAAAGACTATATACTATATATATACACATACTATACAACATATACAACATATATTTTTTTCATGTGTGTCTGTAGATACCAAATCCTAACAATGTTATTTAGATGGTGTATTAAAAGAATATTATACTTATTATCTTATATGAAATGTAACTGCTCTTAAATACAAATAGACTAGTACATCAGTTTCCTGAGAGATGGAAATTGGATGAGTAAAGACCACTACACACTATATTGTACTGTTCCTGAGTTCAGATCTGTCATTTGCATGTAATCCATTTCTCACTCCCCTCTCTATTGCTACTATCAGGTCTTCAAAAGTCCAATGTAAATTCATCTCCTTCATGAAGACCCCTTGATTAACAGAAGCCTTAATTCTTGAACAATCAAATATCAGGTATTTAGTGACAGAAAATATTGTGCTAGGTACTTTACTAATGCTAAATTAAAATAGCCCATATTCTTGTGTAGAAAATAAACACATCAATGGAAAACCTCAATACACAAAAAGAGGTGAGCAAATACAACCCGGAGGAGATACTACTGGAAAGCAGTGACCTTGAACTGATTGCTATGAAAAAATAGAAAGTATGGAATTGAGACATTTCAGGTAAATGCATCTGAATAAACACTGAGGCAAGAAACAGCACGGACATGAAGAGAAGACAGCAGGGGAAAATAGTGAAGAACAGTTCAAAGAATTTCACTTCTGAAGAAACACTAGAATTGATGTGAAGAATGGTGGAGAATAAGAAAATAGAGAGGTAAGTCAGGGCCAAAATGTGGAGGCTGTTTCCTATTATGTGGATGAGCCAGAACTTAATCCTGTAGAAAACAAGGCACACCTGAAGGCTCTAAACACTAGGGCAGTGTGGTCCAATATGCACTTAAATAGTACTAGGGATGCTAGAACCTAAGAAACAAGGATGAAAAAAGGGCTGGCTCCATGCAGCTGAAACCTAGTGTGCATAGGTGTGCCATTGATTATTCATTATTTTATTGCTTGTACTTTCTCTTCCACAAGACTGCTAGTTCATTTATCACAGAGATTAAAGTAGATCTGCTATAGTTAACAAAGTCCTAAACAAAGATGTTCTAACGATAAAATACCTACTCTCTAAAATGACCTTCCCTATAGCAAAAGCTCTGTGAAATAATTGGAGTGAGGTTCTGTGCTAAATAGAACTATAAACTGCATAGGTTCTGTTAACTGTCCTCTAACTCCTGCCACTCAAAGCTATTCCTTTACCCTATACCCTCTTTGTGCTTCCTTGTAATATGAATTTGGCAGTCCTCTGTGAAAGTCCTTTAGTTTGTTTTTCTGGCCCAAATTCAATTTAAGGTTTGGATTTCTTTCTACAGTATTCCTTTCCAGGAAGAGAAGTGTCATTCAAACGAGGTTATAATTCCTCAAGCAATAAATAGCTAACTGCCACATCCCCAAGGAATCAGTGTCAACAATGAATCATATAGACTCTTAACAATTTATAGTTATAGTGAACAAAGGTTTTTATTTTAGATTCCGTTCATTCACCCTCCAGGTCATAAAACGTAATCCTTCTTTTCTATGACACCACTTTGGCTAGCTGAAATCAGAAAGAAACATAAAGAACAAAAAATAAGTTTCAAATTGTACTGTGAACTTGACATAAGCTTATTGCAATCAATTTCACAACTCTGCTCTAAGGAAAATATTACGATCTCTCTTATTCCAACTATCCTGATTATTTCAGAGAATGCAGAATGAGTATTAGAGGAAATCAGGGACACTTAGGGAAAGGTACTGATCTTCAAATACTAGAGGGTAAAGATGGGAGAGCAGTAAGAGGTATATGTCTCTGAGTGGTAATCTGCAGGGTCCTACAAAAACTTTCATCTTGGTAAAACCTAACAATGAGGAAGAGATAGAGATTTATTCTGTAGACAACAAGGCACCCTTGAAGGCTTTCAAACAATGGGGCAACACACACTGTGAGCGCGCACACACACTCGCACGTACACACACACACGTACGCACACACAATATGAGAAGAGAGAAAAAACAAGCATCACAATATCCCCAGGTATCATTTACCATCATTATGCCATGGAACAAATACTAAAATATGACAATTCATCCAGGATGTGGTTAGAAGATAACAGCTTGGGTGAGAATGAAAGCAAAGAGTGAAACACAATATTAGGGGGCTCTTGGTGTCTTAAATTATTTGCGAATGAGGTGAGAGAAGTGTAATGCATGAGTTAGCCAACCTTGAACAAAAGAAAATTTTGACTTCCTAATCCCAAAGTAAACATCTAACAAATATATTGTCACAAATTTGCTAGCAAAATCTGTGGAAATATAGTTTTACTCCATCTCCATAATCAGACTGTTCTTGGGAATGTTTTAAAAGTTCGCTCACATGAAAACTGTTTTTATGTTTTAATCTGAGAAAAATAATGCTGTTTTTTTTTTTCTCAAACCTATTTTTCAAAGGAACAGGAAAGGGAATAGAGAGAAAGAGGAAAGTAAAGAGAAGGTATAGTAGGGTATGAGGATTATAGAGAACTTGAAAAGACAACAGCATAGAAAGTGAGTTAGACATGGTTATTACATAAGAAACAGAGTCAGAATAGGGGAAAGAACTGAGTTTAGACTTGGGAGACTCCAAGGAATGGTGCAAAATTTGTAGGTATAAGACTTTAAGAAATGCAGGAAAAGTTCGATATCAAGATGAAAAAATAGTGCAAAATATTTGTATTTCCTGAAAAATACCTAATCCCAGACTGTGGCCTATATAGTAAAAGACATAGCCTTCTGGAGAAGGAATTTAAAAAAAATTCCAAGAAAAAAATATGTGAAGAATAATATATCAGACTGTGAATTTTAATTTATCATTCAGAAATAAGAATATTTTTTCCTCTAGTATATTTTCATAGTCTAATAAATATGTCATTTTTATAAATAGAAAACAAACAGTAAAGAAATTTATTTTGAAATCAATCTATTGACTAGTAAAGCCATTTTGGAAATTATTCAATAATAAAACAGAAAATACACCAAAAAATCATTGTAATGTAACAAATTTCAGTAAATTCCAGTTTTGTTACCACTCCAGAAAGTAGGGGAATAAATTCCCGATGTGAAAATAATTGGTGTATGGATTCCCTACACTATACAACATATTCCCACTGTTGCTGTTCTCTTGAATATCTACTAATACCTGCTGTTACCCATCTCCAGAAAAAAGGAGATATCAAACTGTACATGCATGGGGCTGGGAGGGATTAAGGTAAGCGTAAGTTAAGCGAAATTACCAGGAGAAAGATAACTGCTGGATGGTGTCACTTAAATGTGAAATACAGAAATGTGAAATACAGAAAAAATAGACAAAAACAAGCTTTAAAACCAACCCTTGAAAGCTGAGCATAGATCTGTGGCTTTCAGAGGAGGAGGGGTGAGAAACAGGGTTCAGGAGTGGGGGAGAGCTCATGGACTATGTTAGAGGACTGTGGGTGCTTTGGTGGTGGGAGAGCTATGGTGTTTGTACCTGGGGAAGGAAATCTTATACTGTCAAAACACTAGGAAGGATGTAAAACAATAGTTAATTTCAAAAGCAACTTATAAAAAGCAATAATCTGCAGCAAGAAGGACTAAAAGTCAACTTCTTAAAGATCCCAATGAAGTAGCAAAATTTTGAATCTAGAAGATATGAAATGTCTTTAAATGTCTTTGAAAAAGAGGCTTTTTGAATGTCTGAGTTAAATTAATTGTTACTGAATAGAAAGGAAAAATTTGTAAATACCATACTTTAGCTGTCATAAAGATCTCTAAACTAAGCTATAAATAATTTTAAATAGGGAACTCACCTGAAATAGCAAACCTAAAGAAAAGATTGTGAAGAGAAGAGTATGTGTTAGCATTGGCTGAATACTTCAAAATATTGGTTTCCTGTCTTCACACCCCTCCCACCTGGAGTTCAAGCTGAAATAATGTAGGGCTGATTTGAAAATGTCAAACTTGTCACCCTTTACTCCCCCAGAGCCATTACTTCTCCAGCCTCCACCCCCTTTTCTAGCTCCCAGATTCTTACATCCTTTCATTATAGATTCTCTCCTTTATCACAAGGGAGGGCTGACAATTGCTGAGCAGAGAAAGACCCCTGAGAACCAATTACAGATTTGCTGGAGCGCAGCCTTAAATGAACAAGAAATATCAGCCACCTGAGACACTGGTCTTTTTCCAGAGGAAGTGCCTTAACTGTTGGCTTGACCAAAAACGGAGCAGAAAAAAGGTCACATGGGAACCCATTTTTCCATCCCCATAAGAACTAATGCTCTCCACCAAGCATCTAATTCCAAGTATCTCTTTCAGAATTCATCATCCCATCTTTCTAAGTTCTCTGCAGCATCCCTAAACTACCACCACCAATAGTTGTCCTCCTAAAAGACTTTTTTTCAATCTTCACTCCCCACCCCACAACCATCACACAATCTCACTATTCCTGGCAACTATTTCAATTACTTGGAATTACTTTCAATTACTTGGAACTACTCATAATAGAAGTACTTTATACAGCTCATATAAAGAAGTACTTTATAAAGCCTTGCCAATGTTGGGCCTGCTTTAAGGGTCATAATGCTGGCATGTCATTGCAAAGTGAAATCCAAATTTTTTTTGGTCATTGACATAACACTGTATTATTTACAGATATAGGATATCCCATCCCCTATGTTGTGACCACATCCACCACCAACACACCCATTGTCCTCCACCACAGTACATTGTGCTCCTTCTACATTTTGCTCCCCTCCTCAACTTCCCTCTCTGGTAGACTCAATTCTTGCAGTATCCTACATGCCCAAATACCTGACTCACAACTTCTTTCTCACTGTTTGCTTCTACGAATTTGCTATAGAAATCAGGCTTCTCATCCAAAAGTATGTTCACACTCTTCTATGTCATCTTTCTGCATCTAATCTTTACATCAGCCACACTTTCTCTCTGACTTACAAACACAGAAAATCCCCTTCCCTGAACTAGTGTGAGGGCCCCATCTTTAGCCAACAGTAAATGCCAACATATATTTTTATTGATATATAATTGACCTACAGCTTTTATTTTAGTTTCAGATGTATTTAATAATGATTTGATATGTGCATACCTTGCAAAATTATCATCATTATAAGTCATCTTAACAACTTTCATTTCTGCAACATATACTATTGATTTATTAGAGGCCCCATGCCATACACTTGCATGTCCTTTACTTATTTGTAGCTGGAAGTTTGTACTTCTTGATCCCTTTATCCATTTCATCCACCCATCAATCTGTCTCACCTCTAGTCACCAATAGTATTTTTACTGTCTCTATGATTTTAGGGTTATTTTGCCCATTCATTTTGTTTTTTAGACTGTAAATATAAGTGAATTATATGGTGTTTGTCTCTGTCTGACTTATTTAACTTATCATAACACCCTCATGGCACATCCGTGTTGTCACAAATGGCAAGATTTCATTCTTTGTGATGGTTGAGTAGTATTCCATTATCTAAATGTGTGACCTTGTTTACATATATATGTGAGTGTACCTTCTTTATCCATTCACCTATGAAAAAACACTGAAATGTTTCCATTCATTGGCTATTATAAACAGTATACTGCAATGAATATTGGATTGCACACATCTTTTTGAATTAGTGCTTTCATTTTCTTAGGGTATATATCCAGACGTGGAATAATTTATCAACTGTCATTCTGTTTTTAATTTTCCCATTGTAGCTACACCACCTACAGTGCACAAGTTTCCCTTTTGTCCACATCCTTGCCAACACATCTCTTTGCCCTTTAATAACAGCCACTTTGATAGGAATGTAGTGGTATCTCAGTGTGATTTTTTATTTGCATTTTTCTGATAATTAGTGATTCTGAGCAACCTTTTTTTCCCATCAATTATTTGTATGTAGGCTTTGGATAAATATTTAGATACTCTACCCACTTAAAATCAAAATTTGAGGTTTTTTTAAAATTAAATTGGATTGGATATTAACCCTTTATTAACTATTTGATTTGATGATAACTTTTTTCATTTAGTGTGTTATCTTTCTGTTGTGCTGATGGTTCCCTTTGCTGTGCATAAGCTTTTTTAACTTCAAGCAGTCCAATTTGCTCATTTTTCTTTTGTTGCTCTGGCTTTGGGGTCAAGTTAAGAAAATCATCTCAAAGAGTGATTTGAACCACCTTTTACTACCAATGCATTTTTCTAGGAATTTCATAGTCTCAAGTCCAATATTTGACTTGATGTATATTCTGGTGTATAATATAAGATTTTACAAAGTTTCATCTTTTTGCATGTGGTAGTCCACTCTTGGCTCATTTGTCATAAACTAACTCTCCATTTCCAGGCTCTCAAATGTATTCCTTTTGTCTATGTGTCTATTTTTATTTTAGTACCATACTTCTTCGATCACTGGAACTTTATAGTATAGATGGAAGTCTGGGAGTGTGATACTACCATTCTTTTTTTTGTAAGAATTGTTTTGGCTATTGGGGGTATTTTGTGATTTCACATGAATTTCAATAAGACTGTTCTATTTGTTTGAAGAATGATGCTGAATTTTTCATAGGGATTCCCTTGACTCTGCATATTTCTTTGGATAAAATGACCACTTTGACAATGTTAATTCTTTCAATCTGTGAGCAGGGAACATCTTGCAATATCCTTGAGAAATATATTTCTTTGAGCAAAGTGTTATTCTTTTCATTTAATAGGTCCTTCACCTCCTTTGTTAAATTTACTCCTACATATTTAATACTTTTGATGCAATCAAATGGGATTATTTTCTTGATAACTGTCTCTTCTAGTTTGCTTACAGATAAAAACACAACTGATTTTTATAAGTTGATTTTGTAACATTACTCTGTTGATTTATTGTTTCAATTATCTTTTTAGTGGAACCTTTAGGGTTTTCTATGTATAAGCATGTCATCTGCAAATGTGATAGTTTTATTTCTCTTTCCCAATTTAGATTCCTTTTACATCTTTCTCTTGCCTAATTTCTCTAACTAGGCCTTCCAGTACTATTTTGATCAGTAGTAGTAAATGTGGATATCCTCATCTTATACCAGATCTTAAAGGAAAAGTTTTCAGTTTTTCACCATTAAATGATGTTAGTTTTGTGTTTGTCACACCTGCTCTTTTTTATATTGTGGGATGGTCCTTGCATACTCATCTAATGAAGGATTTTGTCACAAATGGATGTTTAATCTTATTAAATGCTTTCTCTGCATCTATTGATATGAATATGTCATTTTTTGGAAGATGTGTAGGCAAACATGAAAAAATATTAAGACTCTCTCCCACTAGCACCCCTTTTGTCCCTTTGTCTCTGCCCCTTCCTCTTAACTTCAGAATTCACAGGAAGTTTGTTGATGTCAGTCAGTTTTTTTAAGTGTTTTATGTTTTCAAATTATCTGTTATATGAATGTCCAATATTTATTTTTATAGTTCTGACTTGTTTTGCTGCTCATAATTTTTTTCAAGTTTTTTGTTGAAAATGGTTGCATGCCATCCTTTCTTGTAATTATGAAATATTCCATACTATGTATGTACCACAAATTTTAGATCCATTCATCCATTGAAGGATATTTATGCTGCTTCCATGTCCAGCTATTTAAATAATGCTTCTGTAAATATTGTAGACTGAGGTATTTGTTGATGGATTCATATTCTGTGGATATATAACCAAAGGTGGGATTGCTGGGTTGAATTGTATTTATGAATAACTATAAGAAAGTGAAAATCAAAATCAACAAAAAACTATGAACCAGAGACACTTTTAGGGGGGGCGGGGGCAGGAGGGGAGGGATTGGGATCAGAAAGGGGGGGGCTGCAATTGTATGGGGAATATAAAAATAAAATTTATTATTTAAAAAAAATAAATAAAAAAAATAAATTACATTCGGAATGCTTTCCATAATGGTTTAAACAGTTCACATCCCCACCAACAATGTATAGGGTTACTTTTTCTCCACATCATCTCCAACACTTATTGTTGGGGGATCTGTTTGATATGCACCATTTCCAGATATGAGGTAGTATCTCATTATAGTTTTAATCTACATTTCTTTTATTAGGAGTTATAATGAACATTTTTTCATATGTCTTTTAACCTTCTGGATACCCTCATAGTGAACTATCTGTTCACATCTCTGCCCATTTGTTAATTATGTCACTTGTTATTTTGTTGTTCAATTATATATTTTTTTATGTATCTTGGCTATTAATCCCATATCATTTATATATGGGTAAATGATTTTTCCAATTTAGTAGGGTATCTATTTAATTGTCTTTTGCTGTGTAGAAGCTTCTTAACTTGAGGTAATGTTAACTCTATTTTTTTAATTCCTTTGCCTTATGGGTTGAAACATATTGTTGATAAAATGGAATGTATTACCAAAGTTTTCTACAATGTATTTCATTCTTGCAAGCCTTATATCTAAATATTTAATCCATTGGGAATTTATTTTTGTATACAGTGTTAGTGAACAATCCAACATCCTTCTTTTATGTGTGGTTTTCCCAGAGCTATTTAATAAATGGACTGTCTTGAGAAAAGGGACTATGACATCAGAATAAGCAACCTTCTTCATCCCCAGGAGAATAATCCAAAGTAATCTAGAGGGGCACTGGATTCAGAGATCCCATGACTTGGAGTGAAACTAAGGTACCTCCTGAAAATCATAGATCAATGCTGATGATGTACAGAAGATATGCTGAGAAATTTCCATTCTATGCCATGAAAGGAAGATGGCAAGAGGTGACCAAAGACAGTAACTACGGCAAAACCATGGACAAAACCCACAGTCCCATGACAGGGTGTGCCAGAGAGAGAAGAGTTGCATAGTATGACACTAACTATGAGGAGATATTTTTGAAAGTGTTGGGGTATGCCAGTTGGCAGAGACCCCAGAGAATAAGACAAAACAAGGAATCGTGTTGTTTCCTCCCACATAGTCCTCGGGTATCAATGATGAATTGATGGTGAAGTTACACTGAAAGCCCTGGGTAGACTTGCTTAAAACCTATCTGTGCACTGCAGAGATGCAGGTCAGGAAACTTAGATAGGAGGCTTATCAGTGATACCACAGGCATGTGCCACTCATGCACACCACTTTCATTAATGAATGGGCCAATCCAGGCCCCTGGCAAGCCCATAGGCTACAAATTAGTTCCCTCTGATATACATAGCCATCTACTGCAAAGTTAAAAGTTATGCACCTTTAAGACACTTGAACACATAGCAACATAGGAAGCTAGTAATGAAGAGATATTAGTACAACACAAGGCATCATGAGTCCTCAAGGAAAGAGTTCACCATAGAGTGACAACAAATCTCCAGAACCAAACTACAAAGATATGGAATGGAAGATCTTGTCTTTCTATCAGATATAAAGCTCAAATTTTCCATGGTAAAGAAATTTAAAAAAATGGAAGGAAACACAGACAAACTGATAGCTGATATTCAAGAAAACTCAGAAAAACAAATGTAGTAAAAAAATCAGTGAATAGATGGTAAAATATGAAGAAAATAATAGATATGCAAGATGCAAAATGATCAATAAAAAAGATAAAAAAAATTCTGGATATAGCTATGGAAGTAGAAAAAACCAGTGGAAGACCAAATCAGTGATGTCAAAGATGGTAATTCATAAAGAATCCAGGTAGAAGAAAGATAAATATGTTTTAAAGATTAAAGAAACACTTCAAGAATTATCTGACTCCATGAGTAAAGACAATTTAAGAATAGTGAAATTCCAGAAAGAAAAGAGAGAATAAAAGGGAACAGATAATTTATTCAAAGAAACAATAGAGTAAAATTTCCAAAACCTGGAGGAGGAAATGTACAAGTCCATGAAGTTAAAAGAACACCAGCTTACATAAATGCAATAACACCTACATAATGACACATTGCAGTGAAACTTCTAAGAGTTGAAGACAAAGAAAGGACATTGAAGCTGGCTAGGTGGAAGAGGCAGATGACTTACAAAGGCAACTCTATCAGGCTTACATCTGAATTCTTTGAAGAAACACTGCTATAGACAAGGAGTTAATGGAAATACATTAATCAAAACACTTAAAGATAATATATTCCAGCCAAAAATACACCATCTTTTAATGCTCTCCTTCAGTTATGACAGAAATAATCACCTCATATAAGCAGAAGCTGAAGGAGTGTGCAAATACTAGACCCCCTTCAAAGAAATGTTGAAAGTGCTTTCATATCTAATTTGAAGAGAACATATACAAAAAACTGAATAAGGAAACAGAATCACAATATTAAGGACAAAGTGGCAGTAGCAGAAGCTCATGTATCAATAATCATCCTAAATGTAAATGAACTGAACACACCAATCAAAAGGTACATGTGGCTCATTGGATTAGAAAACAAATATCTCCAAAAACACACCTGAACTCCAAATAAAAACACAGACTGAGAGTAAAGGGTTGGAAAACAATCCTGCGAGCATATACATAGAGAACCCCAAAAACTCCACAGAAAAACTAATTCAACTCATCAATCAGTTCAGTAAAGTGGCAGGATACAAAATCAACACGCAAAAGTCAGTAGCCTTCCTATACACAAACAATAAATCTGAAGAAGAAATCAAAAAAACCATCCCTTTTATTATTGAAACAAAAAAAAATCAAATATTTGGGAATAAATCTAATAAAAGAGGTAAAGGACCTATACAAAGAAAACTATAAAACACTGTTAAAGGAAATAGAAGAAGACACAAAGAAATGGAAAGACATCCCCTGCTCATGGATTGCAAGAATTAACATTATCAAAATGGCCATCCTACTAAAAGCAATCTACAGATTCAATGCTATTCCAATCAAAATTTCAATGTCATTCTTCAAAGAAATAGAACAATTATTGATGAAATTCATATGGAATCACAAAAAACCCCGAATAGCCAAAGCTCTCCTGAAAAAAAAAAAGAAGGGAATGGAGGCATCACACTCCCAGACTTCAAACTCTACTACAAAGCCATAATCATCAAAACTGCATGGTATTGGAACAAGAACAGACATACAGACCAATGGAATTGAATAGAAAATCCAGAAATAAACCCACAGATTTATGGTCAACTAATATTTGACAAAGGAGCAAAGACTTTGCATTGGAGCAAAGAAAGTTTGTTCAATAAATGGTGCTGGGAAAACTGGGTCGCTACATGCAAAAGAATGAAGCTTGACCATTACCTCACACCATACACAAAAATCAACTCAAAATGGATTAAAGAACTAGACATAAGACCTGAAACCATAAAATACATAGAAGGAAATATAGGCGAAACACTACATGATTTGCACATCAAAGACATCTTTACAGACACATCACCCAAAGCAGTGATAGTGAAGGCAAAGATAAACAGCTGGGACTACATCAAATGAAAGAGCTTCTGCACAGCAAAAGAGACAATAACAAAAACAAAGAGAAACCCCACCAACTGGGAGAACATTTTTGCACACAACACTAATGATAAAGGATTGATCACAAAAATCTGCAAAGAGGTGATGAGACTCAACAACAACAAAGAAAATAATCCAGTCCAAAAATGGGCAGAAGAGCTAAAAAGAAACTTCTCTGAAGAGGAAATGCAAATGTCCAACAGGCATATGAAAAAATGTTCAACATCACTTGCAATCAGGGAAATGCAAATCAAAACTACCATGAGATACCATCTTATACCAGTGAGAATGGCACATATTAAAAAAAAACTAGCAACAACAAATGTTGGCGAGGGTGTGGAGAAAAAAGAACTCTTCTGCACTGTTGGTGGGAGTGCAAACTGGTCCAACCACTATGGAGAGCTGTGTGGAGATTTCTGGACCTACTAAACATAGAGCTTCCATATGATCCAGCAATTCCACTCCTAGGTATTTACCCAAAGGACACAGAAACATCAATTCCAAAGAGCACCTGCACCCCTATGTTTATAGCAGCACTATTTACAATAGCTAAGCTTTGGAAACAGCCCAAATGCCCAAACATAGATGACTGGATCAAGAAGATGTGGTACATATATACCATGGAATATTACTCAGCATTCAAAAAAGATAAACACATGCAATTTGCAGCAACATGGATGGCGCTGGAAGGGATCATGCTCAGCGAAATAAGCCAAAAAGAAAAAGAAAAATACCGGATGGTCTCACTCATAGCAGGAATCTAGAAAACTTAAATAAGGGACCAGGAAAATGAATAACTATAAGAAAGTGAAAATCAAAATCAACAAAAAACTATGAACCAGAGACACTTTTTGGGGGGTGGGGGGCGGGAGGGGAGGGATTGGCGTCAGAATGGGGGGGTTGCAATTGTATGGGGAATATAAAAATAAAATTTATTATTTAAAAAAAAATTTAAAAAATAAAATAAAAGGTTGTAGAGAAAAAAAAAAATAGTACCCAAAGGAAAGTAGGAACAACCATAGTAAATCATATATATTCCACATATAAGTGACACAATAACATTATTTGCCTTGATCCTTCTGGCTTATTTCACTTAGCATCCTGCCCTAGAGATTCAGGCATGTTGTCACAAAAAGTCAAGAGTTTATTAGTGGAGAATTATGGGTGTTTTTGTGGTGGGAGTGATGTGGTGACTACATCTGAGGGGAAAATCCTATACTGTCAAAATACTGTAAAGGGTGTGGAAAAATGATACTTCAATCCAATAAATATTTTTTTATTTATTAAGAACAATAAAACTGGGGGGACATTTCTTTGAAAAGTAAAAGTTTGGGCCTCCCTGGTGGCGCAGCGGTTGAGCGCTGTGTTGCGAAGCTACCCGCAGCCTCTGCAGCACCGGTTCAATCCCAGGCTGCTCCCCGGCCACTGGAGGAGGGTCCCACATGGCGCGCAGACCTCTCCTGCCGCCCGCTGCTCCCCTCAGCAGTGTACTTCGGTCCCTCTGCCTGCTCTGCTCCCCACTCTGACTCTGGTGAATTCTCTCACCCTCCAGCGATTCTGACTGTACCCAGTGCTTGTATAAATAAATAAAAATAAATCTTTAAAAAAAAAGAAAAGAAAAGTAAAACTTTATCTTTTTTATAGAGTAGTATTCCCTTGTGCATATATACCCCCTCTTCCAATTCACTCATCTACCTTTGGGTACTTAGGTTGTTTCCACAGTTTGGTTATTGTAATTAGTGTTAGAGTGAACATAGAAGTGCATATATTCCTTCACATTAATACTTTTGTTTTGTTTTTTCAAGTGAATAACTAATGGATCATATGATGGATCTATTTTTAATATTTTGAATAGTCTTCATTCAGTTTTCCACAGGGGCTAGACCAGTTTACATTTCCATAAACAGTGTATGACGTTTCCATTTTCAATACATCCTCATCCCCAATACTTGTTGTTTCTGGTCTTTCTGATGTGGACCATTCTCAGAGGTGTGAGGTGCTATCTCATTGTGGTTATGATTTGCTTTTCCCTTACAATAAGTGATGATGAATATTCTTCATTTTCCTCTTGGCCATCTATATGCCGTCTTAGAAAAGTCCTATTTAGCTCTTCTACCCATTTTTCCTGGGTTATATATTTTCTTTTTATTTGATTTTTAATAGTCCTTTGCATATCTTTTTTATCAGCCCCTTGTAAATTACAAGGTGTGCAAATATTTTGTCCCATTCAGTAGAGTGTCTCTTTTTTTATGAAGATTTCTTTCACTGTTCAAAGGTTTTTTAGTTTGACATAACCCCAATTATTTATATTCTCCTCTGTTTTCCTAGCTGCTAAAGACATCTCTGAAGTCCTGGAGTGTTTTCTTTATGTTTTCTTCTACATATTTTATGACTTCAGGGCTTACAACCAAGTCTTTTATCTATGTTGAGTTGGTTTTGTGTATGGTGTAAGATGGTGGACTAGTTTCATTATTATGCATGTGGTTGTTCAATTTTCGCAACATCATTAGTTGAAGAAACTCTCTTTTCTCCAATGTACACTTTATGTTCCTTTGTTGTAGATCAACTTTCCATATATATTTGTATTTTTTTTGCAATCTCAATTCTGTTCCATTTGTCTGTGTGTTTTTTTTTTTTCCAGAACCATACTGCTCTTATTACTATGGCTTTGTAGTAAGTTTGAAGTCTGGGAATGTGATACCACCATTCTTCTTCCTTGCCCTAGTTGTTTTGAATATTCACAGTCTTTTGTGGTACTGTATGAACTGTAATAATACTTGTTCCATTCCTTTGAAGAATGACATTAGGGCCTTGTAGGGATTGAATTCAATCTGCATATTGCTTTTAGTAAGATGGGCTTTTCAACAATGTTAATGTTTCCTTTACCAATGTCTTATAGTCTTCATTATAGAGGTTCTTCACTTTTTTGTTAAGCTTACTTTTAATTATTTTTTGTTAGTTATAAAAAGGATTTTTCTGCTTCTTTCTCATTGCTTGAATATAGAAATGCAACTGATTTTTTTTAATTTGACATTGTATGCTGCCATTTTATTAAGTTATTATTTCTTAAATGGCTTATTTAGGATTTTCTATGTATATTAACATGTCATCTGCAAATAGTGATAGTTTTACTTCTTTTTCAAAGGATTCCTTTGTATATTACTCTTGCATAGCTAGAATTTTGAATATTATGTTGAATAGTAATGGTAGAAGTGGATATACTTGACTTGTAAAAGATCTTACAAAAAATACTTTCATTTATATAAAGAACCCTCTCACTTCATGGATGTTGGAATCTAAACTAGTGGAAGACCACTGGATTAAAGAGGAGATCAACTTAAGACCTGACCATAAAATATATAGAAGAAAATATAAGTAAAATACTACATGACATACATCTCAGTAACATCTTTAAAGACTCATCCCCCAAAGCAAAGAAAGTGAAAGACAAAATTAACAGCTGGGATTATATCAAACTAAAAAGTTTCTGTACAGAAAAAAAGAAGCATTAACCAAAACAGACAGACACCCTACTGATTGGGAGAAAATTTTGTGCTCCATACAACTGATAAGGGACTGATCATAAAGATCTACAAAGAGCTCACACAGCTCAACAAAAATAAACAATACAGTTAAAAAATGGCAGAAGAGCTAAAAAGACACTTTTCCAAAGAGGAAATGCAAATGGCAAACAGGTATATGAAAATATGTTCAACATCACTTGTAATCAGGGAAATGCAAATCAAAACCACAATGAGATACCTACCACCTTACATCAGTGAGAATGGCACATATTTAAAAAAAATAGCAACAACAAATGTTGGTGAGGATGTGGAGAAAAAGGAACTCTCCTACACTGCTGGTGGGAGTGCAAACTGGTCCAACCACTATAGAATGCTGTGTGGAGGTTCCTCAAACTACTAAAAATGGAGCTTCTATATGACACAGAAATTCCACTCCTAGGAATCTACCCAAAAGGCATAAAAACATTAATTCAAAAGGATACCTGTACCCCTATGTTTATTACAGCACTATTTAAAACAGGTAAGCTATGGAAACAATCCAAATGACCAAAAATAGATGACTGGATCAAGAAGATATGGAACATATATACAATGGAATATTACTCAGCAATCAAAAAGATAAACCCATACCGTTCATAGCAACATGAATGGAGCCGGAAAGGATTATGTTCAGTGAAATAAGCCAGAAAGAAAAATATTGGATGGTTTCATTTATAGGAGGAATATAGAGGAACCAAACAAGGGATCAGGCAAAAATATATAATCAATTAAAAATAAACAAAATTAACAGGCAACAATAAATCAGAGGCATTCTGCAGGGAAGGGGGAGAGAAGAGCACAAGGGACTATGGTAATGATGCACGGGTGAATTGGTGGTGGAAATTTTACGGGTACTATACCTGAGAGGAGAAAGCATACATTGTATGAAAAGGAAGACTGATGTAAAATATATATAAACTAAATAAATTAAATAAAAAACAGAAGTGACAAGTGCTGATGAGGATGTGGATAAAAAGCATCCCTTGTACACTGTTGGTGGGTTTATCCCCTATCAAAAACAGTATGGAGGTTTCTTAAATATTAGAAATAGATCTACTATAAAACCCAACAATTCCACTCCTAAGTATCTATTTAGAAAGAAACTTGCATTCCCATGTCCATTGCAGCACTTACAAAAGTCAAGTTATGGAGCACCCTAAGTGCCCAAAGACAGAGGAGTAGATTAGAAAAATGTGTTACACACACACATACACATACACTCACACACACAATGGGATATCATTCAACTATAAGAAAAATGAACTGTTGCCATTTGCAACATTATGGATGAAATCAGAGGGGATAATGCTAAGCAAAATAAGTCAGAAGAAGAAATACAAAAGCTAGATGGTTTCACTTCTATGTAGACTATAAAGAGAAATTTTAAAAAGGTTCAGACAAAACCATACCAGAAACAAACCCTAGAAATCAGACTGTGGAACTGAGGCTAAAATACAGGGGGGACAGAGGGGAAAGAAAGTGGAGAAGGGACACATGGATGATGGTGGAGACAGAAGATGGCTCGGTGGAGAGCAGGATGTGGTGACATGCATCTGAGGCGAAGGTATCCTTTGAATCACATACTGTGTCGTAAACCAATGTTACCTCAATAAAAATAAAATGAAAGACATAAGACTTTAAAAAGCACATACTTTATTATTCCATTTATATAACCCTCTAGAAAAGGCTAGCTTATAGTCACAGAAAGTTGACCAGAGCTTGTTTGGGAATGGAGAATAGAAAGGGGTGGAAGGGGGAAATTCTGATGGAATATGAGAAAATTTGAGGTCAAAAATGTACATATCGGGCCTCCCAGGTGGCGCAGCGGTTGAGTGCTTGGCTGTGAAGCTGCCGGCAGCCTCTGCAGCGCTGGATCGATCCCCGGCTGCTCCCTGGCCACCAGAGAAGGGTCCCACATGGCGCGCAGACCTCTCCTGCCGCCTGCTGCTCCCCTCAGCAGTGTACTTCGGTCCTTCTGCCTGCTCTGCTCCCCACTCTGGCTCTAGTGAATTCTCTCACCCTCCCACGCTTCTGACTGTACCCAGTGCATGTATAAACAAACAAATAAACAAACAAACAAACAAATAAATAAATAAATAAATAAATACGTGCCTCTTTCTCTTTAAAAAAAAAAAAGAAATGTGCATATCATGTCTGGTGATGATTTCATGGGCGTAAACAAATGACAAAACCTATTAAATTTTACATTAAAATATATGCAATTTATTATATGTCAATAATACCCTCATAGAACTTTTAGAAGTTATTGTTTGTGTGATAGAAGTATATTTATTCCTAGCACTGAAACATGAGAGAAATTTTTCTACTGAGCATTTCATAGTGTTGCTTCTTATAATCTTTCTCAATATAAAACATGGTAGAATGTCAAAACAACATTTAGCAAGAACAATTCTATAAAGGATTTTGTGGGGTATGTAGGTATAAGTGGGAGGTAGAAAATAATGCATTTTACATTTACAGGACTTTGCTGGTCTGCTTTAGTCTGCAAAATCTGTTTTATCAAGCCTTTAGGCAATCCTTCCCTAATGTTCTCTTCACCTGAGGTCTTTCTAAGTTCTAAGGAACAGTAGTTTTGAGATTTTAATCATTTATATGTATGTGGACTATAGGAATATATTTAGGACTAGGTTGAGCTCCTCTTGAAAATCAAGGACCCAGACAGTTCACATGATTCCATACCACCCCTCTGTGGGGTAGACTGCAAGTGTGTGACCATTAATTACCTTTGAGTTTTGAGTATTTCCCTACATTGCAATGCTCTCTGAGTTTCATGAGAATCAGTGTTGTCTCCCCAACAAGTTCTAAGTACCGTCTGGGCAAATCAACCCCTGTGGATACTTGGTATTCATCACAGTGCCATGGAAGGCTTTCAATAAATGCTTGTAAATGGAATATGGATTTTCAATTAGTGAATACTTGTTCCTCTGAGACATTTTTTTTTAATTATTTGAGCTCATTTCTTTGTTTTGCATATTTTTGACTCTCCTGTGCTTTGCCATTATATTTGCTCTAGTATCTGGTCATCTTTGTTATCTGTCTGTGCAGTGGCAGCTTTCTGGTGCAGTGGTGAGTGTAGTTTCTTCCTTCATTTTTTTTTTTTGGGTTACCAGTGCAATTGACATTCAAAGAACACCCTTCTCTACCACAAAAGGACCCAATGTGGGGTGGATATTATCTTCTATGTTCCCTGTCTGGCTCTCTAATAAAAACATTTATTGAGACATTATTTTGTGCTAGATATTAAACTTGGTGGCTTACAATCTCTGTAAATTCTCCTAAATCCCCAATAAATAGATTTTATTATTATCTCAACTTTATGGATAAGGACATCATTCTTCTGTGATCATACAGCTAATCAGTTAGAAGACTTGAATTTGTTTGCTATTAAAATCTACTCTCTTAACCTCCATGTCACACTGATTCCTTGAGAACTTACCATCATTGAAACTGCTCTGACCCCTCCTCACTTCTTAAGGACTTTGCTTTTTACCTGGTGATAGGTTTAATTAGGTATGATGACTGTGCTAATCAACTAAACAGCAGTCCTACCCAGAAAACAAATGCCTTACTTTGGATTATAAATATTAAATAACTTTAAGGGTCATCTGTGTACCTGAAAATATTATCCACCTTGATAGTCTGATGGGAACAATATTTTGTAACTTTTCCTTAGTTGTCAACTTGCTCTGCTTGTAAATATGATCCTTCCTGTGGATTTCTTGTTTCTTACGTATGTATGTAATAGAAAGCAGGACAGATTGAATCTGGTGGGGTGGATAAGGAGTTTAGCTCCAGTAATTCTTACTAGACAAATCTCTCTTTTTGACAGACTGGCCCTCTCCAAGGTCAGGACTATTCCTCGTCTTTACGGTGGTTTGGAAATGACTGGGAATGGAATCATTATCATCATCCCTTCTCAAATGTCTACAGGCTTCATTTTCTGAATGATTCTTTTTAGAGCGGCTTTGACATCAGCATTCCGCAGGCTATAGATAATGGGATTGAGGATGGGGGTGACCACAGCATAGAAGAGGGACAGCAAGGGGTCAGTGGCTGGATCATAGTTGGCCTTAGGGCGGATGTAGATAAAGATGGCCGTGCCGTAGAAGAGGGAGACCACAATCAGGTGCGAGGAGCACGTGGAGAAGGCCTTGCGGCGACCAGAACGGGATGGAATCCGGTATATAGTAGCCAGGATATGCCCATAGGAGCCCAGGATGAGGCCAAAGGGGCAGAGGATGATGAGGGCCGCTGCCAAGATAATTTGCAGTTCATTGAGTGAAGTGTCTCCGCATACAAGCTGCAGGATGGGCTGGATCTCACAGAAGAAGTGTGGGATGGCGTTGGGACCACAGAACGGCAAGGAGAAGATGAAGGAGGTGTGACCCATTCCCACCAGAGCGCCACAGGCCCATGCTGACCCAGCCAGCTGTAGGCACATCCTCCGGTTCAGCAACAACGGGTAGCGAAGGGGTTCACAGATGGCCGCATAACGATCATAGGCCATGGCTGCCAGGAGACAACATTCTGTGGCACCAAAAAATAGAAAGAAGAACATCTGGAGAGCACACCCAGAGCGAGAGATGTGGCGCTGACTGGTGAGGAGGTGGTGAAGCAGCAGGGGGACGGTGACAGACGTGTAGCAGATCTCCAGGACTGAGAGAATTCGGAGGAAGAAGTACATGGGGGACTGGAGGGCAGCATCAGCTGAAACCAGCACCACAATAAGGAGGTTCCCCATCACGGTGAGCAAGTAGACAGTGAGAAAGACAGAGAAGAGCAAGCCCTGAAGGTCAGCCAGGGGAGAGAAGCCCACCAGAATGAAGTCAGTCACCACAGAGATGTTTGTGTTCATCCTGCTTACATCCCTGATGACAGAAGGATCAAAGAAACGCAAAGTAGAGTCACAATTAGGGAACTGTGCGGTGGGCGGAGCTGGCGACTTCCTGTGTGGGATCCCCGCATAGAAAGCAATCCCGGCGTGGAAAGTCCTCTCACTACCTCATGGCCTTGAGACAGCACAGACTTGAGCCCACATTCGGCCCTGAATCCTGAGCGCTTGGCATAGTTCCCGCATCTGCTCTCTTTCTGAGAGTGCCCACCTTGCACAAGAACAAACTCAGTTCTGTTTTAGTTTCTCCTAGTGGTAAGGAGTGGGTCATTCTAGCCTCCCTTTCTCTTTTCGCCATTTCCCATACCTTCTTTCCCACAGGGTTGAGGACAGAATTTCTCTCCCAGCAGATTTTTTCCTGCTCAAAGTCAAAATTTGTTTTGTATTTGGGACATGAAAAATCTCAAGTCAAAAGAATTTTCTCTCTATTCTTCTCCCTCTTGAGTTCTTCTATTTCTGTCTTTTTCTTTTTTTAAGATTTTATTTATTTATGCATACAAGAACTGGGGTGTAGGCGAGAGGTGTGGGGGATGAGAGGATTCACCAGAGACAGAGTGGGGAACAGAACAGGCAGACTGACTGAAATACACTGTTGGGGGGAGCAGCAGAGAGACAGGAGAGGTCTGCTGTGCCATGTGGGTAGCTCCCTGGCCGGGGATCAAACTCATGATGCAGCGGCTGCGGACAACTTCATAGGTTGCATCTTAACCCTTTGCACCACCAGGGAGACCCCTATTTCTGTCTTGTTCTTTCCTCCTTCCACACGTTTTCTTTTCCTTTCCTCTCAGGTTGTCTGCTCTCTGGTCCAATTTTCGCCTCTTTTTTTTTCTTTTTCTGACTCTTCAGTTACCATTTCCCCGGAGCCTCTCTCCTTTCTCTATCATTTTGTCATTAGATAACTTTCATGGTTTTTAAGGAGAAGAAATTTAAAAACTCATCTTTTTCAAGCTCTTAATAGGAAGTTAAGCAGTTCAGTTATCCAAAGGTGCAAAAATATCTCTAGTTACTAAAAATATTTTAGGAGATGACAATACCTTTCTTGGTTGCTTATCCCTGTATTTTACAACCTCACAAGCTCATCCCCTTACACTATGACACATATGCATATCCCAAAACCATATATAATGTTACAAGTTCACACACTAGCATACTGCATTTCTAAATACAAGCATAGAATAATATTTAAATAGCCCAATATCAAGAGATTCTATATTCATCTAAGGTCACTAATAAGTTATGTATTATATATACATACATATATCATTATGAATAACACTGAAAGTGAAAACACACTTAACATAGAAATATAAACACACCCAGAGAAACAGTTAAACAGATACATAAATCCAAATTCTCTGCAAAATAATACCATATTCAAGAATGTATACTAAAAATACAAAGCACACACACAGATATTCTTTTGCAATTGGAGGGTAATTGGCCCATTCCTCCTAAGTGGCTTTTGCAGTATTTTCCAGGAGATATTTTCTGAATAAAGTCTTTTTACTTGAAGAAATAACCAGTGATAAAGACAAACAGTATTACAATAGATGACTTATTTTCTTCTTTCTCTAGAAGTGGATGGTAGATTCCTCATGAGAAAAGCACTCTTACATTTAGTATCTTTTTAAGTAAGGTCTCTGAGGACCTAAATCTCCAAGCATATTTGACTTTCCAGTGGGGAGAGCCCCTCACATAACCAATTAATCTGTTATTTTGGAGCGTGTTTCTTATATTGCAAAAGTGTTGAGTGAGCTGTCAAAAACATTTCAGAGAAAATGTCCAGGGCTGTTGTTTCCTATTAGAGCTCTGTAATATCCCTGGATATTTACTTACTTACTTAAATGAATTACCATTGTTTTACATCCTTGACAATATTTTGACAGCATAGGATTTCTCCCCTTTGGCGTGATTACCATCTCTCTCCCACCACCAAAGCACACACAGTCCACTGCCGTACTCCATTGTGCTCTCCCCTCCACCCAGTTCTTTCTTATCGTTTCTCATATTTTCTTCTTTTCATTTCTGTAGATGTATGAATACACTCATAAAATGAAATAATGCACTTTTAGCTCATTATTATTTATATACTCCAGTAATCAATTTATTTGATCACCAATTCTGGAGTCCCTTATATCTTTCAGTCATTCTACAGAATAACAAGAATATCAAAGAGAAATAAACATAATATTGACCCTAGTGAACTAATAAGTACCTTTTTCTTGGAAAATTCTTTCTAATTTCTCTTGTTTTTATCTTTTCATTCATTATATGAGAACTTTGCACCATCAGTTGGATTTGTTCTTGCACATTTTCATAGATATGATAATGCATATGTGTTAGATATGATGATATAGCTTAGGATGTTTTCAAGATATGTAGTTGCCACTTTAGAAACAAGCCCTGAATGCCAACTGATTTAAAATAAGTTAATTTATTGATTACTATAACTAGAAGTTCAAGATGTCCTTAAAGAGGATCTACTTGGTTTCCTTCCAATTCCTTTGTATCTGTCCCTTTTATTAGGTTTGGCTGAAAGTAATGAAAATACCAGTGCTTCAAAAAAATGTACACAAATGTATTTCTCTTTCCCTGAAATGTCTGAAGTTATGTGGTTCAGAGCAATATGACTTCTGTGATTCAAGAAGTCCTCAGGGATGCAGTTCCTTTCAGTTCATTAGTCTGTTCTTGAAATGTGGCCTTCTTATGCCTTTAGATGGTAGCACACATACTACAGTGAACAGAGTGGAGAACAGTCTGGTTAGTGGTGTGCCAGGTAAATACTCTTATAGTGTAACTTATATGGTGTTCTTGACAAGCTGTTTAACTTGAATATAATTATAAATAGTCAGTCAGGCAAACCCAGACTGTGGTACATATACAGATAGCTGACACACATTCTTAAAAAAAAAAAAAATCAATGATTTTTAACAACAAAACAAAGTAAAAGTATATACTCTTCTAGATTGAAGGAGACTGAAAAAAGTGACAATAGCATGTAATAACATGATCCTTAATTGGATTTTGTTTTAGGAACAACAAATATTAAACAGCTCCAAAATACTTCGGGAATAATTGGGAAAATTGAATATGGTCTTTATATGCAATATAACTGTAATGAATGTATGAATGCTAAATTCCTTTTGTGTAATATTAGTATTGTGGCTACACAGCAGAATTTCCTTGTCCTCAGAAATGAATACATAATGAAATATTTAAAGGTAAAATGTCATGCTAACTACAATGCTCCTTACATGGAACATCTTTAAAGGTTTAGGCATCTTTTTGATGGTCCTTGACTCTCCTCCATGGGATGTTTGTCATTGTCAGTTATCTGCCTTGTCCTTGTCTGAGGAGGCTGCATGGTTTTACACTCTTCTTTCTATTAGTTTAGTTTTGGTGTATATTAGTTATGGTGCAATGGTGCAAAAGCAGCATTCCAAAATCTTCACTGTACAAAACAATTCTGTTCAATCATAAAGAATGTGCTGTGGTTCAGAAGACCCACTAGGATCACTGTCTTCCATGTGCTGCCAGCATTCCACACAACTCAGCTCTGTGGCTTCTCCATATCAGTGTTTGCTTCTGCACTGGTCACTTTAAAGAAGAATGATTGTTAATCATCAACAGTTAAACTGCATCATTACATTTTACTAGCAGAGTAAACATAACCAAGTCTAAAGTCAAACGATTTGTGGTAGATTGTACTGCTAAAGATTCCAAAACATTCTACCTCAGCACATGCCCTTCTATGACATCACTTTGTCACTTCTCCATTATGAAGTGATGTTTCCTTTCCCCCACTCATCTATCTGGGCAGCCCCGATCACGTCAACCAATTGAGTCTGGTGGAGGTGACCTTGTGTGATTTTTGAGGCTGGCTCATAAAAGGTGATGTTCCTTCCCCTCATATACTCACGCTTAGACCTCTGAGCCACTGTGTAAGTCTAGCTTCTCTGAGGTTATTGTATCACAAAATGCCATGCTGTGTGAAGAAGCCACAGGTGGGCATTCTAGTGAGCAGTCTGATTTTTCAAATCATCCTGGAACAGTTCCAGACATAAAAATGATTATTACAGGGCCTCCCCTGGTGGCGCAGGCAGTTGAGAACAGCACTGTGGAGCTGTCTACAGCCACTGCAGCCCGGGTTTGATCCCGGCCGACCGGAGAGGATCCCACATGGTGTGGCAGACCTCTCCTGTCTTGCCTGCTGCTCCCCTCAGCAGTGTATTTCAGTCGGTCTGCCTGTTCTGTTCCCCGCTCTGGCTCTGGTGAATCCTCTCACTCTCCCACGTGTCTGACCTGTATCCCTGGTTCTTGCGTGTATGAATAAATAAATCTTAAAAAAAAAAGAGTGATTATTACAGCCAGCTGATTCCAGACTTCAGCCCTCTTGTCACCTCTAGTCTTTATTATTCAATCTTTATTCCATTTAAATTGAATTCCTTACATTATGGAGTCAAGATAAGACATCCTGCTCTACCCTATTGAAATTGCTGACCCAAAAATTCCTAAGTTTCACAAAATACAATAAAATAATTTTTGGTTTTGGAGTACATGTTTTTTTTTAATTTTTGTTTATATATTTTTTTACATTGTTGTTCATTTTTGTACATTGTTTGATTCGATTTCTCCTCTCAGGTGTTGTCCTCATAAAATTACCACCACCAAGACACCCATAAGCCATCACCATAGTCTATTGTGCTCTTCCTTCCCCTGTTTTCCTCCCTTTCCCTCTCCCTCCCCTGTTGTATGCCTCAAATCTATGAAATCTATGGTTTGCCTGCAAGTTCTTTCTCTTTTTTTTTTTTTTGACCCTTTGTTTGGTTTCCTATATTCCTTTTATATGTGAAACTATCCAATATTTTTTTTTCTTCTGACTTATCTCACTGACCATAATCCCTTCCAGCTCCATCCATGTTGCTGCAAATGGCATGAGTTTATCTTTTTTGATGTTTTCAGTTTTTCACCTTTAAATATGATATTAGCTGTGAGTTTGTCATAAATAACCTTTGTTTTTTTGTTGTTGTTTTTGTGTGTGTGTGTGTTGTAGTATTTTATTTACAGTTTGAGTTTTAACACATATAATGATTCATGGAGTCCCCACCCCAACAGGATATAGAATAATTCTATGCAAATCTCCCTTATACTATCCTTTTATAGCCCCACCATTTCTCTCTCTCTAACCCATGATCTGGTGTCAATCATGACAGGTTTATTATTTCAAGACTATTATGTAAATGGAATCAGACAATATGCAGTCTTTTGAGGCTTTCTTCTTTCCCTCAGAGTCTGTTCTGAGGTTCATACACGTGTGTCAGTAGTTCACTTATTTTATTGCAGAGTAGTGTGTGTGTATTTATATGTACCATTGTTTATTCACCTGATGAAGGATGTTTGGGTTGTTTTTAATTTTTGATTATGGATACTGCTACTAAAAACACTGTGTACGTGTTTCTCTTTAAAGATTTCATTCCTCTTGGGTAAACACCCAGGAGCAGTTTTGCTGGATAAGTGTATGTTTAACTTTTTTTTAAGGTTTGGTAGATCCTACATGAAAACTAGTCCTGGACTTAATATTTTATTGTATATAATTCTTACATCATTTTTCATTTTTGCACAATGTATGCATTATCATTTTGGAATATCCTTTGTTTTATTGAGGTATGTTCCTTCTTATTACAGTGTCACAGACAGAGCAGGGAAGAGAAGAAATTAACCTCTATACTTACAGTGATCTGGTATCTAATTCTTATGTTCATGAAAGAATTTACACTTTAGACAAATTATAAAACCAATTTTATTTGTCTATTGTTTTTATTTTAGAAAAATCTATTTTTAATGATATCTAAATTTGATTTTTTTTAATATTTAAAAACTTATTTTTAAGGCAGTGAACAAGTTCTTACTTTATGCTGATATATCAAATTTCTTTCAAACCATGTAAAATTTATTTTCAAATATTCAGTTGAATGTATATTTATTTTAGGTTAATTTTATATTGATTCAATTAAGTGAAGTGTAATAATTTAAAAAATGTGAAAATAAGAAAACTATGTACTTTAGGATTTCAATTGCATTAATGAATAATATAATGGAATAAAAAGAGTCACAATGTGTTCAGGGTGGCAAAAATATTGTAAATAGGTATATGAAGTCAATGGTATTGGAATAAAAATAGACACAGGCCCATGGAATAGAACTGAGCACACAGAAATAAACTCACTGCATGAACCACAGCTAAATCACAAAAAAGGCAATGATTAGGGATTATTTTCCATTTGGATATTCTACCAACTTTGCTTTCTCTGGTTTCTCATGTGGCACCATCACTGATTCTCCTTGCTTGGATGGCAGAACTGTTGAATCTGAAATATCAATACTTTCAAAGCTTCTTTGACATCTGTGTTGCGGAGCATATAGATGAGAAGATTAAGAAACAGTGTGGTAACTGAGTAGAAGATGGCCACAATCTTGTTGCTGTTTGACTCATACTTTAAGGTTGGATGGACATATATAAATATAAGCATGCCAAAATAGATGGTGATCACAGAAAGATGGGCTGTGCATGTGGAAAAGGTCTTACATTAGGCATCAGCAGAGGCCATGATTAGAATTGTCACCAGAATTTTGGCATAAGAAGCCATGGTAAAGACCAGGGCTCCTAGGATAATGACAATACTAAAAGTATAGCCCACCACTTGGATGGCTTATGTGTCTGTGCTGGAAAGGCGGAAAACCTGATCAGCATCACAGAAGAAGTGGTTGATCTGGTTTGGAGTACCAAAGGAGATTTGTGCAAGTAAGAATGAAGGGATCATGCTCAGCGAAATAAGCCAGAAAGAAAAAGAAAAATACCGGATGGTCTCACTCATAGCAGGAATCTAGAAAACCTAAATAAATAAGGGACCAGGAAAAAGGAAAGGAGGGTTTGGGGTCAAAATCAGGGGGTTGCAATTATATGGGGAATATAAAAATAAAATTAAATTAAAAAAAAAAAGAATGAAGGGAACATAGGGCAGAGGAATCCCACAGACCAACAGACTCCAGCCAGGGTTCCACACGTTGGGGACTGAGCAGCAGTGAGTAGTGCAGAGGTCGGCAGATGGCAGCATTATGGTCAAAGACCATTGCAGTGAGAATGGAAAGCTCAATGGCTGCCAGAGAGAAGAAGAAGTAGTACTGGGTGATGCAGCTGCGAACTGAGATGACACATTTGAAACTGAGACCAAACATTGGCCAACATCTTAGGCACAGTGAACATGGTGTACCAGAATTCTACTAAGGAGAGACTGCAGATGAAAAAGTACATGGGAGTGTGAAGGCGCCAACCCAAGGCCACAATGAGCACAATTAGTGCATTCCCCACCAGGGACAAGAAGTACATGAAAAGGAAAAAGGAAAAGAAGAGTAGCTGGAGACTTGGGGAGTTGGAAAATCTCAGGAAGACAAATTCAGTGACCAAAGTGCAATTGGCTCTTTCCGTTCAGTCTGGTAAGTCAACTGGACAAGGAAAAAAGTGGATTTATGAAGATCTGAAGATGTCCTTAGACATGTGGTTTCTTCTCCAGTGCTCTCCCACCTTTGGGACTTGCACACATTCTCATTTTTCCTCTTAACTCACTTATTAGCTGCCTTTTGATTTCTCCAAAGCAGACAACATTTTGCCTTTTGAAAAAGTAGGATATAGGGTACAAGACTATCTTTCTCCTCTCATTGAAGTAGGTCATTAAGCACTACATTTCACAATATATAAATTTCACAATATTTAAAATTCTTTTTCTATTGATTAGAGGATTTAGAATTTAATGATTCTATTATAGCTGGAGTGGATATGTAACATAACTGTACACAGTTATAGATAAAACTGTATAATATTGTTGATAACAATTTTTTAAACCACACTTTAATGTTATTTAGGCAATATCTCTAAGGATTATTTAGTGTATACCCTTGAGGTCTCCAACCTAAGATTCTTTAATCTTCATATATGGAATCTTACTGTTATATCTGTTCTGGACAAATAACCTTGACTCTGACTCTGTCTTATGTTATCAGGTATCAGAAGGTAGGAGGAGTTCTTGTATTTCCCTTTGTGTAGTTTCCAGCATAGAAGAGAATAAAGATATTTTATGTAGACTTCTGGATTCTGAGTAGTAGAGATCTTGTACAATGGATGGTAAGGTTAGAAATATATTTTAGAGTAAAAAATGAGTTCACTTTTGGATTCCCAGGTCAAATTTTGGGATTTGATTAGATTCTTCAAAAGAAGAACAACTTTGATAGATATTGAAAGCAATGGGATTAAAAAAAAAAAAAAACCTCAGACTTTCTGAGTTAAAGTTAATATTGGGATGAATAAAGATAATAGTGTTGACATGATCAAAACAAGAATTTGACATAGATTTCCAGTTCTTGAATATCTCTTCCTTTGAAGTATCTCTAAAAAATAACATATTAAGAATACTTATCATTAGGAATACAGTTAATACAGTACATGTTAAAATACATGAGAAGTTGTTTTGATACCATATAAAGTGAAAAAAATATGATGCAAAATCCAATATTCAATATGATGTACTGCATATTCTAAGGTATCAGATCACCAGTGATTTTTTTAAATGTAAATTTCTATTTTCCAATATTTAATAATAAACACATTTTAACATAGGAAATTATTTTATTTTGTTATTAAAATATTTATTTTATTTCCTTGTTTGAAATATATCGCTAGTTGAGAAATCTAGAAATTGACAAGTATCAAGAACAAAACAGGAATCATCTGAGTTTCTTATTTTTTTAATTTTATATATTTCTTACATCATTTTTCATTTTTGCACAATGCATGCATTTTCATCTTGGCTATATTCCCCATACAATTGCACCCCAACCTCTCCTCTCCCCACTCCCCCACCCCCATAGTGTGTCTCTGGTTTACAGTTGCTTGTTGATTTTGATTTTTACTTTCTTATAGTTATTCTTTTTCCTGTTCCCTTGTTTAGGTTTTCTAGATTCCTGTTATGAGTGAGACCATCCGATATTTTTCTTTTTCTTTCTGGTTTATTTCTCTGAGCATGATCCCTTCAAGCTCCATCCATGTTGCCATTAATTGCATGAGTTTATCTTTTTTGATTGCTGAGTGATATTTCATTGTGTATATATACCACATCTTCTTGATCTATTTTTGGGCATTTGTGTTGTTTCCAAAGCTTAGTTATTGTAAACAGTGCTGCTATAAGCATAGGGATGCAGGTGCCCTTTGGAATTAATGTTTCTGTGTCTTTTGGGTAAATACCTAGGAGTGGAATTACTGGGTCATATGGAAGCTCGATCTTTAATAGGTTGAGGAATCTCCATACAGCTATCCATAGAGGTTGGACCAGTTTGCACTCCCACCAGCAGTATAGGAGAGTTCCTTTTTCTCCACATCCTCACCAACATTTGTTGTTGCTAGTTTTTTTAATATGTGCCATTCTCACTGGTGTAAGATGGTATCTCATGGTAGTTTTGATTTGCATTTCCCTGATTACAAGTGATGTTGAACACTTTTTCATATGCCTACTGGCCATTTGCATTTCCTCTTCAGAGAAGTTTCTTTTTAGTTCTTCTGCCCATTTTTTGACTGGATTATTTTCTTTGTTTTTGTTGAGTCTCATCAGCTCTTTGTAGATTTTTGTGATCAGTTCTCTATCATTAGTGTTGGGTGCTAAAATTTTCTCCCAGTTGGTGGGAGTTTCTCCTTGTTTTCATTATTGTCTCTTTTGCTGTGCAGTTCTTTAATTTGATGTAGTCCCAGCTGTTTATCTTTGCCTTCACTATCACTGCTTTGGGTGATGTGTCTGTGAAGATGTCTTTGAGGTGCATGTCATATAGTGTTTTGCCTCTATTTCCTTCTATATATTTTATGGTTTCAGGTCTTATGTCTAGTTCTTTAATCCATTTTGAGTTGGTTTTTGTGCATGGTGTGAGGTAGTAGTCAAGCTTCATTCTTTTGCATGTAGTGACCCAGTTTTCCCAGCACCATTTATTGAACAAACTTTCTTTGCTCCAGTGCATATTCTTTGCTCCTTTGTCAAAGATTAGTTGACCATAAATCTTTGGGTTTATTTCTGGGTTTTCTATTTGGTTCCATTGGCCCTTGTGTCTGTTCTTGTGCCAATACCATGCAGTTTTCATTATTATGGCTTTGTAGTATAGTTTGAAATCTGGGAAAGTGGTGCCTCCATTCCCTTCTTTTTTTTCAGGAAGGTTTTGGCTATTTGGGGTTTTTGGTGTCTCCATATGAATTTCATCAATATTTGTTCTATTTCTTTGAAGAATATCATTGCAATTTTTATTGGAATAGCAATGAATCTGTAAATTGCTTTTGGTAGGATGGCCATTTTGATAATGTTAATTCTTCCAATCCATGAGCAGGGGATGTCTTTCCATTTCTTTGTGTCTTCTTCTATCCTTTAACAGTGTTTTATAGTTTTCTTTGTATAGGTCCTTCACCTCTTTTGTTAGGTTTATTCCCAAGTATTTGAGTTTTTTATTAAGGGATAAATCCTGCTTACAGTAGAATGTTTACTTAAAGGCTATTTTAATTTTGCACCTGTATTTATACACATACATATATTTACACATATACAGATCTTGAAACTGCTAAAAGAAATATCTTATTTGTTGATCTTTTATTTTCATTCTTTAAGAATCAAGGGAGGGCCTCCCCAGTGGCACAGCGGTTGAGCGATGGGTTGCAAAGCTGCCCACAGCCTCTGCAGAGCCAGTTTGATCCCCAGCCACCAGGCAAGGGTCCCACATGGCACGCAGACCTCTCCTGCCACTCACTGCTCCCCTCAGCAGTGTACTTTGTCAGTCTGCCTGCTCTGCTCTGCTCTCTGCTCTGGTTCTGGTGAATTTTCTCACCCTCCCATGCTTCTGACTGTACCTAGTGCTTGTATAAATAAATAAAATAAAATCTTTAAAAAAAAAGAATCAAGGGAGCATAATGATGGTGGTGGAGAAAAATGATAGTTTCAACTATCAACTAGAAGAACCTAATATGTGTCAAGCATTTCATGCTGTATTTTGAAATAAGATTGGAAAATAAAGTAAATGTGGAGTGAGTAAAAAAAATTTCATTCTCCTTCCCCCTTCTTGGTCCAGGTTTTCCTACTAACCCCTTTGTTCATAGTGCTAAAACATATCAAGTTTCCCAAGCTGGGGCCTCCCCTGGTGGGGCAGCAGTTGAGCACTGGGCTGTGAAGCTGCCCACAGCTTCTGCAGCACTGATTCGATCCCCAGCCACCGGCGAGGGTCCCACATGCTGCGCAGACCTCTCCTGCAGCACCCACTGCTCCCCTCAGCAGTGTATTTCATCAGTCTGCCTGTTCTGTTCCCAGCTCCAGCTCTGGTGAATTCTCTCACTCTCCCACGCTTCTGACTGTACCCCGGTTCTTGTATAAATAAATAAATAAATAAATAAATAAATAAATAAATAAATAAATAAATAAATCTTTATTTTTTTTTTTTTTCTAACCCCTAGGCCATCCTGGAGGCCCCCACCAGGGGCTTAGTTAAATGGAGCCTTTAACCTTTATTAGGAGGCTTCAGGAGAACTACTGACAGCTGCTTCTCCAGCAAGTCAGAAGAGACTATGGCTGTGCTGCACTGCGCTTCACTGCGCTGCCCTTCCCTTCCCTCAGTGATCATCACTGTCTCCTCCTAGGGCCCCTGGGCGCTGAGGGAAGATGGCTTTCAGCAGCACCTCCATGTCTTCATTGGTGACAAGAGGGGGAAAAGTATGGGGATTTTTCTTTTTTTTTTTTTTTTTTTTTTTTTTTTTTTTTAAATAATTCATTGTTTATTTTTTTTTTATTTTTTTTTTTTTTATAAATTTTATTGTTATATTCCCCATACAATTGCAGCCCCCCATTCTGACCCCAATCCCTCCCCTCCCGCCCCCGCCCCCCTAAAAGTGTCTCTGGTTCATAGTTTTTTGTTGATTTTGATTTTCACTTTCTTATAGTTATTCATTTTCCTGGTCCATTATTTAAGTTTTCTAGATTCCTGCTATGAGTGAGACCATCCGGTATTTTTCTTTTTCTTTTTGGCTTATTTCGCTGAGCATGATCCCTTCCAGCGCCATCCATGTTGCAGCAAATTGCATGTGTTTATCTTTTTTGAATGCTGAGTAATATTCCATGGTATATATGTACCACATCTTCTTGATCCAGTCATCTATTTTTGGGCATTTGGGTTGTTTCCAAAGCTTAGCTATTGTAAACAGTGCTGCTATAAACATAGGGGTGCAGGTGTTCTTTGGAATTGATGTTTCTGTGTCCTTTGGGTACATACCTAGGAGTGGAATTGCTGGGTCATATGGAAGCTCTATGTTTAGTAGGTCCAGAAATCTCCACACAGCTTTCCACAGTGGTTGGACCAGTTTGCACTCCCACCAACAGTGCAGAAGAGTTCCTTTTTCTCCACACCCTCGCCAACATTTGTTGTTGCTAGTTTTTTTAATATGTGCCATTCTCACTGGTGTAAGATGGTATCTCATGGTAGTTTTGATTTGCATTTCCCTGATGACAAGTGATGTTGAACATTTTTTCATATGCCTGTTGGCCATTTGCATTTCCTCTTCAGAGAAGTTTCTTTTAAGCTCTTCTGCCCATTTTTTGACTGGATTATTTTCTTTGTTGTTGTTGAGTCTCATCAGCTCTTTGCAGATTTTTGTGATCAGTCCTTTATCATTAGTGTTGGGTGCAAAAATGTTCTCCCAGTTGGTGGGGTTTCTCTTTGTTTTTGTTATTGTCTCTTTTGCTGTGCAAAAGCTCTTTAATTTGATATAGTCCCAGCTGTTTATCTTTGCCTTCACTATCACTGCTTTGGGTGATGTGTCTGTAAAGATGTCTTTGATGTGCAAATCACGTAGTGTTTTGCCTATATTTCCTTCTATATATTTTATGGTTTCAGGTCTTATGTCTAGTTCTTTAATCCATTTTGAGTTGATTTTTGTGTATGGTGTGAGGTGGTGGTCAAGCTTCATTCTTTTGCATGTAGCGACCCAGTTTTCCCAGCACCATTTATTGAACAAACTTTCTTTGCTCCAATGCATAGTCTTTGCTCCTTTGTCAAAGATTAGTTGACCATAAATCTGTGGGTTTATTTCTGGATTTTCTATTCGATTCCATTGGTCTGTATGTCTGTTCTTGTTCCAATACCATGCAGTTTTGATGATTATGGCTTTGTAGTATAGTTTGAAGTCTGGGAGTCTGATGCCTCCATTCCCTTCTTTTTTTTTCAGGAGAGCTTTGGCTATTCGGGGTTTTTTGTGATTCCATATGAATTTCATCAATAATTGTTCTATTTCTTTGAAGAATGACATTGAAATTTTGATTGGAATAGCATTGAATCTGTAGATTGCTTTTGGAAGGATGGCCATTTTAATAATGTTTATTCTTCCAATCCATGAGCAGGGGATGTCTTTCCATTTCTTTGTGTCTTCTTCTATTTCTTTTAACAGTGTTTTATAGTTTTCTTTGTATAGGTCCTTTACCTCTTTTGTTAGATTTATTCCCAAATATTTGATTTTTTTTGTTTCAATAACAAAAGGGATGGTCTTTTTGATTTCTTCTTCTTCAGATTTATTGTTTGTGTATAGGAAGGCTACTGACTTTTGCGTGTTGATTTTGTATCCTGCCACTTTACTGAACTGATTGATGAGTTGAATTAGCTTTTCTGTGGAGTTTTTGGGGTTTCCCAAGTTTCCCAAGCTGAAATTATGAATTCATGGGTCTCCCTGGTGGCCTAGAGGTTAGGTCTCAGACTAGCCCCATCCTGGCCAGGGAGCTAACCCACATGACACAGCAGACCTCTCCTGTTTTACCCACTGCTCCCCTGAGCACTGTATTTCAGTAGATCCGCCTGTTCTGCTCCACACTCTCTCTGGTGAATCCTCATAGAAGAACCCCAGTTCTTCTATGCATAAATAAATAAAAATAAAACTTTAAAATGAAAAATATTATTATCTTCAGTATATACATGAAAAATAGACTAAAAGTATTTACTAAGAGATGGAACCATGACTCAAATCTATGCTTTGTGTTTTGAGATCACAAGTGCTTCCATAAAACAGGTTGCGTGGATGGTTAGGTCCAAACTCCTTAGTACAGCATGGAAGATCCTTCACAATCTGCACTCCACCTACCATTTAGTCTCATGTGTCACCTCCCATATCAGTATCTTGCAATATGACTATACAAAGATCTTGACAGTTTTCATTTCATATCTCTGTATTTTTGCAAACATTCTATTCATTCCCACTTAAAAACTCACTTTTATCCATCAAAACTCATGCTGAATTTGATGTCTTCTGTGAAAACTTTCACTCTTGTTCCTCAGACAAATCCTTATCCTTGGTACTTTCTTTTTTTTTAATTTTATTTTTATATTCCCCATACAATTGCAACCCCCTTATTTTGACCCCTATTCCCCTTTCCCCGGCCCCCACATAGTGTGTCTCTGGTTCATAGTTGTTTGTTGATTTTGATTTTTTCTTTCTTGTAGTTATTCTTTTTCCTGGTCCCTTGATTAGGTTTTCTAGATTCCTGCTATGAGTGAGACCATCCAGTATTTTTCTTTTTCTTTCTGGCTTATTTTGCTGAGCATGATCCCTTCAAGCCCCATCCATGTTGCTGCAAACTACATGTGTTTATCTTTTTTGAATGCTGAGTAATATTCCATTGTGTATATGTACCACATCTTCTTGATCCAGTCATCTATTTTTGGGCATTTGGGTTGGTTCCAAAGCTTAGCTATTGTAAATAGTGCTGCTATTAACATAGGGGTGCAGATGCTCTTTGGAATTAATGTTTCTGTGTCCTTTGGGTAAATAATCCTTGGTACTTTCTAAAGTCAATTTTTCTGTGTTTATGTCACTTAGCAAAATACGATATATATGTGTATATCTATCTTCCTACTGCTAGACATGAGCTTCTTGAAGTCAGAAGCTCTGTTTTTCATGGTTGTATTCCCAAAGTCTAGGATACTGTCTGGAAGACAGAGCAGTAAAAACTGAATAATGATTGGAGAAATTAATAGATAAATCATTAAAATTGCTTTCTAATTGTTATCCACTTTTTATCTTCTCCAAAGTGTCCTGGGTTTCTTCTCAGATGGGTTTTCCTATACACACCTTTCATAAATCCTTTTCTTAAAGCATAATGAACTCCCTATAACATAAAATGCCAAGTTCTAAATCATTTGGTTAATTTTTCTTTAGCAGATACTGCAAAATCTGCTCCTATGTGACCTGTCTATAAAATTATATTTTTAAGTTTAGCAGTAGGATTTTTCTTAATTTCCTCAGAGTTCATTTAAAATTCAAATCTTCCCAGCAGAGATTTCCTCAACATTGTGTTAGGATACCCAGTGGGAAGACTACCTCCCCACTTCTCCTCTCCCCAGTTTGTTTAAAGAGAGGAAGATAGGGCTTTTTCAGATGGGTTATCCCCATGTATGAACTTCATATGGAGTTAGGGAGTGTGTTTGCAATTTGTCTTCTTCCTTGATGCCAAAAAAAGGGGATACCATTGAGAGAAAGCAACTACAGTTTGACCAGTTAGCTGGACACAGACATTTAGAGGCTTCTTGCCCCTTCCCCTGGTATGTAGATTCTGCTTGTTTTCCCTGCTGTCAAATGTTTCCCCAAGTATACAGTCTTGATCCAATTATGTGGTATGGAGACTAGCTGGATGGGCTATATAACTAAATCCAGTTAAGCCTTCTGTATAAATTTTTAAGATTGAGTGAGTAAGTTCAGAAATCTGTTCATCTTGTGACTATCCGGGAAAAGTCTTGTAAGGATGTTCCTTTGTTCATTAAACTCACTACCTACCAGTCTGCAGTGATTTGCCTCTTTGTTGGGGCTCTCCCTGAACTGTGTGAGTAAGGGACAGTCTTCATGTTATAGCTGGGAACTTCCAAGGTTGTGACTCAACAGATACCTGAACTGAGATAAGGACTGACTCCTAGTTTCTTAACTGGATGTCATACAACTAAAGAACTTGCTTACTAGCAGCATGCTAACAGTTAGGGAAGTAGCCTTGGGGGAAATGATATGATGGAGACTCCAGGTAAGAAGAGGCAGGCTCTGCTTTCTTGATTTACTGCTTTCCCAGGGATATAGAAGTGGATTCCACACCAGAGTTAAGACCATGAAGGGCAGATATCAGGGACTATACCACATCATAGGGCAAAGTGTAGTGGTTATCAGGAATTTAACTGGAAGTCAGCTGCAAGATGAAACGGGGAGGGTCAGCTAGACTTAGGAATGCTTGCAACCCAGTCTAAATTAATTATAAAGAGCTAGAGCAGAAATGACTATCAACCAAGAGGATGTAACTTTATCAGTATGTTGTTTCTCTTCCTCTACACCTCTCCAATCACAAAAAATATGGGAGCAATAAGAGGTGGAAGCATGAGGGACAGGCCAGTCTCTCTGCCTTTTACTCCAAGTTACTCAACCAAATCTAATGCTGCTGATGATTTCAGGGTTTTTTTTTTAAGTGTACTGACATAAAGAGAAAAACAAATACTGTATGATTTCACTCATATGTACAATACAAAATTTAAAAAAAAAAAAAAGCAAAAGAACAGACGAAAACAAACCCTTAGACTGACTATTGAACTAAAAATAACAGGATAAGAAAGAAATGGGAGTGAAGATGAAATGTGGCCAAATGGACTTTGGTAGAAGATTACTGGGGCTTTGATGATAAGGATATATGCCTGCATACATTTGTAGATGTGTGACTCTATGCCGCTAAAACATAGTGTTGTGAAATAAAGCAAAACCAGACAATTATAAATGAGAGACATCCTGCAGGGGAGGAGGAGGAAGAGGGATCAGAGGGAGGGAGGGAGGAGCACAGGGGACTAAGGTGATGGTGCAAGGGTGCATTGGGGAAGGAAATTCTATGAGGACTATACCTGAGGGGGTGGGGGAAGCAAATATTGTTTAAAGATGAACAATGATGTAAAAAAATAAGAATTTAAAAAAAAATAAATTTGAAAAATAATAAATAAATAAATAAAAACATGTAGTGTTGTGAACCAACATTACCTCAATAAGATTTTTAAAAAAGCACTGATGTGAAAATGTGATTTAAATTAAAAATAAACAGTCATTGTGTATATGTACCACATCTTCTTGATCAAGTCATCTATTATTGGGCATTTGGGTTGTTTCCAGGTTTTACCTATTGTAAATAGTGCTGCAATAAACATAGGTGTACAGGTGCTCTTTTGAATCACTGTTTTTGTGTCCTTTAGGTAGATCCCTAGTAGTGGAATTGCCGGATCATATGGTAGCTCCATTTTTAGCAGACTGAGGAACCTCCAGACAGCTTTCCATAGTGGTTGGACCAGTTTGTACTCCCACCAGCAGTGTAGGAGAGTTCCTTTTTCACCGCATCCTCGCCAACATTTGTTGTTGCTTGTTTTTTTGATATGTGCCATTCTTACTGGTGTATATACGCAATGGAATATTATACAGCACTCAAAAAAGATAAACTCATGCTATTCGCAGCAATGTGTATGGAGCTAGAAGGAATTATGCTCAGTGAAATAAGCCAGAATGAAAGAGAAAAATATCAGATGGTTTCACTTATAACAGGAATATAGGAGAACAAAATAAGACATCAGGGAAAAAATAACAATATAAAACACATCAAAACAAAAACAGACAATTATAAAGCAGAGACATACTGCAGAGGAGGAGGAGGGAGAGGAATCAGAGGAGCACAGGGAACTGTGGTGATGGTCCATGGGTGCCTTGGGGAAGGACTCTATGGGGACTACACCTGAGGGCGTGGGGGAAGCAAATGTTGTTTAAAAAATTTTAAAAATGATAAATATTAAAATCTAAATAAATAAATAGTCAGTTCCAGACATATGAGATTACTACCCATGAATAAAAAAGAAATTAAAATACTAGGTTTTGTGTACAAAATTACATCTCAGTAGCAGCAAAGTAAAAGTAAACATCTTAATCACAATACTATTAAATATTTTAATGTGATTGACATATTAGGGAAGTTTGCTCTCCAGTGGAAAGAGAGAGTGTAAACAGAACACAGTTTGTGGTAGTAATCATCAAAATAAAACCATTTAGCTAAGAGAAGAGGCAGTTTAATAGGCTGTGGTGGGGAATTATGAGTGTTTTGGTGGTGGGCATGATATTGTAACCTACCATCTGAAGGGGTATGAACCAATAACCCCCACCATATACAATGTTGTAAACCATTGTTTCCTTCATAAAAATAAGGCAATGAAAAATAAACATGGGGAAAAAAATTTCATATTCACACCCCATACATTGAAATTCCAAACAACAGATATCATTAATTCATAATACACATTTAATATTTAGATAATCTAATGGCTGCATGCCAGCTTAGACAGCTATCCTTATTTTGTATTGAACCTCTATATTCTTCGTGCTCAGTGCCTTTGCTCATACTTGGTATCCTTGCTTGGTTTTGTTTTTTGTTTTTTGTTTTTTTAAAGATTTATTTATTTATGCCTACAAGAACTGGGGTACAGGCCAGAAGTGTCGGGGGTGAGAGGGCTCACCAGAGATGAGTGGGGAGCAGAACAGGCAGATTGACTGAAACACACTGCTGAGGGGAGCAGCGGGCGAGATAAGAGAGGTCTGCTGTGCCATGTGGGTAGCTCCCTGGCCAGGGATCGAACTCGTGCTGCAGTGGCTGGGATATTGTCATATGTTGCATCTTAACACCTTATGCCACCAGGGAGACCCCCCTTGTTTGGTTTTGTACACAACTTTCTTCTTGACTAATTCATGAAGCATTGGCTAATAGTTTACTGCACTGACCTTTACATTTCTGAATTCTTTTTTTTTTTTTTTTATAGAGGCATGCTTTATTTATTTGTTTGCTGGTTTGTTTGTTTGTTTTGTTTATACATGCACTGGGTACAGTCAGAAGCGCGGGAGGGTGAGAGAATTCACCAGAGCCAGAGCAGGGAACAGAACAGGCAGAAGGACCGAAGTACACTGCTGAGGGGAGCAGCGGGCGGCAGGAGAGGTCTGCACGCCATGTGGGACCCTCCTCCGGTGGCTGGGGAGCACCCGGGGATCGAACCGGTGCCGCAGAGGCCGCGCGCAGTTTCGCAACCCAGAGCTCAAACGCTGCGCCACCGGGGAGGCCCTCTGAATTCTTATTGTCCAGAAAGGGTCATATGATCACAGTAAAATTTGAATCTGGACTATAGTTCAAAAACCACATCTATAATTAGAATTCTGAAGCCCAGAGACCTTTCTTATGAAAGGTCACCCCATTTATGTGTAGTACTGTGTGTGAACGTGAGAAATCTAGACTTCTGGTTCCCGGGTCCACCCGCTGGCTTGCAGGCTTCAGTTTTCCTCAAATGGTTTTATCTTTACATTAGGATTGCAAGTTCAGCATTCCTGTCTCATAAACCCTTTGACCCTTTGTCTCAGTCCTTTTCGTCATCTATGTTCTCAGCACGCTGCCAGATTTAGGATGGCCAGGATAGATTTGCTTCTAAACATTTTTCATCTCCCCCGCCCATTTACACTTTTTCTACTTGTTCAACTGCACACTTTTGTGACACTGATGGTCAAGTGAATGGTGTAGCCACTCCCAGTTGGCATTGTTGTAAACAAATAAAGGGCAAGGTTCTCGCCAAGAGAATTAATATTCATACTGAGCATATTACACACTGTAAGAGTCAAGATAGCTTCCTGAATCACATGAGAGAAAATGATCAGAAAAAAATAAAGCCAAAGAGAAAATTACTTGTGCTTAGCAGAAGCGCTAACCTGCTCCATCTGGAGAAGCAACTTTGTGAGGACCCAAGGAGGCTGAGCTGCTGGGGCCCATTCCCTGTGAATTCATGGCATGACATGTGAATAAAAGTTAAAAGACCTCTGGAGTATAAAAATAAAATGTAAGATATCACTAAGATAAAAATTTCGATTGTCACTGCCTTTTGTGAATCTGTGGACAAAGGGTCAGAAAAGATAAACATGGAAACAGTTAATAGCTACCAAATATCAAACAATGTGTTTGGGATGAGCTGTCTAAGGAACCAGCTGAGAATATTCAGAAACGGGAGTCTACACGAGCTCAGTCTTCTCCATCGCTCTCCCTTTCCATAGCTAACAAATGACTTTTTTCTCATTCGTCACACCAGATATTTGTTCTCTGAATCTAGAGGAGGAGGAAAATAGTCCAAACCATTCTTCTGTTGAGTGAAGTTTCAGGTTATCTGTGCAGTGTCCTATCCTGACTCCTGAGTTTTAATTTCCTTCTTGAATTCCTTCCTTCACTAAAGAAGGAAATTCATTATTCACATGAATAATGTGATTTTATGAGCTGTAGGTAGAAAATGCTGGCTCACTGTCATCGACTACATTTCAACTTTCCATCCCTAGTCTTTGTTATGTGATCAAGGACACTGGCCCTCACATCCTGGGCCCCAGGGCAGAGTAGACAGCACTCACCAGTGATGAGAAAGAGGGCTGGAATGATGGCTCTGTGGAACAATGAGGTAAGGTGCAGCTTTTGTCTCAGGAAAAACAGTTAAGAAAGGTTCAACTGGGCCTCCCCGGTGGCCCAGCGGTTGAGCGCTGGGCGGCCTCTGCGGCGCCGGTTTGATCCCCCGCTGCTCCCCGGCCACCGGAGGAGGGTCCCACATGGCGCACAGGCCTCTCCTGCCGCCCGCTGCTCCCCTCAGCAGTGTACTTCGGTCCTTCTGCCTGCTCTGCTCCCCGCTCTGGCTCTGGTGAATTCTCTCACCCTCTTGCGCTTCTGACTGTACCCAGTGCATGTATAAACAAAAACAAACAAACAAACAAACAAATAAATAAAACATGCCTCTATTAAAAAAAAAAAAAAAAGGTTCAACTGAGGAAGAAGGGTTTGGAGAGATGACCCCCAGGTCCTGGTCCTCCTTTCAGAAGAATGTCCTGCATTAGGTTAGGGGCTCTGCAAGAACATGGACACTTCAGAAGCAACCGCAAGTTTACTTTTCAGTCCTTGAGCTTTCAGGCTCTAAGATAATTGCCCTGGAAAGGATGTGTTATTGGTGTGAATCTCTTCTCCTTGGGGAAGCTGTGCCCCCTAAGACTCTTGCACACAGAGGTGACTCACAGGGTAATTTATGTTAGAAATGCAGCAGCCACACTATTCCCTGCAGAGGGACCACATCTGCATGTCTGTTGGGAGGTTGGTGGGGACCAAGTTTTCTCTCCTGCTCTCTGAAATGTGAGCTCTGAGATTATGAATTTTCAAAGTCCTAAGATGTCATACTCTTCAGTAGACAGCTCCCAACAAGATCATTCCTCATATGGGCCCTAATTAATTGGCAATAATGTTATTTAATGGGAAGTGTGGCCCAACACTTTCTCAGAGGCTTTAAGAGAGATCTTCCTCTCTGGCAGTAGAGTCAGGGAAGGCAAGGACGAGGGAGCAGCAATTTGCTGAATTCTTAGTGGACTTGAGAAAGCCCTTTCCACCACAGAGGAAAGAGAGGAAAGAGTCCCACCAAGTCTAAAAAATGATCATTAAAATTAATATGTTATATTTTAAGCTGAAGATAATACTTTCGATGCACTAACTGGAGATCTGCTTCAGGACCAAGCCCTTTGAAATTGAAACATACACCAAAGCTTGATCTTCTCCTCTTATCCTTTTTATGTTTCTTTCTTCTTTTTGAAACTTTTAAATTAATTAATTTATTCTTTTCATTGAGGTAACATTGGCCAACATCATTGTTGGTTTTGTTAGTAGAAGATCCCCACCTCAGGGATGGCCACCATAGTGAAGCACACCAAATCTCCCAGTCCACCACACAGTCTATGGTGTTCCTTTCCCTTTGTTCTAACTCCTCCCCACCACCTCCTCTCTCTGAATTCTTTAGTTCTATAGTCAGCTTTCAGATTAGTAGTTAAGTTGGTCTTATCTGATCTTTAGTTTGGTTTCTCTATGACTCACATGTAACTGACACCATCTGGTATCTTTCGCCTTCTGACTTATTTCACTTAGCATAATCCCTTCCAGCTCCATCCACGTTGTCACATATGGCATGTGATGTAGATTTTATTTTTCCTGTTGTGTTATCAACTGCTCATTGTCTCCAGGTAGTAGTTCTCCCTTCTTCTCGTAGTTCGGTTAGGTTATGCCTGTTCAATGGATAGACTATAATTCATAATCTCCCTTGCAGCTTCATGTGGCTGTGGGATGCTATGAAGTAGGATGTGAAAGAGATCTCCCCTAACTATTTCCTAGAACTTTTCTAAGCTGAAGTCCTCCCTTTGTCAGTTCCGCCATCCTGCTTCCTAGAATGAGTATGTAACAGCTAAAGCGCCACTTATCATTTTGGACCACAAAAATGTAGACCATTATCTTAAGAATAATTCAAAAGAGCTTTACCCTGATGGAAACTTGTAGAGCAGACCTCCCATAATGGTTGAATTTTCTAGCCCTGAATTTTGATGTGGAGTGAAATATATTTCTATCTTTTCAATTCACACATTTTTATCTGCTAGTGGTAGCTGAGCCAACATAAAGTCCCCAGCTGTCAGAAGAAAGTGAAACTGAGCAAAGACTGGAGGCAGTGAGTTGGGGAGGGGAGTGATATGGCTGGTAGGTTTTCCTGCATGTTTAGACTGCAGGGCACAACTCAAAAGCAGACACAAGGTAGAAACAATAGCAGCATTTATGTATGGAGTGTGAAAATGGGAGAAGGAAAAAAGGGAGAGAAAGTAAGAGAGAGAAAGAGAATTTAGAAGCCATCCCAACAGCACTATGCAGCCTTTCCTACTCTAGGCAGCATCCACGGTGCAGAGACCAGAATCTAAGCAGAAGACGGCCTTGGCACTTGGCAGTCCTATGAGCAGAGGCTTGAAGGGCAAGTGTGAGCCCAGTAGCACATAGAGGATGGCAGCCTGCCTGCTGAGGAGGGTCTAGAGCCAGCCACATGTGTGGGGGAGGAAGAGACATGCAGATCAGAGACCAAGGCCAGAAACTGGAGGGTGAGCCAACAGAAGCAGCTGTCTGGGCAATCAGAAGCCAAACATGGAGACTAGATAAGTCTAAGAGAAAGAGAAAGAGAACTGCCCACTCATCTGATTTTTAAAATCTTCATGGTCACTCTGCTCCCATTTTCCAACAGCCTTTCAAGCAGGGATTTTGGAATCTGGAAACTCCGTCTCCTATCTTTGAGCACCATCCACTTCCTCCAGATTGCTAGTCATAGCCTTTCTGAGGTCTCAGGGCCAGGCCAAGATGGCCAGAAAGATGACAGTCTGTTCTCTGCACTGATCTGCTACTGGCCAACTTGATGCTGTGTGAGGTCACAGGGGCCACCAGCCTCCAGAGCACTTGGCCAGCCAGTGCAGTGTGCCCAGATTTGTGGCACCTGGCTCCAGGCCAGCAATGGTGGCTCAACTGCTATTTGGTGATATTATTCACAGTTACCTCCCACCAGCCCATGGTTGCTTCAATGCAGGGTATTGTAGGACACCCTGAGCACACCATGCATTCCCAGGTGGTCACACAGTGGGACTGATGTGCTGCTCCTGAGAAAGAACACAGCTGAAACCACCTGCCTGCACATGTGCATGCAGTAGACCAGGTGGCAGCAACTTCAGTGCAGCCCCCATGTAGAACTATCATACATCCTGGTGCTGTCCGGCTAAGCAAGCCTCACACCTGGCCCTGCACAGCTGTCAGAAGTGCTGTGGCATTGAGGCCTCTCAGTCTGGCTGTTCCTCTTACAAAAGTTCTAAACATCAAGGTGGTTAAATAAGCTGCATGGGTAGTAGCAGAATCTATCCCAAGGCTATCCCACTACCTAGGACCAGGCTAGGAGGCTGGTAAATTTGTGTTCTATGACCTGACAAGATCTCCATAGCAGGATCTCTCACTATTGCTAGTTTCATGCGTTTGTTAGCAGGTCAAAAGAAAAGTGATCTTTCTGTCTCTGAAAAAAATGTGACAGGAAGGCGGTAGTCAGATTGACACTGTGATAGGAAGGAAGGAAGAGGGCAGGTCAAGAAGAAATCCTACATGTGGCCAACAACAGGCACCAAGGTATCTGCAACAGCCCCACCCCAGCCTTGGACTGGGAGGGGATTTCACATTGGAAGGGAGGAAGGGAAAGGGAAAGATGAAAGTCCAGATTTGTCTGTTTACATTCCTTGAAAGGACGCTGTTTCTCAGAAACCAGATCCTCTCTGGGTATGTTACAGAGCAGGGGAATCCTACAATGATTTATTAATAGTTTTCCTGGAAGGATTCCAGATTTAGCCTTCAAACTTTGTTGTAAATCCCTATCAAGCTCTGCTTCCTGCACTCACAGGCTCTTTACTCACCTCTGCCTGGTGGGACGCACAGGGTGGCTCAGGCAGGGCCTGTCAAAGGGGGGATACTATGACTTTCACTCATTCCAAGGGTCCTTGCATCCTCTGCTTTCCTTCATCTCTCATTATTCCTTCCCCCAATTTGCAGCCTTCCTGCAAAAAAGGCACCATTCCTGCCAGGATATCATTTAATAAGATTACAATCTAAGTCTCCACCCCTGGCCCACCTGTAACATTTGGGAGACAAGGATGCACATTTGTAGGGGCAGGATGGCCACTGAGCAGGCTATCTATGATCTGGCAGACGGGTAAAGGAGAGTCTGGAGCCCTTGGTGGCTTTCTCAGGCTTTTTATTGAGCTTCACATGTAGTGTGGCAAACAGGTACACAGCAGGCGGGGGGGGGGGGGGGTGGTTAGCCAGGAGGCTGTCGGGCCTCCAAGCCCCCAACAAGTCTTCACTCTGGGCATCTCTCTCTCTTTTCTGGCTTTTGTTCTCTCCTTCTCTCTCCTGCTTCTGCTTCTCTAGGTTGACTATCTCAATACTCCTCCCATGGCCCACAGAAGTAAACAAGACATTTTACAACAAGTAACAACTGCAGGTGCCCCATCTGGCAGGGCAATCCTAATGGTGGGAGGGCAGAAAAGCCTGAAAACCATTTACCAAACCATTTACCCTACAAATACACAAAAGGGAATTGATAAGGTGACTATGGGAACCAGGCCAAAAGACTGACTGTGGAAGCAGAGCCAGGACACATTTTGCCTCAAAGGTCAGGATCCAAGACCAGGCATCCCAGCACTAACCAGCCTAAGCCAACTGCCCAGTCATGAAAAGACAGAAAAAGCAGGTTATAAAAGGGATCCCCAAATCCTCCTTTGCACGCGGATTTCTCCTGTCTCATCCACTGCTTCTCTTAACAAGGTTTCAATAAATCCCCCCTTTCTGTTCTCCACTGTCTCTGGTGAGTTCTTTCACACCCTCGCCTCCGGCCTCACCCTGATCTTCTCCCCACAATTCCTGCAAAAAAAAAAAAAAAAAAAGGCCATCAAATAAATACCCAGAGCTAGAATTTCTGGATCATATGAAGGTTCTATTATCAATTTTTTGAGACAACTCCGTACTGCTGTCCATAGTGACAGCACCAATGTACATTCTGACCATAACTGTATGAAGAGGTGATTTTGAGAGTGATTTTAAACCACTCTAAATATCTACCCTCCTTCGCTTTCCAGAAGTGTTGTGCCTGAGAAGGTAATAACAGGTGCAAATAAAATTTGAAAGTGAGAGCAATTTACTGGAGTCTGCAATTTACAGGATTTCCTTTCTTTTTTTCCAGGCCCATTTCCAACTTTGCCACTGCAGGCCTTTCACTTTTCCTACTACCCTCAACCTGATCTGACATTTTCTACCTGGCCACTGGTGATATTTCAGAATCCCCACATCCTATTGGGCATGGGTGTAGGCAGCCCTTTGCTGCTGTGCAGCAACCAAAGGTTTCTTGGTTTCTAAACATAGCGGGTAATAGAAAGCTGGAAAGATATTTGAAAAGACAGCAGGGGCCAAGTTTTCTAACCTATTCCTACATGCCCTCTTCCCCTCCATATTATTCTATGTGTTTAAAAAAGTGTGACTAACCCACAAAATACATTGAATTAATAATTACTTTTTCCAATTTTATCAACTAGCTAAAAAGAATTTAAAGTAAGAAAATGATTTATGTCAAGTTTATTGTTTGGTTTGGTTTGGTTTAGTTTAAATATTACCTTGAGCTCTCAGATCCCATTACTCTGTGCAGAGACTTCTATGAATTTAGGTTCTACAGAGTGGACATTCTTGGATGGCCACAATAAATGGCTGTTTTCATAGATTTTTCACTTTGAAAAAAAAACTGGAGCATGCTATCATTCTTGTAATTTTTTTTCAATTTTTAAATTTTTTTTTTACTCTCAGGAGCAATGTTTTGAGAGCTTGGGAGAGGGCAGGGATTAATTTGGAAAATTAGGAGATCAGAGTGGTTGAGTCAATTCCCTGAAGGCATGTTGACACTCCCTCTTCCCCATCCAAATGCCAAGAGTAGACAGCACCTTAGCTATTTCTGAGATCACAGTAGTGAGTGCCCAGGAGTAAAGTGGGCAAACAGAGGCACCATGGTGTGAAGCTGGATACAACTGTTGTACTGTATAGGAGAAGGGAGTCAGCATTTGATTGTTGGCTTTGAATTGTTCTCAAATAGTGGCTTTGGTTGACAGGTTTTTGGATAGGGTAAGAAATGGGTTAGAGAGCTTAACACCCAGGAATTCTTTGTAAAGAATATTTCATAGACAAAAATTTCTGAGCCTAGAAAACATTCAGGAATTTTCTCCAATCATCTCATTTTATAAGGCAGAAAACCAACATCTAAGGAGATGCACAGACCTGCCCAAGGTAATGTAGCAAGTGGCACCATTGGGAATGGAACAAAGTTTTCCTTTCAGTCAGGTTATTTATCCAGGGTCTTCTCAAAGCTCACTCCCCACATCTAGTCAGGCTGGTGTGAACAGGCTGCTCATGGTCACATCCTTTCACATCTGCTCCTGGGCTCCCTTGCTCTCAGGAAGGCCCTTCACAAGCAGCAGGAAAGACCCAGCAAGTATTAAAAGTTCTCAAGCCAATGAAGGCCCAGAGCTGCTCGCTGGACAGTCATAAATCAGGACTGGATTGGTGAGGGGGAGGGAGTGGGGTGTTAAACAGGGGGAAATTCTCAACAACGAAGGATCATCATGTCTTTGAAAAAGGAGGGCAGAAGGATTGTTGCGGGAAAAATGTTTAACCATAAAGTCTCTTTGTCTATTGACTCCGTTAAGCAAAAGTGAAAGAAAATTCATGAGAACACGCAATCACAAAGAGCAATGTACAGGGATGACCCTCCCAGTAGGGGATTTCCAGCTGAGCACCTGCATATAAGCTGGTGCAAGGCCCTTGCCTCTGTCTGCTGTTCATGCTGCCTGGGTCGAAGAGATGGCTACCACTGCCCCCTGCCTCTGTGTAAGTTGGGGGTTTGATAATGGGATTTGAAAGGGAAAGCACCTCCAGGAGTTGGGGAGACATGGAAAGAATGGATGCAGGCCAATGCTCAGAGAGGCAGGGAGGCTGGGAAGATACCTCGAATGGCGTGAGATGGGCACTCATATCTACAGAATATAAGGGAAGGTTCTGTCGAGGGAACTTGGTCACCTGAGTTCTCTTTCATTTCAGACCATGGACTGTCCACATTTAGGGATAAATGATGGGAAGCGGGGTGAGATTTGTGCTCAAGAGAGCTGGCAAAATTAGAAATGATGAAAATATTATCATGGGCCCCTTTGACCTTATCCTATTAAGGAGTTCAGGACTCTTAAGCTTCCTTCTCCCCACAAAAGAGACATTCACAAAAATCATTTATACTAAGTTGCTAATGTTACCTTATGTAAGACTATAGGCACTATGAAGACAATCTGTTTTGAAGGCAATGCTTAATACAGATGTCTGACAGTCCAAGGAAGACTGTCTGTGGCATCTAGATTAGGAAGATTTCCCATAGGAGCACAAAAACTGAATTATAACTACATTTTGAAGTGTGCCATTTGATCAATATTTAAATAACAAGCTTTGTGGGCCTCCCAGGTGGCACAGGCTGTTGAGTGCAATGCTGTGTGCTGTCCTCAGCCTCTACAGCGCGGGTTTGAACCCGGCCAGCTGGGGAGCTACCCAATGGCAAGCAGACCTCTCCTGTCGAGCCTGCTGCTCCCCTCAGCACTGTATTTTGTCAGTCTTCCTGTTCTGTTCCCCACTCTGTCTCTGGTGAATCCTCTCACCCTCCCACACATCTGGCCTGTTCCCTGGTTCTTGTAAAAATAAATAAATGTTTTTTAAAAAAAAAGGTTAAACCTGAGATGGGGATCCTTTAATTAAATAAATAAATAAATAGATAAATAACAAGCTTTCTAATATTACAGTAGAAGGTACTGGCACCATGTGACAGGATTACAGTTTTATCCATAACCCTTCACACAATTATACATTCAATGCCATTTTGATTTAAGCAAGGCACCCCCATTTACTCTAAAATATGGGATGTGCTACCCCAATGACAAAGCAAATGAGGTGACTTAAGAATTTTTCTTCTCTGGTGTTGGTTTAAATTCCAGTGAAGTATTAATTTCCTTCCAAGTCAGGACTGTTTTGACATCATTTCACCATCTTGAAATTAATAAATACCTGGGGTTACCCAAACCCATAAAAGGGGGTGGGGGAATGGGTGAATTGAAACTAGAATTATTTTTTATCTGTAATTTTTTAATAAACTATTTTTTAAATTTTTACATCATTGTTCATTTCTAAACAATATTTGCTTCCCCCCACCCCCTCAGGTGTAGACCCCATAGAGTTTCCTTCACCAATGCATCTGTGCACCGTGACCTCAGTCCTTTGTGCTCTTCCCTCCCTCCCTCTGATCCTTCTCCTCCTCCTCTCCTGCACGATATCTCTGATTCATAATTGTCTGTTTTTGCTTTGTTGCGTTTTGTACTCTTATTATTTTTTACACTGATGTCTTATTTGGTTCTTCTATATTCCTGCTATAAGTGAAACCATCCCATATTTTTCTTTTCCTTCTGGCTTATTACACTGAGCATAATTCCTTTTAGCTCCATCCATGTTGCTGCGAATGGCATGAGTTTATCCTTTTTGATTGCGGAATAATATTCCATTGTGTATATATACCACATCTTTTTTTTTAAAGATTTATTTATTTATGCATACAAGAGCTGGGGTACAGGCCAGAGGTACAGGGTGTGAGAGGACTCACCAGAGACAGAGTGGGGAATGGAACAGGCAGATTGACTGAAATACTCTGCTGAGGGGAGCAGCAGGCAAATCAGGAGAGGTCTGCTGCACTATGGGGTAGCTCCCTGGCTGGTCGGGGATCAAACCGTGCTGCAGAGGCTGCGGACAGCTTCATAGGTTGCATCTTAACCCCTTGCACCACCAGGAAGGCCCTATACCACATCTTCTTGACCGAGTCATCTATTTTTGGGCATTTGGGTGGTTTCAGGTTTTACCTATTATAAATGGTGCTGCAATAAATATAGGGGTACAGGTGAAACTAGAATTATTGATTAGGAAATTAATTTTTTTTGAATGGAGCATGAAGGATACCGCCTCCAAAAATCCCTCAGGTGACCAAAAAGGGTGAGCCTCCCAATTCTAGGTTATTGAAGTAGGAGTCGGATATAGTCCCTATCTTCTGTGAGTAGAACTCTGGTCTAATTAAAGGAGTTAATAGTCTATAATAGCTAGATAAAAGAACATGGGAAATACAGAAGGACAAGAGATACTAAACACACTGTCGCATCATATGTGGGTTACTATTACATCATACTGTTACATCATATGTGGGTTACTATTATAAAATGATGGGAGAAACAATGGGAGATTAAAAAAAAACAAACAAACAATACAGAGACTTGTGTGCTAAGGCAGTCATGGAAAGGAGCCCTGTGAGTGTCTCAATAGGTTGCCAAGACTCAGAAATTCTTTTGGGGAGTTGTTTTGCAAGTCTGCAGTGTATCTTGGATGCTGTGTAGTTGCATTTCTTTTGACATTTAACACACCATCTCTAAGGGATTTGGTTTAAAAAAAAATGTGGGACATTTTGAATGACGTTTTGGGATGGATAAAAGGTATGGTTTGCTTTTTTTTTAAGATTTATTAATTTATGCAAGCGCTGGGTAGAGTCAGAAGCGCGGGAGGGTGAGAGAATTCACCAGAGCCAGAGCGAGGAGCAAAGCAGGCAGAAGGACCAAAGTACACTGCTGAGGGGAGCAGCGGGCGGCAGGAGAGGTCTGCACCCCATGTGGGACCCTCTGCGTGCCATATGGGAGGATCAGACAGGGAGCAAACCAGTGCTGCAGAGGCTGCGGGCAGCTTTGCAGCCCAGCGCTCAACCACTGCACCACCGGGGAGGCCCTGCTTTTTTTTTTTTTTTTCTTAATGGATATGACCTTTATATTGATACGATTGTAGTTAAGAGGTATGGTTTAAAGGAATAAGACTGATTTCCTTATTTGTGTAATAATATGGAAATACAAAAGAGAAGTTCCAGAGAAGGGAGGGAAATGACTCCTTGTAAAGGAGCTGGAGGATCAGACAGGCAGTGAAGAGAGGGAGCAACTGAGGAGGGGGAGGAATTAATGGGTGGGGAAGGTGGCGACCATTCTCAGCAGCTGTCTCTTGTCCTTTGATGTCCAGGTGAATGTCCTCTCTGAGAAATGGAAATTAATGACCTTCACTGCCAACTCTAATGACAGAGTGAAGAAGATCAGTGAACATGTCCGATCTAAGACCAAGGTTCCTGTGAGGGAACAGGTCCTTCTGCTCGGCTCAACAACCCTAGAACCTCGGAGAACGCTGTCCTCTTATGGCATTGACAAGGAGACAACCATCCACCTCACTCTGAAGGTAGTGAAGCCCAGTGATGAGGAGATGCCCTTGATTCTGGTGGAGCCGGGTGAACACGGGCAAAGACACCTCCTCCAGGTGCGAAGATCCAACTCAGTGACTGAGGTGAGAGAGATGATTGAGAGCAACACTGCTGTGCCCCCTGAGGAACAGATTGTGACTTGCAATGGGAAAAGACTGGAAGATGGGAAGACCATGGCAGAGTACGGCATCAGAAGCGGCGATTTTCTCTTCCTGACCCCTTACTGTATTGGGGGGTGACCACCCTCAGAGAGGAATGATGTAGGAAATAGTAAATCTTATTTCCTTTCAGTTCTTACTGGCCAGTCACACCCTATGATAATCTCCCAAAATTAACAAGAAACAAACTTATAGGAAAAGTAGATTTGGTGTGGAGCAGGGAAGAAGATGCAGCTGAATCAACAATGATTTTATTCTATCATAATTAATTATGATTGTGATTATGTTATGATTATTCTATCATAATTAATTAATCAGTGTATAATATATTCCTGAGAACATAAAATAAATTTTAAGGCACATTAAAAATAGCATTCAAAGACATCCTGCAATTTAATATTTACTTGGCTGATTAATTAAAAAACCAGCGTTTTCTTTCCCATTCAACAAATTCATGTGTCATTAATTTCTGTGTTTCTATGTTTCACCCAGGAATTCATCTATCATCTTATGCAATAATTGTTGAGCCAAATAGACTGTCACTTATAGAGAACAGTGACATGATTATGAAGTGAGCTGCTTTCCCTGGAGACCTAGGGATTTTATGTCTCTTGTGGAGATTCTTTAGGAGCAGATAGGATTTCAGAGGGAACAGTTTTTCTGAAAGGCAGGTGATTGTGGACATGTCTCTGTTCTGCATGTTCAGGGTTCTGGGAAGTCTCAGGCTGGGGGCAGCTATCTGAGTGAAGGTGGGCAGGAGCTTGTTTCTGGCTGGACCCCAACCTGCCCAAGTTCTAGATGATTGTGCTTCCTTCTCTGCTTTCCTTACTACAGTTGTCTCTTTCATTTTGGGGAGCTCTAGTCCTGTTCCATTTCACTCCCATCATTTACTTCTCTGTCCCACTGTAGCTCTCTCATTTCTCACTACTGGTCTCATGCATGATTTTCTCACAACCTGACACGTGTCCACCTTCTTCACTACTAGATTAGTTCTTTCCCTTCTTTAAAACTTGCTCAAGAACTGCCTCCCACAGAAGAGTTTCTCAAGTTAACCCCACCCAGGAAAATCCACATTCATAGGTCCTCCTGCTACATTTACTGTCTAAAGAACTGTGGTGGGCATTAGGCACCAGGATGGTGAGCATTAGGTTGGACTGATTTCCTCTCAAGTACATGCTCCTTTTTCTAGATGAGGGTTTCCTGTAAGGTAAAGCCAGTGATTTTCTTGCCAATTTGAGACTCTTGTTGGAGACACCATAGGCCTTCCATGGTCTCTTCCAGAATGAGAGAAAGCCATAGTTAAGCATCATGTCACATGTCATCTTACCAGCATATGGATATTTGAGAGGGGTTACAGTATCCCTTGCGGAGGGGAAGGTATTCACTATACCATGCTTTCTCTTACAAGGTTTAGGAGAAATCTGTAGGACCATTTCCCCGCCCCGGAACTTGCATCTATAGAAGATACAGGATTTTCCCTCAAGCACATGAACATTTCCCTCAAGCACATGAAAATTTCCATGATGGAAAAGGGACCTCCCCCATGAGAATCTTGCAGATTCTCATATAGGAATGAACAGGAAATGTGGGTTCAAAATATCAATTGGGAGACACAAAAAAATACAGAAAGCTATAGAAGCAAATTAGACCAAATGGAGGATAGAATTAGTAAAATTGAAGATCATAATGCACAAAGGTCCCAGGTCAAAGTAGATAAATGTGAAGAAAAAAATGAAGTAATGGCCAAGAACTATTCAGCTCTGCTAGAAAAGGTAACATAAGGGTAACTGATATTGTTATTATTTTCTTTCCCTGATCCTTTATTTGGTTCCACTTTATTCCTCCTATATGTGAAACCATCTGATATTTTCCTTTACCTTTCTGTCTTATTTCATTGAGCATAATCCCTTCTAACTCCATCCATGTTATTGTTAATGGCATGAGCTTATCTTTTTGATTGCTGAATAGTATTCTGTTGGGTATATATACATCTTTATGATCCAGTCATCTATTTTTAGTCATTTGGGATGTTTCCATAGTTTACCTATTATAAATAGTTTTGAAATAAACATAGAGGTGCAGGTATCCTTTTGAATCAATGTTGTTGTGCTCTTTGGGTAGATTTCTAGGAGTGGAATAGCCAGGTCCTATGGTAGCTTGCAGTAATAGGAAAATAGATAAGTGATAGTAAAGTATCACCAGCAGTGAAAATGTGTGAATTATACCCACAATCAACAATATGGATGAATATGCTAGAAACCTAGTGACTGAAAAAGCCTAGACAAAGATGTCATAAAATACAACACTCTCTATACACCTTAAAACTACCTTTTCAGTATAAATCCCCCCATTCTGTTCTCTATTCTGTCTCTGGTGTATTCTTTCACACCCTCACCTCCAGCCTCACACTGATATCCCCAAAATAATTCCTGCAAAAAAGGCCATCAAAGGGATACTACCAAATATATTTCACAAAGCCATCATTACACTAATACCAAAACTGAACAAGGACAACACACAAAAAAGAAAACTACAGGCCAATATCTCTAATGAACACTGACACAAAAATCCTCCATAAAATCCTAGGCAACAGAATCCAACTATGCACTAAATAGATAATTCATCAAGACCAATTGGGATTTATACCAGGGTTACAAGGATTGTTCAACATCTGAAAATCAATTAATGTAATCCAACACATCAACAGCACATGCTGAGAAAGCACTCAACAAAGTTCAACATCCATTAACGAGAAAGGATCTTGAAATTCTTGGGACAAAACAACATGCTTTAACATAATAAAGGCCATGTATGACAAATCCATAGCCAATGTCATTCTCAATGGTGAAAAGCTGAAAGCCTTTCCCTTAAGTCTGGAACAAGACAAGGATGTCCACTCTAACCACTGCTTTTCAATATTATACTGAAAGTCATAGCCAGAGCAATAAGATAAGAAAAGGAATGAAAGGAATCCAAATAGGGAAAAAAGGAGTAACTATCACTACTTGCAGATGATATAATATACATATGCAACCCCAAAAACTCCACAGAAAACCTAATCAAAATAATCAGTTTAGTAAAGTAGGAGGATACAAAATCAACACACAAAAATCAGAAGCCTTCCTATATGCAAACAATCAATCTGAAGAAGAAGAAATGAAGAAAACCATTCCTTTTATAATCAAAACAAAAAGAATCAAATAATTGGGAATAAGCATTAAAAAAGGGGTAAAGGACCTATACAAAGAAAACTATTATTAAAAGAAATAGAAGAAGACACAAAGAAATGGAAAGACATCCCCTGCTCATAGATTGGAAGAATTAATATTATTATACTGGCCATCCTCTCAAAAACAATGTACAGATTCAACACTATTCCAATAAAAATTGCAATTACATTCTGCAAAGAATAGAACAAATATTTTTTTAAGATTTATTTATTTATGCATACAAGAACTGGGGTATAGGCCAGAAGTACAGGGGATGAGAGGATTCACTACAGACAGTTTGAGGAACAGAACAGGTGAATTGACTGAATACACTGCTGAGGGGAGCAGCAGGCAAGACAAGAGAGGTCTGCCGTGCTATGTGGGTAACTCCCTGGCCAGCCCAGGATCGAACTTGTGCTTCAGGGGCTGCAGATACCTTCATAGTGCTTTGGCTTACCCCCTTGCAACACCAAGGAGGCCTGATATTAAACAAATACTGATGAAATTTTTATGGAGCCACAAAAAAACTCAAATTGAAAAGGCATTACTGAATAAAAAGAAGGGAAATGGAGGTCTTAGACCCCCAGATTTCAAACTGTGCTACAAAGCCATAATAATTAAAATAGTATGGTACTGGAACAAAAACAGACACACAGACCAATGGAATCGAACAGAAAACCCAGAAAAGAAGCCACACATATATGGATAGCTAATCATTGACAAAGGAGCAAAGAATATACAATGGAACAAGGGCAGTTTGTTCAATAAATGGTGCTGGGAAAACTGGACTGCTACATGCAAAAAAAATGAAGTTAGACTTTCGCCTCACACCATGCACAAAAACCAACTCAAAATGAATTAAAGAACTATACATAAGACCTGAAGCCATAAAATATATAGAAGAAAATATAGGTAAAACACTACATGACATACATCTCTGTAATTTTTTTTTTAACAGCTAGCTCAGTGAAGCCCAACTTTTGGCCTCAGTAGCCCCTTTTTTTTTTTAAGATTTATTTATTTATACAAGAACTGGGGAACAGGCTAGACATGTGGGAGAGTGAGAGGATTCACCAGAGACAGAGCGGGCAGCAGAACAGGCAGACTTACTGAAATACACTGCAGAGGGGAGCAGTTAGCGAGACAGGAGAGGTCTGCGCCATGTGGGTTGCTCCATGGCCAGCAGAGATCGAACTGGCACCGTAGAGGCTATAGAGAGCAGACAGCTTCACAGCGCTCCACTCAACCACCTGCACCACCAGGGAGGCCCATCTCTGTAATATTTTTTTTTAACTTTTTTTTTTTAATAGAGGCATGTTTTTTTATTTATTTATTTGTTTGTTTGTTTTGTTTATACATGCACTGGGTACAGTCAGAAGCGCGGGAGGGTAAGAGAATTCACCAGAGCCAGAGCGGGGAGCAGAGCAGGCAGAAGGACCGAAGTACACTGCTGAGGGGAGCAGCTGGCGGCAGGAGAGGTCTGCACGCCATGCGGGACCCTCCTCCGGTGGCCGGGGAGCAGCCGGGGATCGAACCAGCGCCGCAGAGGCCTCGGGCAGCTTCGCAACCCAGCGCTCAACCGCTGGGCCACCGGGGAGGCCCTCTTTGTAATATTTTTAAAGACACATCACCTAAAGCAATGATAGTGAAGGAAAAGGTGAACAACTGGGACAACATCAAATTAAAGAGCTTCTGTATAGCCAATGAGACATTAACCAAAACAAAGAGACACCCCGATGATTGAGAGAAAATTTTTACATGCAATACGACTGATAAGGGGCTGATCATGAAGATCTACAAAGAGCTAAAGAAACTCAACATAAACAAAGTAAACAAGCCAGTCAAGAAATGGACAAAAAAAGCTAAAAAGACACTTCTCCAAAGAAGAAATGCAAATGGCCAACAGGCATATGAAAAAATGTTCAACATCACTTGTAATCAGGGAAATGCAAATCAAAACTACAATGAGATACCACCTCACACCAGTGAGAATGACATATCTCAAAAAAATTAGCAACAACAAATGTTGGTGAGGACATGGATAAAAGGAACTCTCCTATATTGTTGGTGGGAGTGCAAACTGGTCCAACCACTATGGAAATCTGTGTGGAGGTTCCTCAATCTACTAAAAATGGAGCTTCTGTATAATCCAATTGCTGGATTTCTGTATAATCCAATTGCTGGATTCACTTCTAGGAATCTACCCAAAGGACACAAAAACATTAATTCAAAAGGACACCTGGGGCCTCCCTGGTGGCGCAGTGGTTGAGTGCTGGGTTGTGAAGCTGCCCGCAGCCTCTGCGGCGCCAGTTCGATCCCAGGCTGCTCCCCAGCCACAGGAGGAGGGTCCCGCATGGCGCGCAGACCTCTCCTGCCACCCGCTGCTCCCCTCAGCAGTGTACTTCGGTCCTTCTGCCTGCTCTGCTCCCCGCTCTGGCTCTGGTGAATTCTCTCACCCTCCTGCACTTCTGACTGTACCCAGTGCTTGTATAAACAAACAAATAAATAAATAAATCTTTTTTTAAAAAAAAGGGACACCTGCACCCCTATATGTATTGCAGCACTTCTTACAATAGGTAAGCCATGGAAACTACTCAACTGCCCAAAAATATAGGACTGGATCAAGAGGATGTAGTATACATACACAATGGAATATTATTCAGCAATCAAAAAAAGGTTGCTCCATGGCCAGCAGAGATCGAACTGGCACCGTAGAGGCTACAGACATGCCATTCACGGTAACATGGTTGGAACTAGAAGGGATTATGCTCAGTGAAATAGCCAGAAAGAAAAAGAAAAATATAAGATGGTTTCACTTATAGGAGGAATGTAGAGGAAACAAATAAGGGAATGGTGGGAGTAAATTATAATAAAAAATTATAATCTATAATCAACAGGCAGCTATAAATCAGAGACATCTGCAGGGGAGGTGGAGGGAGGAGGATCCAAACAGGACTGGGAAGAGCCCAGGGACTATGGTGATGGTACCCTGGTGAACTGGTGGTTGGAATTTCACGGGGACTACACCTGAGAGGAGAAATCATCCATTGTACACAACTGATGTAAAATGTATGTAAATTTTGTTTTAAAAGGCCATCAGATAAATACCCAGAGCTAGAATTTCTGGATCATATAATGGTTCTATTATCGATTTGTTAACAAAACTCCATATCATTGTCTATAGTGAATGCACCAATGTACATTGCAACCAAATATGTATGAAGTGGTGATTTTGAGTGTAATTTTAAGGCAATTTATAGGTCTCCCCTCCTTCCATTTCCAGAACTAATGTGCCAAACAAGGTAATGGGTGCAAATAAAATTTGAAGGTGAGAGCAGTTTACTCAAGACTGGGTCTTTACAGCATTTCCTTTCCCTTTTCTCAATTCCACCTCTGCTGCAGAGCTTGCACATTTCCTGTCACCCTCAACCTGATCTGACATTTTCTGCCTGGCCACTGGTGATGTTTCAGAATCCCCACATCCTATTGGACAGTAGGATGCAGGCAGACATTTTCTGCCGTGCAACATCCAATGGTTTCTTGGTTTCTAAACATAGGGGGTGGTAGGAATCTGGAAAAATATTTGAAAAGACTGCAGGGGCCAAGCTTTCTAACCTATTCCAATATGCACTCAGCCCCCTCCATACTATTCTCTGTGTTAAAAGAAGTTTGTCTAACCCACAAAATACATTGAAATAATAATTACTTTCCCCAATGTTATTAATTGGCTAAAAAGAGTTCAATTTAAGAACATGATTTATGTCGTTTATTGTTTGGTTTGGTTTGGTTTTAATATTAGCTTGAGCTCTCAGATCCTGTTACTCTGTGCAGCAACGTCTATAAATTTAGGTTCTACAGGGTGGACATTCTTGGATGGTCACAGAAAATCATTGTTTTCACAGATTTTTCACTTTGAAAAGAATTGGAACACTCAATAATTTTTGTAATTTTTGTAATTTTTTTTAGATTTTTACTATTAGGAGCAATATCCTGAGAGCATGGGAGAGAGCAGTGGTTAATTTGGAAAATTAGGATATCATAGTGGTTGAGTAAATTCTCTGAAGGCATGCTGGCACTGCCTCTTCCCCATCCAAATGCCCAAGAGTAGACAGCACCTTAACTATTTCTGAGATCACAATTGAGTGCCCACAAGCTAAAGTGAGTAAACAGAGGCCCCATGGTGTGAGGGTGGATGCAACTGTTGTGCTGTATAGGAGAAGGGAGTCAGCATTTGATTATTGCCTTTGAATTTTTCTCAAATAGTGACTTTATTTTACAGGTTTTTGGATAGGGTAAGAAGTGAGTGAGAGAGCTCAAGAAGCAGAAATCCTTTGTAAAGAATATTTCATAGACAAAAATTTCTGAGCCTAGAAAACACTTAGGAATTTTCTCCAATCATCTCATTTTATAAGGTAGAAAACCAACATCTAAGGAGATGCACAGACTTGCCCAAGGTAATGTAGCAAGTGGCACCCTTGGAAATGGAACTTAGGTTTCTTCTCAGTCAGGTTATTTGTCTAGGGTCTTCTCAAAGCTCACTCCCCACATCTAGTCAGGCTGGTGTGAACAGGCTGCTCATGGTCACATCCTTTCACATCTGCTCC